>NC_052164.1:68562159-69163756 GCF_902713615.1 Scyliorhinus canicula | reverse complement strand
TCAAGATAATTTCCAACGGAGGTCCCAGTTGAGATTATCAGCACTGGTGGACCTCTCGCGAGGATTAATGTGAATGCAGTGGACTATAGTTGTAATGAGCAATACAGACATCACTGCTCAGATCTGCCACCATAATGTGTTGGCTTGGATATTGCTTTACTTGACCTGGAGTCTCCTTGTCCTTTTGCTGCTCTATAAGTTGGACTGTTGACTCCATATCATAACATGGGCAGTACTGTTTCCCCAGTCCCACATTAATACAACAAAAACAGACAACCAATGGGAAGCTGTGAGGGTTTGGGAGAGGGATGCAGCAAGACGCATCTGTGCACAAGAATTGACTGCAGCTCTTCCTCCATTACAAAATGGTTTGCACTTCAAAAGTACTCCACTGGCTGTTAAGCACTTTGGCGTGACCGATGATCATGAAGAATTCAAGTCTTTCGCTTTCTACGCATAAACAATCACCTCTGTTAGCACTAAACTCAAGTCTCCTTCAACTTGCTGAATTAGCAGGAGAACACAAATTGTGACCACGCAAGAACGAACCAGCAGAAAGCAGCAGGTTGGCCGACAGAAAGACACTGATTTGCAGAAATAACAGCTGAGCTCAGTAACAGTAATAAATCAAACTACCAGTATAAACACAGCACCATAGTGCCAGCCCAGTGACTCTGCTTGCCCTGTGCAATGCAGAACTTTTGGCAGCTATGGCATAGGAGCTCTGTAGCGTTTCCTCTGATGCAAATACTGCTGACAGGATTGCCAAACGTCCAGAACTGCCCTGGAATTTCCACAAATTGAATATTAATCACTCTGTTGAAAGTAAAACTATAGAGGGGGTTAAAGAAAAACAAAATCATTTTCTTTGAATAATTTTGTTTAACAAAGAAGTATTTAGAATGTGAAAAAAAGCTGTTCGATTCTGCTGGACTGAAGTGACAGGCCCAGCCAGGGACAGCAAGCCTAATTGCAGGTGGCAGTGCAGAAATTCAGCTGTGCTGTAAGGATATCTGACCGACAGAACTGCCTCTGGATCTACCCAAAACCAAGCCTGCCTGATCGGGCAATTAGAGGCAATGTTTCAAGAGGCATCACTCAGTATCTTATGCAGGATGCTATTCCTGGTAGACGAGGCCACCATTTCTTCTGCCTGTTGAAAAATAGGAACATTCAATGCGACAGCCAAGACCAGTCTTGCACATTCCTCATTACTGGCCGAGGCTGAACAGATCTTTTCCAGGTCCACCATCAAGGACTTCTGCGCCCTGAAATAAAGCCAAGACCACTAGACTACCATACAGAGGGAGAATGACAGTAGCTAGTCACTTCATCTTTCCAGAAAGATTCCACTGAAAGATTTTAAGGGGTTTTGCCTGCAGGCCCTACCCACATGCGTATGTCCAAGTGTCGATCACGCTGCAAGGAATATCCTCTAAATATCAGCCCATACCTTGGCTATTCATCAATTTGAATCGCTGTCTCGGGTTCCACTCTCATGACCACAGCTGTATTGGTTGCTCTACTGTCATGGAATTGCCTCCACAAAGAGAGATTGGATTTCACAGCACGAGAAACCTGGGGAGATAATAGATCCATCTTCTTGAAGTAGGTTTGTAATAAGAGGAGGGCTCATATCAGACCTCTTTCAGAACTGATCTTGTAACAACTGATCCTCAACACCGAATATGGAAAGCACTTTTCCATTCCCCGCATTAAACCGCTCATGGAATTCACTAACTGGCACCCAAGGAAACTCAGTACCACATTCAGGACACTCCAAGCCAAACTGCTACCCCCCCCCCCCCCCCCCACCCCCCACATAAGTAGAGAGTTTGGCCAGAGAGCAGTGGCGTGCAGAGGGGGGGGGCGACGGTGCATTGGCCCCGGGCATCCATTGGATGGGGGCATCAATCAGAGGCTATTGCTCTCCCCAATGTCACCCAGATGCCTAAATTTTTCCACCTGAATTTAACAAATTGTTTTGCTAAGGGGGGTGGCCGCGTCACATTCAAATCCAGTGACTACCGACATGTACCTTGTGTCAGGGTGAGGTGACTGCGCTCCCAGACTCCCCCGCGGTGGGGAAACCGCTCTATCCGCCGCGCGGGCGGGCGGCCCGGGACTGCGCATGTCCAAGGGAGGGGGAGCTCCTCACATGCAGGGAAAGGCCCCGCCCCCTGATCTGCGTGCTGAGATGTTGACCAATGAAAAAAGATTGAGGACCGGAGGGACTGTGGTTCTCCAGCCAATCAGAGCTCCTCACATGCAGGGAAAGGCCCCGCCCCCTGATCTGCATGCTGAGATGTTGACCAATGAAAAAAGTTTGAGGACCGGAGGAACTGTGGTTCTCCAGCCAATCAGAGCGCGGGCTTTGTGTGAGTGATAATTGAGCTTTCACACCGACGGAATCTTCCTCCTGTCTCCAACAACTGTGAGTAAAACACTTTCTTTTCTCCCCCTTTCCATTTCTTTTTTCATTCTGACCATCAATTGGTCACTTGCAGCAACTGAAGGGAAAGGAAGTGAATCCAGGGAGGGTTCAGACTCTGGAAAGCTTGGCCCAGGTCTCTCTCTCAAAAATATTGACATCCTTTGCTCCCTCAGTTTGACACATGAAATGAAATGAAAATCGCTTATTGTCAGGGGCTGTTTAGCACAGGGCTACATTGCTGGCTTTGAAAGCAGACCAAGGCAAGCCAGCAGCACGATTCGATTCCTGTAACAGCCTCCCCAAACAGGCGCTGGAATGTGGCGAATGCGGAATGTGACAATAAGCGATTTTCATTTCATAAGTAGGCTTCAAATGAAGTTACTGTGAAAAGCCCCTAGTATTGACCAGGACACGGGGGTAACTCCCCTGCTCTTCTTCAAAATAGTGGCTGTGGGATCTTCAACATCCACCTAATAGGGACAGACAGAGCCTCAGTTTAACAACTTATTTGAAAGAAGGCTGTTCTGACAGTGCAGCACTCCCTCAGTTCTGAGTGTGATTAGGGATTCAGTCATTCACCCCAACTGCTGACACACCAGCGAGTTCACTCTGGGGAGAGGCTGTTCACCTGCTCTGTGTGTGGGAAGAGATTCTCTCAATTAACCAACTTGCTGACACACCAGAGAGTTCACTCCGGGAAGAGGCCGTTCACCTGCAGTGTGTGTGGGAGGGGATTCACTCAGCCATCCATCCTGCGGAGACATCAGTGAGTTCATACAGGTGAGAGACCATTCACTGCTCTCTGCACACAACGGTTTAGAACATCATCTACATTGAAATGAAAATCACTTATTGTCACAAGTAGGCTTCACTGAAGTTACTGTGAAAAGCCCCTAGTCGCCACATTCCGGCGCCTGTTCAGGAGGCTGGTACGGGAAGTTATATTCAAAATGTTTTCCTTTCTCATAATATTTCTCAGTATATTAGACCTTATACTTGAGTCTTTGGGGCATACAATCAAGATTTGCCCCGGGCATCACCAGACCTCTGCACGCCACTGCCAGAGAGTGTGCATGCCCCCCGACATCGTCAGCATGCGAGGGAACATCCTGGGAATTTGAGTTCGGCAAGAACCAAGGTTTAGAGATGGCTCACCCCCAGGAGGACACAGAGGTATGGCTGGAATTTAACCAGTTAAACCCTTGCCGTTTAACAGCATAGATTATTTGGAAGTTTCCCCAGCATCACTTTACGTGTAGGGGGGTTTGTTTACTGGGCTAACTGAAGCGGAATGCAAAGATTTCCGCCGAAGCTCAGCAACGAGACAAACTAGTCAGCTAATCATCTACAGTGCTCGAAGGAGCAGCCGGTCTGTCTGCCTCAGCAATCGCATTGTCCAGTCTTCCACAGAAGATCCACTCACTCAGTTTCCTATGTCCAATGACTTCATCTTGGATCTAAGTAAACCCTGGGTTGGGGCCCTGATAATCTACCCCCCCCCCCCCCCCCCCCAATCTCAGGGGCAAAACCGTTGGTCTTGTAAACACGCACAACTTCCCTGTGAAAAGATGTGTAAAATGCTAATTTAACAAAAAAAAGTCATGGAGTAATGCTGCACAGGAGGTGGCAATTCAGTACAGCTTTTTAGAAAGGGCTTTCCAATTAATCCCACCGCCTGCCCTCCACATACCTCTGCAAAATATTTCCTTTTCAAGTATTTATACAATCCCCTTTTGAAAGTTTACTATTCAATCTGCTTCGATCACCCTTTCAGGCAATGCATGCCAAGTCATAACAACTTGCTGCATAAAAACATTTCTCATCTCCCCATTGTCTCGTTTGTCAATATCTTAAATCAGTATTCTCCGTACAAAAAAATACTTAATTCCCAGCAGCAGCTTTTTAATCTGAGCCCTCTGACCCGCTGAGATCTCTCCACTCCAGGTCTCTTGCTCATCCCTGATTTTAATCGCCACATTTTGACTGTGTTTTCAGCAGCCTCAGTCCGAAGCTCTGAAATGCTCTCCCTAAACCTCCGTGCTTCGCTGCTCTCCTTTTAAGATGCTCTTTAAAATATTAAGAAAGATGAAGTAGTAGATTTTGTGTGGCTTGGTGTCAAATTTTGTTTGATAACGCTCCTGTCAAACACATTGAAAAGTTTTATTACATTAATGAAGCGTTAGAAGCGCCAAGTTATTGTAACTAATTGCATCCAGCGCACTTTGTATACTTGCACCAGACCGACTCCATCAGCTGGACAAGCGAGAATCTCCCCTAAGCCTTCGACCTTTGACCTGCACTCTGCCCCATCAATCACCCACAGCCAGGTAACAAACGCCTCAAAGACTGCAAATAAAACTTAAATGGAAGGGACAGATTATTTTACTGCCGCTCCTGCTTGGTTGTGTGTTGCATTTTCCTGGTAAGCTATCCATTTAACTTTCTGCACTCCTCTGACTAAACATTTTCTATTTAATTCGGGCAGTCCTGGTTTAAACGTTAAACATGTTGCAATGGTCAGCCTAATGGCTGGCATTTAACTTAGCTGTTAATGAAAATGCATGTCACAGTCTTCACAATCACTAAAATGAGGAAAAGCACTTCTCTTTCCTTTTAGGTCCATTCACTACCATAGAAAATTGACGATATTTTACCATGCTTTTCAACTATAGTTCTTCCCATGAAATGCTTAGGATCAAATGGCAATGAACCCACATTACAGCAGGTATTTATACGTGGTGCTGACAGTGGAATATACTGTTATCACTCACTGTCAAAACTCCTAGGTGAATTATGGCCAAGAAGTATGGTAGCACAAGTGCAGAAGGAGGCCATTCGGCCCATCGAGTCTGCACCGACCCACTTAAGACCTCATTCCACCCTATCCCCAGAACCCAATAACCCCTCCTAACCTCGCAGCGCCAGGGTCCCAGGTTCGATTCCCCTCTGGGTCACTGTCTGTGCGGAATCTGCCCGTTCTCCCAGTGTCTGCGTGGGTTTCCGCCGGGTACTCTGGTTTCCTCCCACAGTCCAAAAACATGCAGGTTAGGTGGATTGACCTTGATTAATTGCCCTTAGTGACCAAAAAAGGTTAGGAGGGGTTATTGGGTTCTGGGGATAGGGTGGAATGAGGTCTTAAGTGGGTCGGTGCAGACTCGATGGGCCGAATGGCCTCCTTCTGCACTGTATGTTCTATGAAGTCTGATCATGTTTACATTTGTTCAGGCATTTATTGCCCACCCCTTGAACGGAGACACATTGCTATGGGCCTAGAGTCACATGTATGCCAGACCAGGTAAGGATGGCAGATTTCTTTCCCAGAAGACATTAGTGAACCAGATGGGGGTTTCATGACAATCGACAATAGTTTCAGGTCATCATTAGATTTTCAATTCCAGATTTTTATTGACTTCAAATTTCACCATCTGCCGTGATGGGATTCAAACCTGGTTCCCCAGAGGATTACACCGAGTCTCTGGTTCACTAGTCTAATGGAAATGCCACGACAACACTGCCTACTATTTGCAATATTTCCTACAAGCTGCACTGGACAGCAATCGAGCAGAAGCCTGACTGATATTTCCATTGTCGAGGTCAATAGCCAGACCACACCCTGACTGTGTGGAGTCAGCACGTTCTCCCCATGTCTGCATGAGTTTCCTCCGGGTGCTCCGGTTTCCTCCCACAAGTTCCAAAAGACGTGATGTTAGGTGAATTGGACATTCTGAATTCTCCGTGTACCCGGACAGGCACCAGAATGCTGCGACTAGGGGATTTTCACAGTAACTTGATTGCAGTGTTAATGTAAGCTTCCTGGGGCACAAATAAAGATTATTAAAAAATTTAGCTTGATAATGCTCCTGCAAAGCACCTCACCGTATTCCACCACATTAAACTTGCGATATAAATGCAGCTTGCTGCTGTTGATGAATAAAATCTTTTGCCCATCTTCCAAAACCTCTAATTGGAGCAAGGCCCTCAAGCCACTGAGCCAAGACCTTCGCCATCCCTGCAAAATACATATTTTGAGTTACTAACAAATAGACACAGCACCATAAAAAACGTCTTCTCATAAACTTGGCTCAAACCTCAGTAAATGGAATCAGGTTGCTTCTTCCCATGACTCAGATGAGGGGACTGATCCCACTGATTTGAAAGCCAGTCTATTGTTGGTTGTGAGCTGGCAGAAGCAGCAGCATTGGGAATCCCAACCAGTAAACTGGAGCTCAAATTCCACCTCCACTGGTCTTCCCCGCTTGCTTCCCAATTCTGAGGAAATCGAAGATGAATATCCTCCCCTGCTGAGCATACATGCCTCCCAAAAAGGTGTCCATGGACATGATGAGGTGCATTTATTCAGGTATAAGCACGAGAGAGAGAGAGAGAGAGAGAGAGAAAGCGCAAGAGCGAGAGGATAAATTCCGAAGCAAACTGTCTTTTCTTTGAAACAGCAACCAGCGGTGGATGCTTTGGAGAGAAGTTCCACATTTCTGAGGCCCCAGCCTGGGGAGTATCGCAACTACAAATACTTTTTGTTGGGCCTCATCCCTGTTTGACAAGCTGGCCTTATTCTCCTTGTACGCACACGCCACATTCCCTTCTGCTGAACAAACTGGAGGAGCAGCTCTGAAGCAGAATTGTTCAGAGAAGGCGAACCTCTGGTTGGTTGCCGTGGCGACAGACATACCATAACTCTGACCCCCGGAGGAGGGTTACATTCTCCCCCAGCAGGGATTGCCAGCAGCTGCTGTGCAGCTGTTCTCTCATTCCAGCTCCCACAATGCTCTGCTCCCCCACCCCACCCCCTCCCCATCCCCAAAGCTCAACTAACAACATAGTGTTCAACTAGCATAATAAATAGAAAACTAAGCTAGCGTGGCCAACTAATCCTCACTTGGTTTTAACGAATCAGGGTTAGGATGTCACAAACACAAACGCTGTTGGTATTGGGTTGTCTGCGAGAACACGTTTAAAGAAAACAGTTCTGTCGTGTCAAGGAGTTTACTTCCTGGCCAGAGTCCACTGTATTCTAAACTTTAAAATCTCCAGGTGCAGGCCCCACACAAATATCCCTGTTACAATTTTGATTCCCATGAGCAGGACACTCACGCAAGTTGTGTGCAACCGATCTGCAGCTACCAGAGGAGTGCACGCAATAAACAGAATTCCACGAGCAATTCCATTTGGGGGGGAAAAAAAAAATGGATTTTGAAAATAAAGTTTCTCATAGTTTCACGATGACATTGTCGATGCAGAAAGCAGGGTTTTACTTTTAATTTCCAGCTCCCCACTAGTGTTTAAATATTCCCTTTAAAAATATTAAATTAGGGAGAATTCTCATTGGGATTCTAGTATTGAATACATTTCACACTCTGGACCAATTTAGCCATTCAGAGAAGTCTCCAGGCATGCACCTCTTCAACGGAGATCATCATATAAAAAGCTGCAACCAGAATCATGACCAATTCTTTCTTCACCACTAACCACCCCATCTCATGCCCCCACTATGTCCTCCCTTACCATATAGCTCAGTGTCACTAACTATTGTTTTCCTTCCTCCTCCCTCCTAGCTAAGAATGCTTGACTTTGGAAGCCATAGGTTTGTGAAACAAAATGCAAAACAGGTTCCCAACATGGCTTGGTAGCCGCAATCCCAGAGCTACACAAAGCAGGAAGGGCTCAGATTCAAGTCTTGATTTGTGCCGAGTTGGCAGGTTGCTGTTGGGGCAACAAAGGCAGTACTGCAATTGGCCACATCACTGTGCCTGTGAAAAGGGTTGCCAGTGTTCCCATCTTTGGACATTAATGTTCCAACATTGCTGTTTTTGCAGAAATAAGAAGGGAGGATCTGAAAGTGTTCTCCTCCACAGTCAAAATACAAAATCCATCAACAATCACCTCGGGGGCTCGTGTAGGAAAGATCACGAGGGAGGATCATGATACTGGGAAGTACCAACAGCCCATAAAACCGTTGAGAGAGCTCCGATACTTTTAAGGGTATAGGAGGAGGGGGAAATAGGCTGAAGAAAAACAATATCTATTCAATCAGGATGTACAAAGGAGCTTAAGATCAGGTGTAGGTCATCTGACCCCCTGAGCCTGCTCCACCATTAGATCATGACTGACCATCAACAGCCCAATTAGACAAAGTACTTATATTTATATTGTATCTTTCACAACATAGGGGAAGTGTGCCCCACTCCCCCCACCCCTCCATCCCCAAACCGCACCTAACAACATTGTTCAACAAGCATAATAATAAATAATAATAATCTTTATTTCTGTCACAAGGAGAGGTTTACATTCACACTGCAATTAAGTTACTGTGAAAATCCCCGAGTTGCCACACTATGACACCTGTTTGGGTTCACAGAGGGAGAATTCAGAATGTCCAATTCACCTAACATCACGTCTTTGGACTGTGGGAGGAAACCAGAGCACCCGGAGGAAACCCACGCGGACACGGGGAGAACGTGCTGACTCCGCACAGACAGTGACCCAAGCCGGGTATTGAACCTGGGACCCTGGAGCTGTGAAGCAACTGTGCTAACCACTCTGTTACCGTGCAACCGATCTAGAAGCTATCAAAGGAATACAAGCAAGAAACAGAATTCCACGAGCAATTCTACTTGGAAAAAAGGAATGGGTTCTGAAAATAAAGTTTATCATAGTTTCGTGATCACCTTGTCGGTGTAGAAACCAGGATTCTCCAGTCTCCGAACCCCCCCCCCCCCCCCCCCCCCCCCCCCCCATTTCCATCTGTTGGTAGCATGGACTCTCTCCTCGGATATTGTTTCTCCAGTCTGTCCTTTCTATTTTCTTCACACACACACCTACAGGCAGTTAGTGCCAGTTTAGATGGAGCATTCTGCCGCAGAGACACAGCAGCTGAGGAGAGACATTTTGTAACAGCAGTTACAGACCTGTGTATACCACTTCATCAACTCCATATTTTTTTTTTAAGTACATGGCAGGATAGTTTAAGACAAGTTTGTTGAAGTAATTATTTGCTCAAATTGGCCAACTGGTGGAGGGTGGCCATCCTTTCTTTGGAGTCTGTCCTACAGTAACAACATCCAGTTTCCACCAACACCAATTCCAACCCTCGTCCAACTCCATCTCTCCAAGATGACAGCAATATTCAAGGATCATAACGTGGGTTGATTTATACCTCCCAAAACCTTGGGCCAATACAGATACAATATCCAACACTGCAGCAGCTCACAGCAGATAAGGAATGGAACTAGGGGTCTGGCTTGTCTATTAAAATTTTTTATCAATACATAGTGCGAGGTGGTCAGCAACTAATGAACCCCCTTGATTGCACCATAATCTTTGGCCAAGAGGTTGATTAAGAGGATTCTTTCCCATTGGGAAGGAAGTAAAAGTGAAATCGAAGGGAAAATCAATCTGGGAATCGTATTTATCCAATTATGGTAGAGGATTGGTGCATTAGGGAGCAGAAAAAGTAAAAGGAGAAAAAAAAGCTTTAAAAGGAGAAATGATAATACCCTAGTCTTGAAAAACCTCGGACATGGTTAAGGAGTCATCAGTGCACATTATTCCTGCTGCGTATGCGCTCTTCCAAATGAAGGGCATCTCAGGGGTTCTACAAGCAGTCACTCAATCTCCATTTGCAATGAGGCTTGTGAAACATAGTCCCTTTCTTTGCGTTACTGGAGTTTGGCATCCAGTAACGCAAAGGAAGTTGAAGTGATAGCAAATGAGCTCAACTTGAGAGGGGGACATTGAGTGCACAGACACCATCATGTCTGCATTGGAGTGCTGCTTCCCCAACTGCAAAGGTAGCGCAAGATATTGGTAACTAAGAAGTGACGTTGCTCTCACCATTGAAGGAATACAACAAACTGCTGCAAACCCAACACAGTCAGCTTTACCCCCTTTGGTTGGAGCAGATTATTTTTCAAACAGTGAATGAACGCCAATAGACTTCCAAGTCAGGGTGGTGCGAGGCTTGCAGGGGATCGCAGGGGGTGGTGTTCCACTGCGCTCATCTTTCGAGGTGGCAGAGATCACAGCTTTGGAAGTTCTGTTGAAGGAGGTTGGATGGGTTGCCTCAGTGTATCTTGCACACAATACATACTACTGCCACTGTGCACTGGTGATGCAGGGAGTCAATTTTTCAGATGGTGGATACAACGCTGTTCAAGGAGGCTGGCTTTGTTATTAAACTTAGAGCTCTGTTGGAGCCGCACTCATTCAGGCAAGTAGACGGTATTCAATTTCACTGCTGATTTATGGACAGTGATCAGTGAGCAGACTTTGGGGAAACATGAGGTGACTTACAGCAGAATTCCCAGCCTTGGAATGTTCTTGTAGCTACAGTACTTATATGGCTAGTCCAGTTAAGTTTCCATCCAATGGTAACCCATTGGATGTTGATAGCAGCAGATTCTGTGATGGTAATGTCATTGAATGCCAAGGGCAGATGGTTGGATTCTCTCTCGTTGGAGACGTCTTTGCCTGGCAACTCTGTGGCACAAATGTTACTTGCCACCTATTAGCCCAAGCTTGAATGTTTTCCAGATCTTGCTGCATATGGACATGGATGTCTTCAATACCTGAATTGCAAATGGTACTGAACAGTGCACAATCTTCAGTGAACATCTCCACTTCTGACCTTATAATGGAGGGAAGGTCATTGATGAAGCAACTGAAGGTGTTGGTTCTTTAGCATTGCCCTGAGGAACTCCTGCAGCAATGTCCTGGGATTGAGATTGTTGGCTTCCAACAACCACAACCATCTTCCTTTCTGCTAGGTAAGACTCCCAACCAGTGGAGAGTTTTCCATCAATTCCCATTGACTTCAACCATGCTCGGGCTTCTTGAAACCACTCGCAGTTAAATGCTGCCCTGTTGTCAAGGGCCGTCACTCTCACCTCGCCTCTCGAGTTCAGCTCTTATGTCCATGTTTGAACCAAGACTGTAGTAAGGATCTAAGTGGCCCTACAGAACACAAGCTGAGCATCAGTGAACAGGTTATTGTTGTGCAAGTGTCAACGACACCTTCCATCGCTTTGCTGGATCCGGAGTAGACTGATGGGGGCAGTAATTGGCCCGTTTGGATTTGTGTTCTTTATGGACAGGACGTAGATGCCAGTGTTGTAGCCGCACTGGAAAAGCTTGGCTAGTTCTGGAGCACAAGTCTTCAGTATCACCGCCAGGGTGATGTCAGGGCCATTGCCTTTTCAGTAATATAAAATATACTTACTCATATGTAAATATAGCATTGAACAAATGTAGTAATTGTAATTTAAGACTCATGAGGGCGGCATGGTAGCACAATGGTTAACACTGTTGCTTCACAGCGCCAGGGTCCCAGGTTCGATTACCACTTGGGTCAATGTCTGTGCGGAGTCTGCACATTCTCCCTGTGTCTGCGTCTGTTTCCTCCCGGTGCTCCGGTTTCCTCCCACAAGTCCCGAAAGACATGCTATTAGGTGAACTGGAAATTCTAAATTCTCCCTCAGTGTGCCTGAACTGGCGCCGTAGTGTGGCAACTAGGGGATTTTCACAGTCACTTAATTGTAGTGTTCATTTAAGCCTACTTGTGACACTAATAAAGATTATTATTGTTTTCTTTTTAAAAGCTGGCTGTTGTGTATGTGTGTTCTTTACTTTCCTCCAACCTTCAATGCACTGAGCATATAACCAATACATGGTGGACGATGCACAGTCGATGAGCCCCAAACCGAAAGGCCAAGCCTTCTTCATTACATCTCGTTGTAAATTATTACCTCCATCTGCAAGTTTCAGCCAAGAATTATAGTCGATACAAAAGCCAGAATTCAACTTCAGCTAGTAAAAAGCAGCGGCATAGCAGTCAAAATAGGTTAACCTTGTCGCAAAAATACTGTAAAAGGAGCAGGCATTGAAGGACTGATGCAGACTGTGGGCCGAATATAGCTTTCATTAAGTCTGACTGCACACTCATGTGAGTAATCAGAGCAGCAGGTTATTTCAAACTGGCTCTAAGCATTCTACCTAATTAAATGCAATGTAAACAGAAAATATGCAGTGGCAAACCCTAGTCGAAACTCTGCACATTTTTTGGGTTGTGGGGGCGAAACCCACGCAGACACGGGGAGAATGTGCAAACTCCACACGGACAGTGACCCAGAGCCGGGATCGAACCTGGGACCTTAGTTCCGTGAGGCGGTTGTGCTAACCACTAGGCCACCGTGCTGCCCCAGAGAAGGAAATAAGATAGTAATTTTAAAATTTCAGCAGTGATAAATCAATTTTTGGAGGCTCACTGCACTGCAGAGGCAGTTGTTAGCCCTTTATTCCTTTAACATGGTGTACCCTTTCTGTCCAGAGAAAATGGTGCTTCTCCCCATCCCCCCACACGCATGCACATGATGTACGTGGTGCAACCATCAAAAGCAACAAGCAGACGTGGCTGTTCGTTCCTGCATTTCCTCGAGTCATAACTCGTCTTTTCTTCAGCTTTTTGTGCATCTAGATTAGTTCTTTTACCTACTCAGGGTAGTGAATAGCTCTAGAACGGGTGCAACTACGTTTTTTATAGATTTTATGGTGATATTTAATGAAATATTTACGTGGGATGTAGTAAGAGTGAAGCCTGGATGATCAGAGGACTGCTATGGCATTTAATCTCGGAATAGGAGACATTTATTCCTTAACATGCTAATATTCGAATACAGATACCACTAATTTGCAAGTCTATGATATAAATTGCACAAAATTATCAATGGAGAATCAGTGTGAAATAATTTGATACGAAGGAACAAAGAAATGAAATATGGTTTATCCGTCTGCAACTAATCGATTGTTTACTATTTTCTTCCCATTTTCTCATGCGTCTTACGGTTTTTGAGATAGAAAATGAAATGTTATGAGTATTTTGTGTACAACCGAGTGGAGCACAGAACAGGAAAAAAAAGAGGGCCAAAGTCAAAGAAGAGTCCCATCAAAGAGGGGCATTAGATGCATGGATAAAAAGAAGTAAAGAAGAAGTAGGAGAACCTGGAGAAGTAAAAGATGATGTGGGTGCAGAGAAGGATTTTTCTGATACGGATTCAGCTCGGTCAGAACATAATACTCTCTCTCCTCAGTCTCGTTGTCAGGATGATGATCCATGTGAAGAAAATAAAGAAAATTTTAGCATATTTTTGCAAAGAAGCGATTTTGGCTGTTTGAAGAAACCGATTCCAGATCATTTGAAGATGACAATATTACAACATGGCCCTGAAAGATATCAGAATAAAAGTGGTCCATTTGCTGAGAAGGATGGGAGATAATTTTCCAAACAGTGGTTTGATAAAGTTTCCACAAACGGAGAAATTGTGGAGAGAAAATGGTTGTTATACTCTCCATATCGGAAAGCATGCTACTGTTTTGTTTGCTTTTTGTTTTCAAAGGAGCATTTGTCGTCTGTGTCAAACTTTGGAAAGGAAGACGGTTTCTCCACTTGGAGAAAATTAAATCCAAGAATACCTGACCATGAGAAAAGCCCTTCTCATAGAGCTCACATGAGGGAATACCTGAACCTCTTAGTTCGACTCCATCATTCAACTACGATAGATGCTGAACTTCAACAGCAAATGTCTGCTGAAAAGAAAAGATGGAAAGCTATAACTGAACGGACTGTCGAGGTTATATCCTTTCTGGCAAAACAGAATCTGGCCTATCGTGGACATCGAGGAGAAGGAATATCTGGGTTATCAGAGCCAGGGGAGACAGTCAGTGAAAATACAGGAAACTTTCTAGCAACAATCAGACTTTTGGCCAAATATGATGACATCTTAGCAAAACACTTGCAAAGAGGGAAAGAGAAACCAAAAAGTGTCACCTACTTGTCCAACAGAATTCAAAACGAAATAATCAATCTTCTTGGCGAAACTGTCAAGAAACATATAATTTCCGAAATTAAGGACGCAAAATATTTTAGCATAATGCTGGATTCAACTCCAGATATTGCCCATGAAGATCAGGTTTCTGAAATTCTGCGTTACTTTCATCTTGATGAAAACAGAAAAGTAGAAATAAAGGAGACATTTCTGGGATTTTTTTTCAAGTCAACAAGAAAGATGCAGTCAGCCTGGTAAATAAAATTCAGGAAAAATTGGAAGACGACAAAATTTCCATGAATGACTGTCGTGGTCAAGCATATGATAACGCAGCAGTTATGGCTGGAGTGAGAGGAGGTGTTCAACAAAAAATTCTTGAAGTTAACCCAAAAGCTGTGTTTGTGAACTGCGAGAACCACAGCCTCAATTTGGCCTGTGTCCATGCAAGTGAGGTGCAACCTGTTGTTGTTACATTTTTTGGCATTCTAGAAAAACTCTTTACTTTTTTTTCTTCATCTACTTCTCGTTGGGAAGTGTTAAAATCATTTGTCACTCGGACTGTGAAAAGACAGTGTGACACAAGATGGAATTCCAGCCATGATGCTGTGCAAGTAATCCACGAAGAGTGTGACAACGTTATTGCAAGCCTTCAACACCTGCTGGAAGGAGAATTTTCAAGGGAAACTAAATCCGATGCAGGATCGCTACTGAACTCTATTCAACAGTTCCCGTTTATAGCTTTATTAAATTTTTGGTACTCAGTTTTATCATCAGTGGAGAAAGTCTCAAAACGTTAGCAGGATCCGAAAATGGGGTTCCATGAAGCTTCTTGTGATCTGAGTGGACTTATTCATATCTTGAATTTGAAGAATGATGAAATTATCCACAATGCAATAGATTTAGCCAATGAATATTGTGAAAATTGGGGAATACCAATTGCACGAACAAGGAGAAGAAGAATAATGCCTGGAGAGTCAGCAAGAGATAGTGGACTGACGGCACAAGAAGAAATGAATAGAGTAATAGTAGAGATTGTGAACAGATTAAAAACTGAAATTGAAGACCGCAGTGTCCGTCTTCAAAGACTCAGTGACCGATTTTCTTTTCTTCTGAACTTGAATTTAGTAGTGATTGAAGATGAACAAGAAAGAGAGAAATTAAAAAAGGAATGTTCAGACTTGGCAAATTATTATGACAATGATGTGGTTGCAATTCAGTTACATGACGAAATTATTGATTTTGTGATGCTCCTTCGAGCTGGAGGGAATAGAGTTCCCCCTGATCCTAAAGGTGCTCTGGAGTCTTTACTGCAGTATGGGAGGGATGTCTTTCCGACGCTGTGTGTTTCATACAGATTACTGCTTACAATCGCATTTTCAGTCGCAAGCTGTGAAAGGTCATTTTCAAAACTGAAATTAATAAAATCATATCTGAGGTCTTCTATGTCACAGGAGCGACTGACCAACCTGGCTTTAATAAGCATTGAAAAAGAATTTCTCACAGCTGATGTAAAAAGTGAAGTAGTTCAGGTGTTTTGTGACAGGAGGTATCATTTGGGGAAAATAACTTAATAAATTTGATTGATTTATATTAAAATCGAATAAAGCGTTTATTTCATGTTTCATCTGTGTTTATATATTCAAAATGTTTTCCTTTCTCATAATATTTCTCAGTATATTAGGCCTTATACTCGAGTCTTTGGGGCATACAATCAAGATTTGCCCCGGGCATCACCAGACCTCTGCACGCCACTGCATCCTGGGTTGCACTTCCCACCTCCAACCAACTCAAAGGCCTCCTCCACAAGAATTTCATAAATAAACTAAACTGCTCAAAGAAAATGAAGAAAGCATACTTATTGTTCCAATACTGCTTGAGTTTTTCCCTTGGGTTGAATGCATCACTGTTCTGTAAATTAACCTTTATTTCCTGGTAATTCTGAGGCAGTACATGGGAGGGTTCTCAAGTCTTATAGCTTGTCCACCTCAGGGATCCTTGGTTTCTCTATTACTTTGCTGTTTCGAAGATTTGCTTACTGCTGTGGCAGTGTCAATACAAATAAGTAGCTGAGAGTCACCTTTCCGATTAGGTAAATTGCTACTAGGACCAGATAGTTGCTCAAATGATGCACTCCCATCAGTTCCCTGTTTTGACAGAAAAATCCAGAGGGATATTCGAAAGCGAAGTGCTTTTCTGCTCTTCAATGCTGCCAGCTAAAGCCTAGCCATTAACATTCTACTGAAGAAACAAGGGGGGGGGGGGGGGGGGGGGAAGAGGAGAGGAAATCCCAGAGACTATTCATAGAAATATGGAAAATAGGCATAGGCCATTCAGCCTTTCGAGCCTGCTGTGCCAGTTATCAGGATCACGGCTGATTCGCTATCCCAACACCAGTGATTTGGCCTCCACAGCCTCCATGGAAGAAAATACCACAGGTTCACCACCCTCTTGAGTGAAGAAATGTTTCCTCAAATCAGTCATAAATGGCCTCGCCCCTATCCTGGGACTGTGACCTATAGTTCTAGACTTTCTAGCCAGAGGAAACAATATCCCTGCATCCAGTCTGACCAGCCCTGTCAGAACTTTACACATTTCAATTAGATCCCTCTTGTTCTTCTAAATTCAATATAAGCCCAGTCGACCCAATTTCTACTCATACGACAATCCTGCCATCCCAGGAATCGGTCTCGTGAACCTTCACTGAACTCCCTCTATGGCAAGTATACCCGTTCTTAGATAAGGAGACCAAAACTGCACACAGTACTCCAGGTGTGGTCTCACAAAGGCTGTGCAGCTGCAATAAGCCAGCCTTGCTCCTGTACTCAAGTCCTCTTGCAATGGAGATCAACATATCATTTGGCTTCTTAACTGCGAATCTCCCAGTATCTTGGTCAGTATATTTTCCTCAACCAACATTACTTAGAAAAACAGGTTATGTTGTGCTTACATCATTGATGCTTTGGGACCTTGGTGTTCACAAATTTGCTGTTGAACTTCCTGCATTATAAACCACATTTCAAAAGTACTCAATGAGCTATAAAACACTTTGGGATACCCAGGGTCTTGAAGGGTGTGATACTAGTCCATGTTCTTTCTTTTTCAGTGTGGAGTAAGTCAGGTACTCAACTTCTGTGCAACAGAGATACCCAGCAAAGGCAAAATAAAGGAAGTAGGAGGGAAAGGAAGGAATAGAGGGAACTGTTTACAAAAGGAAGCTCATTTAAAATACATTAAAGCAGAGGTGTGGTGCAGGCACCAATTGATCACGAGCTAAAGACAAACTGCCACAGAGTCATATGTTCACTGGTTTAATCCAAGACTGTCAACTCTCTAGTTTATATTTTTGACAAAAATAGACGAGGTGCTAAAAGCTCATTGGACAGAACACTGTGAAAGTTCATAGGAGTAGGGGCAAGAAAACATTTTAATCAAAAAGTCGCAGTTAAATGATGTCAAGTTTGAATTGGTAAACCTGCAGCATCCACAGTTTAGAGGTCCTGGAGCTGGAAAAGGTGCAATGGGTCTTGATATCACCCTAGACATTTGCAAACAGTACAGAACCGGCAAACAACCTAAATAAAGGTCGACCGTTTCTTCCGTTGTTCACACCTGCTG
This sequence comes from Scyliorhinus canicula, assembly GCF_902713615.1. Lineage (NCBI taxonomy): Eukaryota > Metazoa > Chordata > Chondrichthyes > Carcharhiniformes > Scyliorhinidae > Scyliorhinus > Scyliorhinus canicula. The sequence continues at coordinate 69,145,873 of NC_052164.1, read as the reverse complement.
CTGCACTGCAGTACGCACAGAATACCAAAATGATTGCAGAGGTTCACACAGCACTTGTTAAAGTGAGAACCTCGTAAACTACTTGTACAATTTGAAGGACCATCTGTGAGCAAAACCACGAGAGTCAGACTTTAGTTCAACACAAATCTTGTCAGCTGTGAAAGCTCAGGATTTAAAGGTTTATGCCCAGAATATCTCAATTGTTTATAAATGTATGTGGATGAAACAAAATTTTCTACAATCTAATAATTTACACAGACTAGAACAAGCAATGTAGATCTGCAAAACCAATATGATAAAAATAGAAGGAAAATGGTCAGAATTTCAAAATCATTTGCCTAAAGTTAATCCCCATCCCTGCCCATTTAAAGGCAGTGAATTGTGCTGGGCTATAGTTCTATTGATATTAACTGCCCTCCAAGTGGTCATTCCTCATGTTGTCCATGCTGTTCACAAGGATAAAAAAAAACCCTGTCCAATTTTTCTCCTCCCATAAAACAGCAGATAAACAAACATCTACAGTGCCTCTCTACCTAAAAGGTCAACTGTAAGTCAGAAGGTCATGGGTTCATATCCCATTCCAGACACTCTTAACACAACTTTAGGTTGATACTTCAATGCAGTGCTAAGGGAATGTCAGCCTTCAAATGAGCTGTTGAACTGAAGGCCTTGTGTCTGCTGAGGTTCATGTGAATGATCCCATGTCACTGTTGGAAGAACAGATGAGGAATGGCCCCTTGGTCAACCATATCCCTCTCACATCATCATGAAAGCAGATTATTTGTTCATTATCACATTGTTGCTTGTGGGAGCTTGCTGCAAACTATTTGGCTGCCATGTTTCCAACATTGCGATTACGTATCAAAAGTGCTTCATTTGACTGTAGGTTTGGGATGCCCCTGTGGTCATGGAAAGTGCTGTATACATACACAATCAAGGAATCGAACCTGCAACGTCTGGTCTGTATAAGCTCAATAGCACAACACAATCCATTCATCCAGCGAAACACTACAACAAAACGACCTGCAGAGAAGTGATTGATTATTCAAAAGCAATAGTCTTTCCCTCAATCATTTAAACCGGGAGGTTACAATCAATGCTGTAACTACTTCACCTCAACAACTTTAATATGTGGAAGAATCAATTATATTTGCTTTGCCAACCGCCACTTGACTAAACAGATTTTGTCACCATCATCCCAACAAGATTTCCCTCGACAGATGGCAAGGTGTTTAAAAGGATTCAACAGGATGCAGAGGAACTGTTTCCTCTACTGGGGGAATCCAGAACAAGGGGCACCATCTTAAAATTAAAGCTAGACCATTCTGGGTGAAATCAGGAAGCACCGCTTCACGCAAAGGGTATCGGAAATCTGGAACTATCCTGGGGAAAAGCTATGGAGGCAGGGTCCATTGACAATTTTAAGACTGAGTTTTGTTAGGAGAGATAATCAAGGGGTAAAGTGCTTGGCGTTAAAGCAGGAAATAGAGTTTTTTCAAGCTTTTTTAAAAAAAAAGTATTTTTATTAAGGTTTTGCAGAATTTTTCATAATAAAACAGTAGTAACCATAATAACAAAACAAACTAGAGTGAACATTAATATAGTGTAAAAAGAGAATATACAATAACAATTAAATAGACATTACCCCACGCGACCCAGTCTTCCCACACCATCCTAATGAAGTACTCCCCCCCCCACCCCCCAACCACCCACCCCCTCCCCCACAGATTGCTGCTGCTGCTGACATTTTAATTTTCCCCGAGAAAGTCGACGAACATCTGCCACCTCCGAGAGAACCCTAGCGTAGACCCTCTTAAGGCAAACTGTATTTTCTCGAGGCTGAGAAACCCAGCCATGTCGGTAACCCAAGTCTCTACACTCGGGGGCTTCGAGTCCCTCCACATTAATAAAATCCATTTCCGGGCTACCAGGGAGGCAAAGGCCAAGACGTCGGCCTCTTTCACCCCCTGAACTCCCAGGTCTTCTGACACTCCAAAGATTGCTTTCTCTGAACTCGGCACCACCCGTGTATTAAGCACCTTGGACACTGCCCTCGTGAACACTTGCCAGAACACTCTAAGCTCCGGGCATGTCCAAAACATGTGGACATGGTTTGCAGGCCTGCCCTTGCACCTTATACAGCTGCCTTCTACCCCAAAAAACTCGCTCATTCTTGCTCATTCTCGCTGCCGTCATCAGTGCCCGGTGGACTACCTTAAATTGAATTACTGAGCCTGGCACATGATGAGGAAGAATTAACCCTGCCCAACAGGAAATAGAGTTGAAGTACAGATAAGCCAGCAGGCAAATAGAGCAGACTTGAAGGGTCTCAATAAACTCTTGTTTTCAGTTGTACATCCCTCCAAATCTCATATCCTTCTCACACCCATCCCTCCATACCTCATACCCTTCTTACCCATGTCGATGCATAGCCACCACTCTATTAGAGCTTATCAACATTAACACCTTTAGCACAGAAAATGTCCCAAGGTACTTTGTACATAGGGGAACTCCAGCTTTTTTGATATTGCCAGCTCCATCTGGTTTAGTGGCAAACATTTTGGCTGCTTCAATTTCGCACACTGGAGCTCTGCTCCTACACTCGCTATCCTTTCTCTCTTCATCGCATCTTTCAAACTCTAACCTCTTTGACCATGCACCCAGTCACTTCCTCAAACTCAGCCATCACATCGTTTATGTCTCACATTTGCTGAGTGCCATAGACGATTACATTGAAGGCGTTCTATAAATGCAAGGTGTTGACGGTGATTATATCGATGCTGTCCCGTTTCAGTCTTGGATAACAGCAATTCTTTTTTTAAATTTTGAATCAGTCAAGCCATACGAGTTGCTGTCAATGTGCTGCATTAGTGCTATATTGAGGTTGGACAGTAAAACAGCAGAACCCTCACATCAGAACAAAACTATGGAAGATCTGCTCATTAAGTGTAACAAACCTCAAATGTCAAAGGGCAGGTGGGGCAGCATGATGGCGCAGTGAGTAGCACTGCTGCCTCACGGCACTGAGAACTCAGGTTCGATCCCGGCTCTGGGTCAGTGTCCGTGTGGAGTTTGCACATTCTCCCCGTGTTTGCGTGGATTTCACCCCCACAACTCAAAGATGTGCAGGGTAAGTGGATTGGCCATGCTAAATTGCCCCTTAGTTGGAAAAAATGAATTGGGTACTACATTTATTTTTAAAAGGGGCAGATAACAGGTTGAAGACTCCAGGATTCCTTTGTTAGCCGCAGGTGAAACCGTCTCCAATTTCACAAGTAAATAAACATTTGAGTGAAGGGGCAAGCATGCAATGGACTATCCAACCTGCACATTTCTTCTGTTGCGCTGCCCACCATCCTGTTTTCACCCCATCTTTTCTGAAAGCATTGAACCATGATCCAAGGTTGCCATGTTGTTGTTGTTGGGCTATTCAACTGTAATATTCATCACATTGTCCCAAATTTGCCCATACATTCTCTTTCTGCTGAATATCAGCAGGCAATCAAAAGTGAAGGGCTTTCTCAAAGCCAAGCCCAGGGACGTCCAGAGCTACATAGCATCATGCCTGTACCAGGGGTCATGAACTAATTCAAGGCGGAGCCAAACTCGAATTGAGGGCCAAACTGATCTGTATGACTCAGCAAAACAGCAAGCAGTGGCAATCCCATATTGGGATCAATAGTGGGTTAAGTGGCCTATGTGGAGACAAATAACAGAGGAAACTCAAACAGCTAAATCTGCAAGAACATTTTTTGAACAATCCCTTTATTGAGAAAAGATCCAGATTGTCAGCCATGATGGGCAACCAGATCTATTCCAACGTGTTAGTGAAGTAGTCACATAATTTTCTCTAAATAAGATAGTAACATTTGAATTTGTTTAATCCTAATCATGAGTTGTGGTTTGTCTTTGGAAGTCTTAATGAAAATGTCATTGAGGGGGAAGAGAGCCCTCATCGGCATAATTGACTCACAGGCGTACCGCGCACCTCTGCATTCTCCAATGCTCTCTCCACAAACTCATGTTGCGGACTTTGGTGACTCGCTGCAAGAGCCTTGATTTTAACCAGTAGGGCAAGTGTTAAACAAGACCAGCATTTAGAGAATCTAGATCAGAGTGCCGGTCCAAATTCCAGCCTCCCACTGCTCCCAGCAGGAGTTGGGAATCAAGGCAGTCTGTTTTTTGGTTGCTGCAGTAAATACCCACGGCTGTATTTCAGAATCCAGAGTTGAATGTAACTTCCAGGAGCGAGAGAGAGACAGTGGAGCAAAAAACTTGTCTGCCCCCTTCATCTCTAGCCCCAGTTAAAACCTCATAACTCGGAGGCAAATAAATGGGGTTAAAGTGCACAAGTTCTCAGGGCTCCAAAAGTACAATTTAGGAAATCCCAGTCATTTTTTTTTTTCATTCCCTGCTTTAAGAAAGCAGCCTGCAGCTTTCCCAAGAACAGCATTCAATGCGGGTGCCAATTTGTAATTAACATAATCACATCCATAAAACGTTAAAATGACTAATCAGACATCGGAGAGCTCATTTTACACAGTCTAACACATCAGGTGCCTGTGCTATTTCAACTGCCAGCACATAGCACACTCTCACTGAGGCATTCAGGCCAGTTCCTGATTTTTTTTTATTGTGAAAGCAATTTTGTTTCGCGTGTTCTAAAGCCCTTCAACATGATCTTTGCATTAAATCAAATCTCAAGGTTCACTTGTCCCACAGAAGACTCCCACCAATTTTAATCACAGACTGATACTGTTCAAGTGCAACTTTATTTCATAGAAAGTTCTTTAAATACAATTCCCCAGGAGTTGCACGATGGGCATTAACCTATTCCAATGCTCTCCTGACTGCTCCCCACCTTGCACCCTCTGTTTAAGTTCAAGTTAAACAATACTCTGATTATCATATCCTAACTTGCATTAACTCCCGAGCACCCATCGCCCGCAGTCACCGACCTCCATTGGCTCCAGTCCAGCAAAGTTTCAATGTTAAAATTCTCATCCTCATTTTTAAATCCCTTCGTGGCCTTGCCCCTCCCTATCTGTGCAGCCGCCCCCCTCCATCAGTACAACCATCCAACATCCGTTTTCCCTAATTCTGGCCTCACGGATTCCCTATTTCAGTTGCTCCGCCATTGATAACCATGCATTCAGTAGCCAAAACACAATCCATTCTGCCCCTTTTCCTACTTTACCAAACCTTCCAACCAGCCTCAATGATCAAGCTTTTGGTTTATCTGCCCAATATCTGGCTTGGTGTCAAAGTTTGTTCGAAATTCCTGCAAAGTCTCTTATGTTTACTTATGTTAAAAGATGGAGCATAAATCAATACTGTTGATTTGAATGGGTTCGGTCACACTCCATTCTAACACATCAAATATACAATTCCATCATCACAGCGTCCAACTGTTTATTAAATAAAATTCTATCATGGTTTTTGCTTATACTAACCCACCCAGGTGACAATTCTATGTATTCATCACTGCTACTGAAGAACTTCTCTACATCAATAAAAATGTTGCTTTAATGCAAGTGCCCCCTTTGTCTAATGATTTAACTTAACAAGGTGTTCCAGGATTACTTTTCAATGCTATTTAGTTGCTCAATTCTACACTATAGAATTATAGATTAATAATAATCTTTTTATTGTCACAAGTATATTAACACTGCAATTAAGTTACTGTGAAAAGCCCCTAGCCACCACATTCCAGTGCCTGTTTGGGTACACAGAGGGAGAATTCAGAATGTCCAATTCACCGAACAGCATGCCTTTCGGAACCTGTGGGAGGAAACCGGAGCACCCGGAGGAAACCTATGCATACACGGGGAGAACGTGCAGACTCCGCACGGACAGTAACCCAAGCCGGGAATCAAACCTGGGACCAGAGACCCTGCCGCTGTGAAGCAACAGGGCTAACCACTGTGCTACCGTGCTGGCAAATTCTGGCTCTATGAGTCTATTGATTGTCTTCCAGTAGTAGGAATCTCTCACTCCGTTCTGACTGCAGTCCATTCTCCTTTCAAGATTCCCTGTCCTTTCACCAATGGGAGGCCCAGATACCTTGGCTATCCCTCAGGCCTCGGGTAATGAGCAGCGTGTCTCAAAAATCGAATTGTGCAGGTTTTCCTTCCAATCCCCTGCATCCACCCAACATGACACTATATGGTGACAGCAACAAAGCCTGCAACCTGGCTGTTCCGTGATACAGTGTGAAGTCAAAGTGTCAAGCCACGATTCAGCCTCTCTCCAGAGCATTAAGGAATTGATCAGAGAAACCAGTGGAGTGCAGAGGAAGGGGAGGATAAAAGGCCTATTACCTTGCAGATTCTATGACTGTGAAGCGAGGCGTTCTTCATAGTTCATGTGTGGCTGAACCATCAACATTTCACCATTGCACTGCCCCAAAATACTTAAGGCAACACTAACCCATTTTAAAGAAATCTGCTATTTGCCAAACAGGGTACATTCCCATTATGTAGCCAGCTGGTAGCACACAGAGTTTGGAATTGCAAAGAAATGCCTGCAGCCGGAAAGAAAAGCTTGCATTTACATAGAGTATTACCACATTGTCAAAGTATTTCACTGTGTGAATTACTGATGTGCAGCATGTGGTCTGTAGGCTAACGTGACTCTCTTATGGCCCAGTAACAGCTGTGACCATCTAGCCTGCTTCTGGTGGGTCGAGAGAATGCTACTTGCTCTTTCCCTGTCATCGCCACCAACCCTCCCTGCCCAAATAAACAAACAATGCCCAGTGGATCTCTAACTTCCACCCAAAAGAAACAAATAGGGCCTCAGTTTTGACTAGCTTACCCGGAGAACAGCAACAACAGCACAACATCAGTCTAGACAGCGAGCATTTGCATTTGAACCCACAATTTTCAGAATCCAATGGACAAGGGTGCTAACCACTGACACTAGATTAAGATATCTTTTCACACATGTGAAGCATCAGAACTTGGAAAAATATCATCAGCATCACTTTCACCAACCCCCAACTAACCCCCTCCCCCACTCCAAGGATACGTGTTAGACAGAATTGCAAGTAGATGTTCTTTCCATAGGCACAAGCACGACTGGTAATTATAGTGTTCACGCTTCAAATGTTAATACATTTCAAATATATGCATACATTTCATTTAATTTCACATCATTATAGGACTAATGTAAAATGCATAACGTGTCTAAAAGCAGTGATTTGACACTATATGAATAAATAATGCAAATTGAATCACCATCACAGCCTCGGCCTAATCACCCAATCAAATGCCCAGCCAATTATCTTGCCTCCTGCAGCCTCCCCACCGCTTTAAAAGTTTACGTTCAGATAGCAAAGCAGCGAGGTGCCAGTGCCAGTGCCCACAGCAACTCGTTTTAATGGAATCATTATCAAATCGACACAGCTCCCAGCCTCTCTAAAGACCTGTTTACACAGAGCCATTTAATTCCGATCTGATGGAAATTAGCTCCTCCGTTTGGATTTAATCTGACTGTGTAAATGGCTGTGAGGGGTTTGTAATCGTAACAGATATTATCCCAATATCACAGCTCCACTCCTCACAACACTAATCATAATGACCACCATTATCATCATCGCCACCATACAGCCAACTCACAGCTAAAATATTTCAAGCTAAAGATTATTTCACAAGTTTGGAGAGGCATGATGGGGGGGGGGGGGGGGGGGCGAAAGAGTTTAAGTTTGGTCTACTAGGTATATTTTCTAATTTAGCCATTTGCTTTGTCTCTTCAACGATTGCGTAGTGAGCCTAATCTCCACATTGCTTCCTTCTGCCCGCACAACCATCTCAAATCGCTAATGAGCTGGTTCTTCAGACACCTGAGAGTTTCTGATCAATCAGTGGACAGGCTGCATGCTCAGGGTTAAAACCTAAAGTTGAACACAAAGCATGTCTGTGGACAATGCATCTGCAATGCGACCCGTACAACTACTTTACAGGAAACCCAGCCTGCTCTAATTCAGTGATAGGCGCAATTGAAATGCAACATTGGCTTTGGAGGTGCACTTTGAGAATTTCAGTTCCACATCACGGTTAACATTGATGTTCTGGGATGTCAGATATTAAATCTCACTGAAGCAAAAAGGATGATCAATAACAATGGTGCTGCTAGGCAAGACCATCAGACTTAGCACTGATGGTCTCCTCAATTGAACCATCTCCTAAAATTTGTAGGTTCATGTACATAGATTAATTACTGAGGAGAGATACTCTAAGACTCCATTTGCTTGTCGAGTTAAACCCCCGCAGGAGTCTGCATGTTCAAGAAAAGAGGAGAGAGAATGGCAGGGAAGAGGAAATCAGTTTTTTCATTTAGAAGTTGAAATAGGCATTTCAGTATTGATGTAGTAGGCAACAGTGCACCAGGGCCTTACCAGGGGTGGCACAGTGCTTAGCACAGCTGCTTTGCAGCGTCCAGGACCCAGGTACAATTCCCACCTTGGGTTACTGTGTGTAGTTCGCACATTCTCCCAGTGTCTGTGAAAGTTTCCTCTGGGTGCTCCAGTTTCCTCCCACAGTCCAAAGAGATACAGGTTAGGTAGATTAACCATGCTAAAACTGTCCCTTAGGATCTAAAGAATAGGTTAGGGGCTACTGGGTTACAGGCCCAGGCAGGGTGCTCTTTCAGAGGGTTGGTGCAGACTCGATGGGCCAAATGGCCTCTTGCATAGTAGGGATTCTATGGATTCAGAGCACGGCGCCAAAGAACACCACTCTGTGGGAACAAACACTATGCAGGGAGAAGAGCACAAGGCTTCTGCAGTACAAAATAGAAATATAGAAAATAAGTGCAGGAGTGGGCTATTCGGCTCTTCAAGCCTGCACCACTATTTCACATGTTCGTAGCTGATCATGCAAAATTCAGTATCCCACTCCCATTTTCTCTCCATACCCCTTGAATCCTTTCGCCACAATGGCCACGTCCAGCTCCCTCGTGAATACATCCAACCAACTGGCCCCAACAGCTTTCTGTGGTAGGGAATTCCACAAGTTCACAACTCTCTGGGAGAAGAAGTTTTTCCTCATCTCAGTCCTGAATGGCTTACCCCTGATTCTTAGGCTGTGACCCCTAGTTCTGAACATCCCCAACTTTGAGAACGTTCTTCCAGCATCTAGCCTGTCCAGTCCCATCAGGACTTTATATGTTTCTTATGAGATCCCCTCTCCAGTGAGTACAAGCCCAGTTAATCCGGTTTTTCTTCATAGGTCAGTCCTGTCACCCTGGGAATTAGTCTGGTGAACCTTCGCTGGACACCCTCAACAGCAAGAATGTCCTTCCTCATACTAGGAAACCAAAACTGCACACAATACTCAAGGTGTGGTCTCATTAAGGCCCTGTATAACTGCAGCAAAACATCCCTACTACACTCAAATCCTCTCTCTATGAAGGCCAGCATACCATTAGCTTTCCTCACCGCCTGCTGTACCTACATGCCAACCTTCAGCAACTGTTCCACCATGATACCCAGGTCTCATTGCAATTCCCCTTTTCCGAAACTGCCACCATTCAGATAATAATCTGCCTGCCTGTTTTTGCCACCAAAGTGGATAACCTCACATTTACCCACATCATATTGCATTTGCCAAGTATTTTCCCCACTCAGCCAGCCTGTTCAAGTCACCCTGCAGCCTCTTTACCTCCTCCTCACAGCACACACTGCCACCCAGCTTAATTTCATCTGCAAATTTGGAAATATTGCATGCAATTCCTTCATCCAAATCATTAATATATATGGTGAACAGCTGGGGTCCCAGCACTGAACCCTGTGGTACCCCACTAGTCACTGTCTGTCACTCTGAAAAGGACTGGTTTATTCCTACTCTCTGCTTCCTGTCTGCCAACCAGTTATCTATCCATGTCAATACATTGCCCCCAATACCAGGAGTTTTTCTTTCTCTCTCTAATCTCTTGTGTAAGACCTTTAGAACGTCCAGATACACAATATCTACTGGTTTGCCCTTGTCCACTCTACTGGTCGCAGCCTCAAAAAATTCCAGAAGATTTGTCAAGCATGATTTCCCTGGGGGGCAGCACTGTGACGCAGTGGGTTAGCCCTGCTGCCTCATGGCGCCAAGGTCCCAGGTTCGATCCCGGCTCTGGGTCATTGTCTGTGTGGAGTTTGCACATTCTCCCCGTGTCTGCGTTGGTTTTGTCCCCACAACCCAACGATGTGCAGTGTAGATTGATTGGCCACGCTAAATTGCCCCTTAATTGGAAAAAATGAATTGGGTACTCTAAGTGTTTAAAAAAAAGTAAAAACATGATTTCCCTTTAGTGAATTTGTGCTGATCCTATCCCTGCTTTCCAATGCTGTTATTTCAACCTTAATAATTGACTCCAGCATTTTCCCCACCACTGATGTTATGCTAGCTGGTCTATAATTCCTTATTTCATCTCTCCTTTTTTAAAATGTATGGTTACATTAGCTACCGTCCAATCCAATGGTACTAACGTATGTACAAATGTTGTTCACATGTGCAGAGACAAAGCCGACATGAAGTGTAGAAATGCCCAGTGTCCTGCACTCATTGGTTCCAGTTCTACGAATAAAAACTTTCAGTCGCTGTGTGAACTCTATGTGTTCAAGGCCCTGGTGTTTAATGGGATAGCTGACAGATGCATTTCCCAGCAGGGATCCTGGAGTGTGATCCCAGCTTCCTGCCACATGAAGTTAACACTTCTGTCCTGGGAAAATATAGATTTGTGTTCACCGAGGAAGGCAGACATCTATCTATCGCAACAATTTAACATAAATCAACAGGTCAATAGGGCCAATAAGGCTTTCAATAAAGGATGGATATCCTAGTACTAAGTTATTCAACTTGGAACAATCCTACGGTAGGATTAAGAGTAAGCATCATGTATAAATTTCAAACATTTACATCTCCAATTACTCAGTGGCGAAGATTTGAGCCAGACCGAACAAGTGCTTACATGCAAAGGGAGTGGCTGGAGTGGGACTAGCGGCCACAGCATCCGAAGATAGGAAAAGGATCAGCAGGATTGCCGATCCTATTTTCTATCCAGTCACTTTGTTGGATGTGCACTAGTTGTGAAAGCATGGGAGGCTTGTGATGCCTTGTAAAGTCAGAGAGCTAGCTCATATTCAAACAGTGGTCACACAGGGATAACAGACAGAGATCGGAGATTGGCCATCAACCTTGAACTCTGCCCTGGTATGGAAGCCCTGCACCCACACCTCACTAACCTCCTCCCTCCCACAACCATCTCCTACTCTTCACCCAAAGCCTGGGTTGAGATTTTCTGTTGACAGTATTGAAGGCATCAGGAGTCACTTAATGGGATGTGGCACGGTCAGCGTTTATTGTCCATCCTTAGTTGCCTTGAGGAGTTGATGATCAGCCACATTCTTGAACCACCAGAGTCTGTATGGTAAACGTACTCCAACTGCCATTAGGTAAGGTGCCCGAGGATTTTAATTATGAAGGAGCAGAGATACATTTCCCAGTCAGATTGTGTGTGATTTGGATGGTAATATTATAATAATAATAATAAAAATTAAAAAATTGAACCCGAGCTGCTGCCTTTTTCTGCATTACAAGCCAGCTGTTTAGCCCACTGTGCTAAACCAGCCCCGGTGGTTTGGAGGTGGTAGTGTCTCTGTGCGCCTGTGACTGGCAGCCTTGTCGGTGGTAGAGGTTGTGGATTTGAGAGGTGCTTCTGAAGAAGCAGATACTGTGAGAGGTCGTCAGTATTATTTGTTCATCCTTGTGTGGGAGACCGATACAAGGAGCAATAAATATAGGTTAATCTCTGATAAATCCAATGACACGCTCAGGAGAAAATTCTTTATCGAGAAAGCGAGTAGAATGTGGAACTCTGTACCTCACAGTAGTTGAGGCAAATAGCATAGATACATTTGAGAGCAAGCTAGATATGCAGAGAGAGAAAGGAATAGAAAACTATTCTGAGCGTGCCAGGCAAACCTAATTGAACTCTTTGATTAAGTTACAGAGGGTTGATGAAGGTACTGCAGTTGATGTTGTGCACGTGGACATTCAAAGGCATTTTGTAAGTGCCATGTGATAGACATACCAGCAATATTAAAACCTGTGGGATTACAGGAAGTGAAAACCTGTAGGATTACAAAATTGGCTAAGGGGCAGAATATAGTGGCATCCCCGTGAAGTCAGATTTAGCACTATTGATTTTATTCATAATTGTGCTATTCAGTTTATATTCCACTTTTTGTTGTTCCTTCCAACAAAATCCAACACTTTGCTCTGCATTATATTTTACCCGCCTTGTGTCTGCCCATTTCACTAGTCTTTATTTATAGATATTAATGCACTGGATGTAGATATAATGGGTATAATTTCAAAGTCTGTAAATGTAGTAAACAGTGAAGAGGGCAGCAACAGACTTCAGAAGGACAAAGACTGATGAAATGGGCAGACACAAGGCAGATAAAATATAAGGCAGAACAGAGTGTTGGATTTTGTTGGAAGGGACAACGAGAAGCAGGAATATAAACTTAATAGCACAATGAGAAGAAGGATGTCGGAGCAGAGCGATCACAACATCTGAGGATGTGAGGGCAAGTTGATAATACAGTGAAAAATATCATGCGCTATTCTGAGCTTTACAAGTAGAGGTGTAGAGTGGAAGCAAACACCAATGCTAACTTAAAAGCAAAATACTGCAGACACTGGGAATCGGAAATAACAACAGAAAGTGCTGGAAAAACTCAGGTCTGACAGCATCTGTGGAGAGGGAAACAGAATTAGCGTTTCAATTCTAATATGACTCTTCATCAGAAGGGCTAAATGTTTATAGATCGCTCATTAGACCTCAGCTGGAGTATTGTGCCTAATTTTGGACATAACGTTGTGCAAAGAGTACGAGGGCTTTCGAAAAAGTACAAAGGGGGTTTACTAGATTGGTACAAGGGATGTGGAGCGTCTGGGGTATCAAGAGGAGCTGGAATTGTTGTCCTTGGAGTGGAGATGGTTAATGGGATATGCTCAAAATTGTGATTGGTTTTGACAGAAATAGTGAGAAACTGTTTCCATCGTCAAGAAGGTCGATAGATAACCAGACGACTGGTGCAAGAAGCTGGGAAAGGGGCACAGCGGAACGATTAAAAGAATATTGCTTCCACAGCAAGTTGCTCAGATCTGGAATGCACTGCCTGAAAGGGTGGTACAAGCTGATTCAACAGTAACCTCCACAAAAAAAAAGCAATTGGATGTCTACTTGAAAAGGAGAGGTTGACAGTGCTATGGAGGAAGAACGGAGGAAGAACAGAAGAGCGGAACAATTGGGTAGCTCCTGCACAGAGCTGGCACAGACACGATGGGCCAAAAGGCCTACATCTGTGGGGTATGATTAAAGGCTTCCACAAATCGTGAAACCTAAAGAACTGCCACTTACGGTGAGATATTGAAGGGCTGGCAGCATGAGTGGAGTCATTTTAACGTGAGTCGGCACCTTCACAAGAAGAGAAAGAAACTGAGAATGGGGGAGAAAAATGGAGATGCCATTTACACGGAGTCAGTCGAACCTGGCACGATACCGTAGAAATAGCCGGGTACAGTGCCAGGTTCCAGGCAATGGATGGCGTTCAGTCACGTAAGACTGTTTGTGTGTACGCTCAACAAACATTTTTGATTTTCCAAAAACATTCCCTGCGATTAAATTGAAGTTAATTTTGCTCAGGAGAAAAGACAGAACTTGAGCGAGATACAAAATAGCAAGTGGAAGTCGGTGATGAAGAAAACCTGTGTGTCCGATCTGCTAGGAAAGCCAAGTGGCACGCTATCATGCAGGATCAATCTGGTCACAATCAGTGTGCTTCATTGCAGATTCTTAAAACTCAAGATTTTCATTAGGTGGTCACTAATCACCAATCATTTTACTGGGGAAGATAGGATTGGTGTTCAGGAAACAGATGACTGTTCTCCAACAAAGTTGTATCTTTAATAGTTTGAACATATTGAGGAACCACAGAAGGAGCCAACAAATGTGTGTGTGCCCATATATAGGGAATACTACCAATGACAGTCCCAGATATCCACAGGCAAAGGGCATTAGTAATTAAAGCACAAAGTCCTCATCCGTAAGGATGATGCTAACAAAAGCCCAGAACCCATTTACAGGCCAGCAAAGCCACCCATCCATTAGAAGTGATGCAAGAAAATTCTCTACCTCGACTATATGATATATTCCAGGCTCAAATGAGCAAATATAACTCCCACAACTTAATGACAAAGTCACAATTTCCAAAAGGCAAGCATGCATAACTCAGAAATAGTTTTTAAACACAGCAATAAAAAAAACAATATCAACAACTCATAGAATGCAAGCCAGCAGCCACGTTGATGTTATCAGGCTAAGTGGTTGGTTATTTGAGCCGAGCACCTGTTTTGTATACTTTAACTGCTGTTTCATTACTATGCACAGCTGACAACATGGTTACTCAACAATGCATCAAGTCGAGGCATGTTGGATGACCAAACGGGAGCCCTCACAAAGGCCCACTTCATCATCGTTTTCCGAGTCTCAGCCATTTTGCTGAGGGTTGCTGAGCAGAGCCCACAAATGACCGGGGGGGGGTGGGGGGGGGAGTCACCTTCCAGTTCACACCCACATGCCCTCTAGTGGCAGCTTTCAAAGTTAGACGGGGAAAGGCCAAACATTTGGGGTGCGATTCAACCAAACTATTTCGAAGTGTCACCTAGGGCAGGTTTGGCAGGTATTTCTTGACAGCTTTTTGGGTGAGATCCACACCGTTATTGAGCCACACTTAAGTCATTTTTTGGGGGCCTAGGGGAATTTCTTAAGTCAAGCCTACACTTAGAAATGTTTTCAACATTGGGGAGATGAACGCGTCGGAGAGACCGGCTCCTCAGATATCGGGGCGCCATTTTGAAAGCGTGCCCCAATCTCTAAGTGAGTTTGAGGGTCCCCCACAACGCCTGCCCAGGGGCAATGTCACTCGCCGCACTCATAGGTATTTAGCCCCCCCCCCCCCAAAAACAGTGAGGACATCCTGCTATTGAGATGCTGAGGGGCCCCCCTTGCAGGCCTAGTGTCCCCAGGTGTCATTAGGCCTGGTTCACGATTGTGTGGGCCAGTAGTGAATGGTATCCAGTCCAAACCTCGCTGGGGAAACAGTTAAATGGCTTAATTAAATATGTTAATCTGGAGCCCCCCCCAGCGCGGGCTAGATCTAGATCGGCATGTCTCACGAGGTTCGGATGAATCTCGCAAGATGCCTCAGGGGTCGCGGAACTTGTGAGATTCACCGGCCTCGTCCCATCACCAAGTCGGGTGTGACAAAGCCAGTAATTACGACCTCGATTCCTTTTCCCCAAGGCATAATTGGGGAAGAATGAGAGAATTTTAGTAATCTCGTCAAAGTAGATACAGTAACTGGGCCTGTCAAACCCTGGATTGCAGGACACAAGAATGCTCGATTCCCTTTAGCATCCAAAAATCGATTGATCTCGATTCAAATATACTCAGTGATTGGACATCCACAGCTCTCGGAACTAAAGAATTCAAAAGATTCACCATCCTTTTGAGTGAAGAACTATTTCCTCGCTTCAGACCCAAATAAATGGTCGACCACTTATTCTGAGTGTGACTTCTTGTTCTAGACTCCCCAGCCAGGGGAAACATCCTTCAAGCATCATCCCAGCAAAGCTGCTTAAGAACATCATAAATGTTAATGAGATCACCTCTCATTCTTCTAAACTTCAGGCAATATAGGCCTAGTCAACTTCATCTTTCCTTCGGGAGATCCTGATAATCCCTGGAATCAGTCTAGTGAACCTTCATTGCGATCCCTCCATAAAGCAAGTACATTGTTCCTTAGATAAGAGATTAAAACGATGCAGAGTATTCAATGGGTGGTCTCATCACAACTGCAATAAGGCTTCCTTACTCTTATACTTCAATCCCTTTATAATAAAGACTTGCGTTCCATTTGCTTTCCCAAGTGCACCTGCATGTTAACTTGTCATTTGTAAAAAAAAAAGGACACTCGAGGCCCTTCTGAATAGCAACATTTTTCTAGCCTGTCAAAAGTATTCTATTTTTCCTACTGAAGTGGATTACCTACATTATATTCCAACTGTTATATTTATTTCCTACTAACATAACCCATCCAAATCCTTTTGCATCCTCCTAACAGCTTAACTTCCCACCTAATCAAATGTCATCCGCAAACTTGGAGGCATTACACTCCCTTCCTTCCTCTAAGTTCATGATAATAGATTGTAAAAGGCTGAGGGTCAAGCACTGATCCTTGCAGTACTCCACTGGTTACAGCCTGCTAACCAAAAATAAAACATTTTCTGCTATTTCTGCTCATTAACCAACCTCAATCCAATTTTGTACAATAACCGGTTACTTGGTACCTTATTAATTACATCGGAAAATCTAAGTACATTATATCTCCTGGACCCATTTTATCACCCTACTATTTACAACTTCAAATATTATTTTCCTTTCATTGAGTGATGCTAACTCTGCCTAATCATATCAGAATCTTCTAATTGCCGCATTTGTTCATCCTTTAAAATAGATTCTAGCTTTCTCCTTAACTGGCTGATTGTTCCTCGTTTTCTCTCTCCCTCCTTTCTTGAATAGCAGGGCAAAGTTTGCTACTTATGGGACTGTTCTAGAATCTAGGAAATTCTGGAACATCTAAATCTATGCAACTGCTATCTCTGTAGCCACCTTTTCCAAAAGCCAGCGTGTAACCCATCAGAT
Organism: Scyliorhinus canicula; assembly: GCF_902713615.1. NCBI lineage: Eukaryota > Metazoa > Chordata > Chondrichthyes > Carcharhiniformes > Scyliorhinidae > Scyliorhinus > Scyliorhinus canicula. The sequence goes on along the minus strand of NC_052164.1, from coordinate 69,129,109 downwards.
CCAGGGAATCAGTTGGCTTTTAATACCATTAATTTCTTCAGCACTTTTTTTTTTTAAACAAATATCAATATCTTTACCTACTCGACCCTTGATTCTCTGCTATTTCTGGATTTTTTTTTGTTTCTTCTCCTGTGAAGGCAGATCAAAGTATCAATTTAATGCCTTTGCTATTTCCTTAATCCCCTTTATAATTTCTCCCAAGGAACCTACAACTATTCTCACTCATCTGCTCCTTTACATACCAAGAGAAGCTTTTACAATCGGTTTGCATATCTCTGGCTAATTTACTCTCATTTCCTATTTTCACCTTCGTTATCAATTTCTTGGGCATCTTTTGCTGAATTCTACAATTTCCCTACTCCTCAGGCTTCCTACACTTGTTGTCAACATTCTAAGCTGCTTCTTCTATTTCAATACAAGGCACAGTCGGAGCACTTATCATGTGCTGTTTTATTCCTTAAAGTATAATCATTGCAAATTATGAATTTATTCTTTAAATGTTTGCTATTGCCTAGCTACCGTCATATTTTCCAATCTGCACCAGTCACCTTGCTTCTCGTTCATTATGTAATTTGCTTAGTACAGATTTAAGATCCTAGCTTCAGACCCAACAAAATCACTCTAAAACGCAACATAATTTATACTCTGCTGACACTACAATTATGGTTAGTGGGCCTATAAACTACTTCCAGCATTATTTTTTGCTCCTTGTTTAAATTGTATGTCTAAATTGTCTAATTTGGGCTCTGTCTAAATTGATTCCACATCTTTTTTTAAATTCTATTTTATTGGTTTTCAAAAGAAGGAGAAAAGTACAATACAATATACTTGTTGCAGTTCTCCAAACAAGCAAATATCCCCTATGCAAAAAAAACTATATAAATTATTAACAATATTTAATTGGTCAAAGAAAGAAACAAAAGACTGCCATCTACGCTAACATTTCTCAGTAGAACCTCTTATGGTATATTTAATCTTCTTCATATTTTTTTCCTCATTTGAAGGGCGGTATTCTCCTCTCCCGGGACTAAGTGCCCACGCAGTCGGGAATGCCATCGCGTTTCACGATGGCGCGAACAAGGCCCGGGCATGACCTATTCGGCCCCCACAGGGGCCAGCACGGCGCTGGAGCGGTTCACGAAGCTCCAGCCTCCTTACGTGGCGCCAAATGGGTGCCGCGCCAACCCGCGCATGCGCAGTTGGGGCAGCTAATTCCTTCGCATGCGCAGTTGGGCTGCGCCATCCTGCGCATGCACGGGGAACTTCTTGCGTGCACCGGCCCCTCACCAACATGGCACCGGGGTTCTGGGGCCGGCCATGGTAGGAGGTCGGCCCGAGAAGGGGGGGGGGGGGGGGGGGGGGGGGGGGGAAGAGAGAGAAAGAGAATACCGCCAGAAGTCTTCCAACCAGGATGAAGGAGTGAGTGGTTTGCGGGACTCCAAGTTAATAGAATCCGCCTGCAGGCTATTAATGAAGCATGTGCAATAACGTCTGCCTTAATCTAGGTGAAAGTTAGCAATTTCGTGGAAGTCCAAATATCAAAGGCTATCAAATGACAAGGCTGCAAATCAATATCTAAAACTTTGGAAAGAATGTCAAAGAAGGATGACAAAAAAACCAGCCAGCTTCAAGCACAACCAGATTATGTCAGTATGGTCCAGAGGGGCAAGTGAGCACCTGTTATTTATATTGGGAAATATTGCTAATTCTGGCCTTGGTGAAGTGAATTCTGTGCAAAACTTTAAAATTGAATTAAGCTTAACCGGGTACAGGAGGATGTGAGGTTGACCCTAAGGATTCTCCTCTCCACCCCCCCTACCAAAACCTCTGCCAAGTCAAGCCCAAGTTCTGTGTTCAAGTCATGTCTTTTCTTGTGAAGAGCGGTGTGTCCAGAGCATAGCATGAGGTAATACAATCTTGAAATAACACATCCACGAGTTTGAGGCAGAGACAGAATCCCTTCCAATAATGGGCACAATTCTCCACAAAAGATTTCGAAGTGTGGCAGCGAGCAGAAAAAGCCGTAATCTTCCCGGTGCTCGGCCCAGCAAGGCCATCAACGCAATACAACATTAATTGGTCCACTTAACAAGGCCCCACGGGGTTTACCCCACAAATGAAGGCTCACCAGCCGATTCGCCGAGACCACGCTCACCAGTCCCCCGCTAACAAGGTCAAGCAGGACTTAAACAGCACTACCACAGCCAACTCTACTCATCTCGCAGTCACGGCATCGGGAGACCTGGGGAGGCTCCTAGATGTGGCCGAGGACAGGAGGGATGTCCTATCACCCCAAGGGTCCTGGAGGGTGACCCACAGGGCAGCCAGTGACCAGGAGGATTGGTCTCCAGTACCACAAGGTCAATGACCTACACTGGGCCACACACGTGAATTGAAAACACTTCCCGCCCACCCCAACCGAAAACCTTCCCACCCCCCACGTGACCAGCCCCCTCCAACCCTCCATTAGCCCCCAAACCCTCCCTCCACCCCCCCCCACGTGACCAGCCCCCTCCAACCCTCCATTAGCCCCCAAACCCTCCCTCCACCCCCCCCCCCCCCCCCACCATCCCACTGTGAAACACACATGCGACTAACGATTCTCTCTGTCTCCGCAGGTGAAGCTGGCCCAAAATTGCTGGGAGAGGGCCCAGACTGGCGGAGAGTTGTCGGCCGTAAGAATCCTCGGGACTTTTAGGAGGAGGCGCTGGAGGTGACAGAGCGGTCACCAACATGGAGGTTGGCGCATACATCAGGAGGTGAGGCTCCACCTGGCCCCACCCAATGGACTGTCAAACGTGAGTTGTCAATGCCATACAGACTGACCCATGCCTTACACTGACCATATGTCCATCCCGCAGGACCTGCAGTCGATGGCGCTGGCCCATCCGGGGTTGTCCCTCATTGGTCTCCGCCCCTCCCCAGGGAGAACATCTCGATGGTGAGCTCCGAGGATGCCACCATCGATGCGTCACAGTTGTCATTCCTACTCTCCATCAGTGCAGTGACAAGCACCTCGGCGGGCAACGTTAGTGGTCAGGCTTCTAGGACACATTCTGGTGAGCACCTCACAGTTGCTGATGTACATCAGGTGGAGGCAGTAATGCCCAGGCGAGACAGAAGGCAGAGGGCTGCTGGAACCCACATCCCAGCTGGGTCCCAATCAGATGCTGAGCCTTTGGAACAGGCAATCCCAGAGCTGATGGAAGATGTTAGGGTGTGGCCAGGTCATTCAGAGGGAGATGTCAAGGACCCAGCTGATTGGAAGCGTCCCAGACGCTACGGGTGCAGGAGGTGTCACCGGCAATGCGTGGCACCGAGGCCAAAACTGCTAGGGTGGCGACTGCAATGGAGAGCCTGGTGCACGATGTCAGCAGCATTAGTAGAGGTGCCAAAGGCATGGCGCAGTCGGTGACGGCCATGGCTGAGGGCCTCAGTAGACTGTCCAACTCGTTGGGGCACGGGACCCAGTACCAGGCGGATCTTGGATGAGAATTTGCGGGGCATATCCCGGTCTCAGGTGGGAATGGCCGAGGCGCTTGTCCCAGTCGCTGGTGGGCATTGCTGAGGTGCTGCACAGCCCTGTGCCCTGGCATGCTCTGTGCCCCTGGCTCACTGCCTGAGCGCGAAAATGGTTGCTCACCTCCTAGGGTCCCCGCAGCAGCTCTTCCACCAGATTCACATTTTTCAAAAGGAGTACTAATCAGCGCCAACCTGCGTCCACTTGCTGGGGAGGCCACCGGATATTGGGTGTCCCCCGTAAATTGTATGGAAATAGGGCTCAAGTGTTGATAATTGGTTACTCGCCATAATACAGCGGGCTCCCAATTTCGCCTACGGGAGCAGGCCGGTTGCATCGCAAATGGTTTTGCGTCCTGCGTGGTTATCGTTTTTTGCCTCTCCCGCTATTCACTGGCCTCGTTGTGCTCAAGCTCGAGCGAAGCGAGGCCAATGAATCGCACTTAACGTATTTGGAGGTAGTTGAGGAAAGGACGAAAATGAAAGTAAACAAAACTATGGGCCAAAAAGTAGCAGTAAAGATTCGATTGGGACAGGTTAAATTTGGCTGCAAGCTTATTAAAGCTGGTGAAGGACATGTCTACAAAACACATCAGTAAAACACTCTAATCTCCCTTCAAAAGGCAAATGCTGAGTCAAGCTTGGAAGGCAAGAACAAGTGGTCGTTACAAATAGGACCAGCAAGCAAAGGAGTAGGGAGTTTAACATTTTGATGAAATTGTTTCCATTTTATAAAGTAGAAGTCACAACAGGGTTCAATGTGTATTTAGAAGGAGATCCCACATCTTGCAGTGTGATACTTTCATTCTACATTAGTCCATCTTTTAAATTAAAACATAACTAAGCAGGAATTGACCACGTAACCTCTCAAGCCTGCTCCCCCATTCAATACAACTCACAGCTGAGCCTCTGAGTCAAATTCACTTTCCCCATATTCCTCGATTGCTGAAACACCAAAAATTCTCTCTCGGCCTTAAACATACTCAACAATCGTGCATCGACAACTTTCAGGGGTAGAGAATTCCAAAAATTCACAATCCTCTGAGCCAAGATATTTCTCCTCATCTCAGCCTTCAATGATCGGCTTCTTACCTGAGACGATGCCCCGGTCTTTTAGATTTCCTCAGCCTGGGGAAACAAGCTGTGTCTACTCCGTCAAACCCCTTCAGAATCTTCTACTGTATGTTTCAATCTCTCTCCTCTCGTTCTTCTAAATTCCAGAGAATATAGGCCCAATTTCCTTCAACCCTCATCGTAGAACAACCCTCTCGTTTCAGGAACCAATCTAGTGAATCTTCCCTGTACCACGTCCAATACAAGTATATCCTTCCTTAAATATCAAGACCAAAACTGCACACAGTACTCCAGGTTAACAACTGTCGCATAATGTTCTAGTTTTTCTACTCCAATCCCCTTACAATTTACCCCAACAGGGCATCTGCCTTCCTAATTGCTTGCTATACATGCATGCTGCTATTTCTAGGACAACTTATTCTCCTTTTCCATTTTGCCTAACTCTTCTAAAGGTCAAGTATCTTTTAGTGTTTCATTCTCGAGCCCAGTCATTCTGAACCATGGCACCATACAAGATTAAACTCATTAATTATAACGTTCTATTAATGTGTCCTTTTTTTGCAAATGCTTTTAGCTCTCTCTACTTTTCTCTGATGCTAAATGACCTCCTTCTGTGCTATAAGCATTCTGTTATTCAACATCACGTAGTCACAAATGCCTCAGTACTTTCATTAAACACTCCTCCAGATCCACTCTGCTTATTTTTCCCAAGTCACTACTCTGTTTTACAGGCTTGTCATTTCTCTTTTTGCTTTTCAATTTACCCTTTCATGTCTCCTCCCATATTAAGGAGAATTAGTTTGAAGTCCTACCTATTGTCCTGGCTATTCAATTCGCCAGATGCCAGCCACATGCAGCCCATCCCAATGGAACAGCTTCCTCTTTCCCCAATACTGGTAGCAATGCCACCTGAATTCAGCCACACATTCAAACCTCTAATCTGTTTGTCACTCAGCTAATCTACATGTGGTTCAGGTAACAATCCGGAAATGATTAACTGTAAGGTTCTGTATTTCAATTCTAACATACAAAATGATCAGAGGGTTAGATAGGGTGGACAGCGAGAGCCTTCTCCCGCGGATGGGGGTGGCTAGCACGAGGGGACATAGCCTTAAATTGAGGGGTAATAGATATAGGACAGAGGTCAGAGGTGGGTTTTTTACGCAGAGTGGTGAGGCCGTGGAATGCCCTACCTGCAACAGTAGTGAACTCGCCAACATTGAGGGCATTTAAAAATTTATTGGATAAGCATATGGATGATAAGGGCATAGTGTAGGTTAGATGGCCTTTAGTTTTTTTTTCCATGTCGGTGCAACATCGTGGGCCGAAGGGCCTGTACTGTGCTGTATCGTTCTATGTTCTAACACTAGCTCCATAAACACTCCCAGCAGAACCCACCTGCCAGTTCTACCTATGTCACCTGTTCCAATATGGACCACAATAATTGAATTAATCCCCTCCCACGGCAAGTTCTTCTCCACCCATGAGACGTCAACCTTAGCCCTAGTGCCAAGCATTCAACACAATCTTCAAACTCTTGGCCCTGGTCGCAAGAACAGTATCTATTTTCCTTACTCCCTTCACATGACTTTTCACTCTCCTCATTCGCCAAGTTGCCATAGACAGTTTTCTCATTCAACCTCCCAGACCTTTCCCTCATCCACACAGAACCTTGTACCTGATGGATTAAGGTAAAGGCTGAGGCTTCTCCATCGCTGCTTCTCGGAGTCCCTTACATGGCTCCTCGCGGTCACACTCTCCCCTGCCGGTCTCCCAACAACCAGGTTTGTACCACTGACCTGAGTGGCGTGACTGTCTCCTAGGTCAAAGCGTACAGGTAATTCTTCCCTCTCCTTGATGCCCCACAAAGGCTGTATCTTGGGACTCCAGCTCAACAACTCTGAAGTCCTTTGAGATGCAGCCACATATTGCAAATGTGCTTGTCCAGGATCCTGGTGGTCTTCACAAACGTCAACACACCGCAGCTGCAGCAGACCAGCCACCTCTATCCCATTTGTTGAATTAATGAAAGTTGGTGTCTAATCAACTGAGTGTTTAAAAACATTTTTAAAAAACTATTTACTTGATCTACATTAGGCTATAGGTAGGTTAACGCAAGCATTTACCTGCAAACTTACCCCAGTCATCCTCCTAGACTTGTACATTACTTTTTCTTCTCCTGTGCTGTTCACTTCCCACTGCTGATGCTCTCCGATGTTCCTGTTTAATTGCCTGGGGCCACTCTCATGGCGCTCGACACTCTCCTGACATGCAACATATGGTCAAAAGTCATTCTGGCCATCGTAAAATTGTCCCACACAAGGCATGCTCACCAGGAAACACCAAACACAGTGGCACAAAAATTCTAAAATCTCAATTAAAATTAAATTTAAACCAAAACGTAAAGAGGAAGCCTTGTACTTGTCCTTACACCCATGACCATTGCAGACTGCTGAAGTTGAAATGCATTAGCTTTTAATGATGTGAATCGCACAAGCCATCCAGGCAGCTCATTTAGTGCAATTGTTCAGAGCCATTACCAGAAGCAATTACAAGGAGCTGCTGCAGTAATTGGAAAAGCTGGCAGGGGCCAGTAGAAACGGTAATAAATAAAAATAAAAACTTCAAACAGGATCAAGAAAAAATCTAACATAATTAGAACAAAGGTTTGGCAGGAAAATACAAGGACGATGACAGGAAAGAGAATTCTGGGTTGTGCTAAATATAAAAACAATTTAAACCATCTCAGCCCTCCAATGCTCAGAATATCAGGGACAATGGGAAAACCCGATCAAAATACATTTAGAGATCTGCAGTTTAAATTTTCCACTCCCCAATTGGCATCTACACCGACCCTCTGAAAGAGCACCCTACCTAGGCCCATGGCCCCACCCTATCCCTATAACCTAATAACACACCGAACCTTTTGGACACCAAGGGGTAATTCAGCACAGCTAATCCACTAAACTTGTACACCGTTGGACTGGGGAGGACACCGGAGCACCCAGAGGCAACCTATACACGGGGGGGAGGAAGAGTGCAAAATCCACACACAGAGTCACCCAAGGCCAGAATTGAACCCGGGTACCTGGCTCTTGTGAGGCAGCAATGCTAAGTATTGTGCCGCCGTGCCACCCCATGTCCTGCTTTCTACACCAGATTGTTCGTGGCAGGCTGAAATTTGCAGTCCACAGACTAAAAAAGACTCGATTAGAATGCATAAGGTTGCAGAATGTTCAAAATGATGCTTGTATTGTTTCGATTAAGAAATCTAGGTGAAGGGCAAGGGTCCATAAGGCAGTGTGCCAAGGTACAAAACAAACAATCATAGAATGGTTACAGAACAGGAGGCCATTTAGCCCATCGTGACAGAGTTGACTCGCTGCAAGACCTATACAGCTATTTCACTCGCTTCACCTTTAACTCATAATCCTATAATCTTGTCTCTTCAGATAATTATCCAATTCCCTTTTGAAAACAACGATTGAATTTGCCTCCATCATACTCTCAGACAGCATTTTCCATATTTTAGGTGTGTGGCACAAGAATAATAGCAACACAAGGATTTTATTTTTACTAGAACAGTAGGGGCCAAAATAAACCAAGAAACAGCAGTAAGGGCACAAGAAGCTCTGGTTTTAAATCATCCGAGAGTGAGAACACAGAGAGAGATTGAAGTCCACAGTTTTGAAGTCTTTAAAGAATGAGTTCAAGCTGCAGTGAATGAAATGAGTCTTGATTTTATCATCATCATGATTCAGAGAGGAAGGAGAATGCATAAGACAGCGCAGTTGGAGCTTCGGTATCTTAGGAAGCTGATACCCTTCATGTTGTGTCACTGAGGATCTCCAAGTGGGAAAATTTCCAGTTAAATTCCCACTGGCTAAGGAAAGTCAGCTGCTCTGCAGGAGCAAGCACCGTTATTCCCATCACAAAAATCACTGTGGTTTATATATTTTTTAAATTGTCGAAAATTGATTTCCTTGCTTTTCCACAAGTACAGATTAGTATTTCCCTGCTTAACACTGGAATGCATTGACAAATTCACCCATATGATCGAAGAATGCATTGGAATACCGACAATCAGAAAATATTTACACATTTTTGCTGCACATAAGAAATGAAATGAAATGAAAATCGCTTATTGTCAAATGAAGTTACTGTGAAAAGCCCCTAGTCGCCACATTCCGGCGCCTGTTCGGGGAGGCTGGTACGGGAATTCTAACCCTCTGGAATATTGACTTCTTGAGTTTTTGCACTGGATAGTCTATTCTGTGAAGTGCAATCTCTAAATATTATTACTTGCGGCAAATACTGGAACAAAATCTTCTGGCATTTTCACGAGGCAAAGGTCACTGAGCATAGGACAGACGAGGCAAAGGTCACTGAGCATAGGACAGACACGTCTGCGGACCAGCCATGAAAGGAAAAGATTAGAGAGCTGGTCATATAGTTAACTAAACACTTTAAAGACCTCAAAATTGGTTACCTGAAGTTTAGCTTTTCCATTTAAGAAATATGTTAAGACATTCACATGAGGCGTCGTCTCTTCTAGTCCTTTCTATATATATGTACCACACTACTTTCAATCAATAATATGGTCAAGGTGAGGGAGGATGAGTTGATAAAAGAGAGAATAGATGTCCAATGGCAGCACCAAGTACTCCCAGGTAACACTGATTAATGCAAGATACATTGGAATCTTCCTCTGCTAGGCTGTTGCCTCAACTGCAGCCTCCCAAGGAGAAACTGTGCTAGTGTGACCCTACTATTTCCCACACCACTCGTCCTGTACCATCAGCAAGTTTTCCAAGGAGTTGTGAAGACAAACAGTTTTATGCTATGCTGAAGTGGCTTTTGGCCACCAAGAATCTGATGATCCCAAACACATTTCACAAAGAACCTTTCCAACAGAAGCGATTTTCATTTCATCAGTTCAGAATGGATTGAAACCCATGATCTCAGACCTAATCTGTTGCATCAGCCCATTCTCCCCCTCCTCTCCTTCCCACCTTGCTCCTCTTAGGCCAGAGATATTGGATCCAGGATATCTTACAAAGGAACGGAAATGGGGAGGAGGGTGAAAGACAGCCCCACCCTACTTTTAAAGAATTATTCAGTCTTCTTGATATTTGCCCATGTCAAACACCATTCCTAGTATGAAGTGGCAGTCTGGTGACCTTGTAAACAGCACTCTTGGCGTCCACTCATGACCGTGTGGCCTGATGCAACTGGCTCTTTTATTTCTCCTGCATTGAGGGAACTCATACCTGTCGAGTGCTTACCCTCCTGGAACCACAGCCACAACAAGAAATATCCTGGCTGCATGAAGATGATCAGGACAGGACTCCAGATCACATAATAAAAACTGGACACAACAGGTTTCACTAGACAAGTCTGAACTTCTGGAAGTCAGTTAAGACATTTTCAAATTAGAATCCTTCGCGTTTTTCACTGAAGCTTCACGTGACGTACTGCAACACGTGTGATTGAGTTCCCCATCCCTATCTAATTAACTCAATATTTAGAACAGGCGACCTAATGGAGCAAGGCTCAATATTTTCTATTTCATGCAAGATCCTTGTCCCGTGTTCCAACTCACTCATTGCCTGTCTTAAAGGCAACAGCTGAAGTTGCACAGCAGGTGGTCAGAAACCCAATCAGTTCGCAAGCTAGCAGCCGATAGGCATCTGTAATACTCAACAACATCTGGCTCCCAGTCTCCAATCCCGTTGGGGTCACAAAAGAGAGACATTCAGGGGCTGGGCACAGATGGGAGGTTTAGGAAATCTAAACAAAACTGTGAACCAATGGGCAAGGATCAGACACACACTTCCTCGACTCACACCTCGCTGGACTCAGTGTCTCAAGCTGGAGGAAATGAACTGCTTCACACGTGAAACTCGAGACCAGTTTGCTGATCCTCCGTTATTTAAAGCTGTGTGTCCGGAAAGTGGAAGAAATTGCATTACTCCTTACCCAATTCAATTAGCACTAAGGCAACATTCTACTTAGATTGTAACTGATCACGTTCCTGGGACGCCCAAAACACTTTAGATGAGATTTTAAGAAAATATTTATTTCCTGATGGGCTGAAGGTGCTGACTTCAGTTGCACTGGGGTCCCCAGGGAGTCAACTGCTCTCCAATAACTCATCAATATCTGAATCTGTAAGCGTCATCCGCCTATTCCAAATGGAGAGCATCACATTCAAACTCAATGCTGTCCGACCCTAATTCACTGCCAACAAGGTAGTCAATCAAGACCAATCAGGAGCAGAGAGCAGTGATCAAATGTGGCAGCTCAACTACCTGCACGGCTCAGGTCAAGATATTTATAGAGACAAGAAATCAAAATTGGGTCTTTCTGTGAGAGCCTAAGCCACTAGAAGGAACATTATTTTGTAAATCGCATTTCAAATGAGCATAAATTCACAAAAAAACTGAGTATCACACGATCTTTTACATTTATGCCATATTGACGATGAGCGAGGGTAGATCTCAAACATATTAAATGAAAGCACCTTCAACACCTGACCTACTTTCTGTCCTTTGTTAAGCATTTACAGAGACAGGCGGCTTTAGCTTGATACTAAACAATGGGCGCGATTCTCCGGTCTCGGTGGCGCACCATTCGCTGGCAGCAAGATTCTCTCTTCCCACCGCCCGTCAATGGGATTTCCCATTGAAGTCAATCCCACATCACAGTGAAACCCACGGGTGGGTGCGCAGACAACAGAAAAAAGAGAATTCCAATGCCACAGAATTCCAGCCAACAGCTGACTTCAATGCACGTCCCAATTTCCTGTGCAATGCTAACTACTGACAACAATAACAATGGAAGTAGCAACTTGGATCTATCTGGAAAATTTAACATTGAAAAACACCCCAAAGTAACTCGGAACAGAAGCCAGATGCTGTGTCAAATGGAAGATTTAGGAGTTGGTCAAAAAATTGGTACAAGAGAGAACGAGTGGGGAAAAGGAGTTTAGCTTGAGAGAGTGGAGTTAAGGTTATACAGGTTGGGAGGTGGGTGTAGGTTCATAGAAGGCCAGAGTGGCTTCAGAAGCTGCAGGAGGGGACAACTTCCTGCCACATAGTGGGGATGGTCACTGCTGACTGCAAAATATTCAGCACCATTCACGACTCCTCAGATACTAAAGCAGTCCAATGCAGCAAGCCCTGGATATTATCAAAGCTTGGGCTGACAAGTAACATTCGCACCACTCAAGTCCCAGGCAATGGCCATCTCCAACAAGAGAGGATCTAACCATTGCTCCTTGACGTTCAATGGCATTACCATTGCTGAATCCCCCACCATCAACATCCTGGGTGGTTACCACTGACCACAAACTGAACTGGACTAGCCATATAAACACTGTGGCGACAAGAGCAGGTCAGAAGCTTGGAAACCTGCAGCGAGTAACTCGCATCCTAACTCCACAAAACCTGTCCACCACCTAAAAGACACAAGTCAGGAGTGTGATGGAATATTTAAGGGGAGGCAGTGGTGTAGTGGTATGATCACTGAACTAGTAATCCAGAGACCCAGAGTAATGCTCTGGGGACCTGGGTTCAAATCCTACCAGGGCAATTGGTGGAATTTAAACTCAATACAAATCTGGAATTAAAGGTCTAATGATGACCATGAAACCATTGTTAATTGTCCTAAAAATCCATCTTGTTCACCGATGTCCTGTAGGGAAGGAAATCTGCCGTCCTTACCTGGTCTGTGACTTCAGACCCACAGCAATGTGGTTGACTCTATTTTTTAATAAATTTAGAGTACCCAATTATTTTTTTCCAATTAAGGGGCAATTTAGCATTTGCCAATCCACCTAACCTGCACATCTTTGGGTTGTGGGGGCAGACGCAGGGAGAATGTGCAAACTCCACACAGACAGTGACCCGGGGCTGGGATCGAACCAGAAGCAACAGTGCTAACCACTGCGCCACCATGCCACCCCACTGTGGTTGACTCTTAAATATCCCAAGGGATGGGCAATAAATACTGACCCAGCCTGTGACACTCACATCCCATGAATGGAAAAAACAAATCCTGGATGAGTGCAGCTCCAACAACACTCAAGAAAATCAACACCATCCAGGACAAAGCAGCCTGCTTGATTACAACCTCTTCCAAAAACATTCAATCTCTCCACCATCAACGCACAATGGCAGCAGTGTGTACCCTCTGCAAGATACACCTCAGAAACTCACCAAGGTTCCTTAGGCAGCACCTTCCAAACCCACGACCACTACTATCTAGAAGGACAAGGGCAGCAGATACCTGGGAACATGACCACATGGAAGTTCCCCTCCAAGTCACTCACAATCCTAGCTTGGAAATATATCACCTCTCCTTCACTGTCACTAGGTCAAAATCCCTCCCTACACCCAGTGCTGTGGGTGTACTTACACCACAGGAACTGCAGTAGTTCAGAGGCAGCTCACCACCATCTTCTCAAGGGAAACTAGGAATGGGAAATAAATGCTGGTTTAGCCAGCGATGTCTGCAACCTGTACATGAATAAAATAAAAGGTGAAGTGGGTGTGAGGCAGTGGATAGGTTTTAAGAGCAGAGGGAGGAGCAAGGCAGGTCGTAAAGGACAGATCTGATCGGTGAGTTAAACAGGCACCTGACAACGGTGTTAATACACAAGGGTGAATAGGCTGGCAAACAGGGTAGGAAAAGAAAAGTGACAGTCGAGTAGGGACGAATAAAGACTGGATAGTGGTGTCGGCAGCAGCGATGGGGAGACAGGGCTAGAAATACACGTCAGCAACCTTTGGTCATGTACAGGATTTAAAACTCAATTCTGGATCAAAGGGGAGAGTATGACTAAGATTGATACATTTTTAAAAACGTAACAATATCAAGGATGATGGAGCAAAGACGAGTAAATGGAGTTGAAGGGCAGATCAGCCCATGAGGGGGGTGGTTTGAATGATCTATTGCTGGTCCTGATGTTCCTGTGCTCCTGAGCAGCCAAAATGCATTAATTATGAATGAAATGTTCCAAACATTTAGTTTGCATAATAGAATAAACTTGAAGCATTCAACTTGAGCTGGACCCATGCAAGCTTGCTAATATGATTGACATGATTGGATGGGATACTATATAATGCGGTACTACTTAATTCAAAAGGAACTTGGTTCTGTGAAATGCAAGAAGCAATGGCCCTCATTTTAATGTTCCTTATTGGCGGTAAACTCCATCTTTAACTACCAGATTTGAATCAGTGTAAATATATTAACTTCATAAAATAAGTCCAAAATCAAAATCAACACTTTATGTCAAACGCCCCTCGGTAATCTGGGAAAAAAAAATCACAAAACCTTAACAGAAAATAATTTGGTTTCCTCATCGGCATTCTCACATCGGCAATCCAAGCCGACAGAGTACTTGAGCATGCAGTTGGGATATTAATATCACAACCTCTAATTTTAATAAAAAACAGGATTTGATGACTTCTTCCAAAAAATATTAGAAGTTGATCCAGCAACTGATTAGGGTCGTGAGTGTCCGAGTGAATTTTATTGCAGCTAGCAAGACTCATTTGGGGCTTGTGTGCAGTCTTGCTACAAGTGACTGCTTAAATGTAAAATGGTTTTTCAAGAAAATTAGCTTTAGTAATGTAGCAATTGTCTCTTGACCCTTCCCAACATATGTCCAGTAAGTGTATAAAGAAACAGTGGTAAAACAATACTGATTCTTCACAACGTGGTGTAATATGAGATATAAACAGCTAGTTGTAACATTAAATGGTTCACACTGTGGAAATTCATGCAAAATGTGCAAGGCTTCATTGTAAAGGTCGAGTTGAAAACATAGCCTCTTGCAAAAGGGGTGTAGCATATAACATTGATAGGGGCTTTGTGTGACCTTTCCAACCATTTCAATTAACACCATAAAGATGTCTTTACCAGTGCTGAGTGAGCTTATTTCAACCACCTTAGCCAATTGCACTGTCCTCCACACCCTGGAGGGAAGAGGAGGAGGGGACGATGGGACGAGATGAGGGCTATAAAGCTCTTTTTAAAATGGCATTTTCGCTCAACTGCTAGTCAGTGCCCCTGTTGGAAAGGGCATGTGTGGACATCTGGGGTAGAAGATTGAGTTTGGGTCTGGTATCTAGTACACCTGAATAGACAGCCAACACAAAATAAGTGAATTATATATCTGTGAAGATAACAAGAGGCTATTTGTTGGATGAGGATTTCTGGGACATGAAAGCCCACAGACAAAGCTCTTGCCCACATCCTGCTTAGGTACCTCGCTGCTAAATTCACATAAAGCAGAATATACAGCAGCTTACAGAGAAGTAATTATATTTCTCTCTTTGTGGATGAAGTTTGGCAGCAGTTTAACTACATTGAATAAAATAAGCAATAACAGCCAAATCTGTACCACAAGGAGGAGACTGAGGCAAATAGCATAGGTCAGGGCTTTTCAAACTGGGAAGGTCGCGAAACGATCGGGCGCTTCGCAATCGGCGTTCCTGGTCGCGGGAGAAGCGGCCAATCGCCGAGACCGGCTTTTAAGAATGCCAGCCACACCACAGATGCGCCCCCTCAGGCAGATCCAGCAGTGTACAGGCCCACCCCTCCCAGTAGCACAGTGGTTAGCACTGTTGTTTCACAGCACCAGGGTCGCAGGTTTGATTCCCAGCTTAGGGCACTGTCTGTGTGGAGCCTGCACGTGCTCCCCGAGTCTGCATGGGTTTCCTCCGGGTGCACCAGTTTCCTCCCACAAGCCCCGAAAAACATGCTTGTTAGGTAACTTGGACATTCTGAACTCTTCCTCGGTGTACCCAAACAGGCGCCGGAATGTGACGACTAGGGGATTTTCACAGTAACCTCATTGCAGTGTTAATGTAAACTCTACTTGTGACAATAATAAAGATTATTATCCTGTCTCTGGTTTACCCGCTCGGCTACTGCGCGGCCCTTCCCCAGTAGCCTGTCCAATCAGGCCTCTGCTCTCAGAACAGCAACTCCACTCACCATGGGTCTCGTGCGTATTCGTCCATAACCCAGAGAGCGCCCCGGAGTCCAGTGGGGCAGACTGGCACTTCCTGTCATCAGCGTGCTGTCTCAGTACCTAATATTTTTTCACTTAAAAAATAAATGCTGGCCACAACCAGCCTTTAAATTCAACCGATGGGAATCTTCCCACCATAAGCGGCGGCACAGAGCATGCACACGTCCGGCACGTACACCGATGGCACGCACCCTGTACGTCCGTGCCTTGGGCGCAAAATCATGGAGGAGAGATTCCTCCATTTTGTAGCTGCCAGCAATCAAGCAACAGGACTGTGAAGAACCGAAGACGGATTATTTGTAATAAGGAAGAGAGGGCCAGAATCTTCCAACTGAATCTGTTGGAGCGAGGTGCTCAGGAGACTCCATGGCAGGACAAAGCAGTGCTGGTGTGAGATGTATACAGAGCTCTGGTGAACAACGCATTAAGAAGAAACTGAAATCAGGAGCAAAGCAGTATAAAGATGATTTATTAAGGTATGGTTTTGTTAATTGTGCCAATGCAAATTAGGATGTAAAGCCTGCGTGTGTTATATGCAGGGAAATACTGGCAAATGGAAGTTTAAAACCCTCAATGGCATTTGAAGACTAAGCATGGCAAGTTAGAGGACAAACCTCCTGATCTTTTTCAACAATGCAACGAGAACTTAAATCATCAGCTGAAGTTCTTAGCAGAAACGTAAAGTGAAAATGGTGGGTCGTGAGGGCCGGTATGGGTCTCAAGGGCCGGATGGCTGGTAAAAGTAGGTCCCGGGAAAAAAAACTTGAAAAACACTGGCATAGATGCATTTAAAGGGAACTAAATGATCACATTAAGGATAAAGAAATAGAAGGTTTTGTGGATAAGGTTAGACAAAGAGGGGTGGCTGGAGACTTGTGGAGCATAAACAGGACACAGACCCGATGGTTTAAATGGGTTGATTCTGCATTGCACATTCTAAGTAATATCCATGCATTAATTGTACAGAAACTGTAACCGGTTTCCATTAACAGATTTTACTTTAAAAAATATATTAGAATGTGCATGAAGGTTCAACCAAAACATATATGTTTTTAAATATAGAAGGCAGGCACTATCCTGCAGGACTTTCATCATTCTTTGAATAAAGCATTCCCCACATACCACATTAATAAGCCCAGGTCACCAGGGGTATGTGTAGATGCTGTGCTATTTTAGTTATAGTTGAGAGTGAGGATTTACAGAACAATCAAACAGTGAGTTCATATTACTGAAGGGTTTTAAGGAGAAGTGGATCTGTATTACCCTAGGCACAGGATAAGTATCAGGAGCAAGAACTCGGACTGTGCAATCTGCACCATTACTGTGTGACGGAGTCTTTAAAACTAGAGCAACAACAAAAGAACAGTTGAATTACATTTAGAAATCCAAATGCGTAATTGCGCTATGTCCATCAGATTATTGCTGGTGCTTGGAAAGATTAAGAAATCCAGCACGCAGGAAACCAGTAGTCAGGACTGCCGTATCATGAGAGGCAGTGTTAAATACTGCTGTACGAGACCAGAGGTCCTGGTGAAAACTGCCTCAATGTCTCTGAAGGGCGCAGTACGGCATCCGTTTACCAAGGTTCGTCAGGAATTTGCACCCATCTACAAGATAATATGAAATAAACCTGTAGGCTATCTAACCACAAAAATTCCCAGTTCAAAGATGTACAGGTTAGGTGGGGTCACGGGAATAGGGCAGGGGAGTAAGCCTAGGTAGGGTGATCTTTCAGAGGGCCAGTGCAGACTCGATAGGCTGAATAGTCTCCTGTTGCACTGTAGGGATCCTATGATTAATTTCTCTGAACATGAAATCCCCTTGCTCGCCTCAGGATTTTCATTCATCCTTCTTGCACATAGAACATAGAACAGTACAGCACAGAACAGGCCCTTCGGCCCTCGATGTTGTGCCGAACAATGATCACCCCACTTAAACCCACGTAACCCGTAACCCAACAATCCCCCCATTAACCTTACACTACGGGCAATTTAGCATGGCCAATCCACCTAACCCGCACATCTTTGGACTGTGGGAGGAAACCGGAGCACCCGGAGGAAACCCACGCACACACGGGGAGGATGTGCAGACTCCACACAGACAGTGACCCAGCCGGGAACCGAACCTGGGACTCTGGAGCTGTGAAGCATTGATGCTAACCACCATGCTACCGTGAGGCCCTGAATTGTGCCAAACGTGGTAAACGGATGCCGTACTGCATATTGTGCCAAAACCAGGGAGACATATGGCCATATGTTCTCGCCCTGCCAAGATCTAACCCTCTACATCTCCATCAATACATCTCCACAGATATCCTACTGCTGTGACCCATTCCCAACAAAGGGGCATACCCATATTTGCTCATCCCACCATTGAATGTGGCACATTTCATGATTCAAAAACCACTATGCCCACTGACGTGGAGCAAAGTGAGCTGGATTCTCCATTCCTGATTCTAAGTGCCGATGCGAATGGAGGATCCGTGGTGTTTAATGACGGGAAGTCAGTGTGAAACCCTCACCGATTCCGGTACCGGTGAGCGGCTAGCACCGGCACCGCATGGAACACCCGCAGAACGCCCGGAAACCGGTCGGAGCATCGCCGGGTCCCGGGCTGCAAATGCGCACGCCTACACCCCCTCCACACACGCTCCGGTCACGTTGGAAAACATGGCGCCGGCCATGCTGTACCACATACCCACCCACCCCAACCCCATGGCCCACCTCCTGGCCACCTCCCCCACTCCAGCAGAAGTATCCCGGCCAGCGGCACGTATTTCAGCCAAGTGTGGCGGCGCTGGACAATGTCTGCAGACGGCATGCCAGGCTCCCGATCGCTGGGGTCATACGTGGCCCGGGCCATTGGGAACTCGGCCCATCGGAGGCAGAACATTGCGGTTGGGCCGGCTGATGACGCTCCAACGGGGTTGCGACTGCGCGCAGCATGCGCCCCGATGATGCCAATTTGGAGGGGGCAGAGCATGGCAAACCAGCGCCTACCCCATTTTCAGCATTGGGAGCCATTCTCCACCCAATCGCCATTCTCGATTTCGGTGTCGGGCTACAGAGAATCCCGGCCCTTATCTTTGCAACCATAGAGTGAATTGATATTTTACTGGTCATCTCTGAAGAGGTCACATGTCACAGATAATTCTGCTTTTATTTTGGTGTTTAATTCACTGCAACTAGTCTTCCAGGAATACCTACCTTGTAAAAGATTTGCTCCTCTCACAATGGAGCCAAATGCAAATCCTTTGCCTTCATTGCTTTCCACTTCCCTCCTGGTGATTGATAAGGTGTTGACCAAAGCTCTCTTGCACAGCCACATTTCCTTCCACCAACTTACCCCACATTGATTCCAACTGAAATTCCAATCTTTACTTTCAAATCCACCCAGGATTACAGGCATCCAACATTCCTCAGGCTACTGTTCTTTCCACATCGCAAAATCCACATTTAGAGCCATGCACCGCCACATGTACACACACTCAATCTCTCTCTCTAGCAGCACCAACTCCCCCTATCTCAAAGCTGCCCTGATTCCCAGGTTCATTTTATCCTGCATCGCATCTGATGCTTTTATGAGAAATATTTTCTCTTTCTTTCGGGTGTTCAGAAGTATAATGTGAACACAAATACTTCCTCACTTTGACACCATCTCTTCTAATTCCATATTTCACTGCACATTCGCTCTACCCTCTGACCTTTCCCTCTCGGATGTCAAATGATCTGTACTCAGCGAAGGACTCGTCTCAAAGATCAGCATGACGTGGAACTCTTCTGCTGTCACCTTTGCCTCCATGCAGGCAGCACGGTGGCTCAGTGGGTTAGCCCTGCTGCCTCACGGCGCCGAGGTCCCAGGATCGATCCCGGCTCTGGGTCACTGTCTGTGTGGAGTTTGCACGTTCTCCCCGTATGTGCGTGTGTTTCACCCCCACAACCCAAAAGATGTGCAGGGTAGGTGGATTGGCCACGCTAAATTGCCCCTTAATCAGAAAACATTAATTGGGTACTCTAAATTTATTTTTTTTTAAACAAAAAAAACAAACAAAACCAAAACCTTTGCCTCCATGCTCACATCTTTGGGCACAAGCGCTCTCCCAGCTCCATGGACCCATTCACCCATCTTCAATCCACTCCCTCCACCTGAACGCTTCCTTTGGCCTCTTACCCAGTCTTGATCTTTTCATTGAGAATGTCACAGTGACGTTGGCCATCTTAATTTCTCTGCCGCCTCACCCACTCTAACCTCTCTCCCTATGAACTTGCTGCACTCCATTCTCGCAGGTCTCACCTTGACTTTTGTTATCAAACTTGCTGACAAGGATGGCGCTATTGTTGTCTCGTATACTGCCTCTGCCTCACAGAGACAGAGCAACAGCTCTGCCACACAGACACAATGCCCCAAACCTAGCTCAAGGGCAATTAGGGATGGACAATAAATGATGGTCCAGCCAGCAATGTCTACATCCAATGGACGAAGCTTCTCCTTACACTGGCAGGCAATACACCTGCATATCACTTAGCTGCAGCAAAACGTTTAATTCAACATTTATAAGATGGATTTTGATACGAGAACAATAGCTCAAATGTTCACTCCCAGATTGGGTGCATAGATGATGAAAGAATTCCCAACTCTGTGAACTTGATCGTTAAATATGTTGAATTTTGTTCCAGGGTTTGGGTAATGGGAAGCCTGGATTAGAAGTCAGGACGGGCAATCCTGGAATAACTAAGGAGGATGCAGTGTGTTAGCGGGCCAGGCAGACGGTCTCTAGCACGGCGTACAAAACAAGAAAAGCAATCAAACACAATTCCTCCACCCCAAACATGCACCCTATTTCCCATCCAGGCCAACAAATGCCAGCTCATGCTGTCCCCACCCATGACTTCTCGCCCTTTAATCCCCTAGGCATTTTTCTCCACACAATTTATGGCAACCTTTAACAATTTCAAAGGGCACCTAAACTATTACCCATTTTACTCTCATGATTAATTGCCCCTTAGTGTCCAGGGATGTGTAGGTTAGGTGACAGGGTTGTTGGTATAGGGTGGGGTGCTCTTTCAGAGGGTCGGCACAGACTCGATGAGCTGAATGGCCTCCTTCAGCACTGTAGAGATTCCATGATTCTATCAGTGCCATTCTGCCTATTCCTGCTCCTATATTGTATGTTCTTCTAATGGTTTCTGGCCTTTCTGCCCAGGAACATGCGAGCAAACAATAAATTCCAGGAGCAAAGAACTGAGAATGTTCCAGTTCTGAATGGATCACCGATGTGAAACATTGGGACGTCACTTCTTTGGAGTGGCAAACAGCGTCGGATTGCCATTTGGTCCTCACTTACATTGGCAAATTTCTTCCATGCCCATCCTTCCTGACTCAGGCTGAGTGAGATCCAGGTAGTTTTCAGCAGGACCCAGCATTGAAATTTAACAGGGTTGGAGTGAAGGAGGACACACCCCCTATTTTTTTTTATTCACCGGCTGCCAGAAAGCAGGCAAGTTTAAAGGTCGCAGTGAAACAGACAGGCCAGGGAGAAGGTAAATCTCAGAGGTAAGTGCATAGGATTTGAGGGTGTTGGGGAAATCATAGGTCGAGGGAGTAGGGCGCTGGGGTGCCAGGCAACCTTTTGGGGTCTCAGTGAGTAGGGGTCCTGCACAGGGATCGGTGTGGAGATTAAAAATAGTTATGTGGAAGTCAGAAGAGTAGCCATTGGCGCACCCCTGGCAGAACCATCTGGGATAGTGATTTCCAGATTTAGTTATTAAGTCATTTTTTTCTGATGGTTCTCAGGGCAGTGCAATTGCTTGGTCAGCAACCAGCAACTTTGCACCTTAAAAAACAAGCTGTTACTACCATAGATTATTTTCCATTTATTTACATGCAACACCAGACCAAAGTATCTATACATTGATATTACCGTGAAGGCTCGAAGGGTGTAGCAGTAAAGTTTGATATGTTGTCCCAGCTGAAATTACAGCATTACTTCAACAAAGGCATCTTGGACAAGGCCCAAGAATGACTCCAGTGGGATACTGAGCTAAACAACAAAAAAATATTTCCAGTGTGTTTCTGTCATTTCTGGCTCTGTACTTCAACGGCCACAGTGAAAGAAACTTGAAATTGCACATTTACACACTGGCTCAAAAGAACGAAACAGTAACTTGTGAATTCTAATTAAGATTCCAGTTTGGGACCAAAGGCCTACTCGGTACAACTTTGTAAAGGCTCATGTGAACCGACTCCAGCATATCCCTTAACAGACACAAAAACAGAAGGTTTCCAAAGCCAAAATGACTGCAAGATAAACTTCTGTTGAACAGTTCTAAGCCAAATTAAAACAGATGTACAAGGTACTTTGATCAGCCATTCAATGCAATCACGGCTGATATGAAGCCTAACGTCAGACATCCATATGCTCCATATTATCATAGAATTTACAGTGCAGAAGGAGGCCATTTGGCCCATCGAGTCTGCACCGGCTCCTGGAAAGAGCACCCTACCCAAGGTCAACACCCCCACCCTATCCCCATAACCCAGTAACCCCACCCAACACTAAGGGCAATTTTGTACACTGAGGGCAATTTATCATGGCCAATCCACCTAACCTGCACATCTTTGGACTGTGGGAGGAAACCGGAGCACCCGGAGGAAACCCACGCACACACGGGGAGGATGTGCAGACTCCGCACAGACAGTGACCCAAGCCAGAATCGAACCTGGGACCCTGGAGCTGTGAAGCAATTGTGCTATCCACAATGCTACCGCGCTGCCCACTATCCTCAATACATTTGGTTTATAAAAATTTATCAGTCTCAGATTTAAATTTAACAGGGGTGGCAAGGTGGCACAGTGTTTAGCGCTGCTGCCTCACGGCACCAAGGACCCAGGTTCGATCCCAGCCCCAGGTCTATGTCTGTGTAGAGTTTGCATATTCTCCCCGTGTCTGCATGGGTCTCATCCCCACAACCCAAAAAATGTGCAGGGTAGGTGAATTGGCCACGCTAAATTGCCCTTTGAAAAAAAAAATACAATTGCATATTCTAAATTTAAATCTTTTTTAAAAATTTAACTGATCGAGCCAATTGTCAAAACGTTCCAAACTTCCATTACTCTGTGTGAAAGAGGTGTTTCCTAATTTAATTCCCAAGAGGTCTGGCTCTAATCTTTTGACTATGTCCCATAGAGCGGCCAGTTAGGTGGAAGGGAGGTCACAATCAGATCAGCCATGATCTTAGCCAATGGCAGAGCAAGCTCGAGGGGCTGAATGGCCTACTCCTACCGATATTTTAAAACTCATTTGCCAGTTTTGCTGTTCAATCTATCCATGTCACTTAATATTTTTAAACTTCCTTCGATATTGCTGGCAATACCACCTACTTTTGTGACACTGGCAAATTTTGGACATGTGACTTTCTATCTCATCATCCACATTGCAGATGAGGCCCCAACACAGATCTCTACAGGACACCACAAAGCACACCTAGTCAATGTGAGTATCTGTCCATTCTCTCTGCACTTGTCTCCTGCAATTCAGCCAATTTCCAGCCAGGTCAATAAATTGTCTTCAATTTCAAGAGCTTCAACCTTAGTTAGTAGTCACTTATGTGTCAAATGCCTTCTGAAAATTGATGTGTTGGGTATGCTGGGTCTGCGAGGACTGCGTTTACCAGAGCAGAGAGAGAGACAGGCTACCAACACTTGTAGAAGTACAACTCTATTTTATTTAACTATGAGCTGTTAAACATACTTGCACTGTGGGTCGACACTATGTTAGGTTGATTGGAGACCTGAGGCTAACCTGACCAGCCTAGACTGCTAGCACATGGTAGATGTTTGTGTTACTGATTACGGGCTCTGGCTGTCTCAGAGGCTGCATCCCGAATGAGCGGGAAAACTAGTGCCCTCTGGCTTTATAGTGGCCGTGTCTGGTCTGGTGATTGGCTGCTGTGTTCTGTGTGTTGATTGGTCTTTCAGTGTCTGTCCATGCACCATCATATTCTTGTGTGTATATTATGACAGAAATTTGCAAGGTATTCAGTCACTCTGTCCTCAATTATAGTCACTAGTACTTTCCAGACATCAGTTATTCTGTTACCTCGTCCATAATTCTTTGGTTTCCCTTGTTTAAAAGCGGAGTAACATATCCAATTTTCCAGTCTAAAGGAACATCTCCCAAATTGAAAGAGGCATCTTGGGGCATCTTAATATTCTCACTTAGTCCTATTACACCCTAGACAGTCAGGATATGAAATTCCAAAACCATTTCACCGCTGCATTAGGAGGTGTATTTCCAAGATTGGTGCAAGCAGGAAATTTGAGCCCACATCTACTATCTGTACCTGGTACAACAGTGCTCACAGCTGACGCTGGGCACATTAAATAGGAAAGTGATCAATTTTCCAGCACCATCTTCCTCCAAATCAAAGGGTGCAAATGCATTGTGAATGGTTTGTCTTGAAGGAAGAGGAGTAGTTTAGCACTTCTGGATTGTATGCAGCATTTCCACTGGCAGTTCGAGTCACGCGTCAGGATCCTGGTCTGTTCACACCAGATATTTTGAAGAGTAAACAGCATTACCAAACAGGTTTACTTGTAGAGCCATTTACAGCAATAAAAAGCAAACACAAGTTATTGAAATTAGTCTCAACAACAGCAGTTTGAACTAAATCCACTCATCATGTGTTGGTAGATATCTCATACAGCTTTATAGCACAGAAATGGGCCATTCGGCACAACAGTTCTTTGCTGGAGTTGATGCGTCACATGTGCTGTGGAAGAATACAACTATATAAATGAAGGTATCAGAGAATCCAGCTGTAAGATTGAAAAGAGAGTGGGATTCTCCTATGACGTACACAGAGTAAGGATTTAAACATTAAAAGCAAAGCTCATGCGCTGTACAATGCTTTAAACATTTATGAAACATGACTGGGCATAATTGTGTGCTCAAGGAAAACAACATTCTGTGTCATAGGATTTGGTACATCCTCTAATAAGAAGCAGTCCTGGCTTTTTCCATCACCTCAGCAAGGCATTGGTAAATTGTAAAATACTACAATCTAGAAATAGGCAACCTTAAGGAAGACCCTAAATAACATGTGAACTGAATCTTGGAAACTAGGCGTTATAAGGAAGTGGCCACTGGCTACACCTCTTGTGTACACCTCTCGGTATCCTGTTTGATTGAAGGATGTTGACTAAAAGTGAATGATGTTGACAAATAAAAAAAAACAAAGAATGTTGTCAAGCATGAGCTCTCAACATGCTTCCTGCTGGTTTAGTTCTTTTAGGGTATAAATATTGGAAAGGATATTTAAATCAATTGGATTCACTCCAGTAACCCTCAAGCAAAGGTATGTTGTTGCAGTGTCATGGTACTTCTCCCCTTAATTAGGATGGAGGCATCTCGTTAGACCTAGGAGCTTTCTACTCAGGGATTTAAAGTAAATACTACTTTTTAGTGGTAGTATTACTACTTTAAATATTGATGGATGTTTTAAATTTCTCCCTGTAACATTAATAGGAGTTAGATTCTCTACTAGAAACAAGATTATACTTACCTTTCCCGTTTTTGCAGTTGATTTACCAGAGGTAAGTTGCATGTTCAGCTCTTAATAAACATCACATAATTTAGAAAGTATATATGGTCTTCTGTGTTAAAACTCGGAAATCCAACTCCATACACTTTTCAGTGGAGAGGTCCATTGTTGAGGAGAGATGCTTGGAACCTTATGATATCTGGGCTGTTATAAACTTATTAAAAAGGATGGTGATATTCTCTGGCGATTCCTTGCCTTCAGGAAGAGTTGGATCAGATCTTCAGACCTATTTAAATGTCTGTGAGGCCCATCTTTCTCAACCTTCAGTGAGTGTGATCAATGAAGAGTATGCCCAACCCAGTATCCCCTCCCCCCCCTCCAAAAAGGGCTAGGATTGTAATCCATTTCAGCATCTCTTCCAATCCTACTTCATCTCAATTAATGAGCATATTCTTCTCATCCTTTATCGCTCATTGTACTTCGAGCCTTCCCTTAAATACATCTATGCTAATTGCCTCATCACTCTGCAACAACATGTTCTACATTTTTACCACTCTGAATAACAAACTCTGGGTGTATGAGTGATCTCCAACCTCAGGTTATTAGCATTTTCCTATTCCAATCATCCCATCTTAGAGTAGAATGTTGAAAATATTTACGTATTTATCTACTTCCTGTTAGAAAATTCTCCAACCTATTTTCAATAATTCGTCTGGAAAGGAGTGTAACAATTTTGCCACGCAACAATATCTACTGGTTGATGTCCTTTTTAAAATTATAAGTATACAAACCACCTACTTGATATTACAGTTTTGACAGAGCTGCGAAGCAAGATGTAGCCACACAGGTAAGGTACCTGTATGAACTCAAGAAGAACACAACCAATGGAAAGCAGATGAAGGTTGGTTCCTGGGTCTCCCAATCTTACCTCAAGAACTAGGTGAGAAACTGCAGCACACTGAGGTATCCAAACAACTGGAGAGGAGAACAGCAGTGTTTCTCCCTAATCAGGACACTGTGTACAGAGAGGTTTTGAGATCAGAGGCCATGGCAAGTGAGTGGTACAACACCTACAGGTATAAATCTCCAAACACAGACTGGACAGAAAGTGTCAAGTCAAACACTTTGTCCCTCTCCCTGCAGGCACCTCATATCCCCATCTGAATAGCGAACACTCAGTTACTCTCCACTCATTTCTCTCTTTCAGTCAGCCCCCACAAATGGTCATCTTTATTCCAGTGCATTAAAGCCATTATGGTCATACGTGCCTTCTGTAAATTGCTCCATCCCCACATACTGAAAGCTGCACCCACTAACTCTGTCCTCTTGGGCATTCATAAATGTAATTGCTCCATCATTGGTGGTTATGCCTTCAGTTGTCTAGACCCCAAGACCTGGAATGCCCCCCCCCCGCATCTCGACCTCACTTTCCTCCTCTAGGCTGGCCCAAGCTTTTGGTCATCTGATCTAATATCCCCTATGGGACTCGAGTGTTGTACTTTGCGCACCATCTAAATAAGTTATAGTTATAAAGCTCCTTCTACTTGCAGTTTAAGAATATCTTCTGTCTATTGCACCAATGTGGCAACTGTGTTTCTCAGAGCAGCCATCTTTGTGGTCATGGCAACCATATAGTGCAATTTGTATTGAACGAGACACAGCTTTTAGCTGTCGTCACGCCCACTGGGAACGAGAACCAGGCTGCGTCAAATTACTTCCACAGCACAGATTAAACCTCATGTCCCAGAGACAATATTGCTGAAATGTCAATACACCACATTATCCTGCCCCCGATGTATATTAAAAAAGGTTTGGGTATTTCAGTCACAGGCAAGTGCTGAGGAAGAAGTGGTATAAAATAACTAATGATGGCAAGAATGGTCAAACTGACGGTAGCCCACAGCACTGAGATCTCCCAGTGGTCTGGCTCAATTAGAAGCACAAAAGGAGGCAAATACAAGAATGAATTACTCCAGACCCCCAAAATGATCTAGTGAATTGCTGGCATACTTCCTCAGTCAAGGAGGTGGGAAATGATCCAATTAAAGGGACAAACATTTCTCAACACACCGTGGTTTAGTTTTCATTTCCTTTCTAACACCAACACAAATCTCTGTACTATCTGCAAAGTTTCAGATAATTTCTCCAATACCTTTCTCCAGGACATTAATATAAACGCAGGGCATTAATATAGACAGTAAATGCCCTTACGATAATCTGAAAAAAGGTGATCAGCTTAAGATACAAATTCTGTTTCCCTCCACAGATGCTGCCAGACTTGCTAACACTTCCAGTATTTTCTCCTTTTATTTCAGATTGCCAGCATCTGCTTTGTTTTGCTTTTGTTTCCTTTACACAAATCCCTTTGGATCACACTCGCATCCAGTCGCTAAGCAGATTCACAGACATCAACAACTTTCTCGAAATTGGCGTACAGCCAAATTTTACCCATTGTAGCTGCTTCCCACTATTTCTACAAGGTCCCTCAATGCACACATATTCTTCAGAAAAGTATCTGATCACCGGAGGGATATCATTAAGGCAGTGACCACAATAACCAAGTTTGATTAACATACAGAATAATGTTGCCTCGGCAACCAGTCAGAGAAAGACATAGGAACATTCAGAGCAACACAAGACGGGGATAATGGGCCGGATTCTCCGATTTGAAGACTAATCGCTGAACGGCGGCATGGGAACAGAACGTTTTATGCCCGTAAAAATGGCGCAAAAGCTGCACCCGGCCTGCCAAAAACTGCCCCCCCTGTAATAAGCCTCGCCACCCCCGGAACACCCCCCACCCGTGCCCCCAGCCCCTGCTAAAGCCCCGCCTGCCCGGGGAACGGCTCCACCCGACTGTGGCGACGCTGGACTCAGTCCGCAGCTGGGTTCACGAATAAAAAAGGACAAGTGTTTCACGCCGTTGGGAACTCGGCCCATCGGGGATGGTGACATTCTGAGGCCATCCCAACACTGTGCAGTACTCTGCGAGTATGCCTTTTTGAGGGGGCGGCACATTGCAAAATCAGCACCGCACCCGATTTCAGTGCAAACGGGGATTCTCCGTCCGATCGCCAAACGCGATTTTAGGGCCGTGACCAGAGAATCCCGCCCGATGTGTCTATAGTTGAAACCACTCTAACCATTACCTTGCCTTATGATTAGCTTGCCCAGCATACATTATTGATCTTACAATCTTATAAGGCAATGACTGAAAACCAAGATTGCATAACGCACTGATTTAGGTATTGGTCTTTAAGTAGTTGGTCGAGATCAGTTAACTACCCTGAGAAATAGTAGTTAGTCCGCTTCAAGGCTTTTATCAATGGTCCTATATACCCTTTACAAGTGCAATGAATGTCACAGAGTGTTAGTTCCTCATGTCTATGAGAGTAACAGGTACAATGACCCATCCTGCATAGCACCAGCATCCCAACTCTGCTTACATTTCACATTTAAACCTAGGTTGCTCAATGTTTCAATGAGCGAACTCAATAAACAGTTGAGGCACACTGGCTCTGGGTCTGAACTCCAAGCTATAGTTAATCTAATCCAGGGCAGCATTAGAGGCACAATGGTGTGGCCTGGGGAGGAGAGAGAAAAGGAAGATCAGCCAAGAGCCCAATCCAATGCTCCTGCTGCAATGTGCATTGTCGGTCAGAACTGGTTTGGCCTGGACGGTTCTTAATGTCAAATATGCAGACAGCTGAATAATGACCATTTAGGTGGGATATCGAAGATAAACTGGTCCAATAATAAACTCACCAGTAGGAGAGATGGAAAAAGGGAGACATGTTGGGAGAGAAAATTGCAAAATCTACAGTCAACTCATTCTCTCCAAACATTCCCCAACATCAATCATTCTCTCACTGCAGTAGGAACATAAATTTCACATTTACAATTAAACCAGACTCAAAATAAAAGTCAAACACTGAGCCACATTAAGTATCACAGACCAACTGACAATAGTACCGCATGACGGGCGCTCAGAGCATCTACTGCTTCCTTTACTGAACCTGAAAATAGAGCTAAATTATAGCTGTACAATCTCCCCTTGATTCAAGAACTACAGGGAGTCAACAAGAAGAATAGAACAGAAAACTAAAATAAAATAAAAACCCAGTGAGAACTATTTAACTGTTACACTGGCATCCCTACAATTACCTACATTTCAGCTAAATGCCGCTGAGCTGTCACTGACCCTTACTTCGGTTTCAACTGCACTCTTGCTTTGCTGTGTATCTGCTCTGATCAGCATTGTACTCGGGTAGATTGAAAGTCACTCCAACAGTAAGGCATTCAGGAAATGCATCAATATTTTCACAAAACTGAAGGGTTCTGCCTCCAGAATTTATTTTCTTTAAAAATAGCAAAGTAGACTTCGTTCACAGAATGACCTAGACATACTTCTCCCTTACACCCCTCCATCCCCTGTCAAATTGTCAAAGAAATGATTGAATTCTGCCTAGCAATGGGCTGAGGGAAATAACCAAAAGGGAGTTACCATCCCAAGGTGGGATTCTCCATCCATTCACGCAGGTGGGATTCTCTGGTCCTGCTGCTGTAAATAGGAGATTTGGCTGAGTGCCAAATTCCCTGTCCTCGCTAGCAGCAGTAGGGGGAAGGACTGTGATTGGAGAATGGTGAAGTCTGAGACTTAGGCACAAAGTATAATCACAGATTGCAACATGGACACAGCTTACTGTAAAGAGTGGAAAGTTGAGAATTTGGTGAGTTTGGGAATTCAGCACCGAGATTTAGGATATCTCTTCACAATTGAGAAGAACATGGGAGAAAGAGGAGGAGAGTCCAATTGTCTGCAGTCCATGTAGGAACTAGCCATGACGTTCTGTTGAAGGATTTGAGAATCTAGGTTACAAATTAGAAAGCAGAACCTCACAGGAAATAATCTCTCAATTAGTGCCCGAGACACATGTAAAATGACGCAAGGACAAACAGATTAGGGCCTGAATTTTCAGGATGGCGGAGGTTCATTGCCCCAATGGGGGAACACACCCCTGGCAACTTCAGCTGATCTGCTGCCACTTTACACCCAAATTAGCGTTGATTGGCAGCGGGCAGGACTTCCGACCCTCATCCGAAGTCCTGCCTTGGAGAGC
The DNA here is from genome assembly GCF_902713615.1 of Scyliorhinus canicula. NCBI lineage: Eukaryota > Metazoa > Chordata > Chondrichthyes > Carcharhiniformes > Scyliorhinidae > Scyliorhinus > Scyliorhinus canicula. Next base: position 69,098,810 of record NC_052164.1, on the reverse strand, counting down.
TGCTACCCATCTGATTGGCAACAGCGCTGCAGTGGCCGAACGAAGAACTGCAACAGTGGCCTGAGACCTTGTCCTGGAACCGGAGGAAAAGGTAAGTGTTAAGGGTCCCAGAGCAAGGAGGGAGGGTGTGTGCTTGTGCATGTGCGTATGTGTGGGCAAAGGGGAAGAAAGGGATATCTGGAGGTTACCAGGCCTTCCTGCTTATAACCCCCCCCCCCCCCCCCCCCCCCCCCCCCCAAGGGAAAGGGGCACAATGTTCTGGCTTGGATTTTAAATGCGTGGCTGAAAGAATGGCGTGGGTTTCGGTTTATGGGGCATTGGCATCATCATAAAAGAGGGAGATGGTCGTTTGGGGGAGGCTTCACTTAAACCATCCTGGAAGCAGTGCCCTGGCAAATTGAGTTAACTAGGGTAAGTAGATTGAACTTTAAATGAGAGACGGCCAAAGTGTTCAAATAAATTCCAAAGAGAAAAGTCAACGCTGTATAACAAATACTGAATGGGTGAAATCAAGCAGATTGCGACAGGAATGGACAGGCTGTTTAGTAACGCTAATAGGGCATTCGCAACAAAGGACACGTCAGACAAAAATGGTAACATTTAAAATTAAAAGGCACTATATCAGAATGAACAAAGCTTTGGGACCAACATAGGCACAAATAGAGATAAATGGGTTCGACCAAGAAGCCATTACGGAGACGTGGTTGCACCGTGACCAAGGTTGGGAATTAAACATGCCACGCCATTTGTTTATTAGAAAAGATCAGCAAGTTGTAAAAAGCAAGGGGCATAGCCCTGATAACAAAGGATGATATAAAGTAGAAAGAATCTTGGCTCAAAAAACAAAATCATGATATGCAATAGGAGTTACAAAATAAAAAACGATCCAGTGTTGTTAGCTTCTTTGGCAACTCAGTGTAAATATTCCATCAAGTGTTCTCACGAGCCTGAGTCAACAATAGAATGTGGACAGAAATTAATCCAAGGAGGTCATGATTCTTTGAAGACAACCGCCCAATACTGGCAAGGGGGTGGAAAACAGGCCAAGACCCCGGGAAGACCACGGACACGGAGGCTCGGTGAATTTAACAGATGGACCTCATCAACATATTTCTTTTGTTTCCTGCCAGGTGGCTGACCAAATTGACAGCCTGGCAGAGGAGCCAGCAGCAAAAGGTTTTGAAGTGGAGGTGGATCACAATCAGATGTTGGAAGAGAGGCCACCAGGGCTTATGGGGATGGAGCTGGTGGGAAGTACGGTTGGGAGGTTCAGATATATTTGTTTAGGGGGTCTTGGGGCGGGGGAGGGGTGGAGAAAGGGGGGGCTGAATAGCACAGCAGGGGAGGGCTCAAAATGGCGACCTGATAGCAGGATTCCCTCAGGAATCCCTTGCAATCCTCGCCAGGCACAAGTTTGCATGGCAAAGGATTGGGAATCGCTTCCTCATTTACACTCCCAGCTGTAGCGCAAGTCAGATACAATTTGGCTCTGACGGGAGAACATAGGGCGAAATTCTAAGTGTTCCATTGCCCAACACCATTATCACTCAACTTGAAGAACTCAAAATGCTGAATTAGATGGCAAGGTTAATCACATTGATGTACATCCATTTGATTTAGATTTTTGAAAAAAAACAGGGTTCCAATCATAACACTGACTGAAAAAATGATTATTTATAAAGTTCTTCACAAGTTCTTGCATGACACCTCGAGGTGATTCACAGCCAGTGAGGTATAGTCACCGTTGCAACACAAGGAAATGCATCAGAGCAACCTTCCTCCAACAGTAATGTTTCGATAATCAAACAATCTCTTTCAGTGATGCTGATTAAAGGTTAAATATTGACCAGTACCACAGGGAGGACTCCTCTGCTCTTCAAACCGTACTTATGGGATCTTTGATCAATTTGGGACCTGGGTTTAACTTCTCATCCGAAAGATGACGCCTCCGACATTGTAGCACTCCCTCAGTACTCAATGAAATAGGCGCTCACTGAACATTCCCCCCACCCACTAAACTATCTGTCTCAGAGTCAAGGGTGCTATCAATGAACCAGATGCAATGTTTTGTTCAGTCACTTCACCTTGAGGTTCACGAGCACCATCAACAGCAGCACTGTACACAACCCGAATTGGACTTGTCAAATCAACTTCTCTTCTTGCTCATCTTGAATTTTCATTTTAAAGAGCAGTACAGCTAATCCTGCATCACGTGTCGGAGCCGGCGCGTTGAAGGAAGCCACTGAGCATGCGTTCATTGGCGCCGGTGCCACTGAGCATGTAGGGACCAGAGTTGCTGATCCTGAGGCAATGTTGATGCCGTCGAGAAACGAGATGGCGTTTCCGACGGCGTCAGCACTTAGCCTCAGGATCACAGAATCCCGCCCCTGCTATTTATCTGCTCCAGACAGAATCTATAGTAAAGGCAATGTAAGCCCACATCTGGTTCATTTCTAGTTGCTGGACTATTTTTTGTTTAGTCACTTTACTTTGACGTTCACGAGCACCATCAACAGCAGCATTGTACACAACCCGAATTGGACTTGTCAAATCAACTTCTCTACTTGCTCATCTTAAATTTTCATTTTAAAGAGCAGTACAGCGAATACAAAGAAGAAAACATCAAAATGGTTCTTACATCTGCTTAAGTAGCAGCCGCTATTTTCAATTAATTGCTCATATTTACAGGAACAGTAATGTTAACTATATTTATTTTTAGAAAGTAAATTTCAATTTAACACGCCAATTTATCAAGACAAGATAAAGCTATTTGACCCAATTACGCTCACCCTTTGTATTTTAACACAGATGCATTTTGAAAGGCCTCTAAATTTTCTTTCTGTCTGTTCGTGTGCTTGGTTTAATCCCAGCATTTATTAGTCTTTTAGTTAAAGACATCCTTCCGAATAGCAGTATGTTCATTTGCACTTGCGCCTCTTATTCATGCTGTAATAGTTTAATTTGAAAAAACATTCTTCCACTTTCTACTTCTACCCAAAACCTTGTCTGGGGTCAGGATCTGGATGTGCTGGGACTATTGGTAATAAACCAACACCATACTTTCTTGCACTACCTGACCACGGGGCCAAAATTGCTGATCCTGAGGCCATGTTGACGCCATCGAGAAACGAGACGGTGTGTCCGACGGCGTCAACACTTAGCCTCAGGATCACAGAATCCCGCCCCTGCTATTTATCTGCTTGGGACAGAATCTATAGTAAAGGGACAGAATCTATAGTAAAGGCAATGTAAGCCCACATCTGGTTCATTTCTAGTTGCTGGACTATCCCAATGACTCTCTGGACTCCCAAGGTTGCCAGAAACAATGCCAGACTGTCATAACTAATATGATTGTTATGAGTCACCTGTCCACCAGGGAAAAGCATCATCCCAATACATTAGAGTTCTACCAGTAAAGTGAGGACTCCAATCACCTGCAGTGCTCAAATCCTCAGTTTGGTGAGCGATACGCACAGGAACACTTCAGCAGCAGATTAATAGCCCCCACACTCACCCAGGCACAAGCTCATCTGCTAATTGCTTGCATTTTCACATCTCTGTGTCAGTTTAACGCTTCATTACTTAACAACCTACTAGCCAGTGGAAATATCACACTTCAAGGTTCTTCAAATTATCTTAAGCTGCAAATATGAAATAAATCATTATTTGTTGCATTCCAGAACACTTGCATAGATCTTTACAGCATTCATTCCAGACAGAAAGTATCAATTGAAAAACAGAATGAGGTGTAGTCTTCGACATGACATATAAACACCACAGATTTTAGAAGTTAAACATTTACACCTTTCCGAGTCTGATAATCCTCCTGATTCCCATGGAAGGACAGAGTGACTGCCTGCTGATTCAAGCCTCGCGCCATCAGCATTTGACTTGACATTCACTGCTACAGCACACACCAACAAAAATAAATGTTGCTGCTGTCAACAAGATACCTAAGGTACATGAGAACTGATTTATGACAAAGAAATTTGAACATTGTGTGGCAACAGTGGCCCTCCTTTTCCCCCAAGAGGTTATTGAGCCATAGGAACATTTGAATAATTTAACAGATGATGACAACTGGTAAATGCAGAGACAGTTGGGAAGCAGTACTTTCCTCTGTAATAACCTTCAAACACGTTCAGCTCACGGCTAGGGTTGCCAACTCTCCAAGATCTTCCTGGAGTCTCACGGAATCAAAGATGGACCTCCCAAGTATTGCATCCAATTCAGAGCACTATGAAAGCTGTAAAGGCATTAGAAAGGGCGCAAAAAAACTTGAGAATGATTCCAGGGGTGAGCAACTTCAGTTATGTGGACGGGTTGTAGATACTGGGTTGCTGTCCTCCAAGAGAAGGTTGAGAGGAGATTTGATAGAGGCTTTCAAAAAGTGGTTTAAACAGAGTACATAGAAAGAAACTACTCCCATTAGTGAAATCAGGATATCAATCTTTCCCACTTTCTCTGTCTTATAGCTTTGACAAAGGGTCACCTGGACACGAAACGTTAGCTCTTTTCTCTCCCTCAGTTGCTGCCAGACCTGCTGAGATTTTCCAGCATTTTCTCTTCGGTTTCAGATTCCAGCATCCGCAGTGATTTGTTTTTATCCCGAGGATATCAATACACGGTGAGTGGAAAAAGAACCAAGGGCGTCACAAGGAAATACTTTTTCCCCCCCAAATATAGAGGACATTCTTTTCCAAATACGGAGGGTGAAGACAGTGTGTGGTAGAGGTAGATTCAATCAGTTTTCAAAAGGGAATTAGATAAGCAGCTGTGTTTGGGGGGGGGGGGGGGGGGGGGGGTGGCATCAGGGCTGCATGGAAAGGGCGGGGGGGGGGTAGAGAGAGAGAGAGAGAGAGAGAGAGAGATGAGCTGATTTGTCCTTGAAGAGACCGGACATGGATTTGACTGGCTTAATGGCCTCCTTCTGTGTTAAAATATATTCATAGAATGGTTGTATGTTGCTAGCAACCAGAGGGAATTCTCAAGAGGTATTAAAAGAATGTATGTTTGTTAATTTTCTATTAACCCTTTCATTAATTATAGAAATGTTGGAATTAGGGGGGTGGGGAAAAAAAGAGAGGCTGTTTAGGTGATTTTGACTGCCTGGCAGTCGATCCAGTGATAAAGGATCTGTCCACTTTCCAATCAGAAGGCAAGGATGGACATGTTGGGCAACCAATAGCAGGAGTGGTGGGGTGAGAGCTTGGGTATCACATGATTATGCATCAGGAATAAGTTCAACCAGAGTTGGCAACCCTACTCATGACATGCAGAAACAATGCACTTGTTGCAATTATATAACTGACCAACATGTTTCAAAAGGCCTGAGAAGTTGTAACAAAGAAACACATGAAATTGCTTACGATGTAAATTCCCCCAGGAGGTGCGTAGTTCTGAGGAAAGCTTCAAATTCTCCTCTGGTGCGCCTGTGGAAATACAAAATGACATTGGGATCAACGTTACCAGGCGTTCAGTAGAGTCTCCAATATGGTTAACACTGAAACCATAATAAATTAATTGTTATTGGAAAAAGAGACAGTCTGTCAAAGAGTTTTGCCTTCCACTAATCAGGGCAAATTGGTAAGAATCCCAATTGTAATGGTAACAATATATTCAGTATGAGAAAACAGTGCTGATTGGTTGACAGGTAAAACCTGATGGTAGAAACTTTGCCATGTAGAATACATCAAGGAACAGTTAACTGCCAAGTTCCCAGGTACGTTCTCCACAGCAACACCAATCAGAATCTACTTACCAACCGATCAACACTCTCTTCTCATATAAATTGTTGTTATCTTTACACTTGGTATTTTTGCCAATCTGTCATGCTGAATGTAAGATGAAAAGCTTGAACATTGCATCACTTTTTACAACAATACTCCAAGTTCTGTACAACCAAATTACATTCTGTAGAATCTTTTATTTAAAGGGCGTCTTTAATTTAACCAAGGACCTCTACAAGAGAGAGAATGGGAGCTGATCTAACTAGAAACAATCATTCAGGATTTTTAAAAAAAAATTCATTCATGGGATGTGGTCGTCACTGGCTGGACCAGCATTTATTGTCCATCTCTTTTTTTTTTAAATTTAGAGTACCCAATTCATTTTTTACAATTAAGGGGCAATTTAGCGTGGCTAATCCACCTACCCTGCACATCTTTGGGTTGTGGGGGCAAAACCCGCGCAAACACGGGAAAATGTGCAAACTCCACACGGACAGTGACCCAGGGCCGGGATCGAACCTGGGACCTCGGCGCCGTGAGACTGCAGTGCTACCACTGCGCCACCTTGCTGCCCTTATTGTCCATCTCTAATTGCCCTTGAATGGAGTGGCTTGCTAGGCCATTTCAGAGGGCATTTAAGAGTCAATTACATTCATAGTCGCATGGATAAGTACAGATAAATTAAGGAAAGCAGCATGGATTTAAGGGAATACAAGCAAAGCACTATGGATACTGGAGATCGGAAATAAATAAGTGCTGGAAAAACTCTGCAACATCTGTGATGATAGAGAGAGAGTTAATTTTTCAAGTCTAATAGAATCATAGAATTTACAGTGCAGGAGACTATTCAGCCCATCAAGTCGCCACCCTACCTAAACCCACGCCTCCACCCCATCCCTGTAACCCCACCTAACCTCCTGGACATTAAGGAGCAATTTAGCATGGCCAATCCACCTAACCTGGATTGTGGGAGGAAACCGGAGCACACAGAGGAAACCCACACAGACACAGAGAAAGTGCACACACCACACAGACAGTCACCTGAGACTAGAATGGAACCTGGGTCTCTGGTTCCTGGAGCTGTGCGGAAACAGTGCTAACCACTGTGCCACCCCTCCTCTTTGGAATTTCAGAATACTGAAGAGGAGTCATATTGGACTCGGAGCCAAACCTGCTGAGTTCATCCAGAACTTTGTCTTCAGATTCAAGGGAAAATTGTGTTTTTTTGATGAGGTTACAGAGGGTTGATGAGGGCAATGTTGGTGATGTGATGTACATTGATTTGCAAAAGGCATTAAATACAGTTTTGAACAACAGATATGCTGCAGTTAATGAAATAAAAGGGGCATTGGCAACAGGGACACAAAATTGGCTGAGTGACAGGAAACATAGTGGTTAATAGATACAAGTTTTGTAGTGGAAGTCCACAAGAGTCAATGTTGAGACCCCTGCTTTTCCTGAAATACATTAATGACCTAAACCTGTGTGTACTAAGAACAATTTCAAAATTTGTAGATGGTACAAAATTGTAAGCATTGTAAACTACGAGGAGAATGATGTAGAACTTCAAAAGGAGATAGATGGAGGTCACGTCACGTGAGCGCAGGAGTGGCTGCGTTTTCGCAAGCTCCAGCTCTGCTGATCTTTTAATCTATTTTTCATCCTTGTGCATATTTCTTTTTTTGTCTTTCCTTGGTTTACGTATGTTTCCAACAATTGTCGATCAGTACGTCTGCGTGATCTAGCTGAGTTAGAATGTTTAAATTCTTGCTTGTTCATTGCAGCTGGAAGGAGTTGGGATGGGCCCTGCCTTTCATAGTGCAGTTGCTTCTGAGTGGGCATCAACGGATGATGGCTGCCAGTGAAGATATTGCTCTGGCTGAAAATCTCACCCGAGGTGCAGTTCGTCACGGCCCAATTCCAAGGGTTTTGGTGTGGTTTTATGGAGGTAGTGGAGGTGCACGAGGATGTTTTTGCAATGGAAGCACACCTCAGCATGATTGAGTCCCTGTTGCATGGCCTGTCATCCATCCTAATGGAATCTGGAGACAGTGAAGGGGAACGGGAAAGGATTTCCAAGGCGAGGCATTGGTGAAGTTCCCAGTGGAGTTTGAGAATTGGGCACCATGTTTCGGGAATCTCGATCTGAAGGTTGGATAGATTAAATTCAATCGAGCACATTTATACCCGTTTTCCAGGGTCAAAGTTAGTGTGGTTTTTCAACCACTGGGTTGTGTGTTGTCTTTTTCTGGATAGGGGTTGGAGGTGGCCAAGTAATCATGTCAATTCTCCCCTCAGCCATAGTCTAGGCTGTTGACCACCTGTGTTTTGGTGAGACGGCGTGGTGGAACTAACGGTGCCTCGTGCTTCGATCGTCAGAATCCTGGAGAGATCCGAAGGAGTGCTCATTGATCCTGATCCAGCTTCATCCTTGATTTTGGCCTCTGTGTACCAGTGAAGAAGTCTTTATCGGGAAGACTGCCTTGCATTTCTGCATCTCAGTTGTTACCTGGATTTTTCTCCCTGTTGGTCATGTTGTTGTCTGCCTTATGTTGTCAACTTTTTCCATTTACACGGAAGTGATAAACGTGGGTGTGATGGCCTGTACCATTGATTAACCTGAACCAACAAATTCATATTGTGTTACGCAAAATATTAAATATGGGATTTGTGCAGAGCCTTTATTCTTTATCTTTTATCCTAAAATGTATTTGGGTCTTAAATGGTCTGACAATCCTTATGGTGGGGGGGGGGGGGAGGGAGGGATGGTCTGACCCTCACTACCAGGGCACCTGCAGTGTGTCTTGATGGGTGCTGCTGATGAGGAAAATTGTACAGCACGGTAAAAGAGCTGGATTATCAAATAAATGGCCAGCCCCAGTAGACCTATTGTAGGCAACAGCCGTGTACAAGGTATAATAGGAGGGGGTATTTTTGTTTTTAAATGCAGAGTTTGGGAGAGGGAAGAATTGTGTAAGACGTGGAACAATGAGCAGAGAGAACACAACAATGGTGTCAAAACACACAAGACAATACCGCAGAACATATTCTTCCAATTTCACACCAAAGGAAAACAAGATTCAAATCCATCCCCACATTTCTGGCTGTAAGAAAGCTAGATTAAAGGATTCCATTTATTATTAAACTTAAACCAATTACTACCTTGCAGTAATTGGCATTTCCAGAGTTATGATGTTGTATTATTGACTTCTGACTCTATTTTAAAGCAATTTCAATTCAACCCGAATTGATTTATTAAAAACATCCATTTGAGGGAGCTAAATTAACATATGCTTTTCCCTCTGAAACTCCTTTTTGAATTGATTGGTTCCATTCTTATCTATCTAATCATACTGAGAGTATCACTCGCCATGGTTTATTTTCCTGCTCCCATACTATCACCTCTGGTGTCCCTGAACAGTCTATCCTTCTGAACAGTCTATCTGTTAACCCCTCCTATTATTCATCAACCTGCCGCTCCTGAATGACATCATCCAACAGCAAAGTGTTAGTTTTCACATAAATGCTGGCCACATTCAGGTGCACTTACAATCACCCATTTCAACTTCTCCACTGTTTTAAAGCATCAGTCTGCTTATCCGACATCCAAATTCTGAATGACTAGAAATCCAATTAAATATTTGGAGGCCGAAGCCATTAAATCCAGTCACAGCCCCTGTTCCCCAACTAGGAAATCCATTCCTCTCCCTGGTTCAGTTTCAAACTGTTGCCTATCTGTTGGAACCTTGATATTGTAGTTTATCCCAAGATTAACTTATATAATAATAGTAATTAGTGTCACAAGTAGGCTTACTTTAACACTGCAATGAAGTTACTGTGAAAATCCCCTAGTCACCACACTCTGGCGCCTGTTCGGGTACACTGAGGGAGAATTAAGAATGTCCAATTCACCTAACAAGCACAGCTATTGGGACTTGTGGAGAAAACCGGAGCACCCGGAGGAAACCCACGCAGACACGGGGAGAATGTGCAGATTTCGCACAGACAGTGACCCAAGCTGGGAATCGAACCCGGATCCCTGGTGCTGTGAAGCAACAATGCTAACCACTGTGCTGCCCTGATGACGTATCCGCATCCTCGACAAGGCTTCTTATTTTAACCTCCATAAAATTTCCTGATAGCACCTCTAAATCAGCTTATCTGCTGTTGATTTCCTCATTCAAGCCTTTATTACCTCTACATATGACTCTGCCAACACATTCCTAACTGTTCTCTCACATTAACCTGCCATAAACCTGTGGTCATCCAAAACTCTGCAGCCCATTTATCAACTTTCGTCAAGTTCCACCCATCATCCCTGTGCTCCTGACTTACATTGGCTCTAGGGTCGGGTTAAGCAACATCTTGGTTTCATCTTTGAGCATTGCTGAAAAAAAAAGGAGACATGCTGTCGAAGCTTTTCTTCTAGCACTCATCTGGACAGGTGAAACAATGCCAAATTTCAAATGGAACAATTCATACTGCACAAGGGTAAAATGGTGTTGAATGATTGGTAAGTTGGCTCTGATCAGTTGAGACATTCAAAAAAAGGTGCAATGTCTGGAGATATTGCTTTTATCTAACGTTAAATGAGATTCCACGATTGGGCATCACTTGATTGGTAATTTGAACATAGGTAGTTTGGACTTCTGAATTCTCCCTCAGTGTACCCGAACAGGCACCGGAGTGTGGCGACTAGCGGCTTTTCACAGTAACTTCATTGCAGTGTTAATGTAAGCCTACTTGCGACAATAATAAAGATTATGTAAAAAAAAAACAACCTCGCAGCTTTTTCCTGATGTGGACCCACAAGTTTCTGGTATTGTCCTTGTAAATCATCTCTGCGCCTTCGCCAATACCGCACCTTCGCCAATACCTCTATATCCTTTTTAGAATATGACAATCAGAACTTTACACTTCACTCTTCGTGGTCCAATTAAGGTTCAATACATGTTTAACATAACTTCCCTACCTTTTAATTCCTTCTTGAAGTAAAGCTCAATGCTTGTTATTCTTTTTTAAAATGGGCTTGCTAATCTTTGGAACAACTTTGAGATTGGTGTATTTGTATTCAGAGATATTTGTTCCCCACCCAGTTTAAGAACTTGCAAATAATAAATGACCCCCTAATCTGCTAACCAAAATGTATCACCTCACATTTATCTGACAATTATTTGTCCATTCTGCAAGTTCATTAATTGGTTGCTGTGCTTCAATTGCCTAGGACCCAAACTCTGGCATTCCAACCACTGCAGGGGCTGGTTTAGCTCACCAGGCTAAATCGCTGGCTTTTAAAGCAGACCAGCAGCACGGTTCGATTCCCGTACCAGCCTCCCCGGACAGGAGCCGGAATGTGACGACTAGGGGCTTTTCACAGTAACTTCATTGAACCCTACTCATGACAATAAGCGATTTTCATTTCATTTCACTACATCTCTCCAACTCTTTTTCCTCCTTTACGACACTCCTTAAAACCTCTCTCTTCAACCAAGTCATTGGTGATGTGACCTAATATCTCCTTATGTGGTTCAATGTCATTTTGTTTTCAATGATTCTGTGGAGCACCTTGGGCATTGTTAAAGGCATTATACAAGTTGTTTAAATTCAAGGAGGTTCGTATCAAATGTGTCAAGTTCCTTGTGGCCATAAATTGCCACAAACAGGCATTCTCATTCAGAGAAGTCACAGTTTCATTGCCTCTGGTAGTTGCCCCTCACACTTATACAGTCGGTGTTTAGATGTGATCTGGGGCAGGGTAGTCAGTGAGGGAATAATTGGGAAAACTAAACTTTGAAAAGTAATAGCTCAGTGGCAAAGACATCATTTTGTGGTATAATGACTACAGGCCAAATACAAACGTTCAATAGAGCACCTCACACTTGCTGGTAGAAATGGACCAGAAAACGAGAATGTTGTGTTTCCTACGACCAACGATAAAATTTCTACATAGATTACAACAATAACCTCTGTAGAAATTTTGACCGAGCTTTTGGTCACATGTCCGAATATTCTTACGTGGCTTGATGGCAGATTTTGTTTAATAACATTACTGTGAAGTCATTATTGTTGTTGTAATCTAACATTTATAACAGTACCTTAAACATAAAGCATCAATAAAGCTCTTCATAGGAATGTTATTGAACAAAATCTGCCATCAAGCCACATAAGAATATTCGGACAGATGACTGAATGTTTGGTCAAAGGAGTATGCTTTACAGAATTACTTACAAAAGGGAGGAAGCAAGTCAAAGCAGCAGAGCTTTCGGGAGGAAATTCCACAGTTGAGGGCCTAGGCACAGAAGGCATGGTCATCAATTAAGAACCAATTAAAATCAGGGACATGCAAGTATCCAGGATATGAGGGCACAAAGATTTCAAGAGGTTGTAGGGCTGAAGGAGATTACAAAGATAGTTTTAAAAATATTTTTTATTCTCCTTTTTCACATACTCTACCAAATTTACACCCACCAACAATAAACAATAATAAGTAACAAGTATGTCAATCCCCATGTCAATAACAACAATCCCATCCTCCCACCAAACCCCAGACATTAGCCCGCATGTTAACATAAACAAATGACAAAAAGGAATCAGGAATCACCCATAGTCGCCATTAACACATACAGTCCCCCTCCCCCAACCCTCCCAGCCCCCAACCCCTCCCTAATGTTCGATGTCACCCAATTCTCGAAAGTGCATAATGAATAATGCCCATGAATTGTAAAACCCCTCCATCCTTCCCCTCAGTTCAAATTTGATCTTTACAAGCGTTAAGAATTCCAGCAGGGCCACCCGCCATACCAGGGCACAGGGTGGAGAGGTTGATCTCCACCCTAACAGGACCCGCCTACGGGCGATCAACGAGGCTATGGCGCCGGTTTCCAACCCCGGCTGGTCTGACACCACGAATATGGTCTCCCGATGGCCCAGGTCCAGTTTCACATGCACCACTTTAGAGATTACCCCAAACACCTCCTTCCAGTAATCGTCCAGCTTTGGAAAGGACCAAAACATATGAACGTGGTTTACGCACCCCCCCCCGCGCAAAACATTCACACACATCCCCCTCAAATAGCCGGCTCATCCTCGCCTTTGTAAGTTTAGCTCTATACACCACCTTCAGCTGCATCAGGCCCAACCTCGCACAGGAGGTGGAGGCGTTCACTCCTCGGAGCACCTCACACCAGAACCCCTCCTCCATACCCTCTCCCAACTCTTCCTCCCACTTTCCCTTGATCCCTTCTAGCAACGCCTTCTCCTTCTCCAAAATAGCCCTGTAAACCACCAATACTACCCCCTTCCCCAGTCCCCCTATCGTCAGCACCTCCTCCAGCAATGTCGAAGCCAGCTCTACTGGGAAGCTCTGCATCTCCTTTCTGCCAAAGTCTCGAACCTGCACGTATCTAAATATTTCCCCCTGCTCCAGCCCATACTTCGCTCCCAGCTCCTTCAATCCCACAAAATGACCCCCAAGAAATAAATCTTTAAGTGTCCTAATTCCTTTCTCCTCCCATCGGGAGATTACAAAGATATGGAAGGATGCAACCTTGGTAGATTTGAAAACAATATTGAGAAATTTGCCAGATAGAGAGGATGTAGCTCAACAATCACAGGCGGTGATAGGCGAGTTGAATTTATAGGACATGGACAGCAAAGCTTTAAGTGAGCTCAAGTTTACATAGGGTGCAAGATGGGGAGTGGCCAGGAGAACAATGACACAATCAAGTCAAGAGATAACAGTGTCATGGATGAGGACTTTACCAACAAGTAAACGGAGGCAGGGTCACTTTTTCTAATAATAATAATATTTATTGTCACAAGTAGGCTTACATTAGCAGTGCAATGAAGGTATTGTGAAAAGCCCCTAGTCGCCACAATCCAGCGCATGTTTGGGTACACTGAGGGTTGAATTCAAAATGTCCAATGTACCTAACAGCACATCTTTTGGGACTTGAGTGAGGAAACCGGAGCACCCGGAGGAAACCCACGCAGACACAGGGAAAACGTGCAGACTCCACACAGACAGTGACCCAAGCACCAAATCGAACCTGGGATCCTGGAGCTGTGAAGCAACAGTGCTATCCACTGTGCTACCGTGCTGCCCGTGTTGGATATGTTATGGAGGTGGAAGTGGGCAGTCTTGGTGATGGAGCGGAACAGGGTCAGAAGCTCAGCATGGGGGCAGCATGCAGCACAGTGGTCAGCACTTTGGCTTCACAGCACCAGGGTCCCAGGTGCGATTCCTGGCTGGGTCACTGCCTGTGCTCCCAGTGTCTGCGTGGGTTTCCTCCCACTAGTCCTGAAAGGCCTGCTGTTAGGTAATTTGGACATTCTGAATTCTCCCTCTGTGTACCCGAACAGGCGCCGGAATGTGGCGACTAGGGGCTTTTCACAGTAACTCCATTGTAATGTAAGCCTACTTGTAACAATAAAGATTATTATAATTATTATAAGACTCGAGGCACATTAAGGTGACTACAACTAATCTTGCATTCAATCAAATATAGATTATATAAAATTAGATGTGGAAGATGAGAAAAATATTGATAGTCATTCTATTTCCTAATATTGTGTGTATGTGTGCGGGGGATGGGGGAAAGAGGTGGTATCCAGAACTCCAAGACATAACCTGTAAGCAGAGCCAGGCCCTTTGGGTGTGATTTTAGAAAGTACTACTTCACAGAAAGCAAAGTGGAAATCTGGAACTCTCTCCCCAAAAAGCTGGTGACATTAGGTCAATTGAAAATTTCAAATCTAAGATTGATTGTAGTTTTATTAAGCAAGGGTATTAATGGATTTTGAATCAAGGCAAATAAATGAATTCAAAATTCAGATCAGCCATGATCTAACTGAAAGACAGAACAGTCTCAAGGGACAAAGAAAGCCAACTTAGGTTCTTATGATCTCCACTTCCAAGTCAGATTTCTTATAAAACTATGAAACTAACAGCACCAAAATGGGCCCCACTGAGGCACCACTCTTCACATCTTCCCAACCTAAGAAACTTGCATTTACCCTTATTATTTGGCTTCTACATTGCAGCGTCTCTCCCAACTGACAAAACTAGGCAGAAGGATGGGTCTCTTTTAATTAAAACACATTTCTCCATTTCCTTTTTTTATTAAGGTCCAAGTTCCAATTTTCAAATCCAATCTGTTAACATTGGTCTGCCTTAGAGGATAGTTCAGAATTCAGAAACATGGTCCTAGATATCCCGGTGGCTTGCAGGTTACAAGACAAACAGTTAAAAACAGACACCCCTGCACAATTTCAGACATATACTCACCCCCTGCTCTTGCAGTGTCCCATTTTCAGGGTGGTGATAATGGCTCCAGTTGATGTAATTAGCTCTTTCATCATTGCAGTGTACAAAACCAGGTTTAAAAATTCAGATCATCGAGTAAACCTCAAATATGGCCCAATCAAAGGGGATATTCAGCAGTTTATTCAGCTGAAAATACAGCTTTCCCATTGGCCTAGCTGTTAAAAATCATTGCCCAGCATGGGGAATTCCTGATGCAATTAGCGGCTGGGGATAGTGTATGGGGCATTACGTTTGGGACAACGGTCTCTGGCCCAAATATTGAAACCATCAGGCGGAGCCATCGAGGTTTACATCACAGAAAGAGCTCCTTCGGTCCATCATGTCTGCAACATCCATCAAGTACCAACGTGTTCTGATCCAATTTTACAGCACTTGATCTATAGCCTTGTATGCCAAGGAGTTTCAAGTACCCACATCTAAATGCTTCTTAAATGTTGAGAGGGTTCTCACCTCCCCAAACCTTTCAGGTAGTGAGTTCTAGATTCTCGCTGCCATCTGGGTGAAAAGACATCCCCTCAAATCATCTGCTCCCAACCTTCGATTTGCACCCCCTGGGTTCCTGTTATGCAAACAGGAAAGGTACAGACCAGGATTAGGCAGGACTCTGATGCAAAACCCCTGTGGTCAGACAGTTTGCACATGAAAAACAGGGACTTGGCTGAGGCACCAGAGAAACCTTCAGCACCAATCAATTCTGTGTTTGATGAGTTGTAGCTGGGAATTCATTACACTGCAGTTAACACAAGGAGGAATAAGGTGGTGTGTTGTACAGGGCATAGGCCTGCACATTATGAATTAGTGTTACACAACCAAATTAAACACATTAAAGTAAACAATACAAATTAAAACGTGAAGCAGGAATTTTACTGAATGTCAGAATTCTCAATGACAAGAGTCTCTTTCAATCATTAAGGATTTTGTTTTTACTGCAGAGGGTAACGGATTTCATGGAATCTCGACAGTGCAGAAGGAGGCCATTCAGCCCATCGTGTCTGCATTGATCCCCAGGAGGACTATCCTACCTCGGCCCAAATCACCGCCCTATTTCTGTAACTCCAAACTAAGTAATAATTTGGCCAATACACCTAACCTGCATGTGGGAGGAAATCAGAGCACCCAGAGGAAACCTACACATACACTCCACATCAAGGTTTGGAACACTCCACATCAAGGTTTGGAATCGAACCCACTCCTGGCGCTGAGGCAGCAATGGTAACCACTGAGCCGCCCTAACAGTGATGTGACTAAACCTCAGCAAAAATAATTTTGCAATTAGAGAATATTTTCATATAGTTGTTCACATCCTTCTACGCAAGATGCACATGCAGCATATCTGCTGGAGATGGGGTAGCTTCACACGGTGCAATTTTTCTGATGGTTAAGGAGGCCCATTTGCAAGAGGCAGATACCTCCACAAGTACCAAATATGAAGCGTTTGCAGCAAGAGGGGATTAGAAATATTATGAATAAGCATTAAAGTGGATGGAATCTCTATCTGAATCCTTTTAACTATCCTCTGCCATTCAATGGATGAATTATGAAGTGATTATGGGTGTTCGCAAATTACTGTATTTCCATTGCTTGTACAACAATGACGATATGTCAAAAAGGGAGGTGGTGCCATAGTGGTATTGTCACTGAAGGTCTAACCATGACCATGAAACTATTGTGAATTGGTGTAAAATTCTATCTAGTACACCAATTTCCTTTAGCGAAGGAAATCTGCCATCCTTAACCTGGCCTGGCTTACATGTGACTGCAGACTCAGATGTGATTGACTCTTAAATGCCCTTTGAAATGAAAGGGCAATTAAGGGTGTGTAATAACTGCTGGTCTAGCTGGGGACACCCACATCAAATGAATTTTTTTTAAATGTTGTGGTTTAAAACCTTGGGAGGTCATGACCAGTGTGACAGAAATAGCATGTGATGATTTTCCTCACCAAGATAAAAGGGAGGGTTCATACTAATTTGGCATGGGGAGGATAGCTAGAATGAAGCTAGTTCCAGGAGCTGGACAGCAGTGGGAATTGCAGAAAGCAGATATCCCAGAAGAATAGGAGAAGGTACCAAGAGCCAGTAAGTGGGATAAAAAAGAAAGGCCCTGCAATACACCTCAGGAACAAGATCAGGAATCTGAACACGGTCCTGCTCAGTAGTTCCAGAAAGGAGCAGAGGAAGAGTTTCCGAATTAAACAGGCAAAGTTGCGAGGACAAGAAGCAAGGCAAAGTGGGCTTTCAAGGAATAAGATGATCAGAGACAGCCAAAGGTAGGGGACTGCTTACTATGAGCCTGTAAAGCCTCAGTGTTCTGCCGGTCTGGCTGAGTGTCCGACTGTGTGTAAGTAAGATGAAACTTGAATGCACATGGCGATCTAGGAGAGAGGAACATCAGAAGGAGAGGTTGAAAACCTGGAGGTAGATCTTTGCTGAAAATGGCCATTTGAAAGTGTGGTTTGGGAAAAAATTCCAAGGTGAATTCTTCAAAAGCAGAGATCGGAAACACTCGTGTAAAAGACAAGAATGTCTCAGTGTACAAGCGTCGTTGGGTGGCATCTTGTCACTTGGTTACAGACAGTGGTGCGTCTGACCACAGGCTGTCTATCGGTTTAATGGACTCTCCTTACGGTGAACAGAAGAGTATAGATGTTACAGATGCTTTGTCAGCTCCCAACAAAGGTTAAGAGGCTAGGCCAGATGCCATAATATTTTAAAGATTTAATGCAGTGCGGAAAGATTGATTTGTTCAAAGACTGATAATATAAGAAATAGGGCGTGGTTATTTTATAAACAAACTTTATTGAAAGAAAAGACAATATTTAAACTTTTGCTTCAATTGTAACACTAACAGATTACATGCGATTCAGATTACATGCTGTTTCTTAACCGTAACACATTAGTTCCCATTAAACAACATGTCCAATTAACATACAGCTCTCTTGTATTTTCGAAGCAATTCTCTGCTGTCAGTTAAGTTCCTTTAGAATCCTTTTTGAAAGTCCGTATCTGGAGCAACTTCCATCATGACCTCTCTGGATGACCTCCAGAGCCTTCTACTGTAATTGTTCAAAAAAAAAGGCAATTCTTCCCCTCTCTCTCTCACCTATCTCTCTCTCCACAAGCTCCGCCTACATCCTCAAAAGGTTCTCCCCTGAGGGGCTAGACTTAAAACCCTCATTATTAGCCAGGCTGATTGCCCACTCCCATTTATACAAAAGAACAAAGCTATGCCATTCATTCGCAACTAACCTTCCAATGACAGACAAATAGGTAATCAGACGCTGTGAAGAGCTGATGGCTGGTCAAACATGTTTGTCCCAAATGACAATGGACCTAGAGTAGATCATCCAGGCTGAACCGGGCTATCCTGTGTATTCCCACTAACAAGGTTAAGTCTGAATGGGACACGGTGGGCAGGATTCTCCTGCAACTGGACGGATAGCCCGACCCCGGTGTCAAGAACAGTGCGAACCACTCAGAGGTCGGGCCGCCCGGAAGTTGCTGAATCCTCCGCACTTCCGGGAGCTAGGCCGACGCCGGTGGGGTTGGCACTGCGCCAACCGGCGCCGAAGGGCTGCCGTGGGCAGGCGCGAGTTGGCACATACACAGAACCGCCGGCGTGTTCTGGCGCTTGTGCAGGGGATTTCTTCTTCGTGCCGGCCATGGTGAGCCCTACAGAGGCTGGCGTGGAGGGAAAGAGTGCCCCCATGGCACAAGCCCTCCCACAGATCGGTGGGCCCTGATCGTGGGCGAGGCCACCGTGGGGCCCCCACCCGGGCCAGATCCCCCCGTGCCCTCCCGAGGACTCCGGTAGACGGCCGACAAACCATGTCCCGCCGTGATGGACCATGTCCATTTCACGCCGGCGGGACTGGCCGAAAACGGGCGACCGCTCAGCCCATCAGGGCCCGGAGAATTGCTAGGGGGGCGCTGCCAACATCCCCCGACCGGCGCGGCGTGATTCTCCGACCCGGCCGGGGGGGGGGGGGGGGGGGGTCGGAGAACCGGCACGGTAACTCAGGTTGTGGGCGTATCCCTCTAACTTTGCTGCGAGCAACTCTTTTACTTCAGTCTGCTTAACCCCATATTGTCTGCTACATCTTCATCTCGGACCCAAGTTCCACATAATCCCCCTTTCATAACATAAATAACTTTTGTAACTTGTGTTATCCTTACAAATCTATATACATTTGTAAAGATATAGTTGTGGGTGAATTGGGTCGTGTAATATAGCATATCTTTTCTTGTTTAATAGAGGTTTTATTCTTTTGTTAAATGTTTATCAGCGTTCTCTGTGACTCTATTCAGTAGCCCCCCTCCATGTTATTAAACAAAAAATAAAAGTTAGGACCTATCAAGCTAGGTTCTGCCCTGGGATCTGACTTGTCCGGTAGTATCAGCTGGGATCATAACTCGTCAAGACATTGATAAATGCAGAGTTCTAGCTTCAACAGCGCTATCCATCCTTATAACCTCAGCCATGGGCTATTTTTGATATGTGATACACTATTTGACCATATGTACATGCAAGCTGTCCAATCCTGCCTTCAGTCATTCACTCATGTACGTTTGCAGTGGCTGCCACCACGGGTGGTCAGCAGCGGAGATCCTGGCTGACTCCCTCCTCTCCCCCAGCTCAGACCGGCACTGCCTAAACACCATGGACAAGATCAAGTAAAGGCTGATGAATGAAGTTGGAAACTTCCTACTCTGCCCCATCTAAGCACCAGGCTGCATAGTTCATTTAATACTTATGAACATATGAAATAGGAGCAGAAGTAGGCGATTAGTCCCCTCGATCCTGTTCTGTCATTCAGTAACGTCATGGCTGATCTGTTTGTGTTTCGAACTCCACATTCCCATCTACCTCCAATAACCTTAGATTCGTGTCAAGCAAGGGAATCAATCTACCTAAGCCTTAAAAATATTCAACGGCCTTGCCTCCACCACCTTCTGAGGTAGAGAGTTCCAAAGTTGCACAACCCTCAGAAAACATTTCTTCTCAATTCTGTTCTAAACAGGCAACCCCTAATTTTAAAACAAGGCCACCTAGTTCTGGACTGATCCACAAGAGGAAGCATTCTTTTCACATCCACCTTTTCCAGACTATTTGGGATCTTGTATACTTTAATAAAATAATTCCTCACTCCTCTAAACTTGAGTGGAAACTAGCCTGCGGATATAAAGAGAGAAAATAGGCTTTCCATAACCTTCAGGGGAAACAATTCAAGTTTCTTCAAAAGTCTATTTTCAAGTTTTGCGGCACAGTGGTTAGCACCGTTACCTCAGTTTCAGGGACCCGGATTCAATTCCAGCCTTGGGTCACTGTGTATTGAGTTTGCACATTCTCCCAGAGTCTACGCGAGTTTCCTCCCACAGTCCAAAGATGTGGTCAGGTGGATTGCCCATTCTAAATTGTCCCTCAGAAAGTGAGGGGCTGGGCCTTTCAGAGGGCCGGTCAGACTCTAAGGGCCGAATGGCCTCCTTCTGCTCTGTAGTGATTCTATAAGATGTCACTGTTTTGTCCATGCTGTATCAGGACAACAACCACAGCAACAGGATAATCTAAGTGCACATCAGAATTCAAACTGGAGAAAAAAAAGTTCGATTTTTCAACACTAACTGGCATGCTGAGCCCATTGAAAGTTTGAGCAGCTAGCTCTCCCAGGGCAGCGATGAAATTGGGACTCGAGACTTGCTTTGGTGACGGCAAACAATATCAATAATTACCAGAACAAAGTAAAGTACCTCACGTAAATTTCTCAAAATATGTTTAAAACAAATTCCAGAGAAAAATTATTCTACGCAACTCGCGCTACAATAACCTTCCACCCAGATTTCTTAGTTCAAAGCGAGCCATAAGGCACCAATTAAGAGAATTCACAGATAATTACATCTTTTGTTTCTTTACACTCAGCTTCTGACTTGGATTAATGACGCAATAAACTTGCTATTCTTTCCTAATTAGAGCATATTTGTTGTAAGGGGCCTCCCCAGTTAAAATCAGATTAGGAAAATGCAATGCTCCAAGTATTGCTGATGCCATTTGCATCAAAAAGCCAAACTGAACCTTCTACTTTGCTTGCAATCAGCATACAGAAGGGAATTGATGCTTTTCTAATCGCAGGACTATTGGAGGGAAAATAAATTACTTCTGTTACCAAAAGAGGTGACTCATGCCAGAATGATTCATTCTTCATGAGCGAGTGTTGCCAGACAACTCAATTAGTGGAAAGGAGGCGGTCACAGCAATCACTGGCATTCCATTTCTTTCCCTACTCCATCCTAACACTGAAGCAGTGACACCAAGCCACTTGCTGCACTGCACCTCCATTGCCGTCCTGCCTACCACATTAACTGTGGCAGAGCTGAGCTCACAGTCAGGCGATCGTGGGCTTGGGCTCAAGCTCTGCTTGAGCATAAAATCTAGGCTGACCCTAGTGAATGCTGCACTGTTCCAGGATCAAGTCTCAGAAGACATTAACCCGAGACCTCCACTGCCCTCTCGGGTGGCATTTTCTGAAGAGCTAGCACATGAGCTCCCCCCACCCCCCTTCCCCATGCATTAGCCAGCAATTATCCCTCAATTATCACCCCTAAAATAGTTTTATCTAGTCCCAATTCATATTGCATACAGAAAGCTCACAGACCGACTACCACACTTCCTACGTTACAACAGTGACCATACCTCAAAAGTGTCTCTTTGCACATCGGCTCAATATGGTTTGCAATACAGATTGTGAGGGACGCTATAGAAATGCAATTCTGTCTCCCTTTCTTTCTTACCAGAGAAGAGGTCATTCATCTCTGCAACTCAAGATGCTCTGCCCTCTACAGGCCACGATAGCCACAGATTTCAGTTCTGCTAATGTCAGATGGGCTGGAACTGGCAGAGTCCGATGTGCTATGGTGGTGCAGTGGGGAGCAAGAAGGAGAAACCAGTGCATTCCCATCCCTTGATCACAACCCAGTCACTTCCCCTTACACTACTGATGCTAGATTTGGACGTTGTAATACATGGACTCTCCTCCTTCTCCTCTGCAAGAATGTGTCAACATTGCCACTTGCCAGAGGCAATGGAGGAAGTTTGATTCACTTAGAACAAGATGGGCTTCCCTGGCAACCATCAACTCCGCAAAGAGAAAAAAAAGAGGGTGGGAGAAGGGGAAAAATTAAACCGAACTTTGAAATAAATTGCACTGTTGGAGGTTATTTGCAAGGCTCAGCTTGTACTACCACACAGCTCAGCACAACCTACCACTTGTTTTGCAATCACTTGTTATTTTTAAAAGCAAATGGTGTTAGATTCATGATCCGACCTCCAAAATTATTTGCAGTTTAGTTGAAAATTGAACCCCGTCTCCTCCTCGAGAGGTGTACAGCTCACGTTACAAAAACATTATTTGAAGGCACAGGACAAACTCTTGCAGAATATTGCCACTTCCCCCTCATTCACTTTGCCAGACATTGATATTTCAGACCTCGTTGACGACAGCAGCTTCTAAAAATACAACGCCTGGCTGCAAACACCTCTATTCGACTACTCCGCAGTCAAATGCCATTTCATTTTCCAGGAACGGAAGGCAACAAGAAAAGCACACAAGGAGAAGTGACAAAAAGCTTGGTCAAAGGTGGATATAGAAGGAGGCGAGGTAGGCAGAGAGCCAGCAGGGTTAAGAGGGATGGGGAATTGGGATTTAAGAGGAAGTGTGTGGATGGTGGGGTGGAGTATTTGGGATGAGGGGTTGGTGCACAGAGAAAGGCTGTGCAGAGATTTAAACATCAGGATGAGGGCCTTAAATCTGAGGCACCGGTGAGAGTGGGAGCTAATATAGTACAGACCACAAACACGGGAGTGAGTGGGTCTTGGTGAGAGATAGGATATTGGCAGTACAGCTTTGGATGAGCTGGAGTTTTTCGAAAGTGAAGAACGGGAGGCAAGCCAAAACAAAAGTATAGCACAGTTACGACTGGAAACACAAAAGAATGAATGAGAGTTCCAGCCGCAGATGGACTGAGGTAAGGAGAGTGATTGACAATCTTACTGTGGAAATGGGAAGTCTTTGTATTGGAGAAGAATGGGAATGAGAAGAGATCACAGAGGTTGCAAAACAATGTGGTTAACCTGAGCAGTATTAGGGCACAGGTATGGAATCGGTGGCGGGTTTGATGGAGAATTGCCTCTTGGGTTGTGGGGGTGAAACCCACGCAGACACGGGGAGAATGTGCAAACTCCACACAGTGACCCGGGGCCGAGATCAAACCCACTCCACGAGGCAGCAATGCCAACACTGTGCCACCCGTCTCATTGTATAATGATTTTCTAAATGACCTACATGATTAACTGGCTTATAGTTTCCTGCTTTCTGTATCTCTCCTTTCTGGAGAAATTGTTAAATTCCTGGTTTCCCAATCCACCAAGAGCTTTCCAGAATTGAGGGAATTTTAGAAGATTACAAACAACGCATCCACGATCTGGACTCTGTGTTGCAGACCATCAGGGACTTCCTTGGCAATTTCCTCGGACTTTCTCCTCCAGTGATAGAGATTGTTTAAGATCTTTTTCCCGTCTGCTCTTGGATTTCTACTATTCTTGGCTTGCTTTTTGGACCTTCTGCTGTGAAGGTGGATACAAACACCATGCATGCCATTCTTTCATCATGTGTTTCCCAAAAGGATGAGCAATTAGAAAAGCTGCTATGCCAAGTCAGAAACTGCAGCCAACTTGCTCTTGGGGATTTAAAAAAAAAGTCAACTACAGGGTCCTCCAGGATAAAGAAACCCAACACTGTACACTATATGAAGATCCCATTCCTAAAATACAGGGAAAGGGGTTCACTGGCTTTTGTTGAGAGAAGAATATTGTCCAGGACACTAGGAGAACTCCCTGCTCTCATTAACACGGTGTCCTGGGATCTTCAGAATGGCCTGAACAGACAAAAAGGTTTAGTATCTTATCAAAAGGACAATACACTGGTTTACAGTTTTCACAGAAAACCTCACTGCCTAAAACATTGCACAATGCTTTTTTAAAAATCACCGGATGGAATTATTGTAATTTAATTCACCGAAAAGCAGAGGCATTGGACAATGCAGCACATCTTCAACCCGACAGAAGTGGAATCCCAGTTTATACACTATGATTCTGAAGTGAGACTCAAATCTACAAACCTCTGTTCCAGGGGTGCCACCTACCAAGTCTGAAAAATACACAAAATAAACAGGATTTGATGGTATGGATGTCCGAATTTGTTCCATTATTTCAAAAGCGGAACATGGCTTTCAACAACTTCCAAAGTAATAATTGCAGTTTACAACACACATGTTGTGCTCATTGCTTTCCCAATCAAGCTTAAATTAGAGCTTTCCTCAGTTCTCAATCCAATAGTTTTCTGTCTACTGGATTTTTTTAACAGCTTAATCGTTGAATTATACATAGTTTCTTTTGCACTATTTTTAAAAATGATATTTTTATTCAGTTCAGCGTTTATGTTACCATTTCCTTGGTATATATCACTTGCAGAAAATACCTGCAGGATTATATACTGCTCGCTCACCTTCAAAATAGATGTGAGTCACGGTTCAGTTGACAGAAGTCCAAATTAAGTCAGGCTAAAACCCAACTCCAGATACTTGAACACAGAATCTAGGCAGATACTGCAATGCAGGACTGATGGCCAGCTACATTGTTGGGGTGCTTTCAGGTGAGGAGTTAAACCAAAGCCCCGCCTGCCCTGGATTTGAAAGAGTCTGGGGTACTAATAAAAGAACAGCAGAGAAATTGTCATCGAAAAACGAGAAACAAAAGAAATGAGGGCATACGAGTGGCTATCATTATAACCTCTGCCCCCATTTGTTTTGTGCGCTTTTATGAAGCTCGTTTTCTTTTCAGACAGCAGCTGAAGATTCTGGTTTTCCCATACGTCTATACCCACTCTAGGCCCATCTTCTGTTTCTTTAAATGCCCCAATACCGTCTCATTTTGTCTTGAACCATTCTCGCTTTTGTTTAACTCTCTTGCCTTCCAACCGAACGCAGACGCTCCCTTTTGTCACAAACACAAAATACTGCAGATGCTGGAAATCAGAAATAAAGAGGGAAAAAGAAATGTGAGAAATACTCTGTAGGCCAGGGGGCAGAAAGGGGGTTAAATATTTCAGGTTGATGATCGTTCATCTGACCGGAGGAAAGACAAAAGGAAGGGTCTGTGATAAGGTGAAGAGGTGGAGATTAAATGACAAAAAGGTTCCACGGTGCAAAAAACATTGATAATGTATATAGTGAAGAAACAATTGATGCGTCCAGATGAGATGCTGATGGCTGCGGAGCACCCATTCAAATGCAACCTGAAGCAATAAAGAAACACAACAAAATCCAACCAGCAAGGTAACCAAAAAAAAAGAAAGGCAGGGATTTTGATTTAAGATTGTTGAACTCAATAACGAGACAAGAAGGCTGTAAAGCACAGAGTTGTAAGATAAGGTGTTAAGAGCTTATGTTGAGCTTCACTGTAAGACTAACAGGTCAAGGATAGAAAGGTCAGAAATAAAAGCAGAATATGCTGGACAAAGAATCACACAGTAGAATCATAGAACCTCTACCTTG
This sequence comes from Scyliorhinus canicula, assembly GCF_902713615.1. Classification (NCBI taxonomy): domain Eukaryota; kingdom Metazoa; phylum Chordata; class Chondrichthyes; order Carcharhiniformes; family Scyliorhinidae; genus Scyliorhinus; species Scyliorhinus canicula. The sequence goes on along the minus strand of NC_052164.1, from coordinate 69,073,152 downwards.
CAGGAGACGACCATTTGGCCCATCTAATCTGCACTGACCCTTTGAAAGAGTACCCTACCAAGACCAGACCCTATCCCGGCAACCCAGTAACCCCACCTGATCTTTTGGACACCAAGGGGAAATTTAGCATGGCCAATCCACCTAACTTGCACATCTTTGGACTGTGGGAGGAAGCCCACTCAGACACGGGACAAAGTGCAAACTCCACGCAGACAGTCACCCGAGACCGGAATAGAACCCGGGTGCCTGGCGCTGTGAGGCAGCGGTGCTAACCGCTAAGCTATCATGTTCGTGTGCCACATGCTCGGCAGCATTTGTGGAGAAGAGAAATAGAGTCAACATTTCAGGTCAAGGACCTTTCTTCAGAACCATTTTTTTTGTGCCGGATGAGACGGAGGATGAAATTAAATGGCGAGCAGGACAGAATTGGACGCAGGTGAAGAACTGAAATGGCAAGCACCAGGAAGCTCAGCGTCATACTTATAGACTGAACAGAGGTTTTCCACAAAGTGGTGATCCAATCTGCGTTTCTTCTCCCCAATGGGGAGGAGATTGAATCGTAAGCAACAAATACACAATATTCAATTGGAAGTGTAAGCAAATAACGGTTTAATTTCCTTTTGTTCTTTCCACCCACCATCCTCCCCCGACCCACCTTCATATTTACTTAAAATCTGTTACTTTTGCTTCTTCTGCCAAAAGGTCACCAACCTGAAACATGAACTGTTTGTTTATCTTTCCACAAATGCTGCTGCACCTGCTGAGGATTTCCAACATTTTCTGTTTTTATTGCAACAAAAACAGTTTATCCAGTCAGGTGTGAGATGCAATACTCTCCCCTTGCCTGGATTAGTGCAGCTCCAACAATAGTCAAGGAGCTCGACACCATCCAGGAGAAAGCAGCCCGCATGATTGACACTCCATCCACAACCATTCATTCCTCTCACCACAAACACCCCAGTTGGAGCAGCGTGTGCCATCTACAAGGTGCACTGCAGGAACTCGCCACGCCTCCCTAGACAACACCTTCCAAGCCTATGACCACTACCATCCAGGAGGACAAAGTCAGCAGACACATGGGGAAACCACCACCTGGAAGTGTTCCTCCAAGTCACTCATCACCATGACGTGGATATATAAATCGGCATTCCTTCACTGTATAAATCGGCATTCCTTCACTGTTGCTGGGTCAAACTCCTGGAACACCCTCCCTAACAGCACTGTCAGTGTACCTACACTACATGGACTGCAGCTGCTCAAAAAGACAACTCATCGCCACCTTCTCAAGGTTAACTCGGGATGGCAAAGCCCACACCCCTTGAATGAATAAAAACTAATCAGTGCATGTGGGACCACACTATGCAGAAGGTAGATTAGGTGGAACAAGTGGATGAAGGTGACTAGATGGCCCTAGGTGTGGTGAAATGAAGCGGTGCGGAGAGTGGACAATGGATGGCACGGATCACCTGCGCTAACATTAGATTATCGTGGTATCTCGACACAGGAAGAAGCTGATGTTTCGCAAATTAAATGCATCTGACGTTACCACAAATTGCTAACAGCACTACCAGCAATAATGAACCTGTGATTTCAAGCACTTCACCCTCATGTCGCAAAGGTCAAAAATGCTCCTTCTAGACACAAGCTTGAAAAGGGAAAAAGAAAGCCGATAATTGTACTTCCAGTGAATATTTTCCTCAAAAGACCCAGCTCAAATGGATGTGAAATGAAGACACTTTACTGTAATCCAATATCTTTCCACCAATCGAAGACACCATCGTTCAGCACTTCAGAATTGCTATTAAAAAAGGACATGGCGAAGCTTTTCATCCTGCACTCAGAACTTGCAAGAATACCAGTATACTGGAAAAACAACACCTTTTAGCCCTGAAATGTGCCCAGGCTACCTACCGCAGGTTACCCTGGATCGTATCAGACAGCACATCCCTTCCGCTGTTCGCAATGGGCAAGGTACAGACTGTAGTCACCCAGTCCATGTTCGTAAAACACAAAACAGTGTCCAACGTTAGATGAGATTCCGCAATTGGACAACATTTCCTAAATAATCCTCACTAATGCTGAGAATTACGCTGGTGATAATTATCTGTCGAATTTGCATTGGGGCACACGTATGCCTGCTAGAGGCTAAACATATTAATACACAGGGCCTTGTTCTTTACAGACAAAAAGAACATGTACCCACATTGCACTGGTTTCAGCTGAACAAAAAAGAGTGACAACCATTCGCTGATCCATTCCCCAAGCGAATGCCTTGACCATTCAGGGTCAAGCCGCCTGGTTGAAATTTCCAACAATGCTTGGCAGTTAATTGTCAGTCACCAGCAATTGGCAATGCCTCTACTACAGTCCACTGGCTAACCAATCCGCATTCTCTTCTCATATAGTATAAATTGTTGATTTCTGCTAATATTGGTATTCCTGCAGTGTCCTGTGAGTTCAAGATGAAATGCTTCAACATGTCTCTTTTTTTCAGCAATACTCATGTTCTGTAGTACCAGATTACTCTTTTGTATTTCCAAATTTTAAAACACAAAATCCTTCCTTTGAATTTTTCAATCATCCACTTTATTTTGCTTTTACATTTCTTTGAACAAGCCCTCATTTGATGAGTACTCGAAAAGCAATGTATAATTCTATGGACTGAAGCATTGTGTGACATGGTTCAGATTCAGGTCTCAAGTGGTGCTTCTTCTTGTTCCATGTAATTGTAATCCAGAGAGGCCGATGTCTTGGCTTTGCCTCCCTGGTAGCCCGGAGATGGATCTTGTTAGAATGGAGGGACTCGGGGCCCTGAAACTGGGGGTGTGGGTGAGTGAGCTGGCAGGGTTTCTCAGGCTGGAGAAAATAAAGTTGGCCTTGCGGGGCTCTGTGGAAGGCCGGAGGTGGCAGCCATTTATCTATTTATTTGGGAAAAGTTAAGCAGTTAGCAGTGGGGGGGGGGGGGGGGGGGGGGGGGAACATGATAGAAATCTTACAGAACAGCAGGCAGCCATTTTGCCCTCCATGCCTGCACCCAATCTTTGAAACATCCTCCCCGTGTGTGCATGGGTTTCCTCCGGGTGCTCCGGTTTCCTCCCACAGTCCAAAGATGTGGGGGTTAGGTGGATTGGCCATGCTAAATTGCCCGTAGTGTCCTAAAAAGTAAGGTTGGGGGAGGGGGGGGGGGGGGGGGTTGTTGGGTTATAGGTATAGGGTGGATACGTGGGTTTGAGTAGGGTGATCATTGCTCGGTACAACATCGAGGGCCGAAGGGCCTGTTCTGTGCTGTACTGTTCTATGTTCTATGTTCTATCTGTCTAATTAGTCCCAAAACTCTGCTCCTTCTCCACAACTCCAAAAATGGTCCTTTTTCAAGCATATATCCAATTCCGTTTGGATGTTTCCACTGAATTTTCTTCCACTATTTTTCCAGGCAGCACATTCGAGATCCTTATACTTAAATAAATCTCATCTACCTGCCTGTTTCTTTTGTCAATTATTTTGTCCATCACTGAAGGGAGGAAAAGGTTATAACATTTTCACTCATTTCTTAATTTGCAAACAGCACCTCAAAAACTAATGGACGGATTTCAACACAGATAGACAGATAGAGTATGGCCAAAGGAAGAACGGATTCATTTTTGGTGAAGGTGCAGATCCACAGAGCAGGTTGTGGATGTGAATTGGCCTGGTGCCCCCAGATCAAGCACCAATTTATATTCAGAAACTGGAGGAGATCCCAACAGTTTTACAATTTGTAAATTCTGAGAAAAGGGTAATTCACTCCAGGAGTGATTCCACTGGCAGCTATGGAATTTTGTATATTAAAACAAACGTAATTAACACAAGATTAGCCCCATTAACATCCAAGGATTAAAACAATTCAATTAACAGTTAAACAGTTCTTACAATAGAATAAAGAAAGGTCTTTGAGCTTACTTTCCCAACTACTTCTAAACTTTCAATTAAGCAAAATCCACACACGGTCAAATGGCACTTATTAATACAGTTAACACTCAATGGCTTACACAGTTGTTCAAAAAGTCCTTGGGAGAGAAGCTTTCGATAGTCAGTCTGAGAAACATCCCTCCTTTCCACAGAACCCAGAGCAGAACTTTAAAAACAGACCTAGCCCCTCAGAGTGACATCACAACTTGTCCAGCTGTTAACCCCTTAATCACAGCTTTAGCAGACAGAAATCCGGATACCTTAACTGAACTAATAACATTACTGCAACAGACAGATAATATATATAAATATTTCCTGCATTCACTGCAGGTGGGAGCTTTGTAGTTGCAACTAATCAATCAAGCAGAGAAAAGTAAGAAGTCTTACAACACCAGGTTAAAGTCCAACAGGTTTGTTTCAAACTTTAACCTGGTGTTGTAAGACTTCTTCCTGTGCTCACCCCAGTCCAACACCGGCATCTCCACATCAAAGCAGAGAAAAGGAAGAACAGAGAAATTGTAACAATGTTGAATTTACACAGCAGGGCAGAGGTATGCGGTACACTAAGTGTCCTCTCCGCTTCTCTTAAATTTGTGTTCTCTGATTTCTCACCTACCTGTTAAGGGAAACAGTTTGTCCCCATTTACTTGGATCAAATTTCTCATAATTTTGAGCACCTTTATTAAATTTCCCTTTAGCCATGCGTGCTCCATCAAGCAGAACCACTCTCTAGCTTCTTAAGCTTTTCCACCAAGTACAACTCAGGTTTGATTTTAGTAAATTATAAATCATAGAATTTACAATGCAGGAGGCCATTCGGCCCATCAAGTCTGCACCGGCCTTGGAAAGAGCACCCTACCCAAGCCCACACCGCCACCCTATCCCCGGAACTCAGTAACCCCACCCCACCATTTTGGACACCAAGGGCAATTTAGCATGGCCAATCCACATAATCTGCACATCTTTGGACTGCAAGAGGAAACCAGAGCACCCGGAGGAAACCCACGCAGACACAGGGAGAGCGTGCAGGCTCCGCACAAACAGTTACCCAAGCTGGGAATCGAACCTGGAGCTGTGAATCAACCGTGCTGACCACTGTGCTACCCCGGTCAAAAGACCCTGGGCTGGATTGTCCGCCCCCGCTTCCCCCCCCCAGCCGGGGGTTTCTCGGCGGCTCACCATTCACTGGTGGCAGGAGTGTCTACTCCTGCCACTTGTCAATGGGATTTCCCACTGAAGCCGCCCATGCCGCTGGGAAACCCGGCAGAGAATCCCAAACGCCGGAGAACTCCGGCTCCTTTTCTTACTTGCAACCACATCGCAGGTTCTCAGAAGGGCTTATGAGTTTCAGTGCGCCTTTTGCCTATTTCGTAAATAAATAAATAAATGATATTGCTTTTTTTTTTATAAATTTAGATTACCCAATTATTTTTTCCAATTAAGGGGCAATTTAGCATGGCCAATCCGCCTACTCTGCATATTTTTGGGTTGTGGGGGCGAACCCACGCAGACACGGGGAGAATGTGCAAACTCCACATGATATTGCTTTCTTGAAGTGAGACTTTACTCGCAGAGGAGTTCAGCAACTGGGAACGGTGGACGAGCAGGGGTGGTGGCAAAAGCAGGTCACAGTGAATGCATGTCAAGGATCAATTTCAAAGCCAGTAGAGCAAGCATTGTTGCAGCAGCCTGGTACACAAAAAGGATTAAACAATGGTACTATAAAAAGCTGTACATTATTTCCTAAAAATGACACCCTTGTAAATAGGCAGGCATCACTGCTTCCTGCAATTTCACACTTCCCGCAGATGTCAGAAGCAGTCCATTAATGGACATCACACCACTACTGCTGTTTCAACACAAATAAACTTTTCCTCAGGGACACTTCGGGAAGAGACACCCAAATACATACATATAATATACTGTTTAGGAAAGGATGGTCCATTGATCAATGCCAGCCCTGTCTTGGGTGGGAAGTTAGTGAGATAATTGGTCTGTGTACACACCTCACTCACAACCTTTCCCGTCACCATAGCCATTCCTAATTATTCGGAGCACCACATCAAACTCACCTCCAGTATCGTGTTGTAATAAACAACTGATTTGTGGACATAATTCGGGTCCAACACAAAGCTGGAAAACATATTTTTAAATCTTGCAGTCTGTTTTTATTGCTCATCTTCTGTGTTTATGCCCGTCTCGCCCCATCTTGTGTATATACACATGCACACATATTCACATTGATGGTGGCTAGTCAGCTAAGTGTTTCTTCCCCCTTTCCAACAAATTGATGATAATAGTAATACATCAGTGTGGGCAAAAAGCATGTGCAACCACAGCAGTACAGAGAGAAGGCTCAATGAGTAGGAAGCTCTTATAACGGAAGGAAGGATTCATTTTATATTAGATATCAAACCACAAGAATTATTTTGAAACCACTGGAACTACTCAATAAAATTCCACCGATTATTCTCACTCCTGTTACTTAATGTGTGCAATTGACAGGAGTTGATCCCACATCCATAATTCCCCACGAGATCCTAGTCTCAGAGAAATGGCAGGAGACAGACAATAAACATGGGGTTGGCGCCGCTCCCATAATGCTATCTGAATCAACAGAATTTCATAGAATTTACAGTGCAGAAGGAGGCCATTTGGCCCATCGAGTCTGCACCAGCACTTGAAAAGAGCACCCTACCCAAGGTCCACATCTCCACCCTATCCCCATAACCCAGTAACCCCACCCAACATTAAGGGCAATTTTGGACACCAAGGGCAATTTATCATGGCCAATCCACCTAACCTGCACATCTTTGGACTGTGGGAGGAAACCGGAGCACCCGGTGGAAGCCCACGCACACACGGGGAGAACGTGCAGACTCCGCACAGATAATGGCCCAAGCCGGGAATCGAACCTGGGACCGTGAAGCAATTGTGCAAACCACAATGCTACCGGGCTGCCCCAGGTGCTGGATGGGGCCAGACAAAGCCATGTTGAGTCTGGATAGGGTCAGCTTGGTGGATCATGTTTTCCCAAGGAGAGTGAGGAGTAATTGGACATAATGTTACACCAAGCCAGAAAGTTCAGTCAACCTGTTTTAGGAGATACAATGCGACAACCAAAAGGCCCTCCGAGTTGGAATCATGCACAAAGAGCCAACAGATTTCCTCCTACTGATCGACAAGGAAATTTTCTTTAATGCTTTTCCTGTGCTTTTCTTTTGGTCCGTCTTCTGTAAACCACTCATTGTAGTTTAAGATAATCTTTCTAGACCAATCAAATCTACTAAACTAAAAAAAAATTCAACCAATGACTACTCACTATGCCATGTTAAATTACAAACAGACTCGAGGTCTTATTTTTGGGAATGCATAACAATTAGTTTTAGCCCCTGTACTATTTTTTCAGGGACTCTCCCTCCCACCCCATGCAGGAACTTACCTTCAGCAGGATCAAAGATCCTGCCAGCAGGAAGGGCCAGGAAATCCCACCCTCTGTAATCTGTGAGAATCAGAGCCAGTCACCCCCACCACCCGCCCAACAAGTCTAGACAATAGCACTAACATGTTATATCTATGATCATTTACCCAACAGCTGGGGGAAAGAAACCAGTTCAGAAATCTGCTGAGGGAAAAAAAACTGTGGTTCTTAGAAGGGACAATTGGACAAAGTCCTGCATATTATCAATAACAGAAGCATTGCTCCCCTTCACACCTCTTAACGGTGTCCAAATAAACACACAGCAAGCAGAACACAGAAAGAATAACTTCTAATAACCTCAAAGATGTCAACCAATCAAAACAATCACTCTACTCCTACTTGTCAAAACAGAACCCATGTTAAGTAATCCATTTGAGTCTTTAAGATCAGCCAAGCATTCATGACAAGGCCATGTGGGAACTGCATCAACATGACAGGTGGTCAGTCACATGTTGCTCCAAAAGGGCCAAGGGGGCATGGAGGAGTAAGTGGATGTGACGTGGAGCACAGGAGGGAATAATAGCTTTTAAACCAACTGGAACAAAGCCCCCGAGAACCAAGTTGATAACCAGCCCCCTCAGCACTCACCTGCCTCCAATCAGTTACGGAGTTGGCGAGTCCAACTTGTTCCTGCTCCTGCCTTACAAGAGCGTAAACTGCCTGTAACAGGGTCCTTTATATCAAGGTAGGCCTGCCGTGTGAGGAAATTTCCCGATTCGAGTTACCGGCCTCAGCAGTGAAACTCGAGCCCTTGGTTATTGCAACCATCTGAACTAAAAGAATTCCACATCGGCAAGTTTTCCTGCAGTAAAACTATTCTCTTTCCAGGATCTCCTAGGATTCCTGACAGTTAAAACAAATAAATGCCAGGTCCTCTCAAAAACAAAGCCTCAAGGACCACTGCATGTACGAGAGGTTCATTCAATTACTGCCAACATCATTGACTCGGGAATGATTTAATTTGACTCTGGAGAACATGTGTCAAGTTTCAAATTCGACATTGCTTTGTACCAGAGGCTACGATTGGCTCAGAGAAAAAAAAACAAACCTGTCCGATCAAGCCAAGTGTCACTTTGCACAAGGCTAATGGGTACATCACTCTGCATGATTCTAAACGTACATTTAAAAAGGGAAAGAATATCCAATTGATTTTTTTCCATAATTTAGAGAGGTTCTCCTCACTTATGTCACTTGTTTGCCTCTTGTTGTCTCATTATGTGCTTCAGAATAGCTGTCCACTGCAGCCTCAACGCAGACATTTTGGAATAGCTTTTGCGAGGTGATACTCCCAGCTGAGTATAAATACAGGAGGAGGCCTTCAACCCCTTGAGCCTGTTTCATCATCCAATTAGATCATGGACAATCTGTATCTCAACTCCAAATGCCTAAAGGATGCCAGAACCCTCTTGCCTAACAACAGTCAGCCAACTGAATTTTTCCAACTGCTCCCCAATCACAGCACCTTTTTTGGGGGTACAACGTCCCAGACATCCACTACCCTTTGTGTGAGGAAATACTTCCTGACTTCATGTCACCGTTGCTTCTTTTGCCAATTAGTTTACATCTGTGTCCTTTGGTTCTTGATCCTTCCACCAATGGGAACAATTTCTCCACTACACCAACCAGTCCCCTGCTCTACTCAGCCTTCTTTTATCCCCCCCACCCCCCACCCAAGGAAAACAGTCCTAAATTCTCCGATCGCTCTTCATACCTAAAGTTCTTCATCCCTGGGATCATTCTTGTGAAACTTATCTGCATCCTGACGGATACCTTCACATCCTTTCTAAAGTGTAGTGTCCAGAACTGGATGTGATAAACTAGTTGCGAACAAACCACTATTTTATACAAGTTTAACAGAAATTCATTGCTTTTATGCTCAATGTCCCAATTGATAAAGATAAGTTACTGTAAGCATTAAGAACCACCCTCTCAACCTGTCCTGCCACCTTCAATGATTTATTCACAAGTCCTTTTGCTTCTGCATGTCCTTTAGAATTGTACCCTTTATATTGTCTCTTCACAGTCTAACTGTCTAACTATCAAAATGAATCGCTGCACACTGCAAACTCCTGTCTCCCGGCCATATCCACCTACATACAACTCCCAGGTCTTCCCCTGAGCCCTCTTTGATTACCTGAGCTCTCTCTGATTACTTCAGCTTCCCCCGAGCCCTCTTCTCAGTTCCTCAGAGCTAACAGCAGCACTTTGGCTGTGTGGAGCATCTTCGCCCCACACCTGACACTCCCAAAACTGACAAACTGCTGTTTCACTGACTCGTGAACTGATCTGGTGACCTATCAAACCACTCCGAGGTTCCACCTTTGTTACTAGGCAGGAACCAATGAAACAATTGGAACATCCTGTACATTAAATGTTACAATCTCTACAGACGGCTCACTCAGCACCCATGGGCACAATGAATTGAATTCATAACAATGCCTGCAGAAGACATTGGGATTCCCTTTTACATCAGTTGCCAGTATTTTCACATACTCTCGCATTGTTTCATTTATTTGCTTTATCAATTCCCCGCTGAGCTTTCTATATTGTTATTGCCGAAATCCTTGCCATTACTAAGACCACCTATTTCTACTTCCATAATATCACTCAATTTTTCTCCTGTCTAAGCTCACCTGCTGTTGAAGCTCTCAACAGTGCCTTATTCACCTCTAGATTCAACTACTCAACACACATATGGCTGGTCTCCTACATTCCATCATTTGTAAACTGGAGATCATTCAAAGTTCTGCTGCTTAAGTCTTAAGTCACAGCAAGTCCCATTCCCCTATCACCTTCGCCGTTTGCTAACCCATATTGGCTCCTCGTCAAAAAAAAACACCTTTAAAACCCTCACCCATGCTTTCAAATCCCTCCATGGTCACACACCTCTCTTCTCGGTAATTCCCTCGACCTCGTCCCGATATCCACCTTTCTCTAATTCTAGCCTCTTGTGCATTGCCAATTATAATTGCTCCATCGCTACTCCCGAAGCTCTGGAATTTTTTTCCATACACCAATCCATCTCTCTACCTAGATTTCCTCCTTTAAGGCACTTCTTAAAACATTCCAGCTTTTTGTCATCTGACCTCATATCTCCCCCACGTGGATCAGTGTCACATTTTGTTTTATAAAGCTCCGTGAAGCACCTGGGGACATTTCAATATGTTGAAAGTTCTTGTTGTTGTACACGGCCAGACCTCAGTTAACACTTGATCGAAAATACATTCAGCACTGGATGCAATTCACTAATAACACAGAGGGTGTTCAAATCCTACCACAGCAGCTTGAGAATTTGTATTCAGTTTCAAAAACCCAGAAATAAAACACTGCATCAGCAAAGGTTATTATGAAACTGCCATATTGGTATAAAAACAGCTCAATAACACTCTTTAGGGAAGGAAGCGTGTCATCCTTATTCATTTTGTCCATTTGATTCCTGCCTCACATTTAGTTTGTTCCACTGTTAACAGCCTTCTGAAGTGGATGAGCAAGTCACTTTGTTTAACCAGGGCAATAAACATCAGCCTTACCAACAAAGCCAGCTTCCCAATCAGAATAAATAAAGAGTGGATATCTGCTTTTCTACTGGTGACCCATTAATTGATTGATCCAAATATTATTTCAAAACATTTCAATCACTGATTACTGATGGAACACAACATAGCACAGTGGTTAGCACTGTTGCTTCATGACGACAATTCCAGGCTTGGGTCACTGTCTGTGTGGAGTCTGCATGCTCTCCCTGTGTCTGTGCGGGTTTCCTCTGGGTGCTCCGGTTTCCTCCCACAAGCCCCAAAAGACGTGCTTGTTAAATGAATTGGACATTCTGAATTCTCCCTCTGTATACCCGAACAGGCGCCGGAATGTGGCGACTAGGGGATTTTCACAGTACAGCACCATTTTAGGCATGAAAAGCAACTGTGTCCCATGGTGTAGCTCACACTGTATTGGAGGAGGTGGCAACAATTTCATGAGATGTGGTGAGAATGAAGTAGATTGCATAAAAGAACTTGTTCGTATAAATCGGCAATCAGAAACGAGTAAAGGGTTTTTAAAAATCAGAAAAGTAAAATAGATTGCGCTACGGATATATTTAATATGTGAGATATACAACGTGCAAGATCTTTCATGTATTAGATTGTCTTCTGTGGCACTGCTCACTGGTTGCTGGGGTCATGACTTTGTTTGACCACTTCAGTTGCTGAGATGAAGCTGTGTTTTCGCCGCCTGTCTCTTTCGACCACTGCTCAACTATTCCCAAATAATGGCAGGCAAAGATTAGTCAAACTGCCATTATGAAAGACCACCAGATCTAGATTGGCAGTTCCTTATAAATCCACTGTTTTTCTCTTTATTGGGAGAAGTAAAGAAGATTACTGACTTTATCTTCTATAAAAATATTAAAATGTCCTGAAGAAGGAGCCGTGCTCCGAAAGCTCGTGTTTGAAACAAACCTGTTGGACTTTAACCTGGTGTTGTAAGACTTCTTACTGAAAAAGAGTAACATTTGATTGAATCGGGTGCAAGTAAACCGCAGACATTGTAGAAGTGAGATTTTGTGTTGTGACACACTCATGGAAACAAGATTCGGCGATGTTGGTAAATCACCTATATGTTCAGTTCATGAATGTGCTATTTCATAAATATATAACAAAATGTCCAAGAACTGGGACAGGGACTTCAATAACCCATTCTGCAGCATTGCCTCTTGGCCACAGTCCACTAACTACAAGCAAATGTTTACACAAATAATTTAAATTATAAATATTTACTGAGGCCACTTGTTATCAACTATGGATGCATCATTAAAAAAGAGCTGGGGAGGAAATGTCCACAGATACAGAATTTGCATCTGTGTGCGTGTGTATGCACAGGAGAGCAGATGTACAAGATCCTGGAGGAATTCAGTTCACTCTTAACAGCAACAACTTAGTTATACAGCATCTTTGACAAGACGCTTGACACGAGCTTTATGAGCAAAATTTGACACCATGTTACAGTAAGAAGTATTAAAGAAGATGGCTAGGGTGGCAGTGTGGCACAGTGGGTTAGCCCTGCTGCCTCACGCAGCTGAGGGCCCAGGTTCGATCCCTGCCTCGGGTCACTGCCTGTGTGGAGTTTGCACATTCTTCCAGTGTCCGCGTGGGTCTCACCCCCACAACCCAAACAGATGTGAAGGGGTAGGTGGATTGGCCACGCTAAATTGGCAAAAATGAATTGGGTGCTCTAATTTGTTTTGTTGCAATTTTTAAAAATAAATTTCAAGTAGATGGCTGAAAGCTTGGTCGAGGTCAGTTTTAAAAGAACAGCTCAAAAAAGGAGAAAAATGAGGTGCGCAAAGCCAAGAGGTTTAGGAGTGGAATTTCATGCAGCTGTAAGCACAATGACAAGGATACTCAGGAGGCTAAAATTCGAGGAGGGCACATCTGTTTGAAAGTTGCGGCACTGGAGGAGATTATAGAAATAGGCAGGGGCAAGACCATGGAGAGAATTGGGAAGCATGGTAGCACAGTGGTTAGCACTGCTGCTTCACAGCTTCAGGGTCCCAGGTTCGATTCCAGATTCGGTGACTGTCTGTGCGGAGTCTGCACATTCTCCCAGTGTCTGCGTGGGTTTCCTCCGGGTGCTCCAGTTTCCTCCCACAGCCCAAAGATGTGCAGGTTAGGTGGATTGGTCATGATAAATTGCCCTTAGTGGCCAAAAATGGTTAGGCAGGGTTACTGGGATCGGGTGGGTGTTCTTTCCAAGGGCCGGTGCAGACTCGATGGGCCGAATAGCCTCCTCCTGCCCTGTAAATTTTATGAATTTATGAATCCAAAATAAGGACGTAAATTTGGTTTCCATAAGTCAAGGTGCTGCTTAACCCGAGGGGTGATCGGCGAACAGGATGTGGGCAGTGTAAAAGCACAGGCAGCAGAATTTTGGATTGCCTTAAATTTACAATGGGAAGATGGGTCAGAGGTGTGTTAGAAAAGTTAAATCTTGCAGTAAAAAAAAGCATGGAGGAGAGTTTCAGCAACAGCAGAGCGGAGGCAAGAACAGAGTAGGGCAATATTACTGCAGTGAAAACAAGCAGTCTTAAATCATTGCAGTCAGAGGTTCATCTTGGTGTCAAGTGTGTCATTGCACAAATGCATAATATCTATTTTGTCTGGACCTCCCAGAATACTAATTTGCAGTTGATGATGTTCTTTTAAAGCAGGGGTACTGTTCATTACGGAAAATACAGCAGTGTACAACCAATTATGTGGTGGACTTGTTCTTTCATAGTTTTCTCTTCAGCACACTTGGGAGGTGTGGATATGGTTCAGCAGGTGGCACTTCACAACCGAGAGTGACCGCGCTTAACATCAAGGCAGCATTTGATAGAGCGTGGCATCAAGGAGCCATGCAAAACTGGGGTCAATGGGAATCAGAGGGGAAAATCCCCACTGGTTGGAATCATACCTAGCACAAAGGAAGATGGTTGTGGCTGTTGGAGGTCAGTCATCTCATTCCTGGGACATCATTGCAGGAGTTCCTCAGAGTATGTCCTAGGCACAAACATCTTCAGCCGATTTACTAATGACCTTCCCTCCACACATTTGGGGGGGGGGGGGGTGTGAAACGGCAGAGAGACACCAAAGAGAAAGGGGGAGGGGGAAACAAAAAACGGGCGAAGGATAGGAGGAAATGGCCCGGGGGGGGGGGGGGGGGGGGGGGGAGCCATCAAACTGGCAAACATGTGAGCACATGGAAGGGAGGGGCCACAGGCTTTCAAAAGGGTGGGTCAGGGAAAGAGGGAAAATGATGGTTTGGCCAGCACCTGTACAGTACAAATCGTTTAACCAGAATCTGCAGACAGTGCGGGGACAAAATTTAATCGTCTCACGATAAATGGCACGTAGCTAAGAGGAGTGAGGACTTAAAAAGCTGAATGACAAGAGGTAGAATTTCACCAGGTCTCAACAGGATTTTGGAGATGAGCACAAATAAAATTTTCCGCAAAAAAAAGTTAGTTAAATTCTTGAGGAATCGTGCCACTCTCTGGCTCTGGAACGTCCTGACATCATTGGAAAAACTGGTACCACAAGTCTCTACAGCCCTCTGCCATCTCAACCAAAGTGACCTTCATCTAACAAAGCGAACACTATCCGATTTGGCTGTGGGCGAGGCATCACAAGCTAATCTGATCCCTCAGCCTTACCCACCATTCAAAGAAAGGTACTTTCCCACTGGAATCATTGGATTGCGATCAAGAATGAGATTTGGTGGATTTTTTATACCCTCCCAATCAATAGACATTTAGGCCAATTGCAACATATCTACTGCCAGCTGGCCGAGATCTGCTGAGCATTGCCCAAAAAAACCAGCACAACTCAGCAGCACGCCAGTCACCCTTGGAAGAGCCTTAAAAATATATTTTAAGATGCATTTCTTGTTTCGCTTTACTCAGAGACTGGGAACCTCCAATTGAGCCATAAATACAGACATTAGGACAAACAATATAGACACCAAGAGACGGTTATTCATTTTAAAAAACAAGAGTCCCTGACTGCAATAAAAAGCTAATTGTGCAACATTCAGTCAGATCCTTGGGAGGGTTTGGCAAAACATTGGTGCTGGCTGAAATGGCAAAAGATCCCACACAAGTTTTCAATCCTGAAATATTCTGCAAAAAATGAGTAAACTATTGGAAATTATTACTGTGCAATCAATAAAATCACTGCAAACACTTGTGTCTCCCTCCTTTCCTCTTGCCTGCTGTTATTACAACAGGAGCCCGTAACAGCAACAGATGGCTAGCAAGATAATATTCACAAGAAAAAAAAATCAATTTACACATTCTCCAGCCACCAAACCACTTCCTAAATGAATTCACTCAAGTCAAATTAAGCCCGCTAAAGCCATTGCCACAATGCAGTACCCTGGAAACAAAAAGGTGCCGAGTTACTTAGTCCCGTCTATTCACATTTTTCGAAAACTAGTTTGGGTTATTTTCTGGAGGGCGAGAAACAGAAGCAGCCATGCCTCAGACATGTCATCTATATTAATACCACGCACACAGAACTACACATTGATCTCCCAATTTCTAAAAGCTTTTGTGGAGAACACACATGAACAAGGTGCCTCTCTATGCAAAGCCCGATAATGAACTGGCCCCTGTCTATTCATGCCTTCTAGTTTGCATGCTCGTCTCTTCCACACCCAACACTCAAGTCTCTACTCATCTCTATCAAATTTCTATTAATCTCTATCCAGTCTCCAATCTCGTTTCCAACAAGGCGGCGGTGGAAAGAAAGGTTCATATTCCTAGGCTATCGTGGTTATCATGGCAACAAGCACAAACTTTCGTCTTTGGTTCCAGGGTGCCACCCTGCCCAAAGGGCATGCATCTGGGGGTGTAGCCATCTAAGGTGGCCACCCGACCATGGGAACTATGGCCAACCCAGGACTCAGCCAGACACGCAGCCCATGTGCATCTAAAGCACAGGAAACCAGACCTGACCGAAACCCCCGCTTGTTTACATTTCAATAGTCCATTTTCTCAGGACAATAGAACTCCAATCAAGCAAACGGTACAGCCACAGACTGATCGGCGCCACTCCCTTGCTCAGAAAGCACAACTGCCAAGGTCAATGATCGCTAAGGACCCGCTCAAGTACCAAGGCACCCGCCCCTTCATTGGCCAAAATTGAAGAGAGTGATCAGAGCCCTGTCGAACTAATGGGTCCAAGGTTAAGGGCCTCTCCAAAGAGCATGAAATCCCGGGGGGGATAAAAGAGAGCGCAGCTATGTGTTCTCTCCCTTGGATCCAGCCTGCGAACCCAATTGCAGCAGGAACAGCCAGTTAAGTTCAAGACCAACGATCGCTACCTGACGGATGAGCCCAGCAGAGACAGACAGAGCCACTTTCTTCAAACCAGCCAAATGAAATCCAGATAAAGGCCTTATCCATTTGCACAGTGCCGGTTGCCCTGAAGTTAAGTATAGGTTACTGTAGCTGATAGGTATAGTTTAACTCATAGTAGATATTGTGTTTGCATGTTGAGATAACTCTTGTGTAGGTAAATAAACCATCTTTTAAACTAACTAACTGGTTGTCTGGTCATTTGATCGATATAAGGGAAAGGTTTGTGGTTCACCGAGATAAATAAATAGAGCAACAGGGGCCTCCGATCCCCTGGGAGACCTTCACGAGTACCGTTCCATCTGGTCGTCATTTGTGGAGACCAATACCGAATGGTGTCACCCGAGGCGAAGCAGATAGATCCCAATGCCTCAGGAAACTGCACATTACAGTCAGACTAGTTGTCTCGCGCTAATGATTATTATATTAATCTTTATTGTCACAAGTAGGCTTACATTAACACTCCGGCGCCTGTTCGGATACACTGAGGGAGAATTCAGAATGTCCATTTCACCTAACAGCACATCTTTTGGGACTTGTGGGAGGAAACTGGAGCAGCCGGAGGAAACCCACGCAGACACAGGGAGAACGTGCAGATTCCGCACAGACAGTGACCCAAGCCGGGAATCAAACCTGGGACCCTGGCGCTGTGAAGCAACAGTGCTAACACTGTGCTACCGTGTTGCTAATATGCAGATTTGCCAAAATGCGATCCCGTCAACAGTGGGCAGGATTTACATCGCAACATCTCACGAGATCACATTGGACTGCACGAGGCGTTGCAGGCCAGGTAGATCCCAGTTTCTATCAGTCACGTTGCGTCGCGGCGCACTGCTTTTTGAGCGCTGCATGGCCGTTCGATCATGCCCACAGTCTCCGATGTTTTTGATGCATTAATTTTGCTTACATAGCTTTAGCTTTACCCACCTCCAGTTTCAATTTGTTGTGTGCGGACTAGAAATGTGAAAAAAAAAAGATCCCCGTGCTTTGCCTTCGAAACATCAAATTAATTGGAAGGCGTCAGTATGAATACATCAAGCTTTAAGGTGACAATAACAATTGTATTAATAACTCCAAGTGTAATTTAATATGTGTCATTTATTTGCGGTTAACCTAGAGACAAGGAGTACGCGTCTCACACCAGGAGGAAACATCACTCCAGCCTGGGTGCCATCTATGGAATTAACATTTATAATACCTTTGGCTTCAAAGATAACCTTCATGCCGATTATTTTTTTTTAATGCCGCTATAGACAAACCACCTATGGAGAGAACACTGCAGTTTTCATGGAAATCCCTGCATGTAAATCATCGCAAGCTACAGAATATTAACACCTAGCTCGGAGGATGAAAGCTCTATAATCAATGATCCATCGACAACATTCAGGTGATGCTACTAGGCATCAATCCTCAACATGCGCCTTCACATTTCTGTGTCACCACCTGTTTCCGCGCAATGCCAGTAATAAAGATAATTCCTCACAAATCCAGTGACAATGGTTTTGCCCAAGTCACTTGGTGTTGACGCCATGTGCAAGGATCAATAAAGACACTGAACTAGTTGAACTGCTGCAGATGGAAGTCAGAATCCTACTGCAATGCAAGACACCTTGCAATGTTTTACTTTTAAGTATTGATTCGATTCTAATTCACAGCATGCCACGGTCACTCGAAAAGTCAGCACTTATAGTCCATTGCGAATTGCATCTCCAAAAGGTGGCGATGGTTGATGGGCTCCATGTAAAGAAGGTACTCCCACAATGCTTTCAGGGCACAAGTTCCAGGTTGCTAACCCACCAATGATAGGGCGGCACGGTAGGATACAGTAGTTAACACTTGCTTCACAACGCCAGGGACCCGGGTTAAATTCCCGGCTTGGGTCACTATCTGTGGGGAGTCTGCACATTCTCCTCATGTCGGCATAGGTTCCCTCCGCACTCTCCAATTTCCTCCCACAAATCCCAAAAGATGCGCTTGTTAGGTGATTTGGAAATGCTGAATTCGCCCTCAGTGCACCCGAACAGGCGCCGGGGTGTGGCAACTGGGTATTTATCATAGTAACTTCATTGCAGTGTTAATGTAAGCTTGCTTGTGACACTGATACAGATAAAGAATCAAAGAATAAGGGAACAGGGACGGATGTATTCCAAGCCAGGCTAGTGCAATGATTTTGAGACAATCATCTTCTGAAGTGTCTTTGTCCTTCCAGGTAGCAGAGGTCATGGGTTTGAAATGTGTTGTTGAAGGTGCTTTGGCAAGTTGCATCTTGTAGACGATAGATGCCACAACCATGGTGTTCCGTCGGTGGCTGGGGTGCTGGTCAAACCAGCTGCTTTGACTTGAATAATGTTGAGTTTCTTGGGCGTTGTTGGAGCTGCACTCATCCAGGGAAGAGGTTATATTCCATCACATTCCTGATTTGCTGTCGTATAGATGGTGGACAGGGTTTGGAGAAAACAGCACGCGAGTTACTAGCTGCAGAATTCCCAGCCTCTGACCTGCTCTTGTAGGTCCGGTCTTATTTCCATTTCTGTTCATTCACTACAGAGGGGGAATTCAACTATGATATTGGCAGTGAATGTCATGGGACGTGGCTAGCACTGCTGCCTCACAGCGCCAGGTACCAGAGTTTGATTCCAGCCTTGCACATTCTCCCAGTTTCTGTGTGGGTTTCCTCCGGGTGCGCCGGTTTGCTCCCACAGTCCAAAGATGTGCAAGTTCGGTGGATTGACCATGTTAAATTGCCCCCTAGTGTCCAAAGATGAGCAGGTTGCGGGGATAAGGCAGCAGGTTGGCTGAGGTAGGGTGCTCGTTTAGAGGAGCGGTGCAGACTCAATGGGCCAATTGGCCTCCTTATGCACAATAGGTATTCTGTGGAAGATGGTTAGGCTTTCCCTTGTGTGGCGTCCATGACTATCTCCAACAAATGTCAGGCAATGTGACCTGCCACTCATCAGGTCAAGCCTGAATATCAGCTAGATTTTTCTGCATGTGGCATGGACTGCTTCAGTATATAATGAGTCATGAATGGTGTCATGTGAGAGTACCTTTAAGAAATGGGTGTTTCAGGGGCAGCACAATAGTGAGCTTGTTGCCTATGGCACTGAGGACCCGGGTTTGAATCCAGGCCCTGGGTCACTGTCCATGTGGAGTTTGCACACTCCCAGTGTCTGCGTGGGTTTCGCCCCCACAACCCAAAAGATGTGCAGGATAGGTGGATTGGCCACGCAAAATTGCCCCTTAATCGGAAAAAATAATTGGGTACCCTAAATTTATTTTTAAAAAAGAAATGGGTGTTTCTTACTGCAGTGATGTCAGAGAGTGGGTGAAGCTGGGCTGGCTGTCAGCTTTTTACTTTCGCTTTAGGCTTTTTTGCTGCAGGATGAGTTTGGTTTCATTTTAGTTTTGGAGAAACTGCAATCACAGCAGGATGTGTGTGAATCTCTGCAAGCTTATGAGTGTCCATTTGCTGATGTCAATGTGGTAACTGTTCTCAGTAGTGAAGTTAAGCCTGATGTCTTTCTGTAAAAAGGTGTTTGAAGTCTTATGGATGTTAAAAGAAAAGCTTAAAGGATTACTTAGTGTTGTAGACTTTTTTGGGGTTGTATTTGGATTAATGGTTGCTGAGATGTTCACTGTTTGTTTAGATTTAAAACACTGTACTGAGGACTTCCTGTAATGATATCCTGAGGCAGAGAAGATTGGCCTCCAACAACCAAAATCACCTTCCTTTGTGTTTGGTACAACTCTATCCAGAGAATAATTTCTCCTCCACCCCTGCACCAAGTCTCAAGGACTTCAACTTTACTCGGGTTCCTTGGTGCCCCAATTGTTCAAATGCTACCTTTACATCGAACGCAGTGACTCTCCGCTCACACCCGAAATACAGCTCTTTCGTCCCTATATGGACCATGGTTGTAATGCAGGCAAGAGATGAGTGGTCCCAATCTGAACAGTGAGCAGGTTATTAAAAGTCACTTGATTGCACCAACAGTCCTTCCATCACTTTTCTGATGATTGAAGATGATACGGTAGTACCTGGGTGGATTGAACGTGCTGCTTTTTATGGACAGGCACATATTGGGAAATTTTCCACTTCATGGTTTAGACGTCAGTGGTGCATTGGCAAGAAGCACTGCTCGTTCTGGAGTGCAGTGACCAGCACTGAAGCCAGGATGTTGTCGATACACATTGCCACATCCATAAAATTCAGAACTATCTTGATCTCACAAAGAGATTTAAATTGGCTGCTGTATTTAGTGATGTTTGGGCCTCAGAAGGCAGCAGAGATGGATCACCTACAGCACTCTGGCTGAAGTGGCTGAAGATGGTGGCAAACGCTTCAATCTCAGATGGCACGATGACATGTCCATCGTGCCATCCGACGTCAATGTTGAAGCGTCACCACCTCTTGTGAGATCATCCTGTGATGGGACAGTCTAGGTCATAATAATGGAATCATACCCGTCAGCCAATATTTGCTTGGCCATTCTATGGTCGAGCTCTTCAAATTTGGGTAGAAGTCCCCAGGTATATGCAAGGAGGGATTTGCAGGATTGGCTGGAGTGGATGTTTAAATTCAATGCTCAAGTTGATGCCAGGTGATCCACTGTTTTTGTTCTTCTTGCACTTTGTTGTAGTTTGGGATGACTACATGGATAACAGGGCCACTCGAGGTCAGTTAAAAGTCAACCACATCATTAATAATGTAATCATACACAGCGCGGACTGGAGGCCCAGTGAACAAATTGGGTTTCTAAATGACAATCCAACAGTTTCCAGGTGGTCACTTTATCGACATCAGCTTTAATAATTCAGACTTTCCATTTCTTTTTTAAAAATGTAATTATAATTTTAAAACTGTGGGACTTTGCTCATTCTCTGAATCAGGACTCCCAGGGCGTTGGATTATAAATCCAGTGACATAACCAGTGCACTCAGACCTCTGTCTCAACCCAAAAAGACTGCACAGAGAATCTCCTGAATGTGCAGCACTGCCCCAATGAACTACTTACATTAATGAAAATGCTGGTAACCACCACTTACGGAAGCCAAAATTATAACATACAAATAATACATGGTGGTAATTCTCCCTTTGATCTATTAATTACGCTGCTATTTTTTTTTAAAAGGGGGAAGATATTGAAACAATGTATTTATACATTTGTGCCCAAGTTCAATACATATTATAAATTCCTCTTCAGTGGGCCTAGGGACTGGTGGAACACCTGGTCAGTGCATTATCCTTTTGTTTAAGAGATCTGGATGTTAAACATATGGGCTAGAAAGCTTCAAACTTTCAGCCAGCTGTTTCACCACAATAGGCCAACTAATTGTCTGCACTCCACTATGTAGTCCATCAACTTAAACTGCAACTCAGAATTCGCACGCGAAGGCAGCAAGGGAGTTCGGAGGGGCAAGGAAGCAAGAACCTATTTACTTTGGATGCAATTGAAAATTATGCATTAGCGATAGCACCCACTCCTCCGTCAACTCAAAGAAACATCTCTCAGCTCCTCAGTCAATATTGGCATCTGAAACTGACCGAAGATTGACCTTGATCCATATTCAGAAAATTCAAAAAATATAATGTAAAATGACTGAAAACAACCATTACATAATGCCTCAGTCCAACAGGAAACTCCTCTGGGCATGACCCTGGGTCCTTGCTCCTGTTAGGCTACGATTAAACTTTAACTTCTTGCTTAGTAATTCAAGTATTCCCCAAATTCATGAGGAGGTCGGGAATGGCACGTGACCGGAGGGGGTTTATGGAGAGGATGGGGGATGGTGGATCCATGGAGGTTTGGGCACCCAGGAGGGAGTATTCCTTCTTCAAACATGTGTATAGGGTTTATTCCAAGATTGGCTTGTGTGAGCTGGCTTGCGTGAGCTGGGTGGTGTTGATGGGGGTGGACAGTGCAGAGTATGTGGGAATAGTGATTTCCGAACACGCTCCGCACTTTCTAGACTTGAGATTTGGTTCGGGTCAGGTGCAGAGGCTGGGGTGGAGGTTGGATTTGGGGCTTTTGGCCGACAAGGAGTTCATTCAGAATGGGACGGTGGTGATTAGGAATTATTGTTGAGCTCAATCAGAATGGGGAGGTATCCACGTTTTGGGAGGCCTTGAAATTGGGTGGGGGTGAAAGAGAAGGGGGTAATGTATGGGCAGTGGAGGATGATGGGGATGTGTCAGGTTAGGGCATGTTTTTGGATGGGAAGTTCGCTGAGCTGGGGAGCTGCATGAGAGGTTTGAGTTACCAAAGGGAAGAAAGTTTAGGTACTGGCAAGTGCAGGGCGTTGTGCGTAAGGAGTTGCTTTCATTCCCTCAGGTATCGGAGTATACACTTCTGGAGAAAATGCTGCTCTCAGATGAGGTGGGGTTGGCAGGATTGGGGATATATATATGGGTGGTTGGGAGAGCAGGGCAAGGCAGTAGTGAAAAGGATCAAGTGCAAGTGGGAGAGGAGCTGGGGAGGGAGATAGGTTGGGGACTTTGAGGTGAGGTAATGTAGTGAGTGAACTCAACTTCCTCCTGCGCAAGAATGAGTTTGGTACAATTTAAGGTGGTGCTGCAGAGGGTTCAGATGGCTCAAGTTTGGATGAGTGGGTTTTTTTCAGGGGGTCGCAGACGGGGTTAAGAGGTGTGGGAGGGGGCTGGTGAATCATGCTCACATGTTCTAGGGGTGTGAGGAGTCGTGGGAACTTTTGGGAGGTGGTATTCGGGACCCTATTTAGGATTGTAGGGGTTGAGGCGAAGCCGGACCCAATGGTGTCGAAGGTGTCGGAGCTGCCGGAGGGAAATGCAGTTGATGCCTTGGCCTTTACCTCTCTGATTTCCTGGTGACGGATATGCCGTCATGGCTGGAAAATCAGTATGAATTTCTCAGGTTTGAGAAAATCAAATTTGCCTTCAGGGGTTAGAGGAGGGCTTCAAAGTCTGGGGGAGGCCATTCATAGGTATATTTGAGGAGCTATTTGTCATGGGAGGGGTTAAAAAGGGAAAAATGTATAAACTGTATACTTTGGATTTTAAGCTTGTGTTATTTTGTTGAATGTGTTTGGAATAAAATAGCCTTTTTTTTAAAAAAGGTTATTCTGGGCGGCACAGTGGTTAACACTGCTTCCTCGTGGTGCCAAGGACCCGGGCTCGATCCCGGCCCTGGGTCACTGTCCGTGTGAAGTTTGCACATTCTCCCCATGTTTGCGTGGGTCTCACCCCCACAACCCAAAGATGTGCAGGGTAGATGGTTTGATTACACGGAGTGCTATCAAAATGACAAGCTCCATTATTTATGTAAACAATTTTAGATATTTGTTTTTATTACCTCACATCATCAAAAACCAGAGATGGCAACAAAATGTGCAACCCCACAGTGCAGATATATGAAGACAGTCAGTCAGTCAACATTCCAGGTGGGTATACTCAGTCAGGTTCTTCATGAAATAGAATACAGGTGGCATCCATCTCCATCAAACACAGTCATGTATATCCAGTGTGTATTTTCCTTCGAACTTTATAAAGACACGAGGGTCTGTGTTACAGGAAAGTATGGTTAAAAAATGTCATCTTACTGCAAAATGTGACAATAGTGTAGAAAGAAAGAAAGCAGTGTAGTGTCATGCCTGATCACAGCTCATTCAAAATGCTTTTACAGCCAATTAATTACTTTTATTAAAACATAGTCACTCTGGAAACATCAGAACTGTGGCAGCCAATTTGTTTCATTCACTTTCGGGGGGCATTGCTGGCTCGGCCAGAATTTATTGCCCATCCGAAATTGCCCTTGGAGAAGGTGGTGGTGAGCTGCCTTCTTGGGCCACGGCAGTCCGTGTGGCGGAGGTGCACCAACTGCTGTGCTGGGGAAGGAGTGCCAGGATATTGACCCAGCAATGGCGAGCATCTTGGAGGGGAACTTCCAGGTGATGGTATTCCCATTGCCCTAGTCCTTCAAGATGGTTGCAGTTGCCCGAGGAGCCATGGTGAGTTCCTAAGTGCATATTGTGGATGGTACACACGACTGCCACTGTTTGGTGGTGAAGTGAGTAAACCTTTGTGGAAGGGGTGCTAATCAAGCGGGCTGCTTTGACCTGGATGATGTCAAGCTTCTGGAGTGTTGTTCAGACAAGTGGAGGGTATTCCATCATATTCCTGAGCTGTGCCTTGTAGATGTAAAGTGCCACAAGAGAGAATGAGATGACGACCAGGTTTTTAAAAATGTGATATAGATGGGGGGGGGGATAATTTCAGCAAGGGAGCTTTGACCATGGTGGTGTCCCCCCACCCAAATTCTTTGTAGACAGTGGAGGTGGAAAGCAAATAAAAACAATAAAACTGTCCTCCCATCAGTCTTATAACAGTCAGCCACAAATAACTTTGGGGACACCTGGAAAGGTGAGCTGCTAACACTGGCCCCCCCCCCCCCCCCTCAGTGAGACCGCAGCAAGAATAATAATAAACCCCCCTTCCCCCCCCACACACCTCAGTGAGACCACAGCAAGGAGAATAATAAACCCCCCCGACCCCCACACACCTCAGTGAGACCACAGCAAGGAGAATAATAACCCCCCCCGACCCACACACACCTCTGAGACCGCAGCAAGGAGAATAATAAACCCCCCCGACCCCCACACACCTCAGTGAGACCACAGCAAGGAGAATAATAACCCCCCCCGACCCACACACACCTCAGTGAGACCACAGCAAGGAGAATAATAACCCCCCCCCACCCCTAAGTGAGACCACAGCAAGGAGAACAACCCTTAACATGCTAGTATAAAAATCTAGCAATTCCCTGAAAGTCAAGCAGCACACATATTATTACACAAATTAGAGCATATAACTCAGCAACAAAGTGAAACATAGTTCCTTCAAGACCGGTTATTATTAATGATTGTTGTTAAATGATCAATTGTTAAATAATCAATGCCTCAAGTCAGTCACAGTCCAATTGTTTGACGCGCAAGTCAGAGATTAGAAAACATTCAAGTTTCATGTTAGTAGCATGTTGTGACTAGCTTTACTTCTCTTTTTTTTTTAAATGTTCTCCAAGTGCACAGCTGAAAGGATGCTTGAGTGACAGTGAACTAAACATTTTTTGATTGCTGGAATAATAAATTTGTCCGTCTCACTTACGAAAGCTGCATAAACCTAGAACATCGGAAAAGCAGTTAAGGGGGGTATAAATAAGGACACAGGAACTAGGAGCAGGAGACCATCGAGCCCATTGCATCATCCAATACGTTCAAGACCGACCTTCAGCTTCAAAACTCTACTTTCCCACCTTCTCCCCGGACGTCTCGGGTACCGGAGACCAAAAATCTTCCAAATCTTAAATGTATTCAATGATAGCATATCCACAATTCTCTCCAATTCCAAAAATTCTTAATCCTGTCAGTGAAGAAACTTCTCTTCATCTCAATCCCAAAACGATCGGTCCCTGTGCGCCCGGGCTCAGATTTCCTAGCCAGGGGAGCATACGGACAAACACCACCCGTTCAGGATATTTCCGGCTGCACAGAGACACAAAGCAGGGATACCCTTTGTCCCCGTTACTATTTGCCCTGACAATTGAGCCAGTGGCCATCGCTCTCAGATCAGCAAAGGAGTGGGAAAGCATCCAGTGAGGAGGTAGGAGATTAGAGTTTCACTTTATGCAGATGACCTGCTCCTCTATGTCTTAAACCCACTGGCCAGTATAAAAGAGAGAGCACAAGCGAGAGAGACCTGGCCCTTCATGCCTCCAATTCTACCACTGGGTGCTGACCACACAGAACGTAGAACGGACAGAGCAATGTCCCCATATAGCCCCCATATGCAAGAACCATAAATTCCCCCAGTGACACTAGACACCACCTTTAAACGATGGATATAGGATGACGGGACACGGGCGTTACGGGACCTATACATTGATGTCAGATTAGAAACCCTGAGGGACTTGACGGACAAATTTCAGTTCCCAAAAGGGAACGAGTTGCGATACAAGCAGCTAAGGAACTTCTTCCGGAAGGAGTCAACAATGTTCCCCCCAACGACCAGGCCACACGCTACTGGACAGACACCTGACCACAGGCGAACTAGGCGGACGGCAACTGCACTGACATGTACAGACGATGACTGGAAGTAGTACGGTCACCACTGGATGAAACATGGGAGAAATGTGTAGAAGAGCTAGGCAGAGAGATTTTTTTTTTTTTTTAAATAAAAATATTTTTCAAGTTTTGTTTAAATTTAGAGTATGCAATTTGTTTTCCAATTAAGGGGTAATTTAGCATGGCCAGACATACCCTGTACATCTTTGGGTTGGGGTGACACCCATGCAAACATGGCAAGAATGTGCAAACTCTACACGGACAGCGACCCGGGGCCGGGATTGAACCTGGAACCTCAGCGCCATGCGGCAACAGTGCTAACCACTGCACCACCGTGCCGCCCCTAGCTAGGCAAAGAGGTAAGTAAGGGAGGTCTCTGGAACGAAGCACTGCACAGGGCGAAGGGCTGAACCCAACATAGCTGAAAGTAGAGCAGGGCACACTTGACAAGAAATGTAAATAAATGTAAATAATCTTTATTGTGATAAGTAGGCTTACATTAATACTGCAATGAAGTTACTGTGAAAAGCCCCTAGTCGCTACATTTTGGCACCTGTTCGGGTACACGGAGGGAGAATACAGAATTCTCAGCTGGTACGGGAATTGAATCAGCGCTGCTTGCCTTGTTCTGCATCACAAACCAGATGTCGAGCCCACTGAGCTAAACCAGCCCCCGCATAGGTGGAGGATAAATGTGATTACTGCCAAGGAGTCCCAGCCAACCACACCCACGTTTTGGTACTGCACCAAACTGATCCAGTGCTGGACCAGCTTATTTTAGGCCATGTCCAGGGTTGTGGGGGTGAAGGTGAAGCCATGCCCAAGAGTGGCCTTCTTCTGGGTCTCAGAACAGCCAGAATTTCATTGAGAAAGGGACGGACAGCCTAGCCTTTGCCTCCCTGATCGCCGACTGGAGACTCCCGCTCAGCTGGAGATCAGCAGTGACCCCCAAGGCTGCGGAATGGCTGCCAGACCCGGTGGAAAACCTCAAACTGGAGGATCTGCATTCGAGGATCAGCGGAAGACTCCCACAACACATGGAAGCAATTCACCAGCCTGTTCCAAGACCTGTACATAACCAGCAACCAATAAGGGGGGTGGGGGGGGGGGGGGGGGGGGGGGCGGGCAGGGCGGGCAGAAATAGGAAGATGGGGAAGAGGAGAGGAAGGGAAAGGAATAGCAATCAAGAAGCAATGCAAGCATGGCAAGAGAACCAGAGGGAACAAACAGCAGCGAAGTACGTAGGTACAATTTTGCCAGAAGTACACAGATGTAGCACCAAAGGCACCCCTGGTACGTTCTAATGTCAGGAGGCAACGCACACAGCATAGGGAGTGGCCGCGGTCAGGAGACCCCAAAGCCAGGGCCCCAAAAATAATACTTATACAACACACACATGAAAAAAAAGTCTTTGTTTCAGATTTAAAGCAGACCTGGTTGCTTTAGATCCAGGTCTCTTTGCAGCCTGTAATGGTTTATACTGTAGACTATTTAGGTCTCTGCAATTTCAGAAATACGACAACTCACGCGCGAGACCTTTCTCCAGGATTCAAACAGAGCTCCTTGGATCTCCAAAAATCATTCCACTAGCATAGGACCGAATCACCACCTGCTACTGGGCAGAATACAGCCTTTTGGCCAATTCATTGGCCACCAGCCAACCAATCGAATTGAGTCTCAAAGTTTGAGTTTGTGTTCTCCTGTTCGTAAAACCAGCACCATGTACTATGTTGCAACTTTCTGAATACCTCATTGTCACTGCTGCTTTACTTAAAGTTACATATCCATTAAGCATCCATGGATCAAAAATGAGAATGGCAAAAATAAAGAAAGGGGATATAGGGAAATCAACAGGAAGGACCTTTACAAAATACAACTATATTACATCTGTAGGGCGGCACGGTAGCACAGCGGTTAGCACCGTTTCTTCACAGCACTAGGGTCCCAGATGATTCCCGGCGTGGGTCACGGTCTGTGTGGCATCTGCACGTTCTCCCCGTGTCTGCGTGGGCTTTCTCCGTGCGCTCCGGTTTCCTCCCACAGATCCCGAACAATTTGGACATTCTGAATTCTCCCTCCGTGTACCCGAACAGGCGCCGGAGTGTGGTGACCAGGGGATTTTCACAGTACCTTCATTGCAGTGTTAATATAAGCTTACTTGTGACAATTAAGATTAATATTGGATATTCAGCTTTGACAAAGGGTCATCGGAACTCGAAACATTAGCTCTCGTCCCTCCCTACTGATGCTGCCAGACCTGCTGAGATTTTCCAGCATTTTCTCTTTTGGTTTCAGATTCCAGCATCTGCAGTAATTTGCTTTTATTTATTTTATATTACATCTGTATGTGTAGAAGGATCATTTAGATCCATAATGCTAACTCTTTCTCTCCACATGCTGCCAGACCTGAAGTTACCTAGCATTGGTTGTTTTTATTTTATATTATGCTGACTGGTTCCCCTTTAACTACCTTATTGGTTAATTTATTAAAAACCATTTCCACTTTGTAAAACCATGTTGACTTGTTCTAAGAACATTGTTAAGACTTCCTTAATAATAGATTCTAGTATTTTACTAATGGCAGATGTCAGGATAATTGGTCTGCAATTTCTCACTCCCCTATCTTGATAAGCAGTGTTGCATTTGCTGTAGTCCAGTCTGCAGGGTCCGTTAGAGTCTAGGGGGTTGAAGAAAACCAGAGTCACATACCCAGAATCTCTGCAGGTTTTGTTATTTTGGAGCCCTGTGATGTTCAACATCAGGACCTGGGAATGCGGGTTTTAGTCCCTCGAGTTTTCTCTCTGCCGATATTAATTTCCTCACTCTTACTAGCCCTTAGGCTACTCTCCATTCCGAGTGTGTAACTTGTGTCTTCGACTGCAAAGGCAGACAAAAGATTTGTTCAATGTCTTTTCCCCAAAATAATGTCTCCTGTCAGTGCTTCTAAAGGCTCCAATGTTTACTTGCTTCCCTTCTGTTTCCCTGCAAAAACGCTTGCAATCATTCTTTTTTTTTTTTATTTGGCTTGTTCATGCTCATTCGCTTTTCCCCTTTTTAATCAACTCTTTAATGGTCTTTTGCTGGTTTCTAAAGTAAAATGCTCCTACCCCCCGCCACCGCACCCAATCCTCAGTGTAGAAAGACAGTGTATTTGCCTAGTGGCCCAGTGTATAGAATGGAAGCAAGTGCCAATTTAGGGCATGCTGAGGAAACCCAGGATTGCACATTAGGAATAGAAAAAGAATAAAAGGAACATTGTTCTTCAGAGATGGCGAGATCAAGCAGGGATGTTTCTAGAGTGCCACAGAACTGGTTATTTCTGCATTCTACTGGATGATACAATCACACTCAATTTACGCGGTGGCTCATCAAAAAAGACCTCCCAAATAATACAAAAGTTTATCCGTTTATGTTAACATAACATGAAGCACATATATATTTATTTTGCTTGGCCTGATATTGGCTGCCTGGTTTTGATTTTAGAATTTTTCCCCAGCCTCTCACACCTCCCCTCTTTCCTCCTCCCCACCCCCCACCACACCCCTCCCCTTCCCCCACGGCCTCTGGGGGAGTCCGTCTTCTGTTCAACACAATCCACTATCTTGCTTTCAGTTGACCTTTAGGCTATTAACACTTGGTCTTTAATGCAATCATTACCATTCCCTTTGTCTTGTGCCCATCTTCTCCGGATTTCCAAACTGCCCCCAATCTATTTTACTCCACCCATCCCCCTTCTCAACACAAAAAGAACATCACATTTCTACCCCTCTTCAGCTTCCAGGGGAGAGGGGGAAGAAAGAGGGAGAGGCTTACAACAGCAAGTCGGGCGGCACGGTAGCACAGAGGTTAGCACTGCCGCTTCACGGAGCCAGGGTCCAAGGTTCGATTCCCACGTGGGTCACTGCCTGTGCGGAGTATGCACGGTCTCCCAATGTCTGCGTGGGTTTCCTCGGGGATGCTCCGGTTTCCTCCCCCAAGTCCTGAAAGACGTGCTGTTAGGTGAATTGGACATTGAATTCTCGCTCTGTGTACCCAAACAGGCGCCGGAATGTGGTGACCAGGGACTTTTCACAGTAACTTCATTGTGGTGTGAATGTAAGCCTACTTGTGACAAAAATAAAGATTCTTATTAAGTCCTGGCATATTCTGCAATGGCAAGATAGGAAATCCCAAATAAGCGTTTTAGTCAGCTGGGGGCCGGGTTATCTCAGTTGGCTAGAAGGCTGGTTTGTGATGCAGAACAATGCCAACAATGCAGGTTCAATTCCTGTGCTAGCTGAGGTTGCCCATGTCCTTTTCCCCTTGCCAGAGGTGTGGTGACCCTCAGTTTAAATTACCACCAGTCAGCGCTCTCTCTCTCTCAAAAGGGGAGAGCAGCCTATGATCCTCTGGGCTGTAGCGACATTTACATTTAACATTTGCAGCTCAAACATTCATAACATGTGGAACTGCCCCAAACTCTAGCCTTAAATACTGATAACTGAAATTTTAATAAAAGCCATGAATTATAATATTAGAATTATGTTACAAATTTTATTTCCACAACTTCCACTTTTCGGGTGATAACTACAGAAGTTTACAGAAAGATTTGGAAAAAAAAAATTTGTAACTTTTTCTGACTGCTTATTTTTGCTAATTTAGGTTCTTGATGGTTAATGGATTATGGATTCTCTTGTCCACTTTCGATTAACAAGCTCGCTACCTCATCAATTGTGGTTAGCTAAAATAAGTTCATAAGCAGTAATCTGCGTGTGTCTGTGATACAGAAATCACCCGTTGTGATGCAAATAGGTCTTTAGATGCAAGTTATATTAACCACATACATGACTCTTGGCGCTGGCATTTGCAGATAGTTTTAAGCACATTTTGAAAGGACTGTCCAGTAGATGAGAAAGCAGTTTTAGTTCAGGCATTGTGCTCAACATGGGTGTTGCTGAAATCTCCCAAAGCATTAGTTGCAGTTAAGAAAATTAAAACATACATCACATCATATCCAATAATATCAGGCAGAGCACATCTTATGATAACATTGCAAGATGCACTTATATAGAACTTGGTCTGCTCCTTTAAAAAAGGTTACAAAATCCAATATCAACAATACTCAAGGTCAGTTTACCTAATTAATTGGTAAATACTTCACCTAATGAATTGGCCGTGTTTTTTGAGTTTTGTGACAAATGTACACATAGGCAAGCCACTGCAACAATGCAAATGCAAATTTAGTTTCTTCATGATCTACGTTTTATTCATCACCACCACTAATTAATACATCTCATTCCCTGGTCTGTGCACAGCCAAGCAATACACCTGTGCTCTTGCACACCAGCTTCGAAGCCAGCTCCCTTATTACAAGAGCAGCAGCAACATGAAATGTGGAAGCATTCTAGTCAATTTCAAATTAACCCTTTGGAGACATCAAAGCTTCAAGACGAAAGTTACGCAACTGGCACCAGAAATCCCAAGTGTACGGTTACTTTAGAAGTTTCAGTTCAGTACCTATAGACACCAAAGTTAGATATGGCCTCAGTTCCTCTAATTTTGACTGATATTATTTGGCTCTTTATTATGGAAAAAAAAAATGAAAAACCACTTATCATCACAAGTAGGCTTCAAATGAAGTTACTGTGAAAAGCCTCTAGTCGCCACATTCCGGCGCCTGTTCGGGGAGGCTGGAACGGGAATTCAACCATGCTGCTGGCCTGTCTTGGTCTGCTTTAAAAGCCCGCTATTTAGCCCTGTGCTGAACCAGCCCCTGGTCACAAGTAGGCTTACATTAAGACTGCAATGAAGTTCCTGTGAAAAATCCTTAGTTGCTACATTCCAGCACCTGTTCGGGTACAGAGGGAGAATTCAGAACGTCCAATTCACCTAACAAGTGCGTCTTTCAGAACTTGTGGGAGGAAACCGGAGCGCCTGGAGAGAGCCCACGCACACTCAGGGAGAAGGTGCAGACTCCGCTAAGACAGTGACCCATGCCAGGAATCGAACCTGGGTCCCTGGCGCTGTGAAGCAACAGTGCTAACCACTGTGCTACCGTGTCGCCCCACTTCTCCACTAGTTCTATTCAACACTGGCTATGTTTCTGCAGATGCTAGCAGCCTTCTAACACCACTGCAATGATTTTAAAAATATTGCCAATTGTTCAACTGCAGAAGGCATCAAAATAGTCCCCGCACCATCTTGTGGCAGAGATCAACTCTTGGGGTCCAACCGTAGACCTTTATAATCCTTATTGTGCAATGCATGCTAAGCTACCAGCGCACTCAACTGAAGACTTAACATTTTGAAGTCTCTTTTAAAAAAAAGAATGGGCCTGTTGCCTTCGCATCGAGGTTTCAAAAGAATAAAGACATTGTTCTGAAAGGCAGACAGAACATTCCTTGCCGAATGGGCCCGAAAGAAATGACAGCATTCCGCCCACCTCTTTCACAGGGAACTGCCACTTACTGATTTTTCCAAATCTGCTACAGACGGTTTTCAGGTCGGGATAGAAGTGGGTCTAGACTTAGCGAACATTAGAAGCAATGCAGATAGAAAATGCAGTTAGAAAACCTTTTTATTGATTACAATATAGGCTCAGCACATAATGCTCGGTTGTCACATGATATTGAATCACTGATGTAGACTCTACATTCAACATGAACTATTTATACATCTCCCTCTCCACCAAGTCTCTGACAAATACTATTTTGAATTTCCGACATTTCTTGCAGAAGTCTCGGTCTTCATCCTGTTCAGAGGCCTTTCCCAGGGTCTGGATGGAAAGGACGATACCATTTTGCTCTTGCTGATCGATGGTTGTAGTATCTGGCCTCATTTGCACAATACTTATCCTTTTTATTCTTCAGATTACATGGAAGGTTACCAATCACATTGCTCTTTTCACATCAAAGTTCCAGTAGTGCATCAGTGTTGGTTTTTAATTCTGCATTCAACTAACTTTGAGTCATCAGCATTTCCTTTTCCTATTTAAGATGGTCTTTCACTTGAGACTTCAGATACTTGAAGGAGCTCATCAAGCTTTAATTGAAGATCTGTCCATTGAAGTTGTTTCAACAAGTTTATCACTTACACATTTCAAGCTCTCATTCAAGCATTCTACTTCGCATGACCAATGCTCCAGTGCTCTCTCCTTCTCTCCAACGCCAATCTGATTTTTCTTAGCAGAGCCGAATTCCTCACACAAACATTTGTTTATTTCTGATACTAACTTTTCTTGGTCCTGGGCTGGTCGTTTTCCTTGCTCAAGTTATGTCCAGTACCTTCATCTGCTGTTCTAGGGAAAGCTTCTGTTTGGTTTCCTCATGTGTTTTCTAATTCATCCTTTTTCAAAGGGAGTTGTAGATATATGTGCAAACGTCTTTGGCTTAACTGGTGAATAATCTTGATTGTGGCTCACATGCAAAGCTCGTGATTATTCTTGCTTTGTGCTGGAGTTTAGCAGTCGTAATTTGCGTGGACTGTGAAGTGTGATTAATGATTGGAGGAATTCTTGTTTTAACAATATTTGTGTGTCTCAAATAATTTAAACTTCTGCTCCAGTGTCTACTTCACAGCTGACGATGATATCTGCATTCTATTAGCACTCAATAGATTTGGATCCATCATTTCTCACAAGAATGGTATGTGCTTCTTTTTCTTTAACTTCTTGTATGTCTTCAATTCTGATCTTAGCAGTTTCTCCTTTGTTTTGTTAAGAACGGTTTGCTGTGACAAACGGATTTAAAAAGGACTCCCTTCTTACAGGAATGGTATTCCGTGTTTTTAGCAGGGCATCCTTCGGTTAGGTGCACCGCAAAAATTGGACGGTATCAGCAGTTTTCACCACAAGATTTCTTTTTTACCTTGAATAAAAGTTGTGTTTTGCTTTCATTTTTCTGCTTGCCTTGCTTTCTGTACAACTTTCCATTGGATCAAGCTTTCCCTCAACTGCAAAAAATCTGATAATGTCTCTAAGATTCCCACAACAATGCAATCCCAAATTAGTATTTCAGAGCTCTATATTCACAATTTTCAGCTAATTGACAGGGGTAGTCTACAAAAAGGAATATTAATAATAATCTTTATTGTCACAAGTAGGCTTACATTGACACTGCAATGAAGTTACTGTGAAAAGCCCCTGGTTGCCACATTCCAGCACCTGTTCAGGTACACAAAGGGAAAATTCAGAATGTCCAAATTACTTAACAACACATCTTTCAGGACTTGTGGGAGGAAACCGGAATCTATGACCTCTCCAATCTTTTGGCGCACCTACTGAATTTTGATGGCTCTATAATGGTATTTTTCCAAAGACTACAAGTGAGTATCAAAGACGCCGGTAACACGCTGGTGAGTCTTTTTGCCCAGCCTGACCAGAACATTATCTGCATCACAACCTATGGTATTGGCAGGGTATCCACCAGTATCCACCTGCTCCTTACGAGTCCCAATACTGCTATGTACCTGGAAAACCCACAATGCCACTTCTGGGCATGCCGCATTGTCAGAGCACAAAGATAGGACCTTCTGCATGGCTTCTTTTTACCAGCCTTTTTTTTGGAGTTCAGTTGAAGATTTTCCCCACAGTGTCCCTGTTCCTCTTGCTGCTTCTTCCAGTTGCTGGGTCTTCACTTGTTCCGCAACCACCATCTATTATTGTTGTTGTGGGTCCTTGACATGGTAGTCATGGGTCTGAAGAAAGGTAATGCTATTAGCCATCAGCCTGCATAGGGAAACCAGCAGGCTGGGTACTTAGCATGGGCTCTTCTACCACTGGTTAAAACACACTGGGGACAGGAGGCTCATTAAGTGGGCAATTAATGCCAACTCAAGGGCCTCAATCAGTCCATTGGCTGGAAGGCCAGGTGCCCAAAAATCACCCATGCCTCTGGTATAATTGTAGTGGGGGCAGGACAGGCAGGTGGGCGGCCTGTTGGATTTTGGACACCCATTGTGTCACTAACACATCATTCTTCTCTCGAAGTAGTTGACCATCCAGGGCTGTGCTGGAATAGTGAATCTTCATATTTATAGAGACCGAGATTGTTGGGAGGTTATTCATCCACAAGCAACCTCAGCCAGACTCATATCAGCTGACATCCACGTACATCACACTTTCCAAGAGGTCCACTAGATAGCAAATCAGCAGCAGCTGTTAATTACTGAGAAAAGCAGGCATTCGCCTGTTCCTTAAATGTGGAATTTCACACCGAGATGGTGCATCTGCATGTCAAGAGAGAAAGGAGAATGGGAGGGGTGCCGATCTTCCAGGGTTGTCCTGGATTCTTCAGGAATTCGCTCGCACATTACGAGCTTGCGGGTGTTTTTTTTTAAAAATCCTTTTCTCTGAACGCTTCCCCCAGTTCATCACGTATCTGGTAGCTGTGCTTTTTGTCAAAGTCCTGGATTTATGGATAAACCATTTCAGATTCCACTTGCGACTCACATCAGCCCCTACTCATTCAAGGGGAAAACTGCAGTGTCTGAGTTTAGAGCATCACATCAATCTGACACACTGAATGAGGGAATTCCATAAATAAAAGCAAGCTCCATTTGATCGAGCAGGTCATTAAGGGGCCATCCATAATCACCACTTTCACAAGCAGTACAGAGACTCGACACTCTTCAGGTGTACAAACACATGAGCCCGTGCTCCATTCTGTGGCCTCCTCTGAAAATATATGTAATATAGTGGCCATTTCTATTAACAGATGAGTGGACTGGGATTATGAGATCACATGGATGGGTAGTACAGAGGTGCAAATTTTGTTGTCTCTGCTCACTGCCCAATGGTTCATCAAGGCACAGGGAATCCAGGAACATTGGAGCATACACCCCCAAAAGGCATAACACCTCATTTCCATCCATTAAACTAATGGACTTTGTATTGAGTTATGTAAAAATGAAACATTCCACTGATATATGTATTTCAGGATCTCAAGAATACAACATATATTAAAAAAGAGCTTTAGAAGTGCGGTTGTAATGCAGGAAGCACAGCAAGCTCCCACAGACAACACAGAAATGGTAAGCAATCAGATCATCTATTGGCTAAAGGAATATGTGATGGTCAGGACACAAGGGTCATCACCCCGCCTTCAGGGGATCTTTTCACCAACAATGGAGCCTCAGTTTAATACTTCATCCAATCCAAGGACAGCATTTTGAACAATGCCACACTCCCTTAGTACTGCACAGACATGCTAGCCTGGATTGTGTGTTCATGACTCTGAAGTGGACTCAAATCCACCAGCTTGAGAATCAGAGGGGTGTGTGTTACCATGAGAGCCAAGGCTGAGAATATGCTCCTGCCCGCGCCAGCTGAATTTTTAAAAATTCTTTCACAGGATGTGGGCATCACTGGCTAGACCAGCATTTATTGCCCATTCCCAAGTGCCCTTGAGAAAAAGTACTGGTGAGCTGTTTTCTTGAACCGCTGCAGTTCAAGTGGTGTAGTACACCCACATAGAACATTACAGTGCAGTACAGGCCCTTCGGCCCACGATGTTGCACCGTCCTGTGAAACCCCTCTAAAGTCCCTCTACACTATTCCCTTATCGTCCATATGCCTATTCAATGACCATTTGAATGTGTTTAGTGTTGGCGAGTCCACTAGTGTTGCAGGCAGGGCATTCCACGCCCTTACTACTCTCGGAGTAAAGAACCTACCTCTGACATCTGTCCTATATCTATCTCCCCTCAATTTAAAGCTATGTCCCCTCGTGCTGGACATCACCATCCGAGGAAAAAGGCTCTCGATGTCCACCCTATCTAATCCTCTGATCATCTTGTATGCCTCAATTAAGTCACCTCTTAACCTTCTTCTCTCTAACGAAAACAGCTTCAAGTCCTTCAGCCTTTCCTCATATGATCTTCCCTCCATACCAGGCAACATTCTTGTAAATCTCCTCTGTACCCTTTCCAATGCTTCCTATAATGTGGCGACCAGAACTGCACACAATACTCCAAATGCGGCCGCACCAGAGTTTTGTACAACTGCAACATGACCTCATGGCTCCGAAACTCAATTCCTCTACCAATAAAAGCCAACACACCGTACGCCTTCTTAACAACCCTCTCAATCTGGGTGGCAACTTTCAGGGATCTATGGACATGGACACAGAGATCTCTCTGCTCGTCCACACTACCAAGAATCTTACCATTAGCCCAGTACTCTGCCTTCCTGCTATTCCTTCCAAAATGAATCACCTCACACTTTTCTGCATTAAATTCCATTTGCCACCTCTCAGCCCAGCTCTGCAGCTTATTTATGTCCCTCTGTAACTTGTAACATCCTTCTGCACTGTCCACAACTCCACCGACTTTAGTGTCATCTGCAAATTTACTCACCCATCCTTCTACGCCCTCCTCCAGGTCATTTATACAAATGACAAACAGCAAAGGCCCCAAAACAGATCCTTGTGGCACACCACTAGTAACTGGACACCAGTCAGAGCATTTCCCATCAACCACCACTCTTTGTCTTCTATCAGCTAGCCAATTTCTGATCCAAACTGCTAAATCACCCTGAATCCCATACCTCTGTATTTTCTGCAATAGCCTACCGTGGGGAACCTTATCAAACGCTTTACTGAAATCCATATATACCACATCAACTGCTTTACCCTCATCCACCTGTTTGGTCACCTTCTCGAAGAACTCAATAAGGTTTGTGAGGCACGACCTACCCTTCACAAAACCATGGGTGCTGTTAGAAAGTGAGTTCCACATTTTGGCCCAGCAACAATGAAGAAGGGTGCTGCAGCTCCAAGTCAGCATGGTGTGTGCTTTGGAGGGGAATTGCCAGTGATGGTATTTGCACATTTCTGCTGCTCTTGCTTCCCCTAGGTGATAGGGTTTGTGGTTTGGAAGGTGCTGTTTAAGGAGCTTTGGCGAGTTGGTGCAGTGCATCATGTACGTGGTACACACTGCTGCAACTGTGCGTCAGTAGTGGGGAGAGTGAATGTTTGTGGAAGCGATGTCAATCAAGCAGGCAGCTTTGTCCTGGATGGTGTCAAGCTTCAGGTGTTGTTGGTGCTGAACGTATCCATCACACTTCTGACTTGTGCCTTGTAAATGGCAGACAGGCATTAGGAAATCAGCAGGCGAATTACACTCGGCAGAAATCCCAAACTCTGACCTGCTATTGTAGTCACAGTATTAATTTGGCTGTCAAATTCAGTTTTTGTCCAATTGTAACCCCCAGAATGTTGAGGGGGAAGGATTCAGCAATATTAATGCCACCGTGTCATGGGACAATGGCTGGATTCGCTCTTGTTGGAGATGGTCAGTGCCTAGCACTCAAGTAGCGAGTAAGATGCACAGTAGCCCAAGCCTGAAAGTTGTCCAGGCCTTGCTGCACATGAACACAGACAGTTTTCACTATATGGAGGAGTTGTGACTAGTGATGAGCAACGTGCAATCAGTGAACATCCCCTCTGACATAATGGAGGGAAGGTCATGGAAGCAGAAGATGTTTGGCCCAGGACACTACTCTCAGGAACGCCTGCATTGATGTCTTGGAACAGAGATGATTGAACTCTAATAATGATGAGCATCTTCCTTTGTGCTAGGTAGGAAGACAACTAATGGACAGTTTTCCCTTAATTTCCATTGACTCCAGTGCGGCACAGTGGCGGTGGTTAGCATGGTTGCCTCACAGCGCTCAGGACCTGGGTCCGATCCCAGCCCCGGGTCATTGCCCATGTGGAGTTTGCATATTCTTCCCATGTCTGCATGGGTCTCCCCACCCCACAACCCAAAGATGTGCAGGGTAGGTGAATTGACCACGCTAAATTGTTCCTTAATTGGAAAAAATATATATATTTGGTACTCTAAATTTACTTTAAAAAAAAGTTCCCATGGACTCAGTTTTTCCTCGAGCTCCTTGGTGCCATTCTCTATCAAATGCTGCCTTGATGGCAAAGACAGTCACTCTCGTCTCACCACTGGAATACAGCTTTTTTTGTTCATGTTTGGATAAAGACTGTAATGAGGTCAGGAGCAGAGATGGAACCCAGCACATGACAGTAAATGGGCTAGTGCTAAGTAAGTGTTCCTTGATAGCTCAGTCGACAATCCCTTCCATCACTTTACTGATGGAGGTGGCATTGGTTGGGTTGGGTTTGCCCTAGTTTTTGTGGATAGGACATATCCCACATTTACAAGATGCACGTGTTGTAGTTGCACTGGAACAGCTTACCTAAAGGCATAGAGAGTTCTGGAGTGCAAATCTTTAGTACCACTGCGGGAATGTTTTCAGAGCCCATAGCCTTTGCAGTATCCAGTGCCTTCAGCCATTTCTTGATTTCACGTAGAGTGAATTAAATTGCTGAAGACTGGATTTGGTGATGGTGGGGACCTCAGGAGGAGAGCAGAGGTGGATGATCCACACAGCATTTCTGGCTAATGGCCTTATCATTTTGATGTGCTGGGATTTCCCCATCATGGAGGATGGGGATATTTGTGGAGCCTCCTCCTCCAGCGAGTTGTGTAATTGTCCACCACCATTCATGACTATTGTTATGTGAGAATACCTTTAAGAAATGAGGGGGGGGGGGTTATCAAAAAGCTATAGTGAATGTCACTTAAGAAATATTTGTCTGCTCAAGTTACTGCAGTGATGTCAGAGTGTGGGTGGAGCTGGGCTGTCTGTCAACTTTTAGTTTCACTTTGAGAAAAGCTTGGGTGTGTCTGGTGTTTTTTGGTTTTGTTTTAGTGTTGGAGCTGCAGCCAGCCAAAGATGGTGTAATTTTGTTATCTCTACCATGTAAAGACTATCTCTTGATCATTTGGTGAATTCAGAGTGATAATTGTTCTTAATAGTGAATTTAAACCCGACGTGTTTCTGTTAAAAGTTTTTTTGTCATATGGATGTTAAAA
Organism: Scyliorhinus canicula; assembly: GCF_902713615.1. Taxonomy (NCBI): domain Eukaryota; kingdom Metazoa; phylum Chordata; class Chondrichthyes; order Carcharhiniformes; family Scyliorhinidae; genus Scyliorhinus; species Scyliorhinus canicula. The sequence continues at coordinate 69,032,878 of NC_052164.1, read as the reverse complement.
GGAAAGTTTAAGGATTACTTAGTGATGTATTCTTTGGAGGTTGTATTTGAATTGGTGGTTGCCAAGATGTTTACTGTATGTTTTAAAAAGGTGAACTTGAGTTCATAGAATAAACATTGTTTCGCTTTAAAAAATACTGTTAGATGTCTGCTTCACCACACCTGTAGAGTGGACCATGTGCTCCCCATACCACAATCTAGTAAAAGTAGTGGGTCAGGTGATCTCCATAATATACTTTTGAGTTCTCTAAACCCGGCCCATAACACTATGTAGCATAGATTAGATCAGTTAGTTGGTTGTGGGATCATTTAGCTCTGTCTATCATGTTGCTTTCGCTGTTTGGCATGCAAATAGCCCTGTGATGCATCTTCAGCAGGTTGAGACCTCTGGTATAGCTGCTATTATTCCTTCCTGTGTTCTTCACAAAACCAAGGTTGATCGCCTGGTTTAGTGGTAATAGTAAAGGGGGGTTATGCTGAACCATGAGGTTACAGATTGTGATCGAATACAATTCTGCTGCTGCTGATGGCACAAGAAATTCATGGACGTTCAGTTAGCACAGTGGTAATGTCTCACAACATGATGGGAGAGTATCCTCAATGTGAAGACAAGACTTCATCTCCACATGGACTGTGCACTGGTCACGCTTACCAATACGGGTCAGGAGCAGATGCATCTGCAACAGGTAGACTGGTGAAGACGAGGTCAATTAGTTTTCAGTCTTGTTGGTTCCCTCACTAGTTGCCTGCAAGGTATGACTCCGCGAGTATGGCTACGTCAGGCTGTTGCTTGTCTGGTCTGTGGGGACAGCTCTCCCACTTTGGCACATGCCCGCAGATGTTGGTCAAGAGGACTTTGCAGGGTCAGCAGGACTAGGTATGTCATTATAATTTCCAGTGTTTCGGTGAATGCCGGGTGATCCAGCTGGTTTCATTTTTTTTTTTGCATATTTTCTACAGTAACTGTAACTTAACCCTTGAATCACATGCTTCAGGGTCACGGAATCCAACACTGGAAACTCCAGCATTGCCTTCAAGCTATTTGAGTCAGGGCCCACAGCCTCGAAGCAACACACAGATTCTCCAGTGATCCAAGGCGCTCTCTGACCAATAGAGTGGTTTTCTAAGCCATTATAGAGGGGATTTAAGAGTCAATCACATTGCTGTGAGTTGGAAGTCACACGTAGGCCAGACCAGGTAGCGGAAGCACAGTGGTTAGCACTGTTGCCTCACAGCACTAGTATCCCAGGTTCGATTCCTGGCTTGGGTCACTGTCTGTGCAGAGTCTATGTTCTCCCCTTGTCTGCGTGGGTTTCCTCCGGGTGCTCCGGTTTCCTCCCACAAGCCCCGAAAGACATGCTGTTTGGTGCATTGGACATTCCAAACGCTCCCACAATGTACGCGAACAAGCGCCGGAGTGTGGCGACCAAGGGCTTTTCACAGCAACGTCATTGCAGTGTTAATGTAAGCCTACTTGTGACACTAAGATTATTATAGATTTCCTTCCCTACAGAGCACAAGTGAACCAGGTGGGTTTTTACAACAATCAAAAAAGGTTCATGGTTAGTATTCCCAAAACTAGCTTTTAATTCCTGTTTTATTAACTTAATTTAAATTCCACCAGCTGCCAGGGTGCGATTTAAACACATTTCCCCAGAGCATTCGCCTGAACCTCTGGATTAATAGCCCAGTGATATTACCACACCACCAGAGGAGGAGGCGTTGACTCTTAAATGCCATCTGCAATGACCTGGCAAGTCATTCAGTTCAAGAGCAATTTATGTTGGCCCAGCCAGCAATGCCCACATTCCATGAATGAATTTGTAAAAACCTCCGATTTTTCAGTATTCACAGCAGAAGCAATCCAATTTCCCAGGCGCAGCTGCAGGAGCAGAAAAAGCTCCCCAGCGTTTAGTCAGTGCATGTTTAAAGTACCAATACCACCACACCACTAGGTATTGTGGGTCCCAAGAACAGACAATATAAACGTAGCTAGAGAGAATAAATATCATTGGGACACCACTCTCCTCTGTGATAAGCAATCTGCTGACTCACTGTAGACTTGTACGTGAATAATGGCCAATCAAAACAGAAAATGCTGGAAATACTCAGCAGGTTTACCAGTACCTGTGGAGAGAGAAGCAGAGTTAACATTTTAGATTGATGACCATTCCTAGAACAATTTAGAAATGTAATAAGTTTTAAGGGGGAGGAGCAAAAGAACAAAGAGGAATTTCCAGGGGCAGCCTTTTGGTTAATAAAACAAATGAAATTACATCAGGAACAGGCAGAGCATCCCTCTTACTAAACGACAAGGAATTTAACATTCAATCTGTGGATTATCAGACTTGTACCTGATCTAATCGTCAAACTTCAGTTCGAACAAATCAGTAATAGTGGTGGTCTTAAACATACCTTTGAAAGCACATTACATTTGTGTGGACAAGGATCAATTCAAAATAAAATGCTGTGTTTTGAACATAATCTATTTAATATGGCAAGAACTTAACATTTAACTTTTCTGTTAAATTATACAATGCCGGCCAATTCTGTTTCACTATACAATGCCCATCAATTTGGAAAAATGCATCAGATATCACGACTGCATAATTGGAGATTGCCAAAGTTTCTAAAAGTAGGAGACTAAATCATTGATAAACCTGTGCCCTGCAGACTGGAATTAAAGAGGCATTTCTAAAGGTTATTTTGGAAAGTAGACTAGACTAGAAAAAGCAAAAGACAAAATGACAAAGCTCAATCAGCATTTTGCTGGACTGCTGGCATTAGAAAGGAGCCCTCCAGCATAAACATTTAGAGAAGCACCAACTATTCTCTGCAATACCACTTTAATCCTGCTCAGTGAAATCCAATAACAATTCGACCTGGAAAGGATTTCAACCCTGCACAGGGCAAAAGCATGGTCAAGTAAGAGAGGGAGCAAAATGAACAAGTTGCACAGCCCAGTCACTGCAATGAAATTTCCCAAAAAGCTTTCAGTGGAAGCCCTGAAACATCATGTTGATATCATAACTTAACATTTTAAGGGCAGAATGTGGTGCAGTAGTTAGCACTGGGACTACAGTGCTGAGGGCCCAGGTTCACTGTCCGCATGGAGGTTGCGCATTGTCCCGTGTCTGCGTGGGTTTCACCCCACAACCCAAAGATGTGCAGGTTAGGTGGATTGGCCATGCTAAATTGCCCCTGAATTGGAAAACAAAATAGTATTTTTTAAATAAACAACATTCTTAGTCATGACTCGGTCTTCAGCTCCTGACGTCCTCTGCTAGAGATCATCACTAATTAACAAAAAGTTCAAAAGAAACCAACTGCCATGAGTTCACATGTCTAAAGATGTATACTTTGCTGCTCACAGAAGTTGGAATTAAAAATATGGACAGGAATAGGAGAAGTTATTGTTGAGAATGCTGTAACTATAATATACAGAGAGGTTTTAAAGTAAAAGTAAAGTTGCCATAATCCCAGACGCCCATAGGCTGCTTTCCCCTTTGATGGGGAGAGCGGACAGGTGGTGATATAATCACAGGATCACTACACAGAGGAGGAGGTGAAGGGTAAGGTTGAGAAGACAGGGCCTTATCTCAGCTGATACAGGAATTGAAACCAAAAAGTTTCTCATGGGCGGAGCAGGGAAAAAGCTACACAGTCAGAGATTGCACCTCATGACGATCGGGGATGGTTCAATGTTATGGCAAGGATGGAAACCAGATGGAAGAGATTAAATGTGTTGGGATGAATGGATTTTGCAAGTGACAGATATGAAATGGCATATACTTAATGTTAAATCAGGTATAAAAGGAGGCAGAAATTACTGATTTCATCCACCCAGATATGCCAACTGTTACAGAATGCATGCAAACCCATTCTATTACAGCCAGCAGGAGACCTGGCTGAACAAGTGCCACTAATTCCTAAACTAAAGGGTTGACTTTTCATTCACAGTGGTAACTTTAATTTGTGGTTTAATGGACCAATCCTCAATGGACACACTCTTTACATGCACCAACTTCAGAAATTGGAGCGAGTGTCAAGTCCAGTAACTGTAACTTAACCCTTGCATCACATGCTTCAGGGTCAGGCAATCCAACACTCGAAACTCCAACACTGCCTTACTGCCTTCAAGCTATTCGAGTTGGGGCCCTCAGCCTCGAAGCAACACAGATTCTCCAGTGATCCAAGGCGCTCTCGCACCAACAAAAGTAGCATGGAATGTGTAGCCAATACACACTAGCAGCTACTGGGCAAAGTTTAAGAAATGAAAGACTGAATTTTAAAAATGCCAGGAAAAGAAATGGATGTCTGTAATTTGGGTGTGGCAAGTTACTGATCTAATCCATGTATTTTCACTCACCCTCCATCCTGCCTAAATTTCCTTCCCTTCTTTCTGGTAAGTGGCGACTCCTCTCTGCCACCTCCCTGGTACCTTACTCAAATGGTCAAGGTTCATGGTATATTAGACTGTGGAGGTCAGTGTAACTGACCTTGAACATGCTCAAATCCAGCTTGTGTTCTTACACACTTCCCAAGATGGATCACTGAATAACTGAGGAGCATAAACTCACAACGGGTTTCACACTAAACTCATTTGACAGATACTGACCCCTTCTGTTGAACCTTTAGCTTTCTCATAGCCAGCAGTAGCAAAGGTCATAGGGCCTTCCTGGTCAGCATGCTTTACCATTGCACGTGGTTCAATGATCCTGAAGGACACATCTGTCCCTCACACCAGCTCTACATGAAATAAGATACTACTGTGTGTGTGTTGGAGATGGAGGGGTTAATCTAGATCAATACAGCTCTTTTGTAGTCCATCATACATTGGGGCAGACAGAGAATTGTGACAGGGCAGTGCATAACCCGAAGTAGCGGGACTAAATAATGTCCATAACAAAATAAAATCTCTTAAATATTGGTGATCAAGGATAGGAGTTATTTTTGTTTTAAATGAATAATCATCAATTCTGTCTACGTAAAGTGGAGGCTTGAACAACAAAATTATTTGGCTCTCTTTTTGCACTATCCTCACTACTTCCTGGACATTGTCATTAGTTGAATTTGGTATTTAATATGTTGAAATTATAACAGAAATGAGCATAACATCACAAATAGACTTCTGTAAAAACCCTGAACAAAAATTGAAACATTCAAAGAAAGCAAAATTCTGCTCAGAGATTTCCGCAATCAACTGGACAGTATGTGTGGGGTATGAGAATGAGGACAGGAACTGCCAAATTACAATGACCCATGGTCAAATAGCTTGCTAACATAAGTGGTCAAGAGGAAACACCAGAAGGCTAACTGCATCCACGGAATTGTATCTCAGCAGGAGCAGCACCATTAGGAGAGCAAACAAAAACATTGTGATCCTGACCGGAAGACTCAAGTCTCCTTTCAGCTCAGACTCTTAATGTTTACCCAGAGAGACCACAGAGACTTGCCAAAAATTCTGCATCAATGCAGAACCAAATCTGTGCTGGCTGCCAACCGAAGAGACACCAGAGAAGCAGACAACGAGTAGGAACTAACACTCTCATCGTTATTTTATCGGTGGGGTGCCTGTCCACAATAATAGTGTTTTCAAACTGCAGTAATGAAACACGTTTTCCTGGAACAAAATAGATTATATCACCAAGAAAAATCAATCTAAATAAGAAAAGACAGGCTGACGCTTAAATTACTTCTGGTTTCATCTGAAAGGTTCTTCTAACAGAGAGTGAGGAAAGGATCAGCTCAGATGTGATCCTCCACAATCAAATAGGTTGCCGACGTTGTTGTTCAGGTGAGGCAGATAGTTGTCGGCAGCACGGTAGCATTGTGGATAGCATAATTGCTTCACAGCTCCAGGGTCCCAGGTTCGATTCCGGCTTGGGTCACTGTCTGTGCGGAGTCTGCACATCCCCCACCCCCCCCCCCCGTGTGTGCGTGGATTTCCTCCAGGTGCTCCGGTTTCCTCCCACAGTCCAAAGATGTGCAGGTTAGGTGGATTGGCCATGGTAAATTGCCCTTAGTGTCCAAAATTGCCCTTAGTGTTAGGTGGGGTTGCTGGGTTATGGGGATAGGGTGGAGGTGTTGACCTTGGGTAGGGTGCTCTTTCCAAGAGCCAGTGCTGACTCGATGGGCCGAATGGCCTCCTTCTGCACTGTAAATTCTATAATTCAAGGGAATTGTACCTCAGCAGGAGTCAGCACCATCAGGCAGTCATCCCTCAGTACTGTACTGGAGTGTCAGCCTACATTTTGTGGAGTTGTACTTTAACCCACACCATCTGACTTTGAAGTGAGGATGCTACAACTGGTTAATAGCTAGAAAGGGAGGTCAGTGGGAAAAACGCAACTGTCAAATACTCATCCCCCGTATTTTGCTCTTCTGCTATGGCATAGTGACATACTCAGTGGGAATAAGGCCAAACAACACAAGTAACACTAATTCACATTCATTTTTGTAAACTGCGAGATTAAGTTATCAGAGGAATCAAAGAGTGTAATGATATGGTGCCTCAGGAAAGGTTGAATCCACCAAAACCAGCAGGTAACAGGAGCATGGATGATCGAGATTCTGTTATAAATTTATTCCAAAACATCTGGAAGCAATGGAAACAATTCCTGGCACATAGAGTTAAAATAAAATACTTCCAAAAACAAATTAAAATAAATCCATTGGCACACCAACATACTTCTGAAAACAGAAGTACAGGCTTACAAAGTTCTGCTATTGTGCTCATCAAATTTTACAATGTCTGGAGCACTGATCTCTGCACTAAATACTTTATTCATCACTGTACTTGCACCTATATACGCAGTGCTGGTGGCAATATCCCAAATAGAATTCACAACATGCATACAGATAAACAAACTTACATTTATATAACCCTTTTAACAAACTCGGGAATTCCCACAACACTTTACAGGAAAGTGCTTCTGAAATGTAGTCACTGTTGTAGGGAGCACAGCAGGCAACACTCACACTAAATCCTACAAAGAGTAAAGTAATAAGTGACCAAACACCCCACTTTCAGGATATTAGTTGAGAGATAAATGTTGGCCGGGATGTTGAGGGGAACTTCACTGCTCTTCTTTGAAATACTGATGCAAGATCTTTTTAAATACACCCGAGGGAGCAGGCAAGCCTTGGTTTAATTTTTTCATCTAAAAGACAGCACCTCCAAAAGTGCAGCACTCCCTCAGCACTGGAGTACAGTACAACACTAAGAGAGCGAGTACAAATGTTTAAACAAAAAAACTTCATGTAGTCTTTATCTCTGCCATAAATAAAGCTGATTTAATACTCCCGCTTTATACCCCAAGATCACAGCAGTGTACACATTATGTTCTTTGCAAGGCTCTCAGCAAAAGTGAAAAAAACATTAATTCAGATTTGCCTTACAAGCACTTTATAGGACAAAGTAGGTGAGGCAGTGCACTTTCATCTCTGGAACCTGCAAAAAATCCAATTCAAATTGATCAGATGAAAGATTTCTCTCTTGCTACAGTATTCCATGGAATGTATTTAAGCAGCCTAAGTCAGTTACAGTGCACACTGACACACAGAAGAAGAAAAATCAGTGCAAAATGGAATCAAATTCATGATTTGACTCAGACAAGCAATAAAAGATGGCTGGTGCAGAAAGTGGAAATGACTCACTGGTGCAATACAGATACTTTGTTAAGGTTAGGTTTACACCAATTACTGTGTTAGCGTAGGGCATGTACAGCTTTACCTCAGTCAATTCATTCGGAACCTAGCCTGGCATCATTCACAAGCAGCTAATCTGGAACAACTCACACTACACCAAATCTGGTAATGCCCAACGGGGAAATGTAGAGGGAACTTTTATTTCCATCCAATTAAGACAATATGCACTTATGATTTCAGTAAGAGTACTCAGTAGGTCTGGCAACTCTCGTTTCCCACAGTTGCTAACATTTCACCTCAAACATTAACTCTTCTTCTCCTTTCTCCACAGATACTGCCAGACTAGAGTTTTTCCAGCATTTTATGCTTTTATTTGTTTTCCAGCATCCTCAGTTTGCTATAGTGGATTTCAGATTTTGATTTTCAATATTTCTTCACAATGCAGGCCAGCATTTATTGCCTTTGAGAAGGTAGTGGTGAGCTGCCTTCCTAACTTCTGAAGTCTGTGTGGTGTAAGTACACCCACAGTGCTGTTAGGGAGGGAAAGATTGTTTGATGGAACAGGGAGAAGATTGGAGAAACATCAGCTCTTCATTTTCAAGGAAGATAACTGAACGATGGTCATATTAGGAGGTATACCAGCAAACAATTGCCCAAGCTAAATTGTGACAGTGCGACAAGGAGACACAAGGTAAAGAATAATTTGGGTGATGTCAAACGTTCTTCAAGTGAAGAATTACCATCAACACAATCAAGGGATTCACAGGGATGAAGGCAAAACAAACAGGAAGCAATTAAGAAATGATTAAAAGTTCGAATAGTAGAGTGGGGCTTGAGGTCTCACTGCCTGGCTGAGTTAGTAGGGGCTGAATATCACATTCAATCAGGACAGTCAAAGCAGTAGAACATCAGATTGGACTGGAGACTTGAGAGAAATAAACGTCATATTTTGAAGACAGTTGAGCCAAAAATAACCTAATAATTAAAAAGGAAAATAAAAATGACATTTCAGGTACTTTACCCCATTCACCCCAAGGGGAGACCCAAATCCTTACATTCAAATCCTCCTGTGTACAGCCATTCTCCTTGATTCAGCAGCATTTCTAGACCACTGCTGCTTCACTCTACCAACACCCAAAAATGAATTGAAAAAGAAATGGCCAAAAATGAACCGAAAAATAAATGGCTACAGAAATGTCAAAGTATGTAAACTTTTGAAATACAAGCTTAAATTCCCGCAGGGCCCTCACTCCCAAAACTGAAATCCAACCCTCCTTCCATCGCCAGCACGAAAGAAGTACTGCTGTTTAAATAGAGTGAAGAGGAAGAGAAAAAAAAGGGAGATCCTTCAACAGACCCCATGAGAATCAGGACCGAGGCATAATTCTGTTAAAGAGTATTGCAAATCTGATGATAAAGCTGAACAAGGATCTTTTCTCAAAACATGTGGGAACCTCCTGATCTACAGAGATTTTAAACCCTAATCCATCACTTTATTTTTTACTTCCTGATTGCCTCACCACAACCTGAATGCTTGAAGCATTTGGAATGACGTGCTGGAGTTCATTACCATTCAAAGACTTGGAAGAAGGGAGTTCATTACCATTCAAAGACTTGGAAGAAGGTGAAGAACAGAAATGTCTCTTTCAATGTGTGGATAATGTGGCCAAACAGAACGTTGGGATAGATAATCAGGTCTGTTTCATGCAGGTCTACGGAATTTGCTAAAGTTTCACTGATCCACCATGTTACAGCATTGTTACCAATATCAGAACAATTTATCACTTACCTTCTTGAGAGGCTACTCGTTTACCCATGACATTGTGCAACATGCATGGTGTAAAATTCCTCCAGTGAATAAGGACACATTACTGTCCTCTTAAAATCTAATTCAAACTATTGGAATTTATTAAGCAAAAACAACAAAAGAAAAGCAGACTGAATCTTCAAAGCAGGAGACAAATGAATGGGTTTTTAAAGTAGTTAAAAATCAGACCACAATAGTTATAACACAATGAAACATCAAAACTAAATTTAGATAACATTAATTGGAGTCTCACAAAAGTACAGCTAATAACAGCAGCACGAATACACAAGTCTACAACTCCAATGCTGGGCTAACGGAACTGGTTTTAGCAATTTACACACACACAGAGCAGTGGTGCATTGACGCAGAGCACCCACAATCAAAACCACAGATGCACCAAATGGAGAACCACTTACTGTGAAGAGATTAGAAAAGCACAGACTCAAGCCCAGAAAGGCAATGGCGGGTAGATCTCAAAAGTGTTTAAAACTATTAAATATCATAGATTAAGTGACCCCAGATTATTGTTGCAAAGCCAGTCAAGCGAGCAAAACCAGAGCACTCAGGATCGGCAACAAGATTTTTTTTTAAAAGACGATACCATGCGAATCTTTACTCAAAAGGGCATATTTTGAACAGTCAGACAGGTTATGGAGGTAAAAAGTTACTCACACAAATGTTTTAATGGAAAGTCTGGGTGTGAAAACAATGAGCTCAAATGAACCAACTAACTGACTTTAGCTATTCCTAGACTTTACTTGGTGTGTTTGGAACTTTTCAACCCCGTTGCTGCAGACTGTGGTGTCCTACTGTTGAATTTCAAGAGATTGGTTCTCGGGTAATTTGTTAAATTGGAACAGATCAGGTGTCCCTCTCTATGTTGGAATCTCCTGCTTACAAAAGGCATTGTTGCGATTGACATTGGCTGCTTGGGCAGCACGATAGCACACCGGTTAGCACTGTTGCTTCATAGCACCAGGGTCCCAGGTTTGATTCCAGCATGGGTCACTGTCTGTGCGGAGTCTGGACGTTCTCCCATGTCTGCGTGGGTTTCTTCCGGGTGCTCTGGTTTCCTCCCACAAGTCCCGAAAGACGTGCTCGTTAGGTGAATTAGACATTTTGAATTCTTCGCCTGCATTGCCAAACAGGGTCTGGAGTGTAGCGACTAGGGGATTTTCACAGTAACTTTATTGCAGTGTTAATACAAGTCTACTTGTGACAATAAAAGTTTATTAAAAAATAATTACTTGCAGCCAGTTTTTGATGGCTTTGCTGTAACCGCCTACAAATAGGTTGTACCGATTTTTGAAAAGTAGACAAAAAAATGGCTGATTCTTCATCGGTGGCTTCATATTGATTCAAACATCCTGTCCTGTGTTGTGGTTAAACAGCTCGAGTGTTGTGGTTGAACAGCTTGAGGGTTCGAGACAATCAGTGCCTTTGCTTTCGAATGATCAATTTGGTGATACGTTTTGAATTGGTTTTAGGAAAGAGCATTGATTCACATCAGTCAGGAATGTTCCTTTCCTGCAGATTGTGGTGAACTCAGTCCAACGTATCAGTTGCCATCCTCCCATTGATTCGGTCTACACCTCCTGCTACCTTAAGAAGGCAGACAGCATTATAATAGACCCCTCCCACCCAGGCTTCGCTTTCTTCCAGACCCTCCCATCAGGCAGAAGTCTGAAGACCCGCACATCCAGACATATGAACAGCTACTTCCCCACAGCTACTAGACTGCTCAACAACTCTCCCCTGGACTGATCTGTTCCCTGCAAGAACACTATTCACAACGCCCTATGCTGCTCTTGTTTGGCCCTTGTTCTGCACTATAACAAATCATTATTTGTTGATGGACCTTTGTCAATGTACTCTGTTGATTATTCTTTTGTCTACTATGTACATACTGTGTACATTTCCTTGGCCACAGCAAAATACTTTTCACTGGCAATAAATATCAATCTTTTGTTCCCTGGAGACAGGTGTGCTTTCAATCCATGAAAGAAGTCAAGTGACCCTCAGGCAGCCATCTTCTCAGCCTGTGTGCCCAGTTTTAAAACATAAAAATTTGTTTGGAGCTCAGAATAGGTCAGGCCAAAACTAGGCATGACATCAGTTAAGCTATATCAGTCTTCCTTTTTACCCTACAGGGAATGGGGACGACCTGGTGGTACATGATTAGCACTGCTGCTTCACAGCACCAGAGATCAGGGTTCAATTCCGACCTCGGGTGACCGTGTAGAGTTTGTACTTTCTCCCACTTTCTCTGCGTGGGTTGTCCTCCCACCATCCAAAAATGTGCAGGTTAGGTGGATTGACTATGCTAAATTGACCCTCAGTGTTGAAAGGCTAGGTGGGGTTTCTGGAGTATGGGGATAGGATGGGAGGGTGGGCCTAGGTTATGGTGTTCTTTCACAGGATTGGTGCAGACTCGATGGGCCAAAGCATCCTTCTGCACCGTAGGGAACCTACGGAACTGTGTCCAAGGGAAAAATCCGTTTCAATGTGCTATTACAGGGTAATATCGTCACGATGCGCAACGTTTCCAATATCGACTCTGTCCATTGCATAAAAGATCCCAGGGTATTATTGAAAGGAGGGGGAATTCTCCCTTTCGCGTAGGCAACATTTATCCCTCATACACTTAAAACCAATTAACTGGCCATGTTTGTGGGGTCTTGCCATGTATTAAATGGGCACCATCTTTCCCTACATTGCAACAGGGACTACACAGCACACATTAATAGCATGAGATCATAAATTAACTCTTGAAGGCGAAGGCAAAGCACATTGGATGCTGGAAATCTGAAATATTTAAAAATGCTGGAAGTACTCAGCACAAGGAGTATCTGTGGAGGGAGTTCATTTTCCAGGCAATGACCTGGCATCAGAGCTGATCAGCTTTAGGAAAGGCAAAGTTCTGTGATAGGTGGGCGATAGGAGTGATTAAATGGCCGAAGGGATGATGGTACAAGGCAGAAGGAGATGGTATGGGACAAGAAACTAAAAATTGGTCTATTCTAAAGGCTCTAAGAATCATCACAAATAGCTGTTGTTCAAAAAACAAATCATGTGAAGCGGTTGATTTCCATGAGATCATAGAAGGTTGTATAGAACCTATTCCCTCCCTGGATGGCCAAGAGCCATTTCCTCTTGTCAAGAAGTAGCAGAGAAAATACTGACATGCATTCTGCTGAACGCCCCCTTTGTGTGGCTGTGTGAATCATCCCAGAGACAGACATAGCTGGAGAGCTTCCACAGGAACTTCTGACATGATCTTTGTTGCTGGATAAATCTTGGAAAAATGCAGGAAAATTACCAGAAACACTTTATTGCATTTATTGACCTGACCCAAGCATTTGAGTAAATAAATTGCAAGTTTTTGTGGATGACCAGATATCACCACAATCCTGTCACTGCTTTAGAATGGTATCCATGATGTGGAGATGCCGGCGTTGGACTGGGGTGAGCACAGTAAGAAGTCTTACAACACCAGGTTAAAGTCCAACAGGTTTGTTTCAAACATGAGCTTTCGGAGCACGGCTCCTTCTTCAGGTGAATGCTTAGAATGGTATGACTGCAACGGTCTTGAGTGGGAGATCTGAAGCGGTTGCCTACAAAATCTGGACCTGTGGTAAGCAAGGCTATGAGATAGCCCCATAGGAACATTATTCACAGCACCCTCTACTGCTCCTGCTCATCTATTTGCTGTGTTTGGTCCTTGTTCCACACTGTAACCAATCACGATTTGTCGATTATTCTTTTTGTCTACTGTGTCTGTACTTTGTGTATTCCCATTTCACTTTACTTCGGTACATGTGACAATAAATCAATCAATCAATCTCCAATCTACCAGACTGTGGTTATTCACCTGAATATTAAATACCATCAACCTCAGTCGCCTGTGTCATAACTAAAGTGACCACTAGAGACAGTTTGATTGCCAGTTTGCACTATCGTTGCGATCTTGCACCAGATTTGCTGCAAGTTAGAGACTCATCTCTTCTTGAATGCTGCCAAAACAAGCTCATATTTACCCAGAACTGGTCAGCCAAATGTTCCAGCTCCTAGAAATATGCTAAAGGAGAAACTGTGCAAGATGTTAAGTGCTTCCCATACCTTGATAGTCACCTCTCCATGCCACCAATGAGGAGTTTCAACACCAGCTCAGCCTTCTACAAACCACAGCAGTGAGTGCTTGACAACAAAAGAGTCAAAAGTCCCGTGCACAGAGCAGTTGTTGTCACCGCATTCTGGAGACACCTAGTCTGTGTATTTGCGACACAAGAGGGCTGGAGAAATTTCATCAGCTATGTCCAAACTGCATCCTCCAGATTCAATGGGAGGACCATCGAACAAATTCTGGTGTCCTTCCTGAAGCCTACTCCACAAGTATTTAGGTAAAACGCCTCTAGATACTGTCCAGAGGGTTATAAAGCATCTCCCCTGCCAAGTCCTATTTTTGCAACTTTCATATCACCAGTGTTCAAGGGAGGAAAAGGACAACACTTCAAGGATACTCTTGAAGCATGACAGCAATGACAGGAAGGAGCTTGCTACCAATCGTTCAAAATGGCAACAACTTGCCTATCAAGTTGCAGCGTGCTTCAAGTTCAAACACCTTAAATGAGGCATGGTCAATGACGAGAAAGAAAGGAATCAAATCCTGCAATCTGAATCCCACGTCCTGTTCCATGTGCCCAAAAATCTGCATGTTGCAATAAGCATGTCCGTTGCATGAAGACCTATCGCAGAAACTCAACTCTGAGTAGGCAGTATCCTGAAATCGAGGGACAGCTAAAGATAACGAGTGTGCCTACTCAAAAGATGAAATGCTATCCCTCAGGCTTACATGGAGCTTCATTAGAACAGAGGCCAAAAGCAGAGAGGTCAGAGTGGGAGTGGGACGTAGAATTCAAGTGAGTGATCGATAATCAGAAGTTCAGATTCAAATGGGTTAATTTTAAATGCTTTATTAACACTGGTGGTAGATCGATCAGTACAAACCTACTTGCCTGTTCATTCAATCATGTGGCTCCTGTCCAGCTCCATTAACTATTTAATTTGAATATTGAAGCTTCTGTATGTTGTCAAGCTCATCTGAAATGGCCATCTTCAAAAAAGCTCTATGCTTCCTTTCATTCCTGTCCAGTCAGAGCTGGGGAAAAGGGGGAGAATTAAAATGATGAGCAGCAGGAAGCTTGGTCATGCTTGTGGACTGAATGGAGCCTCCCCAAAGTTGACATGAACAGCGGATACTGTACATCAAGTTGAAAGAAATACAAGTTTATTACTGTTTCATTTGGAAGGAAGGATTATATGATATAGCATTACTTCATGGCACAAAAATGACAGGCCAAAAGCAGAATTGGTCCAAGAGATTTTAAAAAAAATTTTTTTTTTTTTTTTTTTTTTAAATATAAGTATGGAATTTGTCAGGAAAAAAAAATGATCTGCTTGTCAGAATTTTAGTTCGAAAGGAAACTTTCTTGAACACATTTAAAAAACACATTTTCAACACATGACAACATTTGGGAAAAATTGTCTTAGATGTTTAAAATCACACCATTTCTCATCTCTTCATTCTTCTCTTCTAGGAGTGCCTGCCTTGAAGAAGTTCAAGATTTGTGGCTGCTCACCTTTGTTTTCTATTTATCTTTATTTTCTCAGGTTTGGTCAATTATCTTACGAAAAACCCACTTCCACAACCACATTTCCTTCCTCGGCAATTGTCTCCAGCTTCAAATTAAAAAGAGTCAGAGTCACATGCAGATCTTTGAGCACATGGACAGGACATGGGATCCCGACTGCAGGATTTGATTCCTGTTACAGCACGCAGAGAGATCCTTTAGCCCAACTTATTCCATCCACATGGTTTCCAACTGAAAGAGGTGACATAGTAGCACAGTGGTTAGCACTGTTGCTTCACAGCATCAGGGACCGGAGTTCGATTCCCGGCTTGATTCACTGTCTGTGCGGAGTCTGCATGTTCTCCCAGTGTCTGTGTGGGTTTCCTCCGGGTGCTCCAGTTTCCTCCCATAGTCCAAAGGCGTGCGGGTTAGGTGGATTGGTCACGCTAAATTGCCCTGTAGTGTCCAAAGGTTACTCGAGTTGAGTTACGGAGATTTGGTTGAGGCGTAAGTAGGGTGCTCTTTCAAGGGCCAGTGTAGACTCAATTGGCCAAACAGCCTCCTTCTGCACTGTAAATTCTATGATCCACCCTTTGTGTTTTGATTGCAAATTTCTCCAAGACATCTAGAATTCCTCGGCATGCTGTCAATGACACACTCTGCCGCATGGACACTCATGATAGTTTCCTTGGGCAGCACCGACTCATTCAGTCTCAAGGCTGTCCTGGTCCACATCCTTCACCTCATTCAGTACTTCAAACAAAAAACTTTTCATCTTCCTTCCAGGTATGAAGGATTGCAAACTGCACCAATTCATCTAACTCCCCTCTTGATCCATTCTCCCATCCGCAGTCTGTACTGTTAGGTCCTTCTTTAAAGGTCATCAAGCCTGATGACAGGGGTGCTGCTGTTGTTGTGTGACACACTGACCTCTACTCAGCAGAGGCTAAGACACTTGCCCCAGAACCATTACCAAACATCAAGCCATTGTGTCCAGAACTGTCACTGACCTCATTTCCTCTGGAGATCGTCTCTCCCCAGCATCCAAACTCAGTGCCAGTGCCTCCGCAACCTTAAACAGCATGTGCTATCTGCTTCCCAAAAATCCATAAACAAGACTGCCCTAGTTGACCCACTGCTTCAATCGGTTCCTGCCCCACATTTCTTCCTATCTCAACTCTTTTTTTCCTCCTTGTACAGTCTCTTCACTGATATTCAGTCTGTTTCAATGCCCGACATCACCTTCAATATTTTCCAATTTCCTGGGTCTAACTATTTTCTCTTCACTATGAAAATTCCAATCTCTCCATATCCTCACCACCCTGGTCTCAGAGCTCCCCACTTCTTCACAGAACGGAGGCCCAACCACCATCACCCTCCTCCAAACTGGCCGAGCTTGTTCTCATTCTGAACAACAACTCCTTCAAGTCCTCATTTCCTCCAATAGCTACGGGTAAGCTAGCATGGCTGCCTATTTTGTGGATCACTCATTATTTCAGTCCGACTCAGGCCATCTTCCTCGTATCTTTCTTCAGTACACTGATGATTGTATTGGTGTCCCCTCCTGCTCTCACGACAAACTGAAAAATTTAATGCAAACTGGAAGAAAAGTCAGCTCTTTCTCACCTTCATTGCGTTGTTCTCAGACTCCTCCTTTCCTCGGCTTGTCTCCATTTCTGGAGATTTCTCAGGTCAAAGTTATCACCCAGCATAGCTGACAGGGCCTTACACAGTGTCCAATCAATTTCAAGCACTTTTGCTCTTACACCTTCCCCTTCCTCCCGGACCCACAATAGGGTTCCCCTCATCCTCACCTTTCATCCCACCAGCCTCCATAGTCAACAGATCATCCTCCGCCATTGGTGTGACATTATATTCTAGATCTAGACATTCTACATAAAGGATTAATGTAATAACATAATTGACCACTAGATGGAGCTAGGTGCAGAACTATATAAAGTACTGACTCTCAGGCTTCGGGAAGGGGGCTGGAGAGAGTGCAGAGTTATAGATAGTGTTGTAGAGTGCAGATGACTAGCTTATTGTTTGCTATAGGAGTAAGTGATTAATAAGTAGTGTAATGAATGTTAGCTTTGTTATTGAACTTAGCATCTGTGGTCCTTGCGAACACTACGACATCCATCCTGATAATAAGAATCATAAAGAACACCACATGGTACCAGAAGTGCATGCCTAAAGTATAGCAGTAAGTTTATAAAATCAGATTAGCTTCCAAGAAGAAAAGAAGAACAATCACGCTACTCAGAATCTCAAAGTCCGGATCGTAAGATGGAATGTCTGCAAAAGCTGCCAGAACACTTCAGGACAACCGGTAAACCGAGGCTAAACTGGAAAAATTTCAAACAGCAATTTGAAGTTTATTATCTACCTCCACATTAGAATCGGATCCTGATCATCATAAAATCGCATTTCTCCTAAATTTAGCTGGGCTGCTAGTTATAGAATTGTTTAACTATTTCACTTTGAGAAAGAAGTTGAGGAAAAGAATTATGATAGGGTCATAGAAAGGTTTGATAGCCATTGTCCGCTTCAAAGATATGAAAAGCTGTGTGAATGATTGCAATGGCAAAAAAATATATAACACTGGAAGATTCTATTAAAATATGCTGTGCGGGCAAAGTAACTAAAAATAGATATTCCAAAATTTTAATGCAGGAAATCTACAATGAGGCACAGCTAAAAAAAAAATGAAATAATCGATACAGAAGGCAGCCAGTTTGCACAAGAACACTGGGGGGGAAAAAAAGCGCGCTTCAGAGAATGGACATTTCGCACATGCGCAGTTGAGGAAACACCGTGAACCGGAGGTCGCCGTTCTGCGCATAATGTTACAAGTGTGATGACGTGTACACGTTGTGGCCACACCCACTCAAGGTAAAATGCCTAGCCTTCTGGAAAAAGCTGCATGAAGTGCAGCAAGTAAAACCACTTTGCCTCACAATGCAGAACATTCAGGAAATGAAATTGAAGCGAAGAACTATAGAAGTTTACAGCATGAAAGAAGAAATAAACGTAAACAAATATACATATAAAGATAACTCATCATCATCATAATAATACTCTATTGTCACAAGTAGGCTTACATTAACACTGCAGTGAAGTTACTGTGAAAAGCCCCTAGTCGTCACATTCCAGAGCCTGTTCGGGTACACTGAGGGAGAATTCAGAATGTCCAAATTACCTAACAGTAGAAAATGAATTAGATTTGGAAGATATATTCATTATTGACCAGAGTGATATGAAAATAGAACTCCATTAAAAATAGATGGAACCAATAAATTGATGGAATTACATACCACTTCGGATAGCAGTAACCTGACAGAGGGTGATACAATTGAAGACAAATGGACAATTCCAGTGATGCTGAATGCCTTATTAATCAACTGCAAGCTAGTCACGGAAACGAGTACCAACCTTCGCATGAGAGTTCAACTGACAGTTTTATCAATAGAAATGGCCGATCACCTACAGTAAAAATGCGATTGAAAAACTTAGGGGTATGTGACCTAGAAGCATGGGTGCACAATCAAAATCATATCGTGCAATTTGCAATTGTGGACACAACGCGAGAGTCCATATTGGGAGTGAAAGCATGTGAAGCCCTGAACATCGTCGAGCGACTGTACGTTCCAGACAGCACGAAGACAAATGATCATTGTAACTGGCCATGAGATCCGATGAGGACAGTGAAGAATCAGGACAGAGAAGAATCAAACGATAAGTCAGAAGAAGATTATGAAGGTCTATCCACTTTATTTGCAAGTAGTGACAAAGTGATCATAAGTAGCATACAACTGTGCAGGACAACGGCGAGACTGACAGTTTTCAGGTGGACTGTAGAGGCCGACAATAAAAGTGTAACAGTGAACAGATCAACTGTGAACGGACAAGAGAATGAAGACATCTTGGAGAGGTTGACTCCAGATGGGAAGCACAAATAGCTCACAGATACGTCAGATAATCCAAAGAGAACTGATAGTAAAAGGTTCAAAAATGAATCAGATAAGCCAAAAGGAACTGATCTTGAGAACACTAACTACAGAACAGAACTTACACAAAAGGTACGAAGTAGAAACCAAAGAACGACTGGCCAAAGCATTGCAATTCAATGTGTTAGGGCTTGCAGTCACACTTGACAAACTGTGCAGTATTGAAAAGCAACCCAGATAGCAAATGAGCAAGGGACTGCAGGACATTGTTTAGAAAAGAGCATCATTCCAACAAAGTGGACGAGTTGATATTTGCATCATTCCAACAAATTGGAAGAGTTGATATTTGCTTTAAAGACCAGAAAGCAAACCGGTTTTTCGGACAAAGGAAACAAGACATTGCCACCACAAGCACAGAAAAAAAAAGACCACGTCAGACAACAACAGGTGTTCAACCAGTCAAAAAACCTGATTGAACTGACAACCACACCACCACACTGAATATTGAATACAGCCCCAATTCATGAACTATTAAAAGTTAGTAACTGCATTGTTAACCTGCTACTTTTTAATTGTGATATTATGATATTTGATATGACATTGATTTTATGTATCAAATGTTTGAAAGTGTTTCAAACATTTTGTTCAAAGAAAGGGGGATGTGATATTATGTCGATTGTCTGGAATATAAAAGGGTCAATGTAATATCATAATTGACAACTAGATGGAGAACTATATAAAGCACTGACTCTGAGGCTTCTGGAAGAGGGCTGGAGAGAGCGCAGAGGAGAGAACTAGAGAGAGTGCAGAGTACAGTTATAGATAGAGACTAGTGTTAGTAGAGTATAGATTATGAGATTATTGCTTGCTGTAGGAGCAAGTGGTCAAACTTTAATAAGTTATGTAATAAATGTTAGTTTTGTTATTGAACTGAGCTTCTATGGTCCTTGTGAACACTACGACATCCATCCTGATAATAAGAATCACAAAGGACACCACAATTTTCACCAGTAATATACCACCTGTACATCTTTCCCAGTTGTGCCCGTACAACATTATCAAAGGGACCACCCACCCCCTCAACAACACCCTGGTCTACTTCTCAGTCACCCCTAACCACCACCACCACCACCACCTCACCTCTTCAAACACCTTTCATCTCCTTCCTTCGCCCCATCAAAAGCTCCAGACACTGCTCCAAAGTGAAACGCCAATTTACTTGTATTACTTTCAATTTACTATACTGTCTTCATTATTCACTATGTGGCCTTCTCTACTTTGCGAAGCCAAACAAAGACTGGGTGACCGCTTTGCGGAACAGCCTGTCCAGCCCACAAGCACACCCCAAGCTTCCTGCAGCTTGTCATTTTAATTCTCTATCTTGCTCCCAGTCTGACCTTTCTATCCATGGCCTGCTAGAGTGTTCAAATAAAACTGAACATGGGCATAAGGGTCAGAGCCTTATCTTTAGTCTGAGCATGCTACAACCTTCCGGATTCAACAACTTTAGATCAAAACTTCTGCCTCCAGCTTGCTGTTTTTTTTGATGGGTTTCTTTACCACTTCATGTTGTGACCACTGCATAGCTATTAGTGCCTCTGTTTCTTTACAATACCTACTAGCATTCTGAGGCTTTTGCCATTTAATCTCCCCTGCCTTCCACCCCAAAACAGAGCCTCCATTTTGTTCTTTCTGTCCCTCCCCCTCTTTACATCTCCACCTTTCTTCAGTTCTGATAAACGATCATCGACTTTTCTTTCCACAGATGCTGCCTGACCTACTGACTATTTCCAGCATTTTGTTTTTATTTGGGAAATACTTTTTCAATGCTTTACTTGCAAACTGCAAAACCCAGTCTTGGATGAATATTCGTCATTTCAATACAAGGCCTGGAGCAAAACAATGTTAATTACTTAATTTCTTAGGTCTACAACCCTTCAATTCTGGTAAGCCTATAAAATGTGCAAGGCACAACGATACAAATCTGCATTAAAAATTGAAATATAGACAACAATCTATAAATAAAGCGTGGAAGTAATTCTAGATCAATTTGGAAAGAGAGTTGAAACTACCGTGAGCAGCCTGTGGGCATGCAGTTATATCTGTAACTGCAGGCATCAGAGTATCAGATGTAATTATACACATACTGCATATATACATATTTAAAGTAAAAGTTTAACCACATACTGGGTTACATTATCAAGGAAGCTTCACTTTCCGAATTGCTTCTACTTCAAGTTCATGCTCTGGGTTACATTTTTGAACAATAATCATACATTTTTCGTAGGAGTTGATCACCGAGTGCTTCATTGGTGTTTTAATTGGACAGGTACATTATTTAGTGAAGAGCTGAGTCCTACACGGTAGGAAGATGTCAAATTCGATCTCAAGGGTTTCCCATTCTCAACAGCCACCTTCTGGGAAATGTCTGCATGGAAAATGTCATCTACAGACAGGGTCAGGTGCACATCTAGGGTCATATAGATGGAGAGCATGCTCTGGGTATGGTGGGTAAAGGATGTCACTCATGATATGGCACAGGCTACAAGTCACCAACTTCAAGAGCTGGAAGTGTTGGTTAGCATTTGACTTATCAAATAAGACAGCAGAAATCAACTCCTTAAGCCTTTACAAGAGACAGCTCAGAATGTTGAAAGCCATCACACTCTGAACTACAGCAACAACCAGAAGCTCAGCTCAGTTTCCAGCTGTCATTAGGTGTCCCATTTCATGTTCCAAATGGCTGTAGTCAACTTTACAACAGATCAGCGGGGAGTGGGGTGCTAAATCCTGTATACTTGGTTTCTCAAACACCTTTACTCAAGTTTAAAAACCTGTGGCCACATGCAAGTCAGTAATCGCATCTCAACAAAGCTGTGGCACTTCAGAACAGTCCTCCGAACCCCAAGGTTAGCTCATGACAAAAGGCCTAAATTTGTCAAATTACCACTTTAGATTTGCAAGGAATTCCAGAACATTTCCTAGTGTTTTGTGCATCATATCCCACAAATCTGTCAGTTTCCAATTAGAGTCATTGAGGTACCAGTAATTAATGTCCATTTCTGGATGGGGTTCACACGTTTTGGGGGGGGGGGGGGGGGACGGCAAAAAAAAAAAATCACAATTCAGTTCCTGCAAAGATCGAAAATCAGTGACCTTGATGTCAGAGCTTAGCAACTTAAACAGGATATTCCTCTACCAACCACTGATTCTAGACAAATTCTAGTTCGTCTCTAAACATATATAAAACTAACAAAGTGCTTTTCTTTCCATTTATACAGGATCAGAGACATGAGGCAATTGGGAGAAAGCGAGGTTCATGAAGAAAAATTCTTTAAAGCATATATATCTTTAAGCGACCTTGCCGCTTGTTGTGATGGAGCAAAGAGAGCTTACAGGTAAATTCACACCATGTTTCGCTGTGAAGCAGTTTTGCTTCATGCTAATGCTGCGGCAGACAGAATGTAATTGTTGTCTGAATTTGGAGTCAGATACGAGGAGTGGTGAAACTCCTGGCCGGGGGGGGGGTTACGTACTTTTATGAACTCCGGAACCCCAAAGCATTTTCCAGCCAGTGCTTTTGAGGTGTCGTCACTGTTGTAGTGTAGGAAATGTCACAGCCAATTTAAACATAGTGAGATAAATACCAGATATTTTGTTTTAATGGTGTTAGTTAGGGTATAGATTTTGACCAGAGCAAGAGGGAGAAATTTCCTGCTCTTCTGCGAACCATGTCAACCAGACAGGGCAGACGAGCCGAAAATGCCAAATTCATGCCATCATTCTGCATTTAATCTATTCTATAACTGACCTTGAAGTGCTTGAAGTTATTATTTGTGTCCTGCTAGGTTGTATGCCGTTATTAGAGTGCATGCCGTTCATCCAAACAAGGTCAGTTATAGAATAGATTATAAACAGGAACACCTTTACAGTAAAAGTATGAACTTGTACTTCAATCCTAAATTGATCTTTTATGTAAATCTGTGTCTGAATGGTTCCACTGATCAATATTTCCAATTCGCAGGTTAATCTTTCCTGGCAGCACAAGTAGCAGAAGTCGTTAGCACTGCGACTTCACAGCACCAGGGTCCCAGGTTTGATTCCCCGCTGGGTCACTGTCTGTGCGGCGTCTGCACGTTCTCCCAGTGTCTGCGTGAGTTTCCTCTGGGTGCTCCGGTTTTCTCCCCCAGTCCAAAGACATGCAAGTCCTTGCAAAGACACGGATTGGATAGGCCAAATTGCCCTTAGTGTCCAACGGTTAGGTGGGGTTATGGTGAGAGAGTGGGCCCGTGTAGGGTGTTCTTTCGGCTGGTCGGTGCCTCCTCCTGCTCTGTAGGGATTCTTTAATTTATAGGCATGGCACAGTCACAGGTACAGATTTAACCCTGACGTGAAGCTGAAATGTTGTCAGTTGTAGCATTGCTCGTCAAATCAGGTGATTGTCGGTTCACGTTCCACTCCAGAAAGTGCAAAATTTAGCTTGACACTCCAGTGCAGTACCAACTTAGTACCTCAATGATGCAGGTGCAATTTTTTGGACGAGATTTGACACCAAGGCCTGAACAGAGCTTCTACTCCTGATCACTATCCAGTGACCTGAAGAGTGCAGCTGATAGGCATAGACAGGATTGGGCTGAACTACGCAAGATAACCTACCAACACTTACTGGTGGAATTCAAATAAAGGATGGCCATTGGGATAAGAGAGGTCATCGAGATGGTTGCATCAATGTGCTAGGATGTATACTGCACACGTGGACAACACGGTAGCACAGCCGTAATGTGAAGACGAGGGGATTTTCACAGTAACTTAATTGCAGTGTTAATGTAAGCCCACTTGTGACACTAAAGATGATTATTAATACAGCTTCAATGGCACATTTATCTTGGAAACCTATGACCCAATCTGTGTTCTTTGAATATCAGCAACTCTTAACATGTTCGCAGGAAACATCTTTATCTGCTAATCATTTATTTTGAACAGATTATTGACAGTTAAACAATGGAATTTCATATCACTGTGCCTTCCTAAACACAGTGCCCAGTTTTAATCCTAGGGTTACAGAGAATTTACCCTTAAACGTACTGGCAAAGAGAATCAATTTAATATTTTCCTTTTCATTATAGAAAATGATTCTTCACCTTAAATCCTTGACAAATAGATATGCTTTAAAGAATTTAGCCTGTACTTCTCCATATCTAAATTTATTGGGATCAGAGTGTTAAAGCTGTGGATGAGATCTCAGGAGTGTTTCTTTGGGTGCGGGAAATTAAGTCAATGATCAACTTGCTTTTACTTACTATGCATCCATGTCAGTCTTGTGTTGTCAAGGACTGAAACATCAGACTGCAACCAAACATTAAATGTTCCATCGATTTCCGAATTAGACAAAGGGAACCCAGGAACAATAAGCAAACTAATTTGAATTGATAACTGGTTACAGATAAGACACCTAGCACTCTACAAGTTGCACAACAATCTAATTACTACTTCAGAATTTCCTGCATCTCTCTCATCAGCCCACCCATAACTTAAAAATATCATCATTCGTCTCAGTTCTCTAACCTGGAGAAACTTTACCATCTGCCCAGTTTCCCCATTGTTAATCATAGCCAGCTTCTGAGAATGGACAGTTGGTTGGCAGGCCTAATTTTTTGTAGTTTCTTTTAAGGTATCTCTTCCAGTCCACCAGTTCCTGCTCTGCCATTTAAGTCTCTGCGACAACTTGCTTCTTCATTAACTGTCATTGAAGATTCTTCCAAAGAAAATAAATCTAAAAATTACTGCTACTACATTTTTCTTAAAACATGCAAGCAGGTCATCCCGCAGAGTTGCCAGATCTCAAACAGATTCTGCCATCTCTCGCCAGATAGCCCGATTAAAGGCATTGTCTGTAGCAAGTTTTTTCAAAAAGTGCCACGAAGCTTGGGTTATAGAAGAGAGATTAATGGGAAGTAACAATGGAGTTGGACTGGGTAATGAAGCAAGGAAATAAAAGGGGGGTGGGGAAAGAAAGGAGAAAATGGGACAGATGTTTGAAGCGGTGTAATGTTGAAACTTCATAGAATACATGATACATGTAGCAAAATAAAACTCAAACTCTGATTAGCCTCGATTAGAGTTCACTGCAGCATCAAGTGTGAACCTCAAAAATCAAAATAGTCAACAGAAAACCAGGGAAATCTTCCAAGTCTATAGCAACGCCATTCAAGAATTATATCAGGATGCCCATTATCACACAAACATAAGTGCTCCCCCACAAAAGGCTGTGGACAATGGGGCAATTGGTGCACTGAAGATTAAGATCAACAGAATTTGAGGGAAGTATAAGAACATTTTGAAAAAGCACATAATATTTATGGGATCAAGAAACTGAATGATTAAACCAGCTGAAGCCAGGGCAGCACAGTAGCAGTGGTTAGTACAGTTGGTTCACAGCTCCAGGGTCTCAGGTTCGATTCACGTCTTGGGTCACTGTCTGTGCAGAGTCTGCATGTTCTCCCTGTGTCTGCATGGGTTTCCTCTGGGTGCTCCGGTTTCCTCCCACAGTCCAAAGATGTGCAGGTTAGGTGGATTGGCCATGATAAATTGTCCTAAAAAAGGTTAGTAGAGGTTACTGGGTTATGGGGATGGGGTGGGCTTAAGTGGGGTGCTCTTTCCAAAGGCCGGTGGAAACTCGATGGGTCGAATGGCCTCCTTTTGCACTGTAAATTCTATGATTCTATGATGCAGCTGAATACCTACCTCTGTGCTCTTATGTTGCAATTAAACTATTAGTTCCGTGGACTTACACCAGGAACAGGCAATGTTCAATCAGCATATTGTCAGACTCCACCCAATCGGCACATTTCTCTTAAGATTCCGTTAGAACAAACCAGTAACACTCCCAACTGATGGTCTGAAGCTAACCTTTAGAAGAACATTATGTTGCATGTGGGCAAGTATTAATTTAAAGTAAATGCTGCGTTTTGAACATACCAAAAAAGGAGTACAAAATTTAAGACTCCTAAAATGGACTTCTGTTAAATATACAATGCTCACCACTTCTTAAAAAAAAAAATCATCGGACACCATAACTGCACAACTAGATGATGCGATTGACTCTAAAAGGCCCTCTGAAATGCAAGCCATTCAGTTATAGGGCAATTAGCGATGGGCAATAAATGCTGGTCCAGCCAGCGACATCCCAGGAATGATTGCTTTTTAAAGTTAGAGTTTCAAAGTTCCTAAAAGACTAAGTCATTAATGAACCAGTGCCATGCAGTCTGGAATTAGAGGCATTTCTAAAGGTTAGTTTGGAAAGTAGACTAGAAAACGTGGACGACAAAATGACAAAGTTGAATCAGCATTTTGCTGGACAGCTGGCATTAGAAAGGAGCCCTCCAGCATAAACACTTAAGAGAAGCACCAACTATTCCCTGCAGTACCACTTTAATCCCGTTCAGTGAAAGCCGTTCAGTGAAAGCCAGGAGCAATTTTGCCCTGGGACATGATTTCAACCCTGCATAGGGCAAAAGCATTGTCATTGTCAAGTAAGAGAGAGCAAAATGAACAAGTTACAGTAACCAGTTATTGCAACGTGTGGTTGAATGCATCTTCTTCAGAAAGGCAGAAATCAAATTTCCCAAAAACCGAATACAAATCATGAAACCACCCCATTAACCTGAAGACTTAACACTTTTCAGCAGGACCCGATCTTCAGCTCCTGAGCATTCACCATTGGAAATCATCAATTATTCTCAATTTATTGATTAAAGTGACAGTTAGGTGTGAACCATCAGTTCTCTTTTTAATAAATGAATATTTGATTTGCCTCAGACTGAACTGCACAGAAAAGTCAAGAAAAATATGGGCTGATATCCAACAACATAAAATTACACCAGTGTCAGAAAGTATGTTATATATGTGGTTGCATCTGTGCAATTATTTTTTTCCTATATGTATAAAAAGAATGTTAAAAAACAACTAAAGGAAATGTGGTATTTACACTACACGATTGTTATTTTACATAGTACAGTATTTACATCACAGAAGTAGATGATAAAGCCCGAAAAGGTAATTAATGCTGCATACGAGCCTCCTCCCATCTGAACATATCCTTCTACTCCTTTTACCTTTCTGCATTTACCTGGATTCTCCTTAAATGGATCAACTCTATTCATCCTCACTGCTTTTTTTTTTTAATTGCCTTTGGCAGTCTCTATAAAAATACACACACTTGGAAAAACAGCAAGTGCCAATTACATCTAGAAAGTAGCGGGAGTACTAAAGTTGATGATGTACACGAGTTCCATTGCAATCACGCGTGATGGACACTGAGCGAAAGCACTTCTGCAACCATCTAATACAAGTTTCCTTGCATTTTCATTCTCACCTTCTCCCAGGATACTATCCCCATGCCCTCAGCTCGCTTGTTGTTTAAAACAAAAGAAAACTCTCCAGCTACATCTTCAAATAGAATTAATTTTTTTTTTTAAACTGTAAAAGCTACCCCAGTAGAAGCAGTTGTGTTTTCCATAATTACAGAAGCACAAGGAAATGTCATTATTATGGAAGGGGCATTCAGCTCAACTTGACAGTACCCTACAGGCTGTGCACCCTACAGGCTGTGCACCCTACAGGCTGTGCACCCTCCTCCAATCCCCCTATTCCACACCAGTTCAGTAATCCAGCTGGTAATTTCTCCCACAGATCATCCTGAGGAAATCAGGAAATGCAACTGCAAAGAATTGCTCTAATTTGGAACGTCTATAATACCCTACAGAGCCTTCCTTTTACCAGCAGTACACTGGCGGGAAAGTGGTCATTTCTACACCGGAGATCACCTAATAAAAAATTTAAACAGACATCGATCTCCCAAGAATAAGGTAATTTGAAAGCCAATTCAACAGTTCAAGCCAGACTATATCTATATCACTATCTCTATATACAAATTAAAATTTTAATTCAGCTTACCAAAAGCCTCAAATCTAAAAAAGTAGGTTAACAAAAGTGCAGAGTTACTTTTTCTCTTGCATTTCCCTACAAAACAGGTAATATTTTTAGATGAACACCCAGAACGAGTTAACCTTATCGTGCAACTTTTCACAAATAAACGCTCTCTGGTTGTGATTTGCACGTTTTCCTCACCTACAGATTCTCAGCCATAGGAAAAGAGAGAGGGAGCTAGAATCAGAGTGAGGAATGGAAAACAATGCTGAAATAACAGATACCACTTTGGGTGTACAAACATACCCACTGAACTGGAAGTACACCCATTTCAAACCAAATTCATACACGAAAACATCAGAATTGAAGATATCCAGGGGAGTGAGGGAATTAATAAAAACGACATTTGGGAGATGAGAACAGAGGAAGACTGTTTTTAAATGCACATGGGGGGGGGGGGGGGGGGGGGGTAGAGAACAGCTTCGTTTCTCCAACTGCATACCTGCTTCCTGCACAGAATCCCTCTGCGCCGTTCCGATTTACTCCCGTTACACGGGAGTCATTGGAATCCCAGCAAAACCCCAATAGCAACACAGAAATTCTGAGCAAATTAGTTCTGCGTTTGGTGGGACTGGCCTGGAGCGCACACATCCGCAGTTGTCCAGTTCGCTCCATAGCCCCTACTGATCGGAGGCTCGAATCGGATGCAGAAGCGCGAAGGGAAACATGCTAACTCGCTGGCGCTGTTAAACAAATTCTTCACAACATCTTCCCTTTGAAATCGACAACTGGGGCCAGTTCTAGCAAATTAAAGTCCACGTTTGGTTGCAAACAGCTCCTGGCTTTCTCCCCCGCCCCCCAAAACCGGGTTGAATGCTACAGTGGCAAACAGATTTTAGAAGCTGTATGGCGAGAGCTTTATAAACAGGGGCTGCAAGGAGGAGACTGAAATCGATTTATTTCCTTTTAATTAATCATTTAACACGTATTTCACGAGGCAGATCTAAATTTAAAATGAGCATTCAGGCCAAAACAAACCCAATTCTAAAATCCACAAACCAAGTTATCCTATCAGCAAAAAATGTTCCATTTCCTCTCCCTCGATTTCCATAGTAACAATATAATGGAACAAATATTAATTTGTAACAAGTGTGCTGCAACATTCCCGATGATACGTTAAAAAGGTTGAAATCACTAACAAAATAACAGCATCTCTGAATAGAACATCTCCTAATTTTCTTCCATCTTAAGAAACACACAATTTGAAATTCGAGAATACAAAACCTGACTGCTGGTTGCAAGCATACATCAAAGATAGCAGAGCTTCAAACTCTGCTCGAAAGTACCCAGCGCCCTCTTATTGTGTTTAAAAAGAAAATATTTTGTGAAACAAAACGCAATTAACACTGACAACAAAAAAAAACAAATGAAATGAAACGGAAGGTAACCGATCAAATGTTCTTTTGATCAATACCAGCTCTCGATAGGGGGGGGGGGGGGCAACAACAAAAAAAGTACATCAGGTCAACAGTTACATCAAACAGATAAAAGGGGGAAGAAGAGCGAAAAAGGAAATTGAAGTCTTCCAATAGTGCGAATAGGAATCTCCTCCCTTTTTTACATCCAGAAAGTGGCAATTTGATTTTAAAAAGGGGGTGGGCCTTTACAAAACAAAATAGTTTACAAAAAGGCTGCTCAGCATTATAAAAATTACATTCCCTCCGAAAATGCATCACCCCAGAGTTTAAAAGTACAAAATGTTGAGAAGTTGCGATTGAAGCGCCCAGCCACGGGTACAATTATCACACAGCAGCGATTTGGGAAGCTACGAGATTCCATTTGCAGGCACATACAGAAAAGACTCCCCCGCTCATCGCTTAACAATGCAGCTACTCCCACCCACCCATCAGCTGTAAAACTGGAGAGAGAAAAAAAAGCGGTGGAAAAAGAGAGTGGAGAGAAGCAAGAGCAATTTAAATGTGTGCCCTTTCTTCCGGCTGGGACACTGACTGACTGAATGAATGAAGTGTCTGCAGCTGCAGCAGCCCCTGTGTGCAATGTATCCGTGTGCGCCGCTGGTTACACTGTATTGCCCCGTGATACACTGTTGCACCGCGGTTACTCTGTCTCCCTGTGAATGACAGCTTACCTTCATGCCAATCTTCATCAGACTGACACCGCCGCGGCGCCGCCACGCGCTCACATCGAGACATCCCCATGACGTCAGCGCGCCCCGGCCTCGCCCCCATTGGCTGCCCGCTCCGCCCCCGTCACGCGCGGGAAGGCAGCGCCGCGGACTGATTGGAGCGGCCCACGCTCGGCTCCGCCCCCTTCCTCCTCCTCCCTCCCTCCAGCGGAGCGAGGAGGAGCTGGTGTACGAGAGGCTTGGCGGAGAGAGAGGGCGAGGGGGGGTGGGTCGGAGCAATTGGGTCATTTTAACCACCCCCTCCCACCCCAAGCTGCGGCCGCTGGGCGTTCATCGCCCCGCTCTCCTCCCCCTACATTGCGTCGCAGGCTTTCATTGGACAGCACAGCTGTCACTCAGCTGTCGCTCTAGTGCTTCCGTTCTCCCTAATTAATATTCATAACCGGCGAGTTTTTTTTTTAAAGGGCAAAGCACATCAGCGACGCTCTGCAAATGGCCAAGTCAGCCAGGGAATGGCGTAAAGTTGCACTGGACCACCCCAGCTATCTCTGACAGGGGGAAATAAAATGTCGTAACTGCAGCTCGTTATATTTTTATTGCAACATGATTAAAAATATATAAAACCCACTCAATGTTTCAGCTGTTTTTTTTCTCCTTTTGATGAGGGAGCCAGAATCGAGTTAATGCTGCTGTGTTAATCTCATTCTCTGCACCTCCACATTAAATTTCCAGATGTCAAGTAATTCCTGACTTGGAAGAAAGCAGCTGCTACCAAACACCATTCAACACACACTTTTTTCTTTGCATAGACAAAACCAAGATGTTTTAAATCATGTAGTATTGTCCATCTCAAAATAGAGTGGAACAACACTGTTGTAAACAAAAACAACTTGTATTTTATGTACAGCCTCATTGGAATGGCCCAAGACTTCTCACACGAGCCATGTAAGTGAGCCACATAAGGAGATAGTAGCAGAAGTGAGCAAAAGCTTGGTCTGATCAGTCTCTTAAAGGAGGCGGGAAATGGCGAGAGAGGTGGAAAGATTTAGGGAGGAATTCCAGATCCCAGGGCCTTGGAACTGAATAGATGATTGCCAGCAGGGGAGCGATTAATATCAGGGATACCTGAGAAGGGAGTAGGAGACAGAAAATTAGCGAATGACTCTGAAAGACAGAAGAAGCACAGGTTAAAATGCTTACAGCACAGGAATCTGACAATATTAAAATGTATTTCTTTTAAATACGAGTATAGCAACAAAGTTGATGAGTTGAGGGCACAGATAGACACATGGCAAATGACATCATTGCTATAACTGGGGGCAGCAGGGTAGCAGGGGCAGCAGGGTAGCATGGTGGTTAGCATAAATGCTTCACAGCTCCAGGGTCCCAGGTTCGATTCCCGGCTGGGTCACTGTGTGGAGTCTGCACGTCCTCCCCCTGTGTGCGTGGGTTTCCTCCGGGTGCTCCGGTTTCCTCCCACAGTCCAAAGATGTGCGGGTTAGGTGGATTGGCCATGCTAAATTGCCCGTAGTGTCCTAATAAAAGTAAGGTTAAGGGGGGCTTGTTGGGTTACGGGTGTGGGGTGGATACGTGGGTTGAGTAGGGTGATCATGGCTCGGCACAACATTGAGGGCCGAAGGGCCTGTTCTGTGCTGTACTGTTCTATGTTCTATGGATATTTAGGCAGGATAGAGAGGGGGCTAAATGATGAGGGTGGAGAATTATTGGTTAAAGAATCAATGATAATAATATTTATTAGTGTCACAAGTAGGCTTACATTACACTGCAATGAAGTTACTGTGAAAATCCCCTAGTCGCCATACAACGGCGCTTGTGCGGGTACACTGAAGGAGAATTCAGAATGTCCAATTCACCTAACAAGCACGCCTTTCGTGACTTGTGGGGGGAAACCAGAGCACCCGGAGGAAACTACGCAGACACACGGAGAACGTGCAAACTCCGCACAGACAGTGACCCAAGTCAGGAATCAAACCCGGGTCCCTGGTGCTGTGAAATCACAGTGATTACATCTGTGAGGAGGGATGATATATTAATGAGTCAAAAAATGAAGCTATATGGGTTGAGCTCAGAAATAAAAAGGGGCCGCCACACGACTAGGATATACCATCCCAAACAGTGAGAGGGAGATAGAAGGACAAATATATTGCCAAATTTCTGAGTGCAAAAACAATAATAATAATCTTTATTATTGTCACAAATAGGCTTATATTAACACTGTAATGAAGTTACTGTGAAAATCTCCTAGTCGCCACACTACGGCGTTTGTTCGGGCACACAGGAGGAGAATTCAGAATGTCCAATTCACCTAACAAGCACCTCTTTTGGGACTTGTGGGAGGAAACCGAAGCGGCTGAAGGAAACATACACAGACATGGAGGGAACGTGCAGACTCTGCACAGACAGTGACCCAAGCGGGAAACGAACCCGCGACTCTGGCGCTGTGAAGTAACAGTGCTGACAATGTGTTACGGTGCTGCCCCTAAATCTGTAATAATTGGGGACTTGATCTACCCTAATATCAACTGAGAGACAAACGGTATAATAGGCATAGAGGGACAAAATTATTGAACTGCATTCAAGAGAACTTTATTAGCCAGCATGTAACAAGCCCAATAAGAGTAAGTGCAATTCTATGTTTAGTCTCTGGAAATAAAGCTGGGTAAGTGGATGGAATAGCAGTGGGGGACCATTTGAAGATAGTGATCATAATACAGTTATATTATGGAATTATGGAAAAGGTTAAAGACCAAACAGGAGAAAAAGTTCTAAATTGGGTGAGACAAATTTTACAAAGCTGAGAGACGGTCTGGCAAAAGTATTAGTTACAGCCACTTCATCATAGAATCATAAAATCCCTACAGTGCAGAAGGAGGCCATTTGGCCCATCGAGTCTACACCAACCCTCTGAAAGAGCACTCTACCTATGTCCACTCCCCCGCCATATCCCTGTAACGCCATAACCCCATCTAATCTTTGGACACCAAGAAACAATTTAGAATGGTCAGTCCACCTAACCTGCACACATTTGGACAGTGGGAGGAAACTGGAGCACCCGGAGGAAACCCACGCAGACAAGGGGAGAATGTACATACTCGACAATCACTCAAGGTTGGAATTGAACCCGAGTTCCTGGCGCTGTGATACAGCAGTGCTCACCACTGTGCCACCATTCCACAGAAATCGGTGAAAAACTAATGGGAGGCACTCAAAAGCGAGATTCTACAGACACATTGTAAACATGTCCCCACAAAGAAAAAGGGCGGTACTGCTAAAGCTAGAACCCCCAGATTATCTAAAAGCATACAAGGGAAGATAATGCAGAAAAGGAAAGCTCTGACAGTTGCAAAATAATTAATAATGTGTAAGGTAAGGTAAAGGTAAAGTCGCCATAGTCCCAGATGACCATAGGCTTCTTTCACCTTTGAGGGGGAAGAGGTCTCTGGTGGTGGTTTAACCTGAGGATCACCAACACCTCACTGAGGGGCAAGAATGAGATGACGGGCCTTCATTAATAACACCTAGAGGAGTGCAGAAAGTACAGGAGTGAAGTAAAAAAGGAAACTAGGAAAGCAACAAGAGGATATTAAAATATATTGGCAGGTAAAATCAAAGAAAACCCAAAGATGTTTTATAAGTACATTAAGAGCAAGAGAATAATTAAAGGAATGGGAGCGTTTATTACAGATGTGCATGGTAATTGGTGTGTTAATGCTGAAGGTGCGGGCAGTGTTGTGGTGAGTATTTTGTCTCCCTCTTCACAAAGGAGAGGGATAGAATCATAGAATGTAGAGTGCAGAAGGAGGCCATTTGGCCCATCGAGTCTGCACCAGCCCTTGGAATTAGCACCCCACTTAAGCCCACACCTGTAACCCAGTAACCCCACCTAACCTTTTATTTGGACACTAAGGGCAATTTAGCATGGCCAATCCACCTAATCTGCACATCTTTGGACAGTGGGAGGAAACCGGAGCACCCGGAGGAAACCCACGCAGGCACGGTTTTGTGAGGGCCACAAAGAATCCAGCACGAGTTCACAAGTTCATCAAACATTTTGGTGTCTGGCGCAGCTGGGTACGTAAGGCTCCTAATCACCCCAAACGTATGCAGGCCACAGGCGGTGAGCAATATGACCACCTGGCGCTCGTTTTCGGTGATGTTGTTTGCCCGGAAACAGTAATGCATCCTTTGTGCGTACTGGTTCCAGCTTTCCAGCGCAGCATCAAAAACATCCAAATGTCCAGACAGAGGCATGGTATAATAGAAAACAACTTCCAACCTGTGTCCAACAAAAATCCAGGGAGGTGGCTTCAGCAGTGTAGACAGCTATTCACTTTAACCCTCGTCGCCAGTTTTGTGAGGGCCACGAAGAATCCAGCACGAGTTTTCAGGATACAAAGAAATAACATTTATTTACAAATTAACATATATATATATATATATACACACACAACAGCAGCAACTTCTCTTGCTGCCAAACTCCTCTCTCTGGTTCCAAACTGGCCAACTCTATTTATGCAGGGAGTCTGCTAATGATTTCTCCGCCCCCCTCATTGGGGAAGCTCATACTCCCACAGGATTGTGGGATTGCCATTAGTCCCCAGCCAGTGGTAAGCAGGCAGGTTATAACATCCCTCCCCCCCAAAGTCCAAGGAATCCACCGAAGACCCTGGTGAAGGAGGGCGTCGGACTCGTTTTGCCACAGGCCGTTTTGCACCATTTGCACAAGGCGCTGGATCAGGCGGCGTGTAACGAGATGGAGACCGGTACTTCCGTGATGAACGGCGTAATGGTTGTACATCCATGGCCCGTGGGCCCAAGGATTCCCCCTCTGAGGTGTCTTGTGTCTCCATCTCGGAGTCAGAGTCTGCTGCCTCCGTCATCTCGGTGTCTTTATCTCCACGCGGTTCTGTCACGACCTGCGCAGGCTTTGAGTGAGGCACCAGAGGAAGATTGTGAGGAATACTTTCCATTGTGTCTGGTCTCTGCGGCTGTAGGAATGGGCTCCTGGGCGGGCAATCTTTGGCAGGGATAGTCTTCTGGACAGAACATGGTCTACATGTTTGCGCTGGAGACGCCCGTGGGCTTGTACCTGGTAAGAGATAGGGCCCGTTTGGCGAAAGATTACGCCAGGGACCCACTGGGCACCACCAGCAAAATTCCAAACGAACACTGGGTCACCGGGCGTAAACTGCTGAATCGGCCGATGCCGAGAAAACCCATGTCCCTGCCGTTCTTGTCTGTGGCGTACTTTTGAGCCAATGTCCGGGAAAACCATGCTAAGGCGGGTGCGAAGTCTCCGGCCGATTAGGAGTTCTGCGGGAGCTACCCCAGTCACCGCATGGTGGGGTGGTCCTATATGAAAACAAAAACCGAGCCAGTCTCATGTCTATCGACCCAGAAGACTGCTTCTTTAGGCCTCGTTTGAATGTCTGCACTGCGCGCTCCGCCAACCCATTTGAAGCCGGGTGGTAAGGGGCAGTGCGGATATGGCGTATGCCGTTCATCTTCATGAACCTTGCAAGCTCCTCACTTGTGAACGGAGTGCCATTGTCTGTGACCAGCACCTCGGGGAGGCCATGTGTACTGAAAGACAGACGCATCTTCTCGATTGGTTGCGCAGGACGTTGTGCCTCCCATCTTATGCACCTCTAACCATTTAGACTGGACGCCGATTAATAGCAGGAACATGGATCCTTGAAAAGGGCCGGCGAAATCCGCATGCAAACACTCCCAAGGCCGCTCTGGCCATTCCCAGCGCGGCCGGCGGAAGCTTCTGATGCTCCTGGCAAATGGAGCAGTTTTGGGCCACCTTCTCAATGTCGGTGTCGAGGCCTGACCACCAGGCATAACTCCGGGCCAACATTTTCATTTTGGTCACACCTGGATGCCCATTGTGCAAGTCTCTGAGTATCAGCTCCTGTCCTTTTTCCGGGATAATCACACGCGTCCCCCACAGAAGGATGCCGTCTACCACGCTGAATTCGGACAGCTTGGAGGAAAATGCCCGCAACTCGCCTGGGAGCTGTCTATGCTGCCCTCCATACAGGACTATGTGCCGAACCTTCGACAGGATTGGCTCCGTCTGGGTCCACTCACGGATCTGTGATGCCGTGACAGGCAAGGTGTCCATAAAATTTAGGGTTGCAACCACCTCACCGGTCATAGGGGTTGACATGGGGCCGGTCGATAAAGGCAATCGGCTCAGTGCGTCGGCATTTGCTATCTGGGTTCCTGGTTTGTGTTCCAGAGAATACTCATTGGCAGCGAGCAACAAAGCCCAGCGCTGGATCCGTGCGGAAGCAATGGGCGGTATTGGCTTATCCTCTCTGAAAAGTCCCAGCAGAGGCTTATGATCAGTCACGATAGTGAAGTGGCGGCCATATACGTACTGGTGGAAACGTTTCACCGCAAAGACCACTGCCAGGCCCTCCTTCTCGATCTGCGCGTACTCTTTTTCTGCTGCAGTCAATGTGCGGGAGGCGAAAGTATCGGACACTCGGCCCTGTTCTCCATCTTGTGGGACAGGACGGCCCCAATACCATACGGGGATGCATCACATGTGACGAGCAAAGGCTTTCCAGGATCATAGTGGGTTAGTAACACAGAAGACGACAATTGTTGTTTTACCCACCGGAAAGCGGTTTTTGCGGCTGACCCCAAACCCAGGTGTGATTCTTCTTTAGCAGAAGGTGCAACGGGGCCAGCGTAGTTGCCAGATTGGGGAGGAACTTCCTGTAATAGTTTACGAGGCCGAGAAATGAACGAAGACGCGAAGTGTCAGTCGGGGCGGGGGCCTATTGAATCGCGCGCACCTTCTCTGCGACGGGGTGCAAACCTTCGCGGTCCACCCGATAACACAGGTAGACTACTTCCTTCGCCTGAAAAACGCACTTTGTGTGATGTAAACGGACTCCAGCCTCTGAAAAGCGTCTAAGGACAGCCTCCAAATTTGCCTGCTCCCTGTGATCAAAACGTCATCAAAGTAAACAGCAACACGCGGTAAACCTCTCAAAATGCCCTCCATAATGCGTTGAAAAATAGCACAGGCAGAGGATACCCCAAATGGCAAACGTGTATATTCATACAGGCCCCGGTGTGTATTAATCGTTACATATGGCCGGGAGGCAGGGTCCAGCTCCAACTGTAGGTAGGCGTGACTCATATCTAATTTTGTGAACGAGAGTCCGCTTGCAAACTTTGCGTAGAGATCTTCTATGCGAGGCATTGGGTATTGGTCGAGTTAGGAAGCTGTGGTGCTGCCCAGTCAGCGAAACGGACGGGCCTGATGATACCCAAAGTCTCCAAACGAGTGAGCTCCCCTTCCACCTTCTCAAGCAAGGCGTAAGGCACCAGGCGCGCCCGGAAATAGCGTGGCGTGGCTCCTGGTTTGACTTGGATACGGGCTATGGCCCCTTTTATTTTCCCCAAACCGGGCTGGAATACATCTGGGTATCGTCCAAGCACCTCCGTCAACCCTCCAGAAACTGTTTAGAGGAGGTGCTGCCACTGCAACCGCAAATGGCGCAACCAGTCCCGACCCAACAGGCTGGGGCCCATGGCCGTGCACCACGGTAAGTGGGAAACGCCCCTCCTGGCATCCATAAACAACAGGGGTCATCGTAGTTCCTGCAATGTCCAATGGTTGCCCCGAGTAGGTGACCAACCTGGCCTGTGTGTCGGTTAATGTAAGGGTCTGTATGCCCTGCTTGATGTGGTAGAATGTCCTCTGGGCGATCACGGACACCGCTGCGCCAGTGTCCAACTCCATCTCAAGCGGGTGACCATTGACCCGCACTGTCACCTTAATGGGGGCCAAACAGGGAGCTGCCACACAATGCTGCTGTAGGCAGTCATCCTCAGTCTCCGCGTCCTCGGGAGTAGTCGCCGCAGGTTCATCCAAATGAAAGGTACGGCCCCTGGACTGGCCACAGTTTCGGTTGGAACGACGGTGCCTCTGGCGCCCCCAGGACCGGCGTCCGCGACGGGGTCGGCGCCTACAAGTCTGACACGGACATGGCTCCTCATCCATTGGTTCTGGAGAAGGCTCCCTTCGGGGAGGAATGTCTGACGGCCACTGGCGTCGGTCTGGACGTCGCCTTGCCCAAGGTACCGCAGGTGTGCGGGGGATGCTTTCGGACGGAAGGGGTTGTGCCCCAAGGCATGCACCTCCATTCCCTGTAGTTCCTGCATGCCCCATTCTGTGCTCTCCCGGGACAATACTATTTAAATGGCCTGTTGAAAAGTCAATGTTGGCTCGGCTAACAACTTTCTCTGGTGGCCACATTGTTAATACCGCAAACCAAACAGTCGCGTAACATTTCTGACAAGGTCTCACCATAGTCACAGTACTCCGCAATCCTGCGTAGCCTGGATAGAAAGTCGGCAAGGGATTCTCCTGGGGTCCTTTCAGCGGTATTAAACCGATAACATTGGACTATCGTGGATGGGGTTGGGTTAAAATGTTGCCCCACTAAGTTCACAAGTTCATCAAACGTTTTGGTGTCTGGCGCAGCTGGGTACGTAAGGCTCCTAATCACCCCAAACGTATGCGGGCCACAGGCGGTGAGCAATATGACCACCTGGCGCTCGTTTTCGGTGATGTTGTTTGCCCGGAAACAGTAATGCATCCTTTGTGCGTACTGGTTCCAGCTTTCCAGCGCAGCATCAAAAATACCAAACGTCCAGACAGAGGCATGGTGTAATAGAAAACCACTTCCAACCTGTATTCAACAAAAATTCAGGGAGGTGGCTTCAGCAGTGTAGACAGCTATTCACTTTAACCCTCGTCGCCAGTTTTGTGAGGGCCACAAAGAATCCAGCACGAGTTTTCAGGATACAAAGAAATAACATTTATTTACAAATTAACATATATATACAACAGCAGCAGCAACTTCTCTTGCTGCCAAACACCTCTCTCTGGTTCCAAACTGGCCAGCTCTATTTATGCAGGGAGTCTGCTAATGATTTCTCCGCCCCCCCTCATTGGGGAAGCTCAGACTCCCACAGGATTGTGGGATTGTCGTTAGTCCCCAGACAATGGTAAGCAGGCAGGTTATAACACACGGGGAGAACATGGGTTTCCTCCGGGTGCTCCGGTTTCCTCCCACAGTCCAAAGACGTGCAGGTTAGATGGATTGGCCATGATAAATTGCCCTTAGTGTCTAAACAGGTTATATGGGGATGTTGGGTTACGTGGATAGGGTGAAAGTGGGTCAGTGCAGACTTGATGGGCTGAATGGTTTCCTTCTGCACTGTATGTTCTACGCTCTAAACGTGCGGACTCTGCAAAGACAGTGACCCAAGCCGGGAATCGAACCTGGGACCCAGGAGCTGTGAAGCAACTATGCTAACCACTGTGCTACCGTGCTGCCCCAACATCTGGATAATGCAGATGTTCCCGTTAAAGAGGAGTGTGAAATATTAGATACAATTAGCATAGTGAGAGAGGAAGCACTGGTGGGATTGACATCCTTGAAGGTGGATAAATCACCCAGGATGGAATGTGTCCCAGGCTGTTAAAGGAGGCATGGGAGGAAAGAGCATATGTGCTGAGGATCATTTCCCAATTCTCACTAGATACAGATGAGGTACCAGAGGATTGGAGATCTGCAAACATTGTACCATTATTTAAAAAGGGTGTGAGGGATAGGCCAAATAATTAAGGGTGGTCAGTCTGACGTCAGTGGTGGATAAATTACTAGGATCAATTCCGAGAGACAGGATAAACAGTCACTAATCTAATCAAAGGTTTTGAGGAAGTAACAAGGAGGATTGATGAAGGTAGTGCAGTAGATGTTATCCACATGCATTTCAGTAAGGCATTTGGCAAAGGTTCCATAAGGCAGACTGGTTAGAAAAGTAGAAGCCCATGGGATGCAGAGCAATGCGGTGAGTTGGATCCAAAATTGGCTCAGTGACAGGCAACAAAGAGTAATGGTTGCGAATGGAAAATGGTTTCCAATGGCATTCCACAGGATGCCTTGCTATTTGTTGTATATATTAATGATTTGAACTTAAATGAGGGTAACTCATTGGGAAATTTGCAGATGATGCAAAAATTGGCCGTATAGCTGATAGTAAAAAAGGTAGCTGTTGGTTCCAGAATAATATCAATGGTTTGGATGAGCGAGTGGAAAAGTTTCAGATGGGATTTAATCCAGAGAAGCATAAGGCAATGCATTTGGGGAGGGAAACCAAAGCTAGGGAATACACAATAAATGGGAGATTATTGGGAAGGATAGAGGATGAGAGAGACCATAGAGTGCATGTCCACAGAGTGGACATGAAGATGGCTGGACAGA
This sequence comes from Scyliorhinus canicula, assembly GCF_902713615.1. Lineage (NCBI taxonomy): Eukaryota > Metazoa > Chordata > Chondrichthyes > Carcharhiniformes > Scyliorhinidae > Scyliorhinus > Scyliorhinus canicula. The sequence goes on along the minus strand of NC_052164.1, from coordinate 68,992,446 downwards.
TGGATAAAGTGGGAAAGAAAGCATCTGGAATGCCTTCATTTATTGGACAAGGTATAGAATACAAAAGCAGGTTTTGTAATGCTGGAATGGTATAAAATACTGGTTAGGCGACAGCTGAAATTCTGCCTGCCGTTCTGGTCACATTACAGGAAGGACATATTTGCTGTGTACAGAGAAAGTACAAAGGAGATTTACAAGAATGTTGCCGCGGTTTGAAAATTGCAGCCACGAGGAAAGATTGAATAGGTCGAGGTTATATTCCTTGGAACTGAGGAGGCTAAGGAATGACTAATTGAGGTGCACAAGTGTATGAGGGGTCCAGGTACAGTAGACAGGAATGCCTTCTTTCCCCTAGTGCAGAGAGGTAAATTAGCAGCGAGCACAGATGTAAGATGATAAGTAGAAGGATTAGAGGGGACATGAGGGAAAACTTCTTCACCCAGAGTCCAGAATTTGCGGCCTGGCTTGGCTGACGCAGATACAATACGCTTGTGGTGAATGTAACTTGGTAATTCACACTGTATTTACCAATACCTTTGTAAGCGCAGTAGCGTTATCCGACCACTAGGGGGAGTAGCTCTGGGAATGCTCAGGAGTTTGTACAGGGCTCCACCCTTGGCTCCGCCCACAACTCCTTCCCCCTGTGCTGCTGTATAAATACCCTTGTCCAGAGTCAGCCTGCAGTTCATCGAGAGTTCATCAACGGGTAACAGGCTGGCTCTGTAGTAAGTAGATTAAAACCACTGTTCATATCTGAAAGCACGTGTCTGGTGAATTGATGGTTCCATCAATGCTAATGGCCTCTTTTTGTGCCATAACCATTCTATGGTTCTAAGCCAAAATTAGTGGAGCACAGAGTTCCCAGGGGCTGGAGGGGCCAAAGGAGAACAGAGATACATAGAGGTGAGACAATTAAGAGATTTGAAAAAAGGATTAGAATTTTAACATTTGTGTGTTGCTTAACCGAGAGCCAACATAGGTCAACGAGCTGCACGAGTGGGATTTCATGTGAGCTAGGGCACAAATGGCAGAGCTTTGTATGGCCACAAATTCGATTGGGGTAGAATCAGGAGGCTGACAAGTGTGGTGAGCATATTGTATCAACCATTCACCACTGTATTACACTGTATCACGCTGTTGCCCATGTGGGCTCCACCTATGGACCATTGTACTGTACTACACTGATTGTATCATGTTGGTGCCCTTGTGGGCTCCGCCCCTTGAGAGGAGGGAAAAGAGCAGCTGCCCTGTAGGCGGCCCTCATCTGCAGAGCAGTCGCAGGCAGGCACTGTTCTAGTCGATTAAAGCCACTGTTCACTTCAACTCTCTGTCTCGCGTGAATTGATGGTTGCATCAATTTAATCGACTACAACATCGCTATGGAAGCAGCCCTCAAACCTGACCGACTGGAACTCGACCCACAGGCCGCGGAAGCGAAAGGGATTTTTTCACACTGGCTCCAATGTTTCGAGGCCTGCCTCACCGCCTCCTCCTCGCTCACCGTCACGAAGAACAGAAGCTGAGCCTCCTCCACGCCTAGGTGAGCCATCGAATCTCTGTACAACTTGGGGAAGCCTGCACATACGCAGACGCCCTCGCGATGCTGAAGCGCCTATACGTGAGGCCGGTGAACAAAGTGTACGCGCGGCATCTCTTCACCACTCGCCGCCATGCCCCAGGGAATCGCTGGAGGAGTACCTACACAACTTGAAAGTCCTCATGCAAAGCTGTAACTACCAGGCCGTCACAACCTCTCAACATATGGAACTCGCCATCCGGGATGCCTACATGGCTGGAGTCAGGTCCAACTATGTCAGACAGCGCCTGCTCGAGAAAGGCACCCTCGACCTAGAAGAGAGGGTAAAACTAGCCAACTGCCCCCGTCCGATCATGCGACCAGAGAGTACCCCAGGCCTGTGCCGCGTGGCTTCCCACCCAACCTGGGGGGGCTAATCTGCTATTTCTGCGGCCAGCTCCAGCACCTCAGGCAGCGCTGCCTGGCTCGGAATACGAACTGCAGCGACTGCAGCAAAAAGGGACACTTTTCCAAAGTTTGCCTGGCCAGGTCCAAATCCTCCAAATCGCAGGCCCGACTTTCGGACTCACAGGCCCACAGACCCCGCAGTGTGGCTGCGAGCCTGCCGGCTCCACCCCCTCCGGCGCGTCATCTGCCTCGTGTTGTCCATGGGGGCAGCCATCTTCAAATCCGCGCAACACGTGCGATTCACGGGGGCCGCCATCTTCCTCGCCGCCCGACACGTGCGACCATCGGGGGCCGCCATCTTGGGACCACCCATCACCTCCAATCACACCGGCTACCCGCAACTGGGTGCGATCACCCTCGACCAGTCACGACCGGAGCTCCATGATGACCGGCTGGGTCAATGGACACGAAACGCCTTGCCTGTTTGACTCCGGGAGCACGGAGAGCTTCATTCACCCAGACACGATAAGGCGCTGTTCGCACCAAATCTCCCCCGCACTTCAAACACTCTCCCTCGCTTCAGGATCGCACTCAGTGCAGATCCGGGGTACACTGTCGCGAATCTCGCGATACAAGGCATCGAATACGCAAACTTTAAGCTATACGTACTCCCCGATCTCTGCGCTCCTCTCCTGTTGGGACTGGACTTCCAAATCAACCTCAGGAGCCTGACCCTGAAGTTCGGCGGGCCCCTACCCCCTCTCACCGTATGTAGCCTCGTGACCCTGAAGGTTGACCCTCCCCCGCTCTTCGCAAATCTCACCGCCGACTGTAAGCCAGTCGCCACCAGACGCAGGTGGTACAGTATCCAGGACAGGACTTCTATCAGGTCTGAGGTCCAGCGACTCTTGCGGGAAGGGATCATCGAGGCCAGTTAGAGCCCCTGGAGAACTCAGGTGGTGGTCGTTAGGACCGGGGAAATGAACCAGCTGGTTGTTGACTACAGCCAAACCATAGACCGGTACACGCACCTCGATGCGTACCCCCTCCCCCGGATATGGTTAATCAGATCGCACACAACCGAGTCTTCTCCACGGTGGATCTGAAGTCCGCAAACCACCAGCTCCCAATCCGCCCGGAGGACCGCTACGACATGCCCTTTGAGGCAGACGGCCACCTCTTCCACTTCCTCCGGGTCCCCTTCGGCGTCACAAACGGGGTCTCGGTCTTCCAAATATCGATGGACCGAATGGTGGACCAGTACGGGCTGCGGGCCACGTTTCCGTACCTGGGCAATGTCACCATCTGCAGCCACGACCAGCAGGAGCACGGCGCCAATCTCCAGAAATTTCTCCAAACCGCCCAAGCCCTCAACCTCACTTATAACAAGGAGAAATGCATTTTCCGCACAACCAGACTAGCCATCCTCGGCTATGTCGTGGAAAACGGAGTTCTATGCGCCCCCTCCTGCAAATCCCCCTTCCCCACTGCCCCAAGGCCCTGAAAAGGTGCCTCAGGTTCTTTTCCTATTACGCCCAATGGGTCCCCAACAATGCGGACAAAGCCCGCCCACTGATCAAAGCTACCATCTTCCCACTGGCGGCTGAGGCCCGCCAGGCCTTCAGCCGCATCAAGACAGATATTGCCAAAGCCACGATGCGTGCGGTGGACGATTCCGTCCCCTTCCAGGTGGAGAGCGACATGTCAGATGTCGCCCTCGCCGCCACCCTTAATCAGATGGGCAGGCCAGTAGCATTTTTCTCCCGTACCCTCAACGCCTCCGAAAATCAACACTCCTCAGTCGAAAAAGAAGCCCAAGCCATCGTGGAAGCTGTACGGCACTGGAGGCACTACCTCGCTGGTAGAAGGTTTACCCTCGTCACTGACCAACGGTTGGTAGCCTTCATGTTCAATACACAGCAGGGCAAGGTCAAGAACGATCTTGAGGTGGAGGATCGAACTCTCCACCTATAATTACAATACAGTGCATCGTCCTGGGAAGCTCAACGAGCCCCCAGATGCCCTTTCCACGTGCGCCAGCGCGCAAGATGACCGACTCCGGGCCATCCACGATGACCTCTGCCACCCGGGGGTCACCCGGCTTCTCCACTACATCAAGGCCCACAACTCCACTGAGGAGGTCAGGGCCATGACCAGGGACTGCCAGATCTGCGCAGAGTGTAAGCCGCACTTCTATCGGCCGGATAAGGCCCACCTGGTGAAGGCATCCCAGCCCTTTGAGCCCCTCAGTATCGACTTCAAAGGGCCCCTCCCCTCTACCAACCACAACACATATTTCCTCAACGTCGTTGACGAGTTCTCCCGCTTCCCCTTTGCAATCCCCTGCCCCGACATGACAGCGGCCATCATCATTAAGGCCCTACATAGTATCTTTACCTTGTTTGGTTTCCCCACTTACGTCCACAGTGACCGGGGCTCCTCGTTTATGAGTGACGAACTGCGTCAGTACCTGTTCGGTAAGGGCATCGCCTCGAGCAGGACTACCAGTTATAACCCCCGGGGAAACGGACAGCTGGAGAGGGAAAACGTGACGGTCTGGAAGGCCGTCCTCCTGGCCCTACGGTCTAGGAATCTCCCAGTTTCCCACTGGCAGGAGGTCCTCCCCGACCCGCTCCACTCCATTAGGTCTCTCCTTTGCACAGCCATGAACGAGACCCCTCATGACCGCCTGTTTATTTTCCCCAGGAAATCCACCTCCGGGGTTTCGCTTCCATCCTGGCTGAAGACACCGGGGCCTGTCCTACTCGGCAAACAGGTAAGGAGCCATAAGTATGACCCCCTGATCAAGAGGGTCCAGCTCCTTCACACAAACCCCCAGTACACATACGTAGAACACCCCGACGGCCGACAGGATACGGTCTCCCTCTGGGACCTGGCACCCGCAGGTTCCCCTACCACCACCCCAACCTACCCCCTCCCAACGTACGCCGAACAGCGCCCCCGCCCCTACATGGCCTCCACACCCCCTCCTATACTCCCCCCCCCTCTTCGCCGAGCCACAGGAATGAAGCTCCTGAAGACACGCTCCCGGAGTCCACACCTGTGCCCGCACCAATGAGTTCACCACCCATGCCCGCACCCATGAGTTCGACACCCATGCCCGTTGCGAAACTAGAGCTCCGGTGATCGCAGCACATGATCAGGGCACCAGACAGACTGAACCTGTGCGCCCATCATCCCTGCTGGACTTCAATTTTTTTAACAAGGGGTGAATGTGGTGAACGTATTGTACGAACCATTCACCACTGTATTACATTGTATCACGCTGTTGTCCATGTGGGCTCCACGTATGGACCATTGTACTGTACTACACGGAATGTATCATGTTGGTGACCTTGTGGGGTCTGCCCCTGGCTCCGCTCTCTTGAGGGAGATATAAAGAGCAGCTGCCCTGTAGGCGGCCCTCACTTGCAGAGCAGTCGCAGGCAGGCACTGTTCTAGTCGATTAAAGCCACTGTTCATTTCAACTCTCTGTCTCGCGTGAATTGATGGTCGCATCAACCAGGAGAGTTTTGGATAAGTCCAGGGGTAACAAAGGCATGCATAAGGCTTTCAGCAGCTGATAAGCCAAAGCAAGGACAGAGTCAGGCAATGTTATGGAGGTGGAAATAGGAGGTCTTAAATGATAGTGCAGAAATGTTGTAGAAAGTTCATTTTGGGGGCAAATACAACATCTAGGTTGCACACAGTGGGCAGCATATGGCTGAGAAATAGAAGGAGGTCTTTCGGAGACACCAAAGATAAAAGGTGTGGAGGCAGGAAGAGGAGCCTTCACAGATGATTGTCTGGCTATGACTGGACAGGTAAGCATGAAGTTCAAGTCTCATTGTTAATTAATTGTATTTAGTCAAGACGTGAGGCCAAGTTTTATTTGATTAGGGTGGAAGGATGGAAATAACAAACAATGAATTGCACCTTAAGTAGCTACAAGTAGCCTCCCAACAGCTTAGGAACACAAAACAATAAGAATTTGCATTTATATTGTATCGTTCTTCTAAAACACTAAGCTATAAAGCATATGTTAGGACTGATGACAAGGTATCACATGTTTGCAGCACACAGCGTGGCCATTCAGCCAATTGTGTCTGTGCTCAATCTCTGAAGTAGTAAATTGCCTGCTGCCACCCTGACCTTCTCGTAGTAGCCCTGCACATTCTTCCTTTTCAGATAATACAGGTAGATCTGAAGGAGTGTCTCAGATAACGAAGCATTCCCAAAAATAGTCATGCACAGATCTCCTGGTTAAAAAAGGATGAGTAGTGTTCATTAATCTTCAGAAAGGGGGAATTGAAGAACTGATGAATAAAGTGACCTATGTTTCAGTTGTGATAAACTCAAGCAGCTGGAAAATGGATCAGAGATTTGTCAAACAATATGAAACAGCACATAATAGCAAAATCATGGAACCATGATGTCTTATCCCCAATTCAGATTAGATATTAAGTTCAAATTGCATTATTTTTCGGAAGAAATAGTTAATTTGAATGCAAAGGATTCAGTGGCTCTTGTTTTCAACCTGACTTCAGATGAGAAGTTAAATTGAGATGCTAGGGCGGCACATTGGCGCAGTGGTTAGCACTGCTGCCTCACAGCACTGAGGACCCGGGTTCGATCCCAGTCCCGGATCACTGTCCATGTGGAGTTTGCACATTCGCCCGTTTCTGCATGGGTCTCATCCCCACAACCCAAAGATGTGCAGGAAGATGGACTGGCCACAATAAATTGTCCCTTAATTGGGGAAATTTTTTTTAAAATTGAGATGCTGTCTGCTTCTCAAATGTAAATATAAGCCAGGGGTTGGTTTGCTCAGTTGGTTGGACAGCCGGTGTGTGACGCGGAGTGATGCTAACAGCACAAGTTCAATTCCTGTACAGGCTGAGGTTATTCATGCCTTCTGAACCTTGCCCCTCGCCTGAGGTGTGGTGATCCTCAGGTTAAATCACCACCAGTTAACGCACAGAGGGTGGAGCAGCCTTTGGTCCTCTGAGACTGGGGCAACATATATTGATATAAACCATCATGGCTCTATTCAAAGAAGAGCAGGGGGATTGTCCCTATATCCTGGCTTCCATCCCTCCCTTCACCAACACCAAAAGCAGTGAGCCATCATTCATTTCATGGCTATTTGTGATACTCACTACGCACACATTGGCTGTATAAGCATAGTGCATAACCATAGTGATTACACTTCAGAAATAATTAATTGCGTGTGAAGGACTTTGAACATGAGTATGCAGGTTTTTCTTTATTCTTTCTTAATCCCAGTCCAATGAGGATTTTGTTCTGTGGGGTTTAACCAATATTACAAAGTTCTTAATTGGTAGACAATAATTATATCCTGAAACTTCCCCACACTTCACCTAGAGTTCAACTAAACTATTCTTTGAAATTTTCCTCCATAGTCACTGAGAATAATGTAATAACTGAAAGTATAGGTACAGCCAAAGGGAATAGAAAGAGCCTTTAATCTCACAGCAATATGTTATATTAAATATGGCATTCTCTCCGAGATCCCAAGGAATTCCATGGACCAGATTAGAGAGAATAAGTAAGCAGTAGAAGGCACTTTTGATTTAATAGAAGGTAAAACAGCATAAATGTATTCTCATTATTTGTCAAAACTGAACATGATGATTTTGTGAGTGCAACAGAAACCTTGTATGCATTCTATTCACTACTGATGGATTAAAATGTTGTTTTATATGTACCTTGATAAAATTTCAATTTTTAATGTAATTTAAGATTTGGATTAATGATTAATTCTACTACCAAGGCTGGATTATAGGGCTGTTACAATTGACAGTTTTCATAAATTATCTGGCGGAGATAGTTGAACACAATTTTTCTTAACTGACAAAATACAACTGTGGTAAAGCCAAGTAGAGCAAGCAAATATTATTCTAAAAGTGAAAGAAATTTAGCACAAACAAAATAGAAATTAAGAAAATGCTTTTCCAATTGCGAATATGGGCTTTGTGGATGCCCACTCATAACTGTTGACTCTTCGGGCAGATGGCGCAGTGGTTAGCGCAGCTGCCTCAGAGCGCCAAGGACCTGTGCTCAATCCCGACCTCAGGTCACTGTCCGTGTGGAGTTTGCTCACTCTCCCCATGTCTGCGTGGGTCTCACCCCCACAACTCAAAAAGATGTGCAGCACCGATGGATTGGCCATGTTAAACTGCCCCTTAATTGGAAAGAAAAGAATTGGGTAATCTAAATTTATATTTTTTTAAAATAACTTGATTCTTTCAAAAGCAAGCTTTAAATTTTCTGTAGTATGAGAACAGAAAGAAAGCTATCTTGACTTCAAGAAAAAATTGTGAATGGAGCTGGGGAATTTATCAAGCGGAATTAGGTTATTTCGTTTATAATTTCAACAATGTTTAGATTGCAGACACAGAACAAACCCTTTTTTAGTTTCTTCAGAAGCCAATTAGCAGAAAGCTACCATAAGGGTTCTAAGTATTTAAAATTTATGTCAAGTTCCAGGAAGAAGTCCAAGCAAAACTGAAAAAACTATTTAAAAAGCATATTCTTCTTCATTACAATTAAAGGTAAATGAAAGTTGTTATTTACGAGTTGGTGTATGATGGATCACGGTGATTTTCTTTCCCTTTTTCTGCATTTACAACACAGACTACACTTCAAAAGTAGTTCATTAGCTGTAAGGCATTTGGTCAAACTTTTCTGTATTCCAAATGAACTGGGGTTTATTTGTAATCTAGGTCTTGAAATGATACAAGAAAAAAATCTGTTGTTTGACCTCTGTCTCACTTAAATCCTCCAAGCATTCTTTCTATTGATATTGCTCTCATCATTGCTCCCGAGAAAACCCCTCTCTATTTCCTCCGAAGCTTGACTTATAAATGGAAAGAAAGACACAAGCAGCTCATCAGATCCCCAGGCCATCCTCCCAAGCTGTTCAGAAACAAATAATTGCTTTCGAAGTGCAGTTACTGTTATTATGTGGCAGCCAGTTACATGTGGCAAAGTTCCCACAAACAGCATAAGAGATGAATGAGCAGTTGGTCTGTCTTGCAGTATTGTTGGTTCAGGGAGAAATGTTGTCAAGGACACTGGGAGAACTTCCAACTTGTATTCACATTGTGTAATGGGATTTTGGTGAACCACTGTACACCTGTATTAGGGGATGTAAGGTAGGACATGTATTACAGGTTCGCCGGTAGCCCCTGCCAGCTGGCTCCGCCCAGTACGAGGAGTATAAATTTGTGTGTCCTCCATTCATCTGCCATTTTGCCAGCTGCAGCAGGAAGCTATGCATCTGACTGCAATAAAGCCACAGTTGTACCCAACCTTAGTCTTTGTGCAATTGATCGTGCATCAATTTATTGAAGTCAGATTTTCAACAAGATGGATATCCGAATCAAACCAGATCGCCTGCAGTTGGATCTGCACTCGCCCAACGCCAGAAAAGACTTTAATCACTGGCTAGCTTGCTTCAAGACTTACATAAACTCAGCTACCCCCACACCGATGGAGGTTCAGAAGATACAGGTCCTGTACTCTAGGTTGAGCTCAAGCATGTTCCCGCTAATCCAGGACGCCCCGACTTACGCGGAAGCTATGGCAATCCTCAAAGAGAACTACGCGCAGAAGGTGACACGCTCTTCGCCAGGCATGTACTCGCCACTCGCTCTCAACTCCCTGATGAGTCCATCGAAGACTTCTGGCGGGCCCTAATCCCACTCATCCGGGACTGTGACTGCCAGGACGTTACGGTCACCAAGCATTCTAATCTCCTCATGCGCGATGCGTTCATAACGGAGATTAGGTCGGACCTCATCCGACAACGACTGCTGGAAGGGACCACGCTCGACCTAGCGGAGACAAAAAAATTAGCGCTCTCCATGGCGGTCGCATCCTGTAATGTTCAGGCCTACCCTTCCAGCCACGTGGCTCACCCCTCCTATCCCTCCTGGACCCGCAAACGACCACCCCAGCTGGGGCCCTGCCTAGCAAATACACCTGTGCCACAAACTAAACCGCGCACCCCGGGGGTCCCCGATGCTACTTCTGCGGCCAGCAGAAGCACCCTCGCCAATGCTGCCTGGCCCACGCCGCCATTTGCAATTCTTACAGCAAAAAGGGGCACTTTGCCGTGGTGTGCCAGGCCCGCGTGGTCGCCGCTATCGCCCCCTCCCCCCCTGACAAATGCACAATGGGCGCACCCATCTTCACCCCACGGACCACGCGCGGCCAATGGGCGCCGCCATCATCACCTCCCGGAGCCACGTGCAGCCAGTGGGCACTGCCATCTTCTTCTCCTCAGTCCACGTGTGGCCCATGGGTGCCGCCATCTTGTCCCACCCTCACAATGTGCACCTCATGGACACCGCCATTTTGTTCCCCGCAGGACCTCCAGTCGCCACTATCTTGCCTTCCCCACAGGGCAGGGACGCCAATGACATTCCATGACCTGGGCCCCCAACACTCTCCGTCTGAAACCTGTGGCGATCACCCGCAGCTCGCCTCGATGACGCTGGACCAGTCTCGTCCACACAACCTGGCCACCGCTTTGACAATGGTGAAAATCAATGGCCACGTGACCTCTTGCCTGCTGGACTCCGGGAGCACCGAAAGCTTCATACACCCGGATACGGTAAAGCGCTGCTCCCTCACGGTCCACCCCGCCAATCAAAGGATCTCCCTGGTCTCCGGATCCCATTCTGCCCCGATCCGAGGGTTCTGCATGGTCACTCTCACAGTCCAGGGCGTAGAATTCAGCGGTTTCCATGTCTACGTCCTTCCTAACCTCTGTACTGCACTATTGCTGGGCCTGGATTTTCAGTGCAATCTCCAGAGCCTCACCCTCAAATTTGGCGGGCCCCCACCACCACTCACTGTTTGCGGCCTCGCGACCCTAAAGGTCGACCCCCCTTCCCTCTTCGCCAATCTAACTTCGGATTGCAAACCCGTTGCCACCAGGAGCAGATGGTACAGCGCCCAGGACACGGCCTTCATCAGGTCCGAGGTCCAGCGGCTGCTTCGGGAGGGTATCATCGAGGCCAGCAACAGCCCCTGGAGAGCCCAAGTGGTAGTTGTCAAAACTGGGGAGAAACACAGAATGGTTGTGGACTATAGCCAGACCATCAATCGGTACATGCAGCTCGACGCATACCCACTCCCACGCATATCTGATATGGTCAATCAGATCGCGCAGTACCGGGTCTTCTCAACGATTGACCTGAAATCCTCCTACCACCAGCTCCCCATTCGTAAATCGGACCGTCCATACACTGCCTTCGAGGCGGACGGTCGTCTCTATCACTTTCTTAGGGTTCCCTTTGGCGTCACTAACGGGGTCTCGGTCTTCCAAAGGGAGATGGACCGAATGGTCGACAGGTACGGTTTGCGGGTCTAGATAATGTCACCATCTGCGGCCATGATCAGCAGGGCCACGATGCCAACCTCGCTAAATTCCTCCACACCGCCACTCTTCTCAACCTTACGTATAATAAAGAGAAGTGTGTGTTCAGCACGATCCGCTTAGCCATCCTCGGCTATGTGGTCCAGAACGGAGTTCTGGGGCCCGATCCCGACCGCATGTGCCCCCTCATGGAGCTTCTCCTCCCCACTGCCCCAAGGCCCTCAAACGCTGCCTGGGGTTCTTTTCGTACTACACTCAGTGGGTCCCAAACTATGCGGACAAGGTCCGCCCACTCATACAGTCCACTCAATATCCCCTCACGGCCGAGGCACAACAGGCCTTCGCCCGTATCAGAGAAGACATAGCCAAGGCCGGGATGCACGCAATAGACGAGACACTGCCCTTCCAAGTTGAAAGCGACACTTCAGATGTCGCCCTTGCCGCCACCCTAAATCAGGCAGGCAGACCCGTGGCATTCTTTTCCCGCACTCTTCATGCCTCTGAAATTCGGCACTCATCCATCGAAAAAGAGGCCCAGGCTATCATTAAAGCTGTGCGGCATTGGAGGCATTACTTGGCCGGCAGGAGATTCACTCTCCTCACTGACCAACGGTCGGTAGCCTTCATGTTCAACAACATACAGCGGGGCAAGATCAAAAACGATAAAATCTTGCGGTGGAGAATCGAGCTCTCCACCTATAATTACAAAATTTTGTATCGCCCCGGCAAGCTCAACGAGTCCCCAGACGCCCTCTCCCGAGGTACATGTGCCAGCGCACAAGTAGACCAACTCCGGGCACTACACGACAGCCTTTGTCACCCGGGGGTCACACGACTGTACCACCTTGTCAAGGCTGGCAACCTGCCCTACTCCGTCGAGGAAGTACGGACAGTCACCAGGGACTGCCAGGTCTGTGCGGAGTGCAAGCCGCACTTCTACCGGCCGGACCATGCGTGCCTGGTGAAGGCCTCCCGCCCCTTTGAGCGCCTCAGCATTGATTTCAAAGGGCCCCTCCCCTTCACCGACCGCAACACGTATATTCTCAGTGTGGTCGATGAGTACTCCAGGTTCCCCTTCGCCATCCCATGCCCCGATATGAAGTCTGCCACCGTCATCAAAGCCCTCAACACAATTTACGCTCTGTTCGGTTTCCCCGCCTACATCCACAGTGACAGGGGATCCTCATTCATGAGTGATTTGCTGCGTCAGTTCCTGCTCAGCAGGGGTATCGCCTCCAGCAGGATGACCAGCTACAACCCCCAGGGAAACGGGCAGGTAGAGAGGGAGAACGGGATGGTATGGAGGGCCGTCCAGCTGGCCCTACGGTCCAGGAACCTCCCAGCCTCCCGCTGGCAGGAGGTCCTCCCTGATGCACTACACTCTATCTGATCACTACTGTGCACCACTACGAATAACACACCCATGAACGTCTTTTTACCTTCCCCAGGAAGTCCACATCCGGGGTGTCGCTCCCAACTTGGCTCGCAGCTCCAGGACCGGTCCTGCTCCGTAGGCACGTCCGACTCCACAAGGTGGACCTGTTGGTGGACAGGGTACACTTGCTCCACGCCAACCTATGGCTATGTGGAGTTCCCCGACAGCCGCCAAGATACTGTCTCCCTCAGGGACCTGGCACCGTCAGGTTCCAACCAAACACACTTCCCCACCCAGGCGCCATCCTCCCCTCCCCCGGCGCTCCCAACATTAACCCCACCAGGCCCATCCCTCCTTCCCCTGCCCACGCAAGAGGACGAAGAAGATTTTGGCATGCTCCCGGAGTCATCTGACAGCAGGCCAGCACCAGGACCACCAGCACGCCATCGGTCACACCAGCACCGACATCACCGTCACCATTTAGGGCCTCACGGTAGCATGGTGGTTAGCATCAATGCTTCACAGCTGCAGGGTCCCAGGTTCGATTCCCGGCTGGGTCACTGTCTGTGTGGAGTCTGCACGTCCTCCCCGTGTGTGCGTGGGTTTCCTCCGGGTGCTCCGGTTTCCTCCCACAGTCCAAAGATGTGCGGGTTAGGTGGATTGGCCATGCTAAATTGCCCGTAGTGTAAGGTTAATTGTTGGGTTATGGGTATACGGGTTACGTGGGTTTAAGTAGGGTGATCATTGTTCGGCACAACATCGAGGGCCGAAGGGCCTGTTCTGTGCTGTACTGTTCTATGCTCTATGCTCTATTACGCCACTCCCAGTGAAACGTCAAAGCACCGGATCGACTGAACCTCTAACGGGCACCGGACCATCAAGATGGACATTTCTTTTTCCCCTCACTTCTTTTCTAAGACACTGTACATAATTCTCAACACTGTATATAGTTCCACACCACTCCCGCCGGACTCATTTTTAAGAGGGGGTGAATGTGGTGAACCACTGTACACATGTATTAGGGGATGTAAGGTAGGACCTGTATCACAGGTTCGCCGGTAGCCCCTGCCGGCTGGCTCCACCCAGTAGGAGGTGTATAAATATGCGTGTCCTCCATTCATCTGCCATTTCGCCAGCTGCAGCAGGAGGCCACGCATCTGACTGCAATAAAGCTACAGTTGTACCCAACCTTAGTCTGTGTGCCATTGATTGTGCATCAGGGATATTTAGCATCCACTGAACAGGCAGGTTTAACATGTCACCTGAAAGATGGCACCTCCAACAGTACAGCACTCCTTCAACACTGTACCGAAAAGTCAGACTAGATTCTCAGAAAGTCTTCAGTTTGGAAGTGAGGCTTAGATTCACAAACTCGTAATTCAGAGGAGAGTGCGTGAAATCAAGTTAAGATGACTTGAAGTGTGCCATATGCCATTTTCTTCTCCTTATGCCCTCAAGACATTTAACTCAATATTCATCAGATCATCTGCTACTTTAGCTCATCATTTTCCAGGATTTCAAACTGTGGAACCTTGGTTTCCCTTCCTCCCTTTGCGGCTTTTAGAACTTTTGTGGGGTTTAAAATTTTGGGTTCATTGCCAACATATTACTGTTTGTTGATTTATCTCATCTTCTCACCTTGTGTTTTGGCTATTGACCCAAACTTCTAAATATAGAAAAGAAAAATCAAGGTACAATCTGCAGAGGAGTACAGGAACTTCTCTACTCTCATGTTAATTCCCTAACTTTACTGCCAAGTTTTCAAATCCAACATAAGGATATCATGATTGCTAGGCCCTGAATTTTAGACTGTAATACATTAATTGCAAGCATGAATGTTCTAAAATGGCTTTACTGCACAATTTTAATCTAATATTGTAAATTGGTTTAAATATTTAATTTCCATCAATGAGCTTTTATTTTATTTAATGTTAATTTTATTGTATTTAAATTTGGTAAACCTTTGGCCTGTTTCTGTGGTGTTAATTCTGTGCAATTCTATGTAAATGGAGCTTTGTTGCTTGTGCTAATTTATCTAAATTAAATATTGAAAAATTACAATGGCATTTAAGGAGATCACAATATTCCTTAGTCCTGTATTTTACACAGAATGACAGAGTCGACAGTACAGAAACAACCCATTCGGTCCCAGCTGGTCTGTACTATTTGTGCGTAACATAAGCCTCCTTCTGCTCTAATTACCTCTTCCAACCATGCTCCAGTATTTCTCTATCCCCCTTCTCTCTCATGTATCCATAAGCCTCCTCTAAATACATCAATGTTATCTACTTCAACCATTTTCACCATTTTCTGTATAAAGGAATTTCACCTAAATTATTTTTTAATCTATTGTTATGTTTGCATTATCATAGAATTTACAATGCAGAAGGAGGCCATTCGGCCCATCGAGTCTGCACCGGCTCCTGGAAAGAGCACCCCACCCAAGGTTAACACCTCCACCCTATCCCCACAACCCAGTAACCCCACCCAACACTAAGGGCAACTTTGGACACTAAGGGCACTTTATCATGTCCAATCCACCTAACTTATGTACCTATATAAACATATGAAGGCAATGGACATTTTTACCTTTTAAAAGGAGCATAGGATATAATAATAATCTTTATTGTCAAAAGTAGGCTTACATTAACACTGCAATGAAGTTACTGTGAAAAGCTCTCAGTCGCTACATTCCGGCGCGTGTTCGGGTACTCATAGGGAGAATTTAGAATGTCCAAATTACCTAACAGCACGTCTTTTGGGAATTGTGGGAGGAAACTGGAGCACCCGTAGGAAACCCACACAAACACGCAGACAGCGACCCAAGCCGGGAATTAAAGCTGGGACCCTGGCGCTGTGAAGCAACAATGCTAACCACTGTGCTACCATGCTGCCCATGTGGACAATTTGGACAATTTACCTTGACAAAATAGGCTCCAGCGGGTCAGGTGACCTTTATATGGTTTCTGCGCAGACATGTCTGAGCATATCTCTGGGAAGTCACTTAAAATGCAAACTACCTATTCAGGTGTTTATGACCACCCCTCTCTGTTTCAGTTGAGCAAACTTAAAGTAACAATGGCTGATAAACCTGCCGACCCTCATGAAGATGGGATTTCAATTCAAGACATTTTGTAGGTTATTCATGGTTGGAATGTGTTTTTTTGTAAAATATCTTTATTCTCCATTTTCACATTTTCTCCAGAATTTAGACCCCACCCACAAGCAGTAAATGGTAACAAGTAAAAAGTCAATTTTCTTATCAACAACAACGATCCCATCCTCCAACCACCCCAAGCAACGACCCACCTGACAATATAAACATCAAATAGAACAAACCCTCCCACGCTGGGACAAACAAAGGAGAAATAAAAGAGAAAGGAATTAGAAATCGCCTATGGTCACCATTAACCTATAGAATCCCGTAATTCACACTGTATTGTATATACATGAGACCATGCATTGATAAGCGCAGTTGCGTTGCCCGACCACTAGGGGGAGTAGCGCTGGGAATGCTTAGGAGTTTGTACAGGGCTCCACCCTTGGCTCCGCCCACAACTCCTCCCCCTGGACTGCTGTATACATACCAATGCTCAGAGCCAGTCGTTCAGTTCATCGAGAGTTCAACGTGGAACAGGCTGGCTCTGTTATAAGTAGATTAAAACCATTGTTCCTATCTTAAAGCATGTGTCTAGTGAATTGATGGTTCCATCACCCCCCTAACATTCAATACCATCCAATCCGCAAACGAGTACCGCAGATGACACCCATGCATTGCAAGCCCCTCCCCTCCCCGGCTCCTCCCCTCCACTTCCTCTTACAAAAATCTTCCACCCAACCTCCGTTCCTTCCCCCCATCTTTCCACCCCTGCTAGACTAGGCCCTATTCTGCCAGGCTCCGATGGCCGCAGTCCCTCCCCCCCACCTCACTCCCGTTCACTGGCCGGCTTAAACCTGCCAGCGTGGAGGCCCCCACCCGGGTCTCTTTCCCCCTTGCCCGGTCCCAGGAAAACCAAGAAATCCCATTTAGCACACAAACGCCGCATACACACCCAAGCTCCAAAGAACCCTCATTGGAAGTGAAAGTCCACTCTCCTCCCTTGTCCAGGTATATACAATGTTGGCTCATTTAGCACATACACCCACCGCAGTGAAAAAATACAGTTACATGAGCCTTCTTCAGTACATGACCACTTCTAAATTCAGCCACAGTCCTTCTGCCTTCGCAAACTCCTCCGCTGCTTCCGCCGTCCCAAAATAAAAGTCCATGGATTTGTAGGTCACCCTCAACTTAGCTGGGTATATTATGCTGCACTGCACCTTACTGATGTACAGCGCCTTCTTCACCTGGCTGAAAGCAGACCGTCTCCTCACCAGTTCCACGGTAAAGTCCTGATATATGCATATACCAGCTCCAGCCCACTGCCCCACCCGCTTCTGCTTTGCACAGCACAGGACCTTCTCCTTCACACTGTACCTACAAAAATACAGGATCACCACTCTTGGCGGCTCACTCTCCTTTGGTACAGGCCTCCACAACCGATGAGCCTGACCCAGTTCATATCGGGAGTGATCATCACCATCCCCCAATAGTTTCGCCAACATTGTGGCAAAATACTGAGTCGGCCTCTGGCCTTCCACTCCTTTGGGAAGATCCACAATCCTCAGATTCTGTCGCCTGGATCTGTTTTCCAAGTTGTCCATTTTGGCTCGCAGACTCGTTGATCTCTATCACCTTCCGCATCTCCTTCCCCATCGAGGTAAGTTGATCGTTGTGCTGTAACAGTGTCTCTTCCACTTTCTTCAGCGTCTCGCCTTGCTCCCGTACCTCCGCCACTTCGTTCAATACCGCCGCCCTCACCAGGGCAATTGCCTCCTCCACCAGCACTTTCAATACCGCCCCATCTCCTTCCTCATCGCCTCCATGTGTTTTGTGAACTGCCTTTCAAGTTCCACAGTCATCACCTTAGTCATTTGTTCAGCCGTGGGCAATGTGGCCTCCCCTGGTGCCCCAGCCTCCATTTTCCTTGCCGTCCCCGCGGTGACCTTTCCACTCCCCGCCGGACTTTCAGCTGTTTTTTTCATGGCCGTTTTTTAACTTTTTCTCGACATCCCTCTTCACTGTGCCTTCTCCCTGCTTTTGCAGCCTCTGTTACCCTTGGGACCGGGCGTTAGACCCCGAAAATGCCATTCCCGAGCGGGAGCCCTCCAATGTGCGGCTGCCTCCTGCCCGCCGTCACCGGAAGTCTTCATGGTTGGAATGTTGATGGGACATCAGGCATCTTCCATTCTGTTACAAGTTGCTTAACTATCAACCCATTTGTGTGGACAATAGAATCATCAATACAGTTGTCACAAAACGGAAATTAGGGTGACAGGAAAATAATCCATAACGGCAGTCCAGTTGGTCAACCTGGGTTACTGAGGTCAGAGCAAAGATATCTCACCTAGCAAAAGCAAGGACTTTGCCCAAAAAGTCAACCATCAGCAGTGAAGTGGGGCTAATTTATTTTACCTGCAAAATTATATTATTTCACTACAGGGGCTCGATCACAGCTTCAACTGGAAAAGCCAGAAATCTACTGTTGCTTGGAGTAAGCCATTGTGAATTCATCACCAGAAATTTTCAACCTCTATTTTTTCTTCGAACAAAAAGAGAATTCTCAGATCGCAAAGCTTTTGATCATCTTCTTAAAGAACTAGAGTAATATTGATTTTTCAGACTTTAAGAAATTTAAGTGCATGCTACATCTTGAGAAATCTTCTGTACATGTCTATGTGTCTTGTGTGAATGAGGAATGGGTGATTGTTGCAATTACACTTCAGGTATTTTGAAAGACAAACATGTATCTTTTTTTATTTAAACGTAGAAATAAGCCTGTTTTGTTTCTGTTCTTAAACGTTACAACATTTAAGGGGTTAATCTCTTTCTTAAAAAGAAAAACATCTTGCTGCAGAGAGTCAAGAGGTGGGAAAAGGGAGAATCATCCAACGTCTCTCCTATGTCAGTGGCTATCTTAGATTTATGCCCCTTTTTCTGGACTCATTAAACACAAGTGGAAACAATTTCTCCACATCCATCCTCTCAAACCACTTCATGATTTGAAAGAGCATCATAAATTCTCAGACTTCCAGAAGGGATTGCTCCAACCTGCTCAGTTTTTAGTGTTATGCTCAATTTTGGTAACATCCTTCTAAATCTCTTCTGCACTTTTTAACTTCAATATTATTGTAGTGAGAGATGCACACGCACTCCCTGTGTGGTCTAACCAAGATTCTATGTAAATTTAATATTACCTCCATGCTTTTGTATTATATTCCTCTTAAAAAGAACAAGTACTTTGGTTGCACTGTTAATTGACTTTTTTTTAACTCAGTCATGGGACATGACCATTGCTGATTGGGCCAGCATTTGTTGCCCATCTTTAATTGCCCTTGAACTGAGTGTGCTTCAAGGGTCAATTATTTTCCTTGGATCTGAAGTCACATGTAGACCAGACCAGACCAGACAAGGATAGCAGGTTTCCTTCACTAAAAGACATAGACCACAATCAGTAAGAATAAACACCTTCACAATTGTCCTCAATACTGGGGCACCCAAGGCTGCGTACTTAGCCCCCTACTATACTTCCTGTACACACAAAACAGCGTGGCAAAATTTGGCTCCATTTCCATCTACAAGTTTGCTGACGACACGACTGTAGTGGGTCAGATCTCAAACCACAATGAGTCAAAATACAGGAGGGAGATAGAGAACGTAGTGGAGTGGTGTAGCAACAACAATCTCTCCCTCAATGTCAGCAAAACTAAATACCTGGTCATTGACATCAGGAAGCAAAGTATCATACCCACACCTGTCTACATCAACGGGGCCGAGGTGGAGATGGTTGACAATTTCAGATTCCTAGGTGTGCACATCACTAACAATTTGTCCTGGTCCACCCACGTCAACGCTACGAACAAGAAAGCACAACAAAGCCTATACTTTCTCAGGAGACTAACAAAATTCGGTATGTCCACATTGAATCTTACCAAGTTTTACAGATGCACCACAGAAAGCATCCTATCTGGCTGCATCACAGCTTTGTATGGCAACTACTCGGTCCAAGGCCGTAAGAACATACAGAGAGTCATGAACACAGCTCAGCC
This sequence comes from Scyliorhinus canicula, assembly GCF_902713615.1. Taxonomy (NCBI): domain Eukaryota; kingdom Metazoa; phylum Chordata; class Chondrichthyes; order Carcharhiniformes; family Scyliorhinidae; genus Scyliorhinus; species Scyliorhinus canicula. The sequence goes on along the minus strand of NC_052164.1, from coordinate 68,972,589 downwards.
CATCATGTGACCCCGCCTCCCATCCATTGGCTCCATCTACATCTCCCGCTGCCTTGGGAAAGCAGCAGCATAATCAAAGACCTCTCCCACCTGGGTTATTCACTCTTCCAACTTCTTCCATCAGCAGGAGATACAAAAGTCTGAGAACACGCACTAACAGATTCAAAAACAGCTTCTTCACCGCTATTAACAGACTCCTGAATGACCCTCTTATGAACTGATCTGATCTCTTCACACATCTTCTCTACTGAGTAGTACTACACTCCTGAATGGTTCACCTGATGCCTGTGTCCATGTATTTCCATTATGTATTTTGTGTTTGCCCTATGGGGAGAGTATATTTGAGCAACGTTAGGCAGGATCTGGCCAAGGTAGACTGGAAAGAGTTACTTGTGGGGAAATCTGCAGAAGAGCAATGGGGGGGGGGGGGGGGGGGGGGGGGCATTCAACAAGGAAATGGGGAGGATACAAGCCCAACATGTTCCCTTGAGGGAGGAGTAACAAGCCCAGAGAACCATGGATAACCAGAAACATTCAGGATACAATGAGAAGGAAATGAGTGGCTTTTAGCAAGTACAAGGGGAGCAAATCAGCAGAGACATTAGTGAAGTAGAGAGGATGCAAGATGGAGCTGAAGAAAGCAATTAGGAGAGCAAAGAGGGGATATGTAAAAGCTCTGACTGGTAAAAGTAGGGAAAATCCCAAGATGTTCTATAATTATATCAATGGGAAGAGGATAACCAGGGAAAGAGTTGGGCCCATTTGTGACCAACAGGGAAATCTGTTGGTGGAGCCAGAGGACATTGGTAGGGTGATGAAAGAATACTTCAGATCAGTCTTCCCCCAAGAGAATGAGGAGGTAGATATAGAACACGGGGAGAGAGTCTGTGAGGTGATGGAACCATCAATTCACGAGACACGTGTTTTAAGATATGAACAGTGGTTTTAATCTACTTACTACAGAGCCAGCCTGTTACCCGTTGAACTCTCGATGAACTGCAGGCTGGCCCTGGACACGGTTATTATATACAGCAGTCAAGGGGGAGGAGTTGTGGGCGGAGCCAAGGGTGGAGCCCTGTACAAACTCCTGAGCATTCCCAGAGCTACACCCCCTAGTGGTCGGATAACGCTACTGCGCTTACAATGGTATTGGTAAATACAGTGTGAATTACTACATTACATTCACCACATGAAATGAAAATCGCTTATTGTCACGAGTAGACTTCAATGAAGTTACTGTGAAAAGCCCCTAGTCGCCACATTCCGGCGCCTGTTCGGGGAGGCTGTTACGGGAATCGAACCGTGCTGCTGGCCTGCTTGGTCTGCTTTCAAAGCCAGCGATTTCGCCCAGTGTGCTAAACAGCCCCAGGCTAAACAGCCCCAGACCTCACAACATGAGGTTCCTGAGCAAATTGTCATAGGGAGTGTCAAGGTATTGGAGGTGTTGGTAGGCTTAAAAGCGGACAAATCACCTGGTCCAGATGAATTGTGTCCCACGATGCTGCGGGAAGCGAGGGAGGAGATTGTAGGGGCTCTGACCCAAATGTTTAATTCCTCTCTGGACTTGGGGGAGGTGCCAGAGGACTGAAGAACAACTATTGTGGTCCCACTATTTAAGAAAGGTTGTAGAGATAAACCAGGGAACTACAGACATTGGGAAATGCTTTGGGATTTCCAGATATTACTAAATACATCCAGCTTCTCAGACTAGTAGAAAGATTACTACTTAAAAGGTGTTGCGTTCATCAGTCTTCCTCTGTTGCTCCCAAGTGGGGAACAGTTTTGACTCTGCTTGGTGCCTCCAATTCTAGGTAGCTTGGTTGACTTTAAGAACTTGCTGTGCAGAGGGAATGATTGACCATCCATTGAGAAGTGTGTAAACACATCAGTGTCCCAAACCAATAAACAGAGGGACATTTTCATTCTTGCTGATGTTATTTACAAGCTGCAAAATTAGTTCCTAAATCAAAGCATTCATGCAGATAATGTATATGGGCTTAAAACACAAAAGGTGTGTCAGGGCTGGCAAATGTTATTTTGATGTTCGGCACCATTAGGAATTAAAGTAATATTCAGTCTTCTTTTATGGGGCCGTATCTCCGTCACTCTATCACACTACATCAAGTTTGGAACTGCCTTATCAGGAAAAGAGAGTATTTTTATATCTCTCTGTGTAAGCTAACACTCTTTCGGCTAACACTCAGCCCTACTTGAATCTTATGGCCGCATTGACTCCTTCAGACTCCCTTCCTTGTTCACAACTGATAATCTTCTATCCAGGAGCTTTATTCCCCTGAGACGGCGTAGTGTGATTCCATCACAGTGTTGCTCCAATATTATTGCAGTAATTTTATGCTTACGCAAAAGAGGAGCAAATTCAGGTTATCGTGGCAATCCAGCCATCGGCACAACTGAACTGTGGATTTCCATAAGGTGAGTCTCTGGTCTCAGCTTTGCCTTTGGGAAAATGGCAAGTGGATATCAGTTCCTTCTCCATGGGGAAGGAGATTAATTCCTTTTTCAAATTTTCCTGTCAACTTCTCCTCCCGTCCTATTTCAGTTTCACATTTGTTGGCAGTTCTCGAGTACTTTGCATGTACACATGTGAACGTAAGCAATGAGTATCAACAGCTATCCATTCAACTACTGCGGCTCTCACTTTTGAGCCCATTCATTACCTCACCTGGCCTTCCGGAAGAGCTCACTAGATAGGGATGCGAGCAGAAATCCTGGTTAATTTCCCCCCCTCTCTGCCCCAGGGATGCTGGGGACAGTAGTAGTTGCTCTCCCACTACCTAAGTTAACCCTTCACAAGCCAGAGACAGAGGAAAATGATTTTCAAAATTATTCTATTTCTTCTAACTTCTTCCCTTCCTATATTGTCGGCACTGATTTTTGTGGACTACAGTTCTATAGTTGGTAATCCTCCTGTACCATGTCCAAGTGCCCACTCTTTCTGCCAGGCTATTCAATAATGAGAGATTGCAGCTGAGGCTAAACCTGTTCTCACTTAAAATCCATGCATACTCAAGTCTCACCGTTCGGGAGAGATAATTAGGTAGCACTGAGGGGCAGAAACTCTGACTGACTGTTCTCTCCCTATCCAAGAGGCCCTAAAGCCAGATATTCGTTCCACCACAGTCTTCACTGAGATCAACTAATTCACACAGATTGGGAATCAAACCTCGAATTTCTTGGAACAGAATCAGAAAATGCTAGACAATCTCAGCAGGTCTGACAGCATCTTGACTGAGAGTCATCCAGACTCGAAACGTTAGCTCTGTCCTCTCTCCACAGATGCTGTCAGGCCTGCTGAGATTCTCCAGCATTTTCTGTTTCTGTTTCATATTCCAGTATCCGCAGTAATTTGCTTTTATCCGAGAATTTCCTGGCCCTGTTCTAAACTAAGTGGTCCATTTGCCAATTTGGGTGTTCTTGCCCGTTTATTCAAAATGTTTAGTATATCCTTTTTTGGTTTGTTTGCCAAACATTTAGATATGATTTCCACGAAAACACTCAGAACTACAGAAACCAATGGCACACAGGGAGGTGATTCTGTCCTTTGCGTCTGGACTGGTAGACGTATTAAATGCTGTGGTATGAAGAGGCAAAAGTTCTGCTCCTTTTTCACCAACACACTTTTATTTGTTGCCTCTGACTCTGCACAGAACTCTACACATCACCAGATCCAGAGGCCACCTAAAGCCCCTTTACATATCAGTGTCAATCATTGAACACTTAACATAAATGAGACAATCATTGAACATTTAACATAAATGAGACAACTAATTGCAATGTCTCTTAACCCAATACTTAACATGGACAGGGAGTTTAGAACATGAAGCATTGCCCTACTTTCTCCCCATCGTTCTGTATCGTCTTCTGTTACACATATTCAACTACCCGTTGCAAATGCCTGTGGAAAAGATTTTCATGTATTAACAATCCTTGGCGTAAATAAGTTTCACATAACCTCTCCACACTCTTACTGTGGCAATTTGATATCAAAGAGCCCCCTCACCCATCACTGATTACCTTAAATTATATTTACTCAGGAGTTTAAAAGGCAATATCACCTGGTTCCAATTAGAAACACTCCCTTTTCAGCAAAGTACTTATGACAATTCAATCTTGTTCTGGTAATGCAGAGTTATTTTACAGTTAATAAAAATGAATTATCCAATCATTTGAAGTAAATAATATAAATAAAGCAGCAAAGTAGAAATTTAGAGTTTCAAAATAAAATTATCTGAAGTACTGAATTCAGAAATTTTAAATTAAGAGTAGATTGTATTCAGCAGACATCCTGGCAGCAGAATTAAGAGAGGAAATAATGGTTGGCAGGCAATGTTAACAAAATGATTAAGAGTACTTTTTCTCATTTTTGCCCTATGATCTCTCTGATGAAGGTAGCACTGTGGGAGAATACTGCTACGCAAGTCCTTCTACCTCAATCAGGTTTTGGAAGTTAGCTTATTCTGGACACCACATTTTAGGAGGGAAGTGAACGTATTGGAGAGCGTACGGAAAAGATTTACGAAAATAGTTCAAGGATGAGAGATTTCAGTTATGAGGATAGACTGGAGAAGTTAGAGTTGTTCTGCTTAAAGAAGATAGAGAGGAAATTTGATAGGGGTGTTCAAAATCATGTGGGGTGAAGACAGAATAGATAGAGAGAAATGTTCCAATTGATGGAAAGGTGGAGAACCAGAGGGCATTGATTTAATGTGATTGCCAAAAAACTAGATGTGACTTGAGGAAAACCTATTTATGCAGCAAGTGGTTAAGATCTCCTGAGAGTCTAGTGGAGGCCGATTCAACTGTGGCTTTCAAAAGAAAAGAGAATTAGATAATGATCTGAAGAGAGAATATCTGCAAGGCTATAGAGAAAAGGTTCAGGAGTGAGACTAGTTGAGTTGATCTTGCAGAGAGCTAGTACAGATAAAATGGGCTGAACGGCCTCCTTCTGTGTTGTAGCCTTTCTATGATTTTACTATAGCAATCAGATGGAGAACCACTTTGCCTGGTCCTAGTCCTGCAGCACCACAGTTGAGATCAGCTATTTCAGCAAAGGTTCGGAATTGGCCTTGGCAGCTTTATGGTCACATTGATTCTGGGCCTCAACCACTAAGGGAACTCCCATAAAATCCCATTTGTAATCATTGGAGGACTTGTGGTGTGATTATCAAAATGGTAAACCAGCTTCATGTAAACTAGAGATCATTTGCTGAATTCACAGACACTCTACGGACCAGTAGGCTATAAAATATATTACATACAGCTACCTAGGTGGCTCTGTTGCAAAAGGCTTGTTAGGCACAAAGTGCAGGAACCTAACTCTTTTGTAATACGCCTGGTATCAGCCTTGATTCAATGATAACACTTGCACTTCTGAGCGATTAGCAGATAATGGGCCAGATTCTCATGCCTCCCCCACGTTAGAAGAGGCAGGGACATTTAAAAATGGCAAGATTTTCACCCTGATCCCTGTCTTTTGCAAATTGTTATGACACGGAAATAAGGGTGCAGGTAGCAATTCCACCCTTGTTATTCCCCCTACTGTAGGAGTTTGTATTTCAGGCCCCCCAACAATGGTGATGGAGGGCGGAATTTACCGGCTGTTCATGCCAGCGGGATATTCCAGTCCCACCACGGCTTTCCCGGAGACGAGAGATGCGCTCAACGGGAAATCAGGTTGACAACGGCAAGAGCAGAAAATCCCGTTGGCGAATCGTCTCAGCCACCGAAAACATGCGGCGGGTTGGTCGGTAAATTCTGCTCCGAATCTTTTGTGGGAAACATAGTTTACAGCTCCTTAGAGGAGTCATGAACCATGGAGGATGTCTCTCCAGAGGCAGAAACATCTTGATATGTAAGTTTAAAAGGTGTTTCCAAGCTCGCATGTTACATTTAAATGGTGTATCATAACTTAGCTGTGTTTTAATGCAGTAATTGATGATAGTGATTTGTTCTTAAAAGGTATGTGGCCATTGAATTTACCAGCATTGTGAGAACATTCAGATTCTTTAGGCTACTCGAAAAAGTACTCGCCCACACCCTGGAGAATCAGTTATTAACGTGTTGACTAATCTTCACCCTGTTTTAATGTCCTAAAATCTTCTGAGTTTTTGAGAGCACTCCAGTTTCCATTGCGTAGAAAACTAGTATGCCCTATTATTACACTGGCTAGTCTTGGATGCCCATGAAACTGCCCAAATGAGTAAAAATACATTTCAAATCCCCTTTAAAAATAATGGGTGGGATTTTCCGGCCTCCCCGCCATGTAGTTTTCGGCGGGAGAGCCTCGCCAGTGGGATTTTTTATTTTTTTTTTAAATAATTTTTATTCAAATTTTCACATTTTCACAAAAAAGAAAACAGTAATAGAAAATTCAAAGAACAAAAAGAACAACCCCCCCCCCCCCCCCTCCCCCATATATACTAAAGAGCAACAATAAATAAACGCCCGTCGTTAGCGAAGATTCAACCCAAAACAAAAACAAAGAGACCCCCCACCCCGGGTTGCTGCTGCTGCTGACCTTTTGATTTTACCGTTCCGCCAGGAGATCTAGGAATGGTTGCCATCTCCTGAAAAACCCCTGCACTGACCCCCGTAGGGAAAATTTCACCTTCTCCAATTTAATAAACCCCGCCATATCGTTGACCCAGGCCTCCACGCGTGGGGGCCTCGCATCCTTCCACTGAAGAAGAATCCTCCGCCGGGCTACTAGGGACGCAAAGGCCAGAACACCGGCCTCTTTCGCCTCCTGCACTGCAACCCCAAATATTGTGCGTCCCCAGCCTGGATTGACCCTGGATCCTACCACCCTCGATACCGTCCTTGCTACACCCTTCCAAAACTCCCCCAGCGCTGGGCATGCCCAGAACATATGGACATGGTTTGCTGGGCCCCCAGAGCAGCTAACACACCTGTCCTCACTTTCGCCAGTGGGATTTACCAGTCCCTCCACTGTCAACAGGATTTCTCATTGACAGCACCCCTCGTCGTCAGGAAACTCGTGCGCCGGTATGGGACCGGAATTTCCCACCGATGTGAACAGCTGGAAAATCCCTCCCATTACCTCTTATAAACTCATAAAACTGTCTGTCAAATCCAACCATTCATACTCCCACTTTTGGTCATAACACCTCTTAATCTTTCCATATAAACAAATAGTCATTGAAAAACAACTTCAAAGAAAAATAAAGTTGTTTCAAGCTCATAAAACTGTCATTCAAATAAGGCTAAAAGTCCCTTCACAGCTGTGTAAACAAAGGTTCTAAAACTGAATACACTGAAACCTTTGAAGCAGGTTGAACAGATGGCCATCTGGTTTACTAGATGGCTGATTTCACTGATTGACAGGTTGGCCTACAGCTCCCGATTCCTGTTTCAAAGACTAAAATCCAGCCCTACTCCTCTGGACATTTCAACATAAAATATTGGCTGCAGTATGAAGGGAATGTTTCATTGATAGAGGTCTCGTCTTTCAGATGAGCCATTAAATTAATGCTCCAATTGCATAATCAAGTGGACATGAAAAATCCAATGGCACTATTGATCTCTTAATAGAGCAGAATATCTGACCATTTTTCTCTGCAGGACACTGCCACTTTGCCCTAGATTACAGCAGGGACTACACTTAAAATGTGGTTCACTGGGCCTAAATGACTTGTGAATGTGTTGAGCAAGATTATTCTTTCATTATGTCACAAGACCCCATTCTGTGCAAATGTGTTCTGAAATGAAAACCATACATTTGGTGATAATATTGGTCGCGATCTAACTCAAATAAAATAGAGTGCCATTCTGGGTGGGATTAGCCTTTTTACTCATTCATTGTGTTGGAAGCAATTCAGAGAAGGTTTACTGCATTAATACCTGGAATGCTGGGGTAAGGAAAGATTGAACAAGTTAGGCTTGCTTCCATTGGAGTTTAGGAGAATATGAGGTGACTTGATTAAAACGTATGAGATCTTGAGGGATCTTAACATGGTGGATGTGGAGAGGATGTTTCTTATAATAGTAGAATCTAGTCACTGTTTTAAAATAATGGAGATGAGGCTGAATTTCTTCTCTCAGAGGACCGTGAGTCTTTGGAACTCTTTTCCTCAAAAGGTGGTGAAAGCAGAGCCTATGAATAGTTTTAAGGCAGAGGTGGATACATTCTTGGTAAGCAAGAGGGTGATAGGTTATCAGGGGTAGGCAGAATGAAGATTGAGGATACTGTCAGATCAGCCATGATTTTGGGCTGGATTCTCTGCCCCCCCCCCCTTCCCCCCACTGCTGCCGGTAGCAGAGATCCCGATGCTGCAGAGAATCCAGTGTGATGAATGTAGGAATTTCAGATGTATTGTATTATAGGCATTTGGTGCAGTAAGGTTCAAGGCCGGAATTAGAGTGTGTTTGACTGCTGCAGTCATGCTTTAAAATAAATCCTAGTTTGAAAGGTTGGGTGCCTGGGTGCAATTAAAGCATTGTAAAAAGCTTGGGCTAATGGAATTAATTAGATTTCAGTTTGCTCAGATGATGTCGTTATTGGGTGGAGCTAACGTATCAGGCATTTTCTGGGAACAGATGGTAAGTGCAGTTCTGGATGAAGTTGTGATCACACGTCAGGCAGTTTGCTCCCTGCAGTTCAGTTAAAAGAGATTAACAGTCTTTAAAGCAGTGTAGACTTGTCTGAGAACAAGGGTGAGCTGAAACAAACTGAGAAACAGTTTCTGAAGACATACAGCCAGAGTTACTGCATAGATCCGGCAGGAGTCAGGTCCTGCCTTTAAAGCGGTGTCAAAAGATCTTTCTTTCTCAAAGAACATCTCTGTAAAGCAAGTATTCCAATGTGCCATTGGTAGCAACACTATGGGCAGAATTCTCCGCTCCCGGGAAAAATCGGGAGGGCCGTCGTGAATTCGGCCGAGTTTCACGACGACCTCGGAGGCCGCTCCTCGCCCCCTATTCTCCCCTCCCGGCGGGGCTAGGAGCGGCGCTCCATAACTCTCGGCCGCGGGGGCGTCGTGCCAAGAATGACGCGGCCAGCGCACCTAATGATGTCAGCGCGCATGCGCAAGTTGGCCGGCTCCAACCTGCGCATGCGCGGCTGACATCATGATGCTGACGGAAGGAACCCGCGCATGCGCGGTGGCCGTCTTTCCCCTCAGCCGCCCCGCAAGACATGGTGGCTTGATCTTGCGGGACGGCGGAGGGGAAATAGTGCGTCCGATTTGGACGCCGGCCCGACGATCGGTGGGCACCGATCGCGGGCCTGTCCCCTCCCGAGCACAGTCGTGGTGCTCTTTCCTTTCTAGGCCACCTACAAGCCCTAAACGGGCTTCTCACTCCCGTTTCACGACGGCAGCGACCAGGTGTGTTTGCCGCTGTCATGAAACGGCCGCGAACGGCACCATCCGGGTCGGAGAATCGCCGTTCGCCGTAAAAAACGGCGTCACCGGAACGAGGTTTTCCCCCTGCGCCAGTGGGAGGTAGCAAATGGGTCATTAAGATCCATTTTCATTCTATTAACGGGCTGGGCACCATATGCTCGTGGTCCTTATGGTTCTTATTGGATAAGCATATGGATTATTGGATAAGCATATGGATGATAAGGGCATAGTGTAGGTTAGATGGCCTTTAGTTTTTTTTTCCATGTCGGTGCAACATCGAGGGCCGAAGGGCCTGTACTGCGCTGTATCGTTCTATGTTCTATGTTCTATGTTCTATGTTCTATGTTCTCTGGGCCGGGAATCTCGTGAGTGAAAACTGGTGCAGATCGTGACAAGTGTGTACCTGATGTGGTTGACCTCGCGGTGAGCCAAAAGGGTAACACTTAAAGGGCTACCCTCCCTCCCACAATGCAAGACCTGCCCATCCCACCCTCACCACACACCCCCACTGCACCCCCACCAGAGATCCCTAATTAAAGAGACTCCCTTAGAGATCCCCTAAATAAAGAGACCCCCACACAGAACACCCAGAAGAGAGACCCCTGCCTGCAAGACCCCCAGAAGAGAGACCCCTGTCTGGAAACCCCCAGAAGAGAGAGACACCTGTCTGGAAGCCCCCCAAAAGAGGATCCCTGTCAGGAAGACCCTCCAGAAGAGAAACCTCTGTCTCGAAGCAAGAGAGCAGTCAAGACAGAGGCAGTGAAAAAAGCACTGCTTTAAAACCCACCTGTGCAATACACCTGCTGGCTCAGGCACAGGAAGCAGCACCTGTCAATTCCCGGAGAGAGAAAACCAGTCAGCTGATTTCAAACTCCCTCAGATCTTTGATCTGCAAGCCATTCATTCATTTCTCTTTGATATTGATTTTACTAGGTTGCGAATGACAGTTTTCGCAGACACCTAGCTGTATGCACTGTTCCACTCATGCAGGCTAAAAGATTGGGGGAAAAGTGACTCTGTCCTTTGCAGATTACAATAAGATAACTCAATGCGATATTGGGATATCTGTCATTTAGTTTAGGAGGTTTACAGCAGACCGGATGTTGAGGCCAATGAGTTGGCATTTGAAAGTTACTGAGGTTCCTCCAGGAATTTGCGAGAATTTGTTGTTTTTGTTGCCTATGAACCACTGAGCATATTGTCACACCTGGCAGCACAATGGTTGAGTGCAGACATATTTGTGACTCAGGCGGTAGGGATGCTGTTGGCACCTCCATATATGCCAGCCTAGAAAAATTAACACAAGGTAATTAATATCTTGGAAGAAAAAACTGGCACAGCTATCAAAAAATACTGAAAATCCTATTACAGCATGTTACATAAATTATGGCAAAGAGGTAGTCTTTAAGTGCAATGGGATGTGGGCCTGTCATAACTTACTTACAGTTATATTCAGCAATCCATCACTTTTATTTCAGTAGAAAGAGCTTAAATACTGAAAGCACAGCGTATCAGAGTGGATAATTATGAATATACGGCAGCAGGGTGAGTGTTGAAGATATGAAATTTTATTTTTTAGCAGGTTTTGAGAAGTTGCATTTTCTGACATTTTAGTTGGCACATTTTCAGCTTTTAAACCCACTATAATTTTGACTTTTCAACCAAATATTATTATTCCTCAAAGCATAATCACTATTTTAAATATGAAAATCAAAATAATTGTGGGCAAGTTCAATACCACTTTTCAGTGAAACTTTCTCTCAGTTGGAAGCTTATCCCAAATGTTTCATGATAACTTGTGAGCTGAATTATTTTATGAAAGATGCTGATAACAATCCTGGTGGACAGGACAAAACTCACTTACTACATGTATCCCTATCCCAGAGCCCACGATAACCCAAAGACTGGCAGGATTTATGAAGGATGATTCGACTATATTAGAAAACCATGGGCGTAATTCTCCCGTACCCGGCGGGGCGGGGGGTCCCGGCGTAGCGGAGTGGTGGCAACCACTCCGGCGTCGGGCCCCCCAAAGGTGCGGAATTCTCCACACCTTTAGGGGCTAGGCCCGCGTGGAGTGGCTCCCGCTCCGCCGGCGCCAACGGCCTTTGGCGCTACGCCGGTCGTGACAGGGCTGGCCGAAAGGCCTTCGCCGGCCGCTTGAGTCCGCGCATGCGCCGGAGCGTCAGCGGTCGCTGCATCACCACCGGTGCATGCGCGGTAGAAGGGGGTCTCGTCCACCTCTGCCATGGTGGAGGCCGTGGCGGCGGTGGAAGAAAAAAAGTGTCCCCACGGCACTGGCCCGCCCGCCGATTGGTGGGCCCCGATCGTGGGCCATGCCACTGTGGGGCCACCCCCCAGGGTCCGATTGCCCCGCGCCCCCCCCAGGACCCCGGGGGCCCGCTCGTGCCGCCAATCCCACCGGGATTGGCCTGTCAGTGGGGGGACTTTGGCCCATCGCGGGCCGGAGAATCGCCGCGGGGGGCACGCCGACCGGCGGGGCATGATTCCCGCTCCCGCCGATTCTCGGGTGGCAGAGAATTCCGGCCACGGCGGGGGCGGGATTTATGCCGGCCCTGGGCGATTCCCTGACCCTGCGGGGGGGGTCGGAGAATTCCGCTCCATATCTGTATTTATGAACTGCCTCAAAAAGCTTGAGTCAGTATCATTGAATCAAAAATTTAGAAATAAATTCTGATCAATACCCAAACACAAAGCTGCCCTTCCTTATTTATATTCTGAACAACTTGAAGGGCATTGTTAATGTTTTCAGCTGTAATACCTTAAAATATGAGTTGAGAACTGTTCACAATAATAAAAGACAAGCATCTGTTCCATTCATGTGAAATTCCTATGCTGTTTTGGAGTCTTTTTTATAATAGATAGCAATTGAATATATCACCTGGTAATAAACAGAACACAGGCATTGTTAGGCAGGAAAGGGCATGTAATTGAGTGGGAACATGTTGAGTTGGGATCTTGCCGCCTCCCCACTCCCTCTGATCCAGTTATACTGGGGCAAGGGAGGCTTGCAGACAGCTTTTTCACCTGGAGGCTAATTGAAGCCCATCAGTGGCCATGTGAGATCCATTTCAGAGCCTCATCCCACCATTACTTGGTATTCAACCAGGGTGGATGGGTTGGCATCCAGGAGATGGCTCAGCAAACGTTGTCATGTTTGCCAAAAGCCCACCGTGGGGATTGCTCATTCACAGGCATTCCACGCCCAATCAAGAGGCCCATCCAGCCCACACTCACCGAAATCTGGTAATCCGTCAGTAATCTTAGAACGTACAGTGCAGAAGGAGGCCATTCGGCCCATCGAGTCTGCACCGACCCACTTAAGCCCTCACTTAAGGTTCCTTGTGTTAAGGCTCCCTGTGTTTCCATCTCTATTGAGTGCGAGTCGACGACCTCAATCGTCTCGGTATTCTGACCCCCTTGGGGTCCTGCTGAGGCCCGAGCAGGCAGCAAATGCAGTTCCAGAAGAAGTTTCCGAAGACGAGGTTCTTCCGTGGCTTGATTAGGCAGTAGATGCGGCTTTAGAAAAGGTTTCCAAGGTTGAGGAATGTTTCGAAGAAGCAGTTGCCTGGGCCTAATGTGGTCAAGGTGCTTTCACATAATACAACCTGGGCTTGCTCCTGGTAAGTGACTGGCCCTGTCTGGCAAAGGATAATGCTAGAGATCCACTGGGTGCCTTCAGCAAAGTTTTGAATGAACACCGAGTCATTTATAGAACAGTACAGCACAGAACAGGCCCTTCGGCCCTCGATGTTGTGCCGAGCAATGATCACCCTTCTCAAACCCACGTATCCACCCTATACCCGTAACCCAAACAACCCCCCCTTAACCTTACTTTTTAGGACACTACGGGCAATTTAGCATGGCCAATCCACCTAACCCGCACATCTTTGGACTGTGGGAGTAAACCGGAGCACGCGGAGGAAACCCACGCACACACGGGGAGGACGTGCAGACTCCGCACAGACAGTGACCCAGCCGGGAACCGAACCTGGGTCCCTGGAGCTGTGAAGCATTTATGCTAACCACCATGCTACCGTGCTGCCCTAATCTGGTACAAGTGCCTGGAAGGTCGAATTCGAGTGGGGCAATGCCCTTGCTGTTCCTAGTTGTGGTGCACATTCACACCTATGTCTGGAAAAATCATGCTAATCAAGCTGGGTACGAAGTCTACAGCGCATCAGTAATTCCACAGACGCCACTCCAGTCACTGCCTGCGGAGTGGTCTTGTAGCAAAACAAGAATCCAGCCAGTCTCGTGTCCATCAATCCTGAATATTGTTTCTTAAGGCCCCATTTAAATCTTTGCACCGCTGACTCCGCTAAACCATTACAAGCCAGGGGGTATGGGATGGTGTAAATATGCCGCACCCCATTTGCCTTCAGAAACCCGGAAACTCCTCACTTGTGAAGGAATGCCGTTATCAATGACAAGTACTTCAGGGAGACCGTGGGTACAAAACTATAAAACTATAAATGTAACTTCTCGATGGTTTACCGGGACGTGGATCCGACCATCTTGTGCACACCAAGCCACATCGAATGGGCGTCAATCAATCAGAGGAACATGGATCCCTGAAACGGATCGGCAAAGTCGGCATGAAGCCGCGCCCATAGCCGGCCTGGCTATTCCCAATGATGCAGGGGAATTATGCTGGTCGGAGCTTCCGATGCTCTTGGCAAATGGAGCATTGCTTGGCCACCTTCTCAATGTCTGCACCGAGGCCCGGCCACCATATGTAACTGCATACCAGCATTTACGTCTTGGACACATCTGGATTACTGTTGTGGAACTCTTTCAAGATTAACTTTTTTACCTGGGATGAGTACGCACATACCCCACAGCAGGATACCATCCTCTACACTGAACTCAGAAAGTTTGGAGGAAATGCCTTCGACTCGCCTGGGAGCTGTTGATGCTGCCCACCGTATCAGGCCACGGACTGAACTTTTGAAAGGATCGGGTCCGTCTGGGTCCGCTCACGTATCCGCGACGTTGTGACAGGCAAGGACAAGAAGTGAGCTCACCACCATCTTCTCAAAGGCAACTAGGAATGGACAATAAATGCTGGCCCAGCCAGCGATGCCCACATCCCGTAAATGAATTTGTAAAAAGGAGCAATGCTGGGTTAATGAAGTTGAGATGCAGATCAGCCTTTATCTAATTGAATGATGGAGCAGACTTGAAGGGCTGAATGGCCTACTCCCATTGCTATTTTCTGGCCTATATATGACATAAGTTCCACACCAATGTAGGTGACAATTAACTGCTCTCTAAAGCAACCTAACAAGACTTTTGAGTGGGTTACCACCTTGTCGGGGCGCCTAGGAATGGAAAATAAATGCACATCTTACTAGCAATGCCCACGTAGCAAGAATGAATAATAAAAGTCTGCATCCCAGGGATATTGTAATAACAGGGTAGGGATGATTAACTACCCCGTGGATCTTGCAGAGTACAAGCTCCCCAAAAAAGATTGAGGAAGATCCTTAACAATATATAGAAAGCAAAATATTGTATAAATAGAGTAGGCCAGAAAGGCACCAACGAGATAAGACGCAGTCGGGAACTACTGGAGCTGTACATAATAGTAAAGTGTAAACAAAGTAAGTTTTGTTTTCGACCAACTTGGAAGTTCTGTGTCCCTTACAAAACTGGCGATGAGGACTAAAACTGGATTGCTATCGATGCTGCTGAGCTATCTCCCATCTTTATCAGATACAGGTTGAAAATGTCTTTCAATTATGCCTCTTTTCAGACGTGTTTGATGCTTGATTGGAAGATTGGGATCAATGCACACAGAGGATGCAATACTTTTTCTGGGCGAACAGAGTTGCGAACATGTATGGGGAGCTGAGGAAGAGGGCGAGTCCTCCCATGCAGGAGGTCAGGCTCAAGTGGAAGGAGGAATGGGGAGGAGCGTTGGGGGCCAGAGTGTAGAAACACTGAAGCTCAGGGGTGGGATTCTCCAAAAATGGAGCTATGTCCCCACGCCTGCGAGAAAACGCGTGTGAATCACTCTGGAGAAAGTCCAGGGTGATTCTCCAAATTTCAGGAGGCGAGCAGGGCCCCGGAGTAGTCCTCGCAGCACCGGCTGCCGATACAGGGACCTGCACTTCTGGTTGGGGGTCCGCGCATGCGCACGGTGGTGGCCTGCGTCGGCTGCCCCGCGCCACATGACCGACCCACACCGTGAACTGGCATCAAAACCATAGGACCCCCCCAAAAAAAAACATATGCCCGCGGATCGGTGGCCCCCAATCGGTAGCTTGGCGGTCTTGGAGGCCCCTTCCAGTGAATGACTCCCCCCCCCGCCTTCCCCACCAGGGTGACTCCGGACTGAGTCCACAGCCGCCACGCTGAGTTCCCGTAGGTGGAACCACGAGAGAACCACGCCACCGGGAACTTGGCAAGCTGCACTCGGTGAATTGCCGCATGGGCCTCTTTCAATGGGTTTCAATGGATTTTGGGTTTGATACCCATTTCCCCCCCCCCCCCCCCCCCCCCCCGGCCGATCGCGATTTCGGTGCGGAGGCTTGGTGAATCCCACCCCAGATGTTTGCTCCAGGGTTGGAAACGCAAAGTTGTGAGGATTCCCTGTTCCGCGATACCTGGACACCAGACCTTTGGTCCAGGGTGGGGAGGGGGAGGGTTGTTACTCAAACGGGCCTCCGTCTCTGTTTAAACAGTACCAGTTTAAAGTGTTAATAATAATAATAATCTTCATTGTTACAAGTAGGCTTACATTAAAACTGCAATGAAGTTATTGTGATAGAGAGGGGGCTAAAAGACGAGGGTGCAGAATTATTGGCTAAAGAATCAATAATAATAATCCTTATTAGTGTCACAAGTAGGCTTAGTGTGGTGAATGTATAGTACTATTAACTCACCAGTGTATTAGTATCATGTTCTGCCATTGTGTTACTGCTATGTTATGTTGTTGACCTTGTGGGCTCCACCTATGGGCCATTGTGTGGCTTCACCCACAGGGGGATATGGTGAGCCCATGGCTCCTCACTTGAAAGGAAGTATAAAAAGCAGTTGACCTGTAGGCTGTCCACAGTATTGTACTAGTCGCAGGCAGGCTCTGTTCTTAGCTGATTAATACCTCGGTTTGCTTCTACTCATGTCTTTGAGTGAATTGGTGGTCGCATCAATTTAATCAGCTTAAACACAACTATGGAATCAGCCCTCAAACCTGATCGACTGGAACTCGATCCGCAGGCTGCGGAGGCGTAATAAATTTTTTCGCACTGGCTTCGATGCTTCAAGGCCTATCTCGCTGCAGCTTCCACGCCTTCCGTCACCGATGAACAGAAGCTGAGCCTCCTCCACGCACGGGTGAGCCATCGCATTTCTGTTCAGCTCGACGCCTCCTCATACGCAGACGCCCTCGCGACGCTCGAACGCCCCTACGTACGGCCCGTGAACGAGATCTACGCGCGGCACATCTTCACCACTCGCCGCCAGCGGCCTGGGGAATCGTTAGATGCCTACCTACGTGACCTCAAAGCTCTCGCACGCAACTGTAATTACCAGGCCGTTACGGCCACTCAGCACATGAAACTCACTGTCAAAGACATCTACGTGGTGGGGGTCCGGTCACATTATGTGAGACAGCGCCTGCTCGAAAAGGGGGCCCAGGACCTGGATGACACGGTAACGTTAGCCACCTCTCTGGAGGTTGCGTTTCAGAGCCTTACTGCGTTCCCGGCTGACCACGTGACCCCCTCGTGGGCCCCCAACCAAAGACTACCCCAGGCCTGTGCCGCGCGGCCACCCGCCCATCATGGGGGGCTACCCTGCTATTTATGCGGCCAGTCTCAACACCCCTGACTGCCCGGCCCGCAACGCGAACTGCAGCAGCAGCGGACAAAATGGACATTTCGCCAAAGTTTGCCTGGTCAGGTCTAAGAACTCGAACTCACAGGCCTGATCCTCAGACCCAACAGGCCCGCAGACCCCGCAGTGTGGCAGTGTGTCTGCCGACTCCGCCCCCTACAGACGCGTCATCAGCCTCGTGCTATCAGTGACCATCTTCCAGCCCATGCAGCACGTGCGACGCAGGGGGGCTGCCATCTTGGACATCCTCCCCCACGCGGCCGGCCACGTGCAATCCATGGGGGCAGCCATCTTGGACACCATCTTCCTCACCGCCCGCCACGCTCGACCAACCGGGGGCCGTCTTCTTGGCCTATATCTGCTACACCGCTCGACGCGCATGATCAATATGGACTGTCATCGCGGGGCTGCCCCAGCACCTCCGACCACTCCGCCGGCTACCCGCAGCTCAGTGCGGTCACCCTGGACCAGTCGCGACCCAAGCACCTCCGGAGCTCCATGATGGCCGTCCGGGTTAACGGACACGGGTCGCCTTGCCTCTTCGACTCTGGGAGCACAGAGCTTCATTCACCTGGACATGGTAAGATGCTGCTCGCTCCCAATTTTCCCGGTGCAACAAATCATCTCCCTCGCCCCTGGGTCGCACTCGGTGCAAATCCAAGGGTGCACTACTGCAACCCTAGCAAGACAGGGCGCTGAGTACGCTAACTTTAAATTATATGTGCTCCCAGACCGCTGCGCTCCTCTCCTATTGGGACTCGACTTCCAATGTAACCTCAGGAGCCTAACCCTGAAGTTCGGGGGGGGGCACTGCCCCCACTCTCCATATGCAGCCTTGCGACCCTGAAAGTCGACCCTCCACTTCTCTTCGCAAACCTCACCGCCGACTGCAAGCCAGTCGCCACCAGAAGCAGGCGGTATAGTCTGCAGGACAGGACGTTCATTAGGTCCGATGTCCAGCGTCTCTTGCGGGAAGGAGTCATCGAGGCCAGCAATAGCCCCTGGAGAGCTCAGGTGGTGGTCATCAAGACCAGGGAAAAGTTCCAGATGGTGGTTGATTACAGCCAAACCATTAACCGGTTCACGCAACTCGATGCGTACCCCCTTCCCCGGATTACAGATATGGTAAATCAGATCGCGCACTACCGGGTGTTCTCCACGGTGGATCTGAAGTCTGCATACCACAAGCTCCCAATCCGCCCGGAGGACAGCCACTTCACGGCTTTTGAGGCAGACGGCCACCTTTTCCATTTCCTCCGGGTACCCTTTGGCGTCACGAATGGGGTTTTGGTGTTCCAAAGAACAATGGACCGAATGGTGGACCAGTACGGACTGCGGGCCACATTTCCGTACTTGGACAATGTCACTATCTGCGGCCTTGATCAGCAGGACCACAATGCCAACCTCCACCGATTTCTCCAAACCGCCCAAACCCTCAATCTCACCTACAACAAGGAGAAATGCGTTTTCCTTCCCAGACTAGCCATCCTCGGCTACGTCGTGGATAACGGGGTCCTAGGGCCCGACCCTGACCGTATGTGCCCCCTCCTGCAACTCCCTCTCCCTCACTGTCCCAGGCCCCGAAGAGGTGCCTTGGGTTCTTTTCATATTACGCCCAGTGGGTCCCCAATTATGCGGACAAAGCCCGCCCACTAATCAAGGCCACCATCTTTCCACTGGCAACGGAGGCCCACCAGGCCTTCAGCTGCATCAAGGCGGACATCACCAAAGCCGCAATGCACGCGGTGGACGAGTCCGTCCCCTTCCAGGTGGAGAGCGACACATCAGAGGTCGCTCTCGCCGCCACCCTCAACCAAACAGGCAGACCGGTAGCGTTCTTTTTCCGCACCCTCACCACCTCTGAAATTTGACACTCCTCGGTCGAAAAAGAAGCCCAAGCCATCGTGGAAGCCATGCGGCACTGGAGGCACTACCTCGCGGGTAGGAGGTTTACCCTCGTCACCGACCAACGATCGGTAGCCTTCATGTTCAACAATACGCAGCGGGGCAAAATCAAGAACGATAAGATCTTGAGGTGGAGGATCGAACTATCCACCTATAACTACAATATAGTATATCGTCCTGGGAAGCTCAACGAGCCCCCAGATGCCCTGTCCCATGGCACATGCGCCAGGGCGCAAGATGACCGACTACGGACTATCCACGATGACCTCTGCCAACCGGGGGTCACCTGGCTCGTCCATTATATCAAGGCCCGCAACCTGCCCTACTCCACCGAGGAGGTCAGAGCTATGACCAGGGACTGCCAAATCTGTGCAGAGTGTAAACCACACTTCTATCGACCAGATAAGGCCCACCTGCTAAAGGCATCCCGGCCCTTTGAACGCCTCAGTATCAATTTCAAAGGGCCCCTCCCCTCCAATAACCGCAATACATATTTCCTCAACATCATAGATTAGTTCTCCCACTTCCCATTTGCAATCCCCTGCCCCGATATGACCACGTCCACTGTCATTAGAGCCCTGCATTGTGTCTTCACCCTGTTTGGTTTCCCCAGTTATGTCCACAGCGACCGGGGCTCGTCATTCATGAGCGACGAACTGTGTCAGTACCTGCTCAGTAAGGGCATTGCCTCGAGCAGGACTACCAGTTACAACCCCAGGGGAAACGGGCAGGTGGAGAGGGAGAACGCGACGTTCTGGAAGACCGTCCTACTGACCCTGAGGTCCAGGAATCTCCCAGTTTCTCACTGGCAGGAGGTCCTCCCTGATGCGCTCCACTCTATCAGGTCCCTCCTTTGCACGGCCACAAATGAGACTCCTCATGACCGCTTGTTCGCTTTCCCTAGGGGAGCTACCACAGGGGCCTCGCTTCTGTCCTGGCTGAAGACACTGGGACCAGTCCTCCTCAGAAAACACATCAGGAACCATAAGACCGACCCTCTGGTAGAGAGGGACCAGCTCCTGCACTCCAACCGCCAGTATGCTTATGTCGAACACCCTGATGTCCGACAAGATACCATCTCCCTCCTGGACCTGGGGCCCGCAGGCTCCACCACTACCACCAGCTCCTCAGCCCCCCCACTATATCCCGCCCAACCTACCATGTCCAGCGCCCCCGCCCCAATATAGCTCCCGCGCTCCCTCCCGTCCGCCACACCGGTCCACAGGAATGAAGCTCCAGAAGAGACGCTCCCGGAGTCCATGCCTGTGCCCGCACCGGCCTCACTTCCGATGCCAGCACGGGTGAGTCCGACACCCGGACCAGCAACAACGCCAGAGCTTCGGCCATCGCAGCGCACAATCCGTGCGCCGGACCGGCTGAACTTATGAGCCCGTCACCCCCACCGGACATCATTTTTTTAATAGGGGGTGAATGTGGTGAATGTATAGGACTAGTAATTCACCAGTGTATTAGTATCATGTTCTGCCATTGTGTTATTGCTATGTTATGTTTTTGACCTTGTGGGCTCTACCAATGGGCCATTGTGTGGCTTCACCCACAAGGGGATATGTTGGGGCATGTACGGGTTCCGTCCATGACTCCTCCCCTTGAAAGGAAGTATAAAGAGCAGTTGACCTGTAGGCGGTCCACAGTATTGTACTAGTCGCAGGCAGGCTCTGTTCTAAGCTGATTAAATCCTCGGTTTGCTTCTACTCGTGTCTTTGAGTGAATTGATGGTGGCATCACTTACATTACATTGCAATGAAGTTACTGTGAAAATCCCCTCGTTGCCACATTCTGGCGCCTGTTCGGGTACACAGAGGGAGAATTCAGAATGTCCTAATTACCTAACAGCACATCTTTCGGGGCTTGTGGGAGGAGACCAGAGCACCCGGAGTAAACCCACACAGACACAAGGAGAACATGCAGACTCTGCATAAGCAAAGACCCAAGCCAGGAATCGAACCTGGGACCCTGGAGCTGTGAAGCAACAGTGCTACCCACTGTGCAACGATACTGCCTTAGATGGCTGTCTTAGGGTGCTTCCCTTCTGATTTATTTGCTATCGTTTAAACCCAGATCTGTGACCCTAAAATTTGTTGTTTACACATGCAGAGTTACCATTTACCACTGGCTGGGGACTAATGGCAATCCCACAATCCATTGGGAGTATGAGCTTCCCCAATGAGGGGGGCGGAGAAATCATTAGCAGATTCCCTGCATAAATAAAGCTGGCCAGTTTGGAACCGGCTAGAGGAGAGTGAGCAGCAATAGTTGTTTTCTATTACACCATGCCTCTGTATGGACGTTTGGATGTTTTTGATGCTGCGCTGGAAAGGTGGAACCAGTACACACAACGGATGTGTTACTATTTCCAGGCAAACAACATCATCGAAAACGAGCGCCAGGTGGTCATATTGCTCACCGCCTGCAGCCCGCATATGTTTGGGGTGATTAGGAGCCTTACGTACCCAGCTGCGCCAGACACCAAAACATTTGATGAACTTGTGAACTTAGTAGGGCAACATTTTAACCCAACCCTGTCCATGCTAGTCCAGCTTTACCGGTTTAATACCGCTGAGAGGACCCCAGGAGAATCACTTGCCGATTTTCTATCCAGGCTACGCAGAATTGCGGAGTACTGTGACTATGGTGAGACCTTGTCAGAAATGTTACGCGACTGTTTGGTTTGCGGTGTTAACAATGTGGCCACCAGAGAAAGTTGTTAGCCGAGCCAACATTGACTTTTCAGCAGGCCATTCAAATAGTATTGTCCCGAGAGAGCGCAGAATGTGGGAGTGCAGGAGCTACAGGGAATGGAGGTGCATGCCTTGGGGCGCAATCCCTTCCGTCCGAAAGCGTTCCGCCGCACCCCTGCAGTACCTTGGGTGAGGCGACGTCCAGATCGACGCCAGTGGCCGTCGGACATTGCTCCCTGAAGAGAGCCTTCTCCAGAACCAATGGATGAGGAGCCATGTCTGTGTCAGACTTGTGGGTGCCGACCCTGTCGCGGACGCCGGTCCTGGGGGCGCTAGAGGCGCCGTCATTCCGACAGAAACTGGGGCCGTACCTTCCAATTGGATGAACCTGCGGCGACTACTCCCGAGGACATGGAGACTGAGGATGACTGCCTGCAGCTGCATTGAGTGGCAGCTCCCCGTGTGGCCCCCCATTAAGGTGACAGTGCGGGTCAGTGGTCAACTGCTTGAGATGGAGTTGGACACTGGCGCAGCGGCCTCCGTGATTGCCCAGAGGACATTCGACCGCATCAAGCAGGGTATACAGACCCTTACAATAATCGTCACACAGGCCAGGTTGGCCACCTACGCGGGGGAACCATTGGACATTGCAGGAACTACGATAAACCCTGTTGTTTATGGATGCCAGGAGGGGCGTTTCCCACTTATCGTTGTGCGTGGCACATTCTCCAAACAGTTTCTGGAGGGTTGACTGAGGTGCTCGGACGGTACCCAGATGTATTCCAGCCCGGTTTGGGGAAAATAAAAGGGGCCATAGCCCAGATCCAAATCGAACCCAGGAGCCATGCCGCACTATTTCCGGGCGCGCCCGGTGCCTTACGCCTTGCTCAAGGAGGTAGAAGGGGAGCTCACTCGTTTGGCGACTTTGGGCATTATCAGGCCCGTCCGTTTCGCTGACTGGGCAGCACCAATTGTACCTGTAATGAACCCAGATGCCACAGTTGGCTTGTGCAGCGACTATAAACTTACAGTGAATACAGCTTCCCTGATCGACCAATATCCAATGCCTCGCATAGAGGATCACTACGCGAAGCTTGCAGGCGGACTCTACTGGACCCTGCCTCCCGGCCATATGTAACGATTAATACACACCGGGGCCTGTATGAATGTACATGGGATGCCCTTTGGAGTATCCTCTGCCTGCGCTATTTTTCAACAGAGGGCATTTTGAAAGGTTTACCGTGTGTCGCTGTCTACTTAGACGACGTTTTGATTACAGAGATGTTGGAGCAGGAACATTTGGAAAATTTGGATGTTGTCCTTAGATGCTTTTCAGAGGCTGGAGTCCAGTACGTCGTACAAAGTGCACTTTCAGGCGAAGGAAGTAGTCTACCTGGGTTATTGGGTGGACCGCGAAGGTTTGCACCCCGTCGCAGAGAAGATGCGCGCAATTCAACAGGCCCCCGCCCCGACTGACACTTTGAATCTTCGTTGTTTTACAGGAAGTTCCTCTCCAATCTGGCAACTGCACTGGCCCTATTGCACCTTCTGCCAAAGAAGAATTACACCTGGGTTTGGGGTCAGCCGCAAGAAACCGCTTTCCAGCGAGTAAAACAACAATTGTCGTTGTCTGGGTTACTAACCCACTATGATCCTGGAAAGCCTTTGCTCGTCACATGTGATGCATCCCCATATGGTATTGGGGCCGTCCTATCCCACAAGATGGAGAACGGGGCCAAGCTGGGGCTTTCGCCTCCCGCACATTGACTGCAGCGGAAAAGAAATACACGCAGATCCAGAAGGAGGGCCTGGCAGTGGTCTTTGCGGTGAAACACTTCCACCGGTACGTGTATGGCGGTCACTTCACTATCGTGACTGATCATGAGCCTCTGCTGGGACTTTTCCGAGAGGATAAGCCAATACCGCCCGTTGCTTCCGCACGGATCCAGCGCTGGGCTTTGTTGCTCGCTGCCAATGAGTATTCTCTGGAACACAAACCAGGAACCCAGGTAGCAAATGCCGACGCACTGAGCCGATTGCCTTTATCGACCGGCCCCATGTCAACCCCGACAACCGGTGAGGTGGTTGCAACCCTAAATTTTATGGACAACTTGCCTGTCATGGGATCACAGATCAGTGAATAGACCCAGACGGAGCCAGTCCTGTCAAAGGTTCGGCACATAGTCCTGTACGGTGGGCAGCATAGACGGCTCGCAGGCGAGTTGCAGGCATTTTCCTCCAAGCTGTCAGAATTTAGAGTGGAAGACGGCATCCTCTCGTGGGGGACGCATGTGACTGTCCTGGAAAAAGGACAGGAGCTGATACTCAGAGACTTGCACAATGGGCATCCGGGTGTGACCTAAATGAAAATGTTGGCCCGGAGTTATGCCTGGTGGCCAGGCCTCGACACCGACATTGAGAAGGTGGCCCAAAACTGCTCCATTTGCCAGGAGCATCAGAAGCTTCCGCCGGCTGCGCCCCAACATCACTGGGAATGGCCAGGGCGGCCTTGGGCGTGCTTGCATGCGGATTTCGCCGGCCCTTTTTCAAGGATCCATGTTCCTTCTATTAATCGATGCCCAGTCTAAATGGTTAGAGGTGCATAAGATGGTAGGCACAATGTCCTGCGCAACAATCGAAGATGCGTTTGTCTTTCAGTACACATGGCCTCCCCGAGGTGCTGGTCACGGACAACGGCACTCCGTTCATAAGTGAGGTGTTTGCGAGGTTGATGAAGATGAACGGCATACGCCATATCCACACTGCCCCTTACCACCCGGCTTCAAATGGGTTGGCGGAGCGCGCAGTGCAGACATTCAAACGAGGCCTAAAGAAGCAGTTTTCTGGGTCGATGGACACAAAACTGGCTCGTGTTGTTTGTTTTCATTTAGGAACACTCTACATGCAGTGACTGGGGTAGCCAGAGACTTCGCACCCGCCTTAGCTTTGTTTTCCTGGACATTGGCACAAAAGTACGCCGCACACAAAAACGGCAGGGACATGGTTTTTCTCGGCATCGGCCGATTCGGCAGTTTGCGCGCGGTGACCCTGTATTCATTCGGAATTTTGTTGGTGGTGCCCAGTGGGTCCCTGGCGTAATCTTTCGCAAAACGGGCCCTATCTCTTACCAGGTGCAAGCCCAGGGTTGTCTCCAGTGTAAGCATGTAGACCACGTTCGGTCCAGAATACCGTCCCTTCCAAAGATTCCCCGCCCCCGGATATCATTTCTACAGCTACAGAGATCAGACACAGTGGAGAGTATTCCTCACAATCTTCCTCTGGTGCCGCACTCGAAGCCTGTGCAGGTCATTGCAGAACCGTGTGGAGATAGAGCCGCCAAGATGACAGAGGCAGCGGACTCCGACTCCGAGATGGAGACACAGGACGCCTCAGAGGGGCAATCCTCGGGCCGACGGGCCGTGGATGTACAACCGTTACGCCGTTCATCACGGAAGCGCCGTTCTCGGTCTCATTTCACGCCGTCTGATCCAGCGTCTTGTGCAAATGGTGTCGAGCCTGCGGCAAAACAAGTCCGATGCCCTCCTTCGCCAGGGTCTTCAGTGGATTCCTTGGACTTTGGGGGGGGAGGGATGTTATAGCATGCCTGCTTACCACTGGCTGGGGACTAATGGCAATCCCACAATCCTTTGGGAGTATAAGCTTCCCCAATGAGGGGGAGGGGGGGGGGGGGGGGGGGGGGGGGGGGCGGAGAAATCATCAGCAGATTCCCTGCATAAATAAAGCTGGCCAGTTTGGAACCGGCTAGAGGAGAGTGAGCAGCAAGGGAGTTGCTGTTGTGTATATATATGTTATTGTAAATAAATGTTATTTCTTTCTATCCTTCAACTCGTGCTGGATTCTTTTGCGGCCCTCACAAAATAAGGTTAAGATCCTGTTCCTATTTCCTGGTTCTGCCCCTCCCATGAGTTAAATTAGTTGCTGAAGAACAGAAAGATCTATCCTTTGTTTACGTTGGCAGATGCCTAATTCCAGAATCCACCACCCAGTTGACATAAAGTAACTGAAACAGCTGGGTGACCTGGACAATTTCCTGTCAGTAGGTTAATTAAATATTAGGCCTGAACCAAAACAATATATGTTGGATCATTTGGACATTATTGTTGATACAATTATCCTGCCATGATGCTGATCAGAGTTTTTCGTTCAAAAATATGTGCTGCATGACATAGATACAGCCGCCTAGGCACCACTGAAATGCACAAAACTATACGTGCCTATTCTGATTAGTCTCAACACTCCTTAAATAATAAATCATCTTTTAGCCTTTCAGCCATGGCTTCCTGGTGGCACTCTTGCACTCTGAGTCAGAAGATTATGACTCCAGAGACTTTAATGTATAATCCAGGCTGGCACACCAATCCTGAGGGAGCAATACACTGCCACTGATGCCATTTTTTAGATGAGGCTTTAAAGTTCCCATGGCACAATTTTGAAGAAGAGCAGGGGGAATTCTCTCTGGTACACTGGTCAATATTTATCACCGAAACAGATTTTCTGATCGTCGTCGCACTGCTGATTTGGGGCCTGGCTGTGCGCAAATTGCATGTTGGGCTTCCTACACTACAACTGCAACTACACCTTGAAAGTGGTTGTAAAGCGCGTTCGACCGTCAGAGATTGTAAAAGGTCCTATGTTTACATTGCACGTGATTTTATTTTTTCTTAAAACTTTTCAAACTGTTATCCAGAATAATTTCAATTTACAACTGCAGCAGATCAGTTATGCTGCAATTGCGCGGAGTTCCTGATGGCAGTCATGCAGCTCTGGTAAAGCTCTTGGTATAATCACGCAAGTTTCCCAAAGAATGAAAAGAGGGAGCTACCTGAGGTCACTCTCACACACGTTTCATAGCCAGGTCAAAGTAGAATCCAGGAAATGTAATCTACATTTTCCCACAAAACAAAAATATTCTTTCATTAGCTCTTAAGATCCAATGACTCAACAGCATTACAAACACAAATAAATTCTCATTTTTATTATACAGCAGGAGAAGATAGAAAAGCACAACTCCCATAACAAAGGTAAAATCATTGTGCAAAATGAATGTTTTCTATATTTTTTGTATATTTTTGTGGACCATGAAGCAGATCTTCCAGTGTCATTTTATAACACCACCTATTGTACATCCCATAATGGCAGCAATTCTTGCCATGCTACTTACTTTGGTAAAAATAATCCATAAGGCTTGTAGCTTTATGCAAAGGGACACAAATAATAAGAATGAACACCATTTTGACCTGTACAACAAGCAGTCCTTATTATCCATGAAATTATTTGAAACAGCGGTTTTGACTTCAAAGGGAGCATCATCAAAATTCTGTGGGAAGATGGTAATTCCGAAGAACAACCTAAAGGATTGCCTGGTATGATATTATAATCCAAAATAAGATAGAATGTGATAGAATCATGGAGTCATTATAGCACAGATGGAGGCCATTCAGGCCATCAAATCCATGACTATTCTCTGTAGAGGAATCCAAGACGTCCCATTCCCATTGTTCTTTGGGCACGATTCTCCACAAATCCGGCGTGCCGTGAAGGCTGGCGTGAAACTGGCCGTGTTTCACGCTAGCCTCGGAGCGCCGTCCCGGGATCCGATTCTCCCCCCCCCCCCGGGCGGGGCTAGTATCGGGGCCTTGGAATCACAGCGACGCGGAGTTAGCCAACGTCGCTAGCTCCGCCAGCCAAGAGTCACGGCGGCTGACGCGCACGATGACGTCAGCCTCACATGCGCGGATGACGTCCTCATGCAGACGCGTCAAACCCGCGCATGCGTGGGCCGTCATGCCCCTCAGCCGCCTCGCGGACTGATCCTGCGGGGCGGCGGAAGAACAAATAGTGCGCGGGTATTGGACCCGCTGCCCGCGATCGGTGCCCACCGATCGCAGGCCCATTCCACCCTTGGCACGGCCGTGATGCGGCCATGCCAATCGGTGCCATGGTTGTCCGGGACGGGCACTTTGCGGCCGTTTTCACGAACGCTGAAAGCAGGTGTGATCGCGGCCGTGGAAACGGCCGTAAACTCCGCAGTATTTGGCCCATCGGCCTGCGGAGAATCGCTGTTCACCGTAAAAAACGGCGAGCAGCGATTCGTGTCGGGGGTGGCCGGGGGGGGGGGGGGGGGGGGGGGAAAGAGGGGTGAATAGCGGGAGGCAATGAAAATTGTCGGGAAGGCCCTCCCGCTATTCTCCGACCCGTCGTGGGCAGCGGAGAATCACGCCCGTATGTCTCTCAAGTGCACGTACAATTTCCTTTCCTTTCAAAATGATTCTTCATCTCTGCTTCCATTAAATTGCAGGTGATTGCCACTTGCTATGTAATAAAGGTAATCCTCATATCCCCCACATCTCTTATCCAAAACCTTAAGTCTGAGTCACCTGGCCCTGTACCATCAATTGATGGGAACAGTTTTTCCTTGTCAATCTATCTAAGGCCAAGATTCTCCATTCCGGAGTCTAAGTGCTCCTGCCAGTAGAGAATCGTACTGGTCCCCGCTGGTGTTAGGGGCGCCCCGACATGCTATTCCATGGCACTTCAAGATTTTGGGGAAATCGGCTTCTCCGTGCCATTCTATGACACACAGGGTTCCACGCAGTGGGACACAGGGCGGGATTCTCTCAGCCCGATGCTGGGCCGGAGACTCACCACGACCGGCACGACACGTGCTACACCGCCCGAACGCCGGGACACGATTCTCCGGCGTGGTCAGCGCGGCGCTGGTCAGGGGCCGTTCTACGGGCCCCCCCCCCCGTTGACCATAACAAAAAAACCCGAGTCCCGTTGGCGCCATTCTAACCATTTAAAAAATAAATTTAGAGTCCCCAATTAATTTTTTTTTCAATTAAGGGGCAATTTAGCGTGGCCAATCCACCTACCCTGCACATTTTTGGGT
Source organism: Scyliorhinus canicula (assembly GCF_902713615.1). Taxonomy (NCBI): domain Eukaryota; kingdom Metazoa; phylum Chordata; class Chondrichthyes; order Carcharhiniformes; family Scyliorhinidae; genus Scyliorhinus; species Scyliorhinus canicula. The sequence goes on along the minus strand of NC_052164.1, from coordinate 68,943,826 downwards.
TATGAGGGCGAAACCCACGCAAACACGGGGAGAATGTGCAAAATCCACACAGACAGTGACCCGGAGCCGGGATCGATGCTGGGACCTCGGCGCCGTGAGGCAACACTGCTAACCCACTGCGCCACCATGCTGCCCTCGCGCCATTCTAATCTGGTCTTACTCAGCGGGACCTTGGCGTGGAAGGAGGGGAGGTGGTCCGGCACTGGGGGTGGCCTCCGCTGTGGCCTGGCCCGCGATCGGGGCCCACCGCTTGGCAGGCAGGCCTCTTGGGCTAGGGGCCTCCTTTCGTCTGCACCAGCCCCTGTAGCCCTACGCAATGTTGCGTTGGGGCTGCCGCGGTGAAGGGAGCCACTGCACATGCCACGTTGGCGCCGGTGCCACTGCGCATGCACAGACCCTCTGGCGCTCAGTCGATGCCGGGATCGGCAGCTGGAGCGGAGTGAGTCGTTCCAGTGCCATGCTGACCTCCTGTAGGGGTCAGAATTGCTGATCCTGAGGTCATGTTGGCGTCGTCGGGAAACTCTCATATAGTTTCTCTCATACAGTTTCTCATAATCTCTCATACAGTTTCAGCACCGCTGAGATTGGGGCACTCCGATCTCAAATAGCTGCTGCAGCACCCCACCCCGAAGGAAAAAATAGTTATGGGGGCTACTCCTTCACTTTCTATGAAGGATATGAGAACAAAGAGGTAAATTCTTTCAAAAATTGTGGTTAGAGAAACAGCTGCTACCCCACCTACTGGATCCCTGCAGAGCTATAAAAAGGAGTCCTGGCTTGAGCCAATTCACTTTGACTTTGTCTGTATATATGTTTCTGGAACCTACCTCTTCTTTCACCTGAGGAAGGAGCAGTGCTCCGAAAGCTAGTGATTCGAAACAAAACTGTTGGACTTTAACCTGGTGTTGTAAGACTTCTTACTGTGCTCACCCCAGTCCAATGCCGGCATTTCCACATCATTGTTACCATCAAAAGATAATGAAATTGACTGTGTGAAAACCACTTCAAAGCTTTTCACCACTTTAAAGGGATTACTTTTACCTACATCTCACAGACCTTCAAACTTGGTACACTGACTGACTTTTAAAGGGTTTAGGAGTACAGATGGGAACACTTTCACTTTATTATGAGAAAACTTTATTTGTTACGTACTGACTTACTATTCAAAGGGTTTAGGGGTACATAAGAACACTTTCACTTTATTATTAGGGATCTGTATTTATGAATAATGAGTGATTGTCTAAATGGTATGGGGTACAAATTGAGCATATTTTTTACCTTATTATGATAAACTTTTAACCTTTATATACTCGGTGACTGTTTAATGGCGTTAATGGCTGCAGATGGGGAGAGCAGCCAAGGGAGCCTTATCCCAAGGAAGACCTATTAAATCGACCTTCAATCCCCTTTATTCCAAGAAGAACAACTCAGCTAATCTAACCAAACCTGAATTCCCTCATGCTTGGAGCCATTGTGGTTAATCTCCTCAAGGACCCTCACATCATTTCTACAATGTGGAACCAGAACTGGATGCAATACTCCAGCTGTAGCCAACCCAGAGCTTTCTAAAGGTTCAGCATAACTTCCCTGTTTTTGTACTCAATACCTCTACTTATGAAGCTAAAGTTCTGTTATGATTTGCTAACAACTCTCTCAGTATTTCCTGTCACCATCTAAGACCTATGAACATAAACACCCATGTTTCAGCAGTTCAAATTCTGAACAATACTCACTTACCTGATCTCAGTCAGGGAAGTGGGATATTGCAGTTGGCCTCAATGTGTCAAGGTCAGGGAAGAAAATATAAGCCAGCATTCCAGTTTCTGTTTGTTAATCATTCTGACATTGACTGGGTGAGAGTGAGGCAGGCTGCTTGTGCCTATCGAAGCAGATTGTCAACTTGAATGAATTGAAAGCTGGGGCAGAATTTTCACCTGGGTGTGGAGGCATGTTTCGGTGTGCGAATGGCCACAGTTTTTTTTTGAAGGAAATCCAGCTTTCTGTCCGCATTAACAACCCCACGCCATTTTCCTCTGGTCTTTACATGGGTCTGGAATGCAAAGTGTGCATGCACACCACCGCACCCCCCGCCCCCCCACCCCCCCGCCCACACCTCGCCGAGGTCAGATTCCTCATTTGAAGTCGGATTTCTTCGCGAAAACTATTTTTGTCTGGTGGCGGGGAAGCTATTTAATAGCAAGACAGGTGTGAAAGCGTGTGAAGAAAATGGAAAGCCTTCTTAGGAGTTGGGAATATTCTGAAAGGCAAGTCTAAAATGTTTTCACACTTTCAGATGTCATTATTAGATGATGTATTGGAATGCTGAAGTTTTTTTCCCACCAATTTTATGAGGGTATTTATAGTTTTTTAAATAATAATAACAAACATAAACATGGTAGATAAAACATTTCCATCCCTACCATGCTCTTCGCACCCCCAATCAATGAAGCAATAGCCTAACGCCCCCACTCCCTCCTACATTTCTGCCTCTGCACAGATGCACAAGTCGATAGCACTGTGGCTTCACAGCGCCAGGATCCCAGGTTCAATTCCCCGCTGGGTCACTGTCTGTGCAGAGTCTGCATGTTCTCCCCGTGCCTGCGTGGGTTTCCTCCGGGTGCTCCGGTTTCCTTCCAAAGACGTGCAGGTTAGGTAGATTGGCCAAACTAAATCACCCTTAGTGTCCAAAAAGGTTAGGAGGGGTTATTGGGTTACAGGGATAGGGTGAAAGTCAAGGCTTAAGTGGGTCGGTGCAGACTCTATGGGGCGAATGGCCTCCTTCTGCACTGTATGTTCTATGCTGAGATTTTAATTTTCTCCAAGAAAGTCGACGAATGGCTGCCACCTCCGGACGAACCCTAACATTGACTCTCTCAGGGCAAACCTTATTTTCTCTGAGAAACCCAGCCATATCACTAACCCAAGTCTCTACTTTCGGGGGCTTCGAGTTTCTCCACATTAACAATATCCATCTCTGGGCTACCAGGGAGGCAAAGGCCAAAACGTCAGCCTCTCTCACCCCCTGGACTCCCGGCTCTTCCGACACTCCAACGATTGCCAACTCTGGATTCGGCAACACCCCTATTTTAAATATCATGGACATAACCTTTGCAAAACCCTGCCAACACCCTCCAAGCTTCGGGCATGCCCAAAACATATGGACATGATTTGCTGGACATCCCATGCACCTCGCACACCTGTCCTCTACTCCAAGGAACTTGCTCATCCGGGCCACCGTCATGTGTGCCCGGTGAACTATCTTAAGTTATATCAGGCTAAGCCTGGCACATGATGAGGATGTGTTAACCCTGCTTAAGGCATCTGCCCACAGACCCACCTCTATCTCTCCCCCTAGCTCCTCTTCCCACTTGCCCTTCGTAGTTCCTCCAGCTGAGTTTCCTCCGACTTCATAAGTTCTTTGTAGATATCTGATACCTTCCCCTCTCCCACCCATGGTCTGGAAACTACCCTGTCCTGTATCCCCCGCGGTGACAGGAGTGGGAAGGTCAGAATCTGCCTTCTCAGAGAATCCTGTACCTGCAGATATCTAAACCCATTCCCTGCTGGCAGTTCAAATTTCTCCTCCAAATCATTCAAGCTAGGGAAGCTCCATTCTATAAATAGATCTCCCATCCTCTCAATTCCTACTCTGCCATCTCCGAAACCCTCCACCCAGCTTTCCCGGCACAAACCAATGGTTGTTGTAAATCGGGGCCCAGACCGAAGCTCCCTCCGCTCTCCTATATTTCCTCCACTGCCCCCAGACTCTGAGCTACATTAGCCATCCAGTAGTAGTTACAAAAGTTCGGGTCCCCCCCCCCCCCCCCCCCCCCGGACTACGCTCCAACACTTTCTTCTCTCGCGGGGTTTTACCCGCCCACACAAAGACCAAAATCACCTTATTCACCCGTTTAAAAAAGGCTTTCGGGATAAAAATGGGGAGACACTGAAAGACAAATAGAAATCTGGGAGGATCGTCATTTTCATGGTCTGTACCCTCCCCGCCAGTGACAGCGGGAGCATGTCCCATCTCCTAAAGTCCTCCTTCATTTGTTCTACAAACCGGAACAAGTATAACTTGTGCAATGTCGCCCGTTCCCGTGCCACCTAGAACCCAGAAAGCTCGTTCCTACCATTCTAAACGGCAGCTCTCCCAGTCTCCTCTCCTGCCCCTCGCCTGAATCGCGAACATCTCGCTTTTCCCTATATTCAATTTATACCCCAAGAACCTGCCAAATTCCCCGAAGATCTACATTATCCAGTTCCTGGAAGCTCCTAACACCATAGCCAATGGCTCTATGGCCAGAGAAAACAACAGCGGGGAGAGGGGACACCCTTGCCTTGTCCCTGATGCAGTTTAAAATAGCCCGACAACTGCCGATACGTACGCACGCTTGCTCCTAGTGCCTGATACAGCAACCGCACCCAATCAATGAAGCCCTGATCAAACCCAAACCTTCTTAACACCTCCCACAAATAATTCCATTCCACCTGATCAAAGATCTTCTCTGCATCCATCGCAACCACCACCTCATCTCTCCCCCCCCACCCCCCCCCCCCCCCCCCAACCCTGAGGGCATCATAGTAACGTTTTAGAGCCTTCTAACATTGGCTGTGAGTTGCCTGCCCTTTACAAACCCCATCTGGTCATCCCCTATCACCCCCAGGACACAATCCTCTATCCTTGTGGCCAGTATCTTAGCCAACAATTTGGCACCCACATTCAATAGGGACATCGGCCTATATGACCCGCATAGCTCAGGGTCCTTCTCCCATTTTAAAATCAATGAGATCGAGGCCTGCGACATTGTTGGGGGAAGGGCTCCCCTCTCCCTTGCCACATTAAATGTCCTCACCAGCAGCGGGCCCAATATCTCCGAGAACTTCTTGTAGAATTCCACCGGGTAGCCGTCCGGCCCAGGGACCTTGCCCGACTGCATGCCCTCCAGCCACTCCATTATTTCTTCAATTTCTATCGGGGCTCCCAGCCCTTCCACCAGTTCTTCCTCCACTCTCGGGAACCTCAGCTGACCCAGGAACTGCCTCATCCCCTCCACCCCAGCCGGGGGTTCCGACTCATATAACTTCCTATAAAAGTCTTTAAACACCTCATTCACCCCCACTGGGTCCAGGACCGCACTTCCACCTCTGTTCCTTACTCTCCCTATCTCCCTGGCCGTCTCCCTTTTCCTCAGCTGGTGTGCTAGCATTCTACTGGCCTTTTCCCCATACTCATAGATTGCTTCCCTTGCCTTCCTTAGTTGTTCCAACGCCTTCCCTATAGATAACAGCCCAAACTCCACGTGTAACTTCTGCAGCCCCTTCAGTAGCCCTGTGGCCGGGGCTTCCAAATATCTCCTATCCACCTGGAGTATCTCCCTGACTAACATATCCCTCTCTGCTCATTCCACCTTTTTTCTATGGGCCCATATCAAAATTAACTACCCTATAACCACTGCCTTCAGAGCTTCCCACACTGTTGCTGTTGAGACTTCCCCTGTATCATTTATTTCCAAATAGTTCTGGATGGACTTGCTCACCCACCAAACATCCCCATATCTGCTAATAGTCCCACATCCAGCCTCCATGACGGGTGCTGCCCTCTCTCCATACTAACCCGTAGAACCACCCAATGTGGTTCATGATCTGAGGCATAATGTGGGGCATGATCTGTCACCACGATTGCCAAGTACTCAGTATCCACCACCCCCGGCAGCAGAGCCCTGCTCAGGATAAAATAGTCAATCCGAGAATATACTTTGTGGACATGGGGGGAAAAAAAGGAAAACTCCTTCACTCTTGGCCGGCCGAACCTCCATGGGTCTACTCCCCCATCTGCTCCATAAACTCCTTTAATTCCTTTGCTACGGCTATGCTGAAGTATCTTTAATGCAGTGATTCATCTTAGGCATCTGCCATTTAAAGGTTAGTTGACACTTGCATTGACCAGCACTGTGTAATTGTTCACATGCATTATAGTTTTTTCCAAGGGAGAAAGCACCATAAGGCAAATAAAAATGTAAAAAGATTTCCTCTGCAGACATGTTTTTGCACTTTAATTTAATTAAATTTACAGGCTGGCTGTTTTTTAAAAAACTGCTTCAGACAGAATGCTCTATGCCTGCTCCCCCCTTCATTGACTGATAGACACGCGGCTTTGAAATAAAAGTGAATATCTGTTCTGTTAATGGAGCTGGGAGCTTTTAGCTGCACCATTATGAATGCTTGGCTGGGTTTCAAAAGCAGTGGTTCAGCAGATGATGATATTTGAACTACTGAAACTTTTACAGAATGTGTCTTAGATGTGGTTTCTTGTTCATTTACTAATCTAATAAGCACTTCAAGGATTACAAGTGTTTTATTTTTCCCTTGGGTAATTTGTCCACAATAGGATTATTACATTCAAGATTTTCTTAGATTGTTAGAGGCTTTATGTTTTTCCAATGATTTTAAAATAATTCCAATTGCTATCACATACCTCCTGAGGAATGTGCATAGTGCATACTGGCTATTGAAAATACATGGGGAAAATTAAGGTACCATCAGGTGGCATGGGTGATCTTCGGGGGTACCGAAGATTTTCTATGTTCTATATGGGGGACATAGAAAGGGCTTGGGGATCTTAGGGGCATTGACTGGGTGAAGAAGATGAAGGATGGGGTGGCATGGTGGCACAATGGTTAGCACTTCTGCCTCACAGCTCCAGGGTCCCGGGTTTAATTCTGGCCTCGGGTGACTGTGTGGAGTCTGCACGTTCTCCCCGTGTCTGCGTGGGTTTCCTCCGGGTGCTTCTGTTTCCTCCCACAGTCCAAAGATGTGCAGGTTAGGTGGATTGGCCATGCTAAATTGCCCCTTAGTGTCCAAAAGGTTAGGTGGGATTACGGGGATAGGGTGGATAAGCGTGGGCTTAAGTTGGGTGCTCTTTCCTCGGGCCGGTGCAGACTCGGTGGGCTGAATGGCCTCCTTCTGCACTGTAAATTCTATGATGAGGTTTTGGGGTCTTGAAAAAATGTTGGGAGCTTATGGTGCTGTTCTTCCGGACCGGAGTGGGCTGTTTAACCACACCCACACTCCTTGTGCATTCTGCTGCAAAATGCATGCAAGCACAAACCCTGTGTGAAAAGACAAAATGGCATTTGAAATCACACAGGGGTCAGGTGACAGTGTGCAAACATTGAAAGTAAGCCAGTGAGGGTTATCTGGTTCCAGGTGAAGATTCAGCCTCTGGACTCAAACCAACGGCTTAAAAATTACAACAAGGCAAACTAATCCATGTATTGTGCGAGCTCAATATTTAACTTTAAAGAAAGAAAGAACTTGCAATGAAGTTATTGGCTGTGATTCATTTCGGAGCACTCTACCCTCTAAGTCACAAAGTTCTGAGTTCAAGTCCCACTTCAAGGCTTGAGTACAAAAATCAAGGCTGACACCCCAGTGCAGACGGAACACTGCTACACTGGGAAGGCTGTCTTCCGATGGGACAATAATTGAGGGTCATTTGACTACCATAGTAGTCTTTCAAAGTACAGCAGGGGATTTATTACTGGTGACTTGGCCAATATTTATTCCTCAATCAAAATGACTGCCATATTACATTTTTGTTTATGGGAGGTTACTGTGTGCAAATTAGCTTCCAACATTCCTCCATTACAACTTTGAATGCATTTCAAAATGTATTTCACGCGCTGTAAAGTGCTTTTGAGAAGTCTGCTGGTTGTGAAAAATGCTTTATAAATGCAAATCTTTATTTTATTTATATAAGAATGTTGAATTCAATGCACCTTCCATAACCTCAGGATGTCTCAAACTGCTTTACAGTATACTTTTATAAAGATGTCTTGTAGGAAATATGGAAGACAATTTAAACACAGCCAGATTCCATACACAGCAATGAGACAATGACCAGATAATGCATCACAGTTCTGTACATTCAATTAATTTATGTAATCCTGCATAACTTTCTTCTCCTAATTATACTATGCTATTTCATAAGCCAGCTGGTAGCAGTGCCAAAGTGTCATGAAAAATTTTGCTCATATGGTTCCCTATTCCTTTTCCTAAATCATGCATGTTGTACAATTTTGAGGCCCTAGTACAGATCCTTGGGGAAACCGCAAACTACACAAGTAGTGGTCAGCACTACTGCCTCACAGCTCCAGGGACCCAGGTTCCCTGTGGGCGTGGGCGTCGCTGGTTAGGCCAGCATATATTTCCCATCCCTAGTTGCCCTTCAGAGAGTGATGAGGAGCTGCTTTCTTGACCCTCTGCAGTGCCTGAGGAGTAGGTATACCCATAGTGATGTTAGGAAGGGATCTAGGAATTTACCCGAGCAACAGTGAAGGAACGGCAATATATTTCCAAGTCAGGGTGGTGAGTGTCTTGGAGGGGAACCACCAGGTGGTGCTGTTCCTAGGTATCTGCTACACTTGTCCTTCTATATGATAGCAGTTGTGGGATTGGCAGGCGCTGTCTAAGGAACCTTGATGAGTTACTGCAGTGAATCTTGTAGATGGTACACACGGCTGCCACTGTTTGTTGGACTGCTTTTTTATCTGAGGGGTTACGAATGGTGCTGAACATTGTACAGTCATCTATGAACATCCTCACATCTGACCTTATGATAGAAGGGAGATCATTGATGAAGCAACTGAAGATGGTTGGGTCTTGGACACTAGCCTAAGGAACTCCCGCAGTGATGGGAGTGGGTAATCAAACAGCCAAAATAACACTGATGGATTCAAACTGGAAACCCCAGCAAAGAACATTTGTTTGAGGGCCTGGGAAGAGCTTAGAGAGAGAATGGGAAAAAATGCTGTTCTAACCAGTTACAGAGGAGAGGATTTGGAAATCTACTGAGAAGGTCAAGAAAGTTGCCACGAGGCAGGCTTTGGAAAACGGGTTTGGACCAAATGTCCCTACCAGAAGAAAAATTGCTTCATAAAAGCAAGTATTGCCCTTGTTTGCCTGTGAAAGGGGCATGACAGTTGCATATTCTGCTACAATGTTGTTTAATGGGAACTATTGTGCTAAGGTTAAGAAACTGCATGCAATCTGTATTGTTAGGGTTGACGTTTAAAAGTTTAAATGGTGTTTTCTTTTAATAAAGTTTGTTTATAAAGTAACCAAGCCTTATTTCATATATCATCACTCCTGAAATGAATCAATCTTTCCGTACCATCTTAAAACATAAAAAAAGTTGTGGCTCTGGTCCAGCCTCTTAGCCACTGTTGAGAGCTGACCAGCCATCCATAACAAATTGAGGGCCTGTGGCTGGGATTCTTACGTATAATTCCTTTTTTGGATTGGGTTATCAAATTTAAAGACAATAACTGTGTGTGGATCGATTGCATTCTTTCTGGGTTTGAAATATTGATCAGGGAATGATTGGACATAGCCCTTACAGATGCAAAAGATGTCCTGGGGGTGAAGGAAATCACTCAGGAGGATTTAAAAGGGGAATCAAAACCAAAGTTTTTGAGTTTGGCAGAGAAACTGGTCCAGCCCTGCCAATAGGGGCAAAGAAGACATAACACAAACCGTGGCTCACTATTTAACTGACCAGTGACATAGTCCAACCCATTAGAATCAGCTCAAATCCAATAAAAAATTCAAAAGGCAGCAAATGCTGAGAGAAATGGAGATGGAAAATGAAGCCAAAGGAAAGGCTTTTTTAAAGGGAAATAGAAAGGAATAAGATTGAAATGGAATGGGAAATATTAGCAGAGGCAGAGAGAGAGAGAGAGATTGGCCATGACAGAAGCAAAGGGAAAAAAGAGAACTTAAATTTTGGAAACTGGCACTGGAAGGAGAACAACGACTTAAAGTGTTGGCGGGAAAGGCAGGAGCTGAGGATGTTTTAGGGGAAGAGGAAATACCCCCTAATCAAAGGTTTAGTAGGGACATGTTGACATATATGCAAGCCTTGCCCAGATTCGATGAGAATGATGTCAAACGATATCCTTTAAGAAAGTAGTTAAACAATTGAATTGGCCAAAAATCATGTGGGTGGCGTTGGTTCAAACAAAGTTGGTAGGTAGAGCTGGTGATGTGTTTGCCTCACTATCAGAGGGGGAATCTGGGAATTATAATGTGGTAAAGAAAGCAATATTAAGTGTGTATGAGTTAGTGCCAGAAGCCGACAGACAGGCATTAGAAATATAAGAAGAGAACCAGATCAGACCTAAAAAGAATTTGAAAGAATTAAACAAGCTAATTTTGATAGGTGGACAAGAGCACTAAAAATAAACCAAACGCATGAGGAAATAATTATTTTGGAGGAACTTCAAGATTCACTTCTCACAGTAGTGAGAACTTATGGGAGGAGCAGAGAGTTAAAATGGCTAGACAGGCTGCAGGAATGGCTGACAATTTTGAATTGATTCATAAAGCAAAGTTTAGTATCCAATATCAATTTCAATCTGTGAAGAATACAAACTTGGGACATGAGAAGTTCACAGGGGGTCCATGCAGAGGAGATGTAGTGATGTTAAGGAGATGTGCCTCAGAGTAAAAAGGAAACTAATGATAGTGGTAGAGAGACAAGAAAACTCAACAGTTTTCATTGTAATAAAGCTGGACATGTGAAGTCGCAGTGTTGGTGGCTTATGAAAAGTGCTGGGAATACAGACTGTGCAAAACAGGATAAGCAAGTAGGGTTTATTAAAGTGTCAGAAAAAAAAAACATTGTCCCAGTGGAAAAGGTGCCACAGAGTGTACAACCGGTTCAGAGGCTGGTGGATAAGCAGATGTCAGAACTTTTTCAGGATTTTATTTGTGAAAGAGTAAAGTTTACTCATGTATTCAAGATGGAGTAGGTAAGGGGATTAAGATCTTGTGGGATCCAGGGGCAAGTCGATCTTTAATGCTGAGATTTAAGGAGATCTGTGATTTGGAAGGCACATTGTTGAAAAAGGTGGTAATATGTGGGATTGGTGGTGACAGCAGTAGTGTGCCACTATGTATGGTAAGGTTACAGAGTCCATTGGAGAGTGATGAAGTAGTAGTAGGAATAATAGAAGAAATGCCATTGCCAAGGTACAATTTATCCTTGGTAATGATTTAGCTGGATCACAGGTGGGAGTGCAGCCCACTGTGGTTGAAAAGCCAGTGTAAAATCAAACAACAGAGATGTAACAAGTAGTACGGGCGCGATTCTCCGCAAATGCGGAGAGTCGTGAAGGCTGCCGTGAAATTGGCCGTATTTCACGGCAGCCTCCGCGCCCCCTCCCGGGACCCGATTCTGCTCCCCGGTCGGGGCTAGCAGCGGGGCCCCGTGGACCACGGCATTGCAGGCTTAGCGAACTTCACTAAGCCCACGCGCCAAAGGTAACGGCGGCTGATGCGCACGATGACGTCAGCCGCGCATGCGCGGATTGGACGGCTCCAACCCGCGCATGCGCGGATGACGTCATCACGCACATTCTTGAAACTCGCACATGCGCGGGCCGTCATGCCCCTCAGCCGCCCCACGGACTGATCCAGGGGGGCGGCGGAGGAACAAAGAGTGCGCGGGGTTCGGACCCGCTGCCCGCAATCGGTGGGCACCGATCAACAGAATCTGTTGATGCAACAGAAGCAAACGGCATTTTTGATTGGCAGCCATCTTGTGTGAATCCAGCCGGCCCAGTCCGCACATGCACAGTTCCCCAGAAGACGCAAACTAGCAAAACAGTGTTTTGCTCATGCGCAGTTGCGAAAAGAGCGCATAGTAAAGGAAAAGCGATTTGAGCATACGCAATCCATTCCTACACTTTACATCACGAGCGTCATGACATCAGAGGCCCCAACCACGCCCACTTAAAGGGGAAATGTCCGAAAATAGTGAAGAAAAGTTTTAAAGCCAGAAAACACTATTCTTTCACCATCAAAGACAGAACAATGCCTGAACTTCGACCAGTAGATGAAAATAACCTCCGCAGAACCCTGCAACAAGCAGTTAGCACCGCCCTAAGAGGTAATTTGGTCCTTGAAGACTACGATTCAGAAGATGATTTCATCATTGGACGTAGCGAACACCGTAACAAATCCGAACCGCAACAAGGTGATTTGTACATTGAAGCATCCTACACAAACATGGATGAGTTCTTCGGATTTGAGGAGCCTCAGCCCAGCATAGACGACATCCCAAACCCATGAGTACAAGATTCTGCTGCGGCCTGACGCCAAGAGACAGAGAGCGGTACAAGCCCGAAGAAAGCGGCCTGACGCCAAGAGACAGCGAGAGGTACAAGCCCAGAGTGTGGCCTGATGCCACACCAGTGGTCCACGCACCACGAAGAGTGGTCCACGCACCACGAAGAGTCCCTGACTCCACACAGAGTGGTCCACGATGAGTCCCTGACTCCACACAGAGAGTGGTCCATCAAGAAACCAAAGATGATTCAAGTGAACCTGAAATGACTCCGACAGAGGACCATCAAGAAACCAAAGATGATTCAGGTAACCAGAACAGACTCCAGACCTGGAGCATCAACAAGCCAAAGATGATTCAAGTGAACCGGACATGACTCCAGACAAGGAGCACCAAGGAATCAAAGACAAAACGCTCAATGAAACAGCAGATGCCACAAAGGACACTGATAAGTAACTTTTTGAAGGACTCGAATTCGCTACTCGGAATGGTCATTGAGCGCAACAAGCATGACAACAAAACCTACAAAAACAACAACAAAGACAACAACAAGAAGCGTACCAAAGGCATCAACGTCGACAACAAGCACAACAAAACCAACAACACTGGAAAAACGACAGATTGGAGGTAGAGAGCAGCCGGCAGTATCAATTTCAGCGGCCGGCTCACTTTGATCCGGAGAGGAAAGCTGCTCTGTCAGTGAAACAATCAGCCGGCCGCTGAAATTAACACTGCCGGCTGCTCTCTCCCTCCAATCCAACTTTTAAGTTTTAATGTTTCTGATTGGAGGGAGAGAGCAGCCGGCAGTGTCAACTTCAGCGGCCGGCTGATTGTTTCAGTGAGAGAGCAGCTTCCCTCTCCGGTTCAAAGTGAGCCGGCCGCTGAAATTGACACTGCCGGCTGCTCTCTCTCTCCAATCCAACTTTTAAGTTTTAATGTTTCTGATTGGAGGGAGAGAGCAGCCGGCAGTGTAAATTTCAGCGGCCGGCTCACTTTGATCCGGAGAGGGAAGCTGACAGTTGGGGTCCATAAGCTCCCCCCCCGCCCCCGCCGTATATCGCGAACCGCGGTATTGCGGAGCACGGTATAACGGGGGACTACTGTAGCAGCCTCTACAGTAGTCTCTAAGCCCTGGGCCCCATTTTCTAATAGTCTCTGGCATACATAGCTAGATTGAAGGCCCGCTACAAAAACATCCCGCACAGCAAGCTCCCTATGTTCGGCCACGGTTACGGCCTGGTAATTGCAGTCATTTGAGAGATTGTTCAACTCGCGTGCGAATTCAGCTAAAGTTTCACTAGGCCGTTGTTGGCGAGTCGTGAATACATGGCGGGCAAAGACCTCGTTCATGGGCCTAATATATATTTTGTCCAAAATCGCCAGCGCAACGGTGTAGGAACCGGCTGGATTTAGTTGTGTAGAAATTCTGTGGCTTACCCTCGCGTGCAGTAGGCTGAGCTTTTGTTCCTCCGTAGTTTCAGCGGTGCTGATCTCGGCCAAGTAGGCCTTAAAACATTTCAGCCAGTGGCAGAAGGTTTCTTTCGCCTCTGCATCCTGCGGATCGAGTTCTAGGCATCCTGGTTTTAGAGCGGATTCCATGTTTTACTTCGGCAGCTTCTTAAGTGTATTCAATTGATGGAACCATCAATTCAGCGAACTCGTGAAGTTGGATCTGAACAGAGGCTTTAATACACTTACAATAGAGCCAGCCTATTCGTCGTTGAACTTCAGGTGACATGGCAGGCTGGCTCTAAGGCACTGATCTTTATACATCGGTCCCAGGGGGAGGAGTCCTGGGCGGAGCCAAGGGAGGAGCCCAGTACAAACTCTTGCATACTCCCAGAGTGACTCCCCCTGGTGGTCGGATAGTGCAACTGCACTTACAATGGGTAGATAACGAACATATATACATGGAGTGATATTGGCAACTATATAGTGTGAATCACATTCATCACAAACACTTCGGGTTGGGGGCAGGGTCAAGGGACATGCCGATTCAGGGGAATCACAGATTTGAGCCAGGGAAGTGGGATGGAAATTTTTGGAAATGGGAGGAGAAGCGGATTAAGACACTAAAAGATTTGTTTCTTAAGGGTCGGTTTGCAGGATTGAAGGAGCTGGAAGCAAAGTATGGCTGGAGCAAGGGGAAATGTTTAGATACATGCAGGTTCGAGATTTTTCCAGAAAGGAGCTTCCCGGTGGAGCCGGCCTCCACATTGCTGGAGGAGGTGCTGACGACAGGGGGACTGGAGAAGGGGGTAGCATCGGCGGTTTATGGAGCTATTTTGGAAGAGGAGGGGGCACCACTGGAAGGTATCAAAGAAAAGTGGGAGGAAGAGTTGGGAGAGGATATGGAGGAGGGGTTCTGGTGTGAGGTGTTCCGGAGAGTGAACGCCTCCACCTTGTGCACGATGTTGGGGCTGATACAGCTGAAGGTAGTATACAAAGCACACCTCACGAGGGCGAGGATGAGCCGATTCTTTGTGGGAGTGGAAGATGCGTGTGGACGTTGCTGGTGGGAGGGGGGGGGGGGGGGGTGCATGCGCAAATCACGTTCATATGTTTCGGTCGTGTCCAAAGCTGGAGGATTACTGGAAGGAGGTTTTTAGGATCATCTCTAAAGTGGTGCACGTGAAACTAGACCCAGGCCCTCGGGAGGCCATATTCGGGTATTGGAGCAGCCGGGATTGGAAACAGGTGCAGAGGCAGATGTTGTAGCCTTCACCTCGTTGATCGCCCGGAGGTGGACCCTGATGGGTTGGAGAGCAACCTCTCCACCCTGTGGCCTGGAGGGGGGACCTGTTAGAATTCTTGACTCTTGAGAAGGTTAAGTTTGAACTGAAGGGAAGGATGGAGGGGTTCTACAATTCATGGGCATTATTCATTATGAACTTTCAAGAACTGGATAACATCGAACATTAGTTGGGGCGGGGGTGGTTGGGAGGATTGTGGGGAGGGGGGCTGTGTGTGTTAATAGCAACTATGGGTGATTCCTGATTCCTTTTTGTCATTTGTGAACATGCGAGGTAATGTTTGGGGTTTGGTGGGAGGATGGGATCGTTATTATTGATATGGAGATTGACATATTTGTTACTGATTATTGTATATTGTTGGTGGGTGTAAATTTGGGAGAAAATGTGAAAAAGGAGAATAAAAATATTTAAAAAAAAGAATAACACTGTATATCAACTGTATATTAGATCACTGTAACTCTGTCGAATAACTCTGTATATTAACTGTGTTTGGCGTCTCCTGCTGCACTCAGAAGTCTGTCGTTACCAGGGGGAGTGCTACCCTCAGTATTGGTGGCTCCGATTGGCCGCGATCGGGTCTCAACCAATAGCAGCGGCGGATGCTGCGGGGTACGGCTGCGTCGCCAAGGTTGAAGCCCCAGGTCTGTGATGCTTCTTCATTCGGGGGAAAGGATGAGTGGCGATGGTGAAAGGAGCCGGGACTTGCAGAGGGCTGTGTGTATGGTGCTCTGAGAGAGGAGCCCAGGCTGTCCACAATTATCGCCCCATTAATATTGCTCACGCGGGAAAAGAGTTTGCAAGCAGGTGAACAGAGCCGGTCTTGCATTTTCCTATGCTTGCCAGGAACTAGCCCAACAGATTGAAGAGTGTTGCAAGTTGCCTCAGAGGATCTGGAGCCTTTAAAGAGCAGGGCTGGGGGGATAAAAGGGAGGAAAGATGTGTTTGGTGGTGGAATCACGTTGGCAATGGCAACGCTCTGGGGGTGGAATGCAATATTCCATCCAAGCTGCACGGGTGCACAGCCACAAAGCAACCCAAAAGTTCTGCATGTTAGGCAAAAAATGGAAACGCCCAGTGCACTTAAATGACTTGGCTTTGCACTACTTAAAAACTATTGGCCTGTTTATTTGTGAAAGGTAAGGACAAGGGGACCTTATCTTGGAAGTGCAGGTAATGTTATGGATATTCCTTGGGTTCAGGCACCTGCCAGGGAGAAAAAGCATCTTGGATGTTCTTGAATGAGCCGTGGCATCATCAGAACAGATTGAACAGCGATTGAAAAACTGGGAGAAAAAAATTTGAGTCTTTGCACAAGCAAGGTGGAAAGAAGTACTGTCCAGGTACTTGTGAGAGTCAATGAGTGTGTACTGGATATCTCTCACCCCGGAGATAAAGTATTTTGAAAGGCTGAATTGGACCTCAGCAAGAGATTGATCAAAATTTGAAGCATCGTTAATGTATGAAAATTTCTAGATCAGAACCAGTGCATGACATAGTCATTCGTCTTGGAAAAAGGAGCTTGAAATGGATCCTAAATAGGATTAGACAATTTCAAAATATTCTGTGAAGGGACTGGAAAAGCGAGGATTCTTGTGACCTTTCATAGCCATACCTTTTACTTAGAGGAAGTGAGTAGTGTTAACTTAAAAGTTTTTTCATGCAAGCGTAATTTCAACCAGGTGGACAAGGGTAGTGGTGGATACTGACAGGTTGAACTACTTTTGGAGTAGGTGGGGGGGACTGAAGACTGTCATGACATTACCTGGAGGTACAGAGAGACGAGGGGTAAACTTAAAGCAACGGTAGAGGGATCGGCAGCTCATTGAACACTCTCATAGGAAAGGAAAATCAGGTGGGGTGCACAATGGGCAGGTAATTTGCCACCACTTATTTAGCATGCCTGAAGTTGGCTTTCTAATAATTGGATATTTATAACAATAAAGCAACACTTGGATAAACATGTTTGCACAGGTGGTGGAAGAGGTCAGAGAAAAGATAGATGTAGGAAGGGACTGAACAAGGCAGGGGAAGAGTTAAAATAGAAATAGATTCTTGAAAAATCTTCTTCATTATGCCTGCCAAATTGTTTTCCATTGTTTTACAGACTCATAACATAAATTACTTCAAATTGCATCACTCACTTCTATGTGATGTTATTATGGAACACAACCCATAACCTATCTTCTCCTTTTGATAGACTGAGGTTTGCAAACAATTATTTTGAAGACTGCTTAAATCCTTCCAAAGGATGTCCTTCAAACTGTTCAGAATGTTTGGGGAATGCATTTATCCCATGCTTTGGGTCTTGGGACCTGCTAATAACAATGAGTGGGATGGAAATATTTTGCATCTAATATTTTGATGAAATGTGCAAAGAAATAGGTGATTGATTGAGATGTGAAGCATTCTTTATTGTATTGAACAGGTCATACAAAGTGAACTGCAAATAAAAACATTGTGAAACATTAATTTCTAAAGATTGCTGTCAAAGACCTAAAAGTATTCTGCTAATACAGTGTAATTTCTGTCAAGCGCGATCATGGGTACTCTCAAAGTTGCAATTCCCCGTGCCCATCCAACTGGGTACTTCTAAGTTTCTTTTGTACGAAGCAAGGTTTGCTCTCACAAAAACTTTGTCACCACGCCCAAGCCTTTCTGTCAGGGTGATAGTAATGAAATGAAATAAAAAATGAAAATCGCTTATTGTCACAAGTAGATTTCAATGAAGTTACTGTGAAAAGCATCTAGTCGCCACATTCCGGCGCCTGTTCGGGGAGGCTGGTACGGGAATTGAACCGTGCTGCTGGCCTGCCTTGGTCTGCTTTCAAAGCCAGCGATTTAGCCTAGTGTGCTAAATCAGCCCCTATGGGGCAATATTCTCAACATATATATTTCAGGGCAAACAGTTGGCTTGCTCTATCTGGGAGAAGAACATTGTGTTGGCACCTAGACAGTCTTTTCCTTTCAGGATGATCAGAGTGAAGAGGCATTCCTGGCTCATCTCGCACACCACTCAGTAACTTGCCTGACCTTGTCTGCTCTGCTCCTGCTTTGTTAGCTATTAAATGGTGCATTAATGTAAAATGAAAATTAATTCAGAGCCTGATTGGCAAAGATCTGTAGGAAATCCACTGAAACGGTTGACAGATTAAAGATGATGACGAGTCTGTACTCTAATCATTTATCTACTGATGTTTTCAAGTTCTTTCAGGCACTAACAATGTTTTTCTACTTATAGTAACCTTCACAATGCATGGTACCATAATGGGAGTCGGGGCAGGGATTTTTATCCTTGCCGTTGTATGGATTTTGGTGTTGCTGGCATGCATGCTGTTATCTCGATCAGGAGACATGATCAGGTGAGGCACTTTACTTGCTGCATAAGTCTACTATTTAAATGTACGATTGAGCAAAATTAGGATTCTCCCTCTACTTTGGGATTATCTTAAAAGGTTAGCTTTAAATTAATCTAGATACATCAAACTTAGCCCAATCTTTGATTTTCTCCATTGATGTGCCTGCCTGAAACAATTTCTCCATCCAAAGCTGAGTTTGAGACATATTTGTTTTCATTCTAAAGTTTTTTCTATGCAAAGACCATGTTAATCTTTAAGAAAGTGGAAGTCTTTCCTTAAAATAAACATCTCTATCCACTTTTTCCTCTGTCACTTCTGTGTCTCTCTTCAAATATTAGGTACAACAAGCATAGCGAAAGAGGAAACACTGGAGGGACTGACATCCTTAAGGTCGATAAGTCACCAGGGTCAAATGGATTGTATCACATGCTGTTAAAGGAAGCCAGGAAGGAAATAGTAGATGTTGTGAGGATTGGAGGTCTGCAAATGTACCTTTTTTTTTATAAAGGATGCGAGGGATAGGTCAGAAAACTAGGCTAGTCAATATGTCTTTGATCATGGGCAAATTATTGGAAACAATTCTGAGAGATAGGATGAATGAAATGAAATGAAAATCTCTTATTGTCACGAGTAGGCTTCAATGAAGTTACTGTGAAAAGCCCCTAGTCGCCACATTCCGGCGCCTGTCCGGGGAGGCTGGTACGGGAATCGAACCGTGCTGCTGGCCTGCTTGAAAAGCCAGCGATTTAGCCCAGTGAGCTAAACCAGCCAAACTGTCACTTTAAAAGGCAATGGATTGATCAGGGTTAGTAAGCACGGTTTTGTTAGGGAAGGATCGTATCTTATTAACATAATAAAATTCTATGAGTAAGCAACAAGGAGGATTAATGAGGGTAGCCCAGTGGATGGTGTCTAGATGGTTTTCAGCCAGGCATTTGATAGGACCCCACATGGCAAACTGGTCAAAAAAATGAGATCTCATGGGATACGTAAGCAAATGGATCCAAATTTGGCGCAGTGACAGGAAACAAAGGGCAATGTTCGATAGTTGTTTTTGACAATGAAAACGATTTCCAGTGGTGTTCCACAGGGCTTAATCTTGAGACTCATTCCATTTGTTGCATACTTTAATGATTTGGACTTAAATCTGGGTGGCATGATTGGGAAATGTGTAGGTGACACACAAATTGGTTGTGTAGTTGATACTAAAGAGGACAGCTGTCGACTCCAGAATTGTTATTGGTTTGATTGACTGGGCAGAGAAATTGAAAATGGAATTCAATCCGGAAAAGCGTGAGGAAATTAATTTGGGGAGGGCAAACAAAGCAAAGTGAATGTTTGATAAATGGGAAGATTTGAGAGGTGTTGAGGAAGTGACAGACCTTGGAGTGCATGTCCACAGGCCCTTGAAGGTGGCAGGACAGGTGTTCAAGAAAGCCTATAGAATGCTTTATTTTGTTAGACAAGATATTCTATATAAAAGCAGGGATGTGATGCTGGAACTGTATAAAATGCTGGGTAAGCCACAGCTGGAGTTTTGTGCATAGTTGTGGTCACCACAATACAGGAAGGACATAATTGCTTTGGGGAGAGAGCAGAGAATTTACAAGAATGTTACCAGGGCTTGTAAATTGCAGCTATGAGGCGAGATTGGATTCTTTGGAACAGAGGAAGCTAAGGGGTGACCTAATAGAGATGTAGAAAGTTACGAGATGCCTAGACTGGGTAGACAGGAAATACTTATTCCCCTAGTTGAAGGGTCAGTTACCAGGGGCTTAGATTTAAGATGATGGATAGAAGGATTAGGGGGGACATGACGAGAAGCATTATCACCCAGAAGTTGGTGGGCATTTGGAATTCATTGCCTAATTTGGTGATTGAGACTGAAACATCCAATTCACTTAAAAGGTACCTGGATCTTCATCTAAAGTGCTGTAATGTGCTAGGCTACAGAACAGGTGCTAGATAGTGGGATTAGAATGGGCAGCGAGTTTCCTTTTCGCTTTTCTGGCCAGGCAGACACTGTGCAGACAAAACCCAGGACTTGACTCCTCCTTCTGCAACTGGATCCTCGACTTCCTGACCAGTAGACCACAATCAGTAAAGATAAACAACACCTCCTCCACAACAATCCTCAATACCGGAGCCCTGCAAGGCTGTGTACTCAGCCCCCTACTATACTCCCTATACACACACAGCTGTGTGGCAGAATTTGGCTCCAACTCCATCTACAGGTTTGCTGATGACACGACTGTAGTGGGTCAGATCTCGAACAAATATGAGTCAGAGTACAGCGAGGATATAGAGAACCTAGTGGACAACAATGTCTCCCTCAATGTCAGCAAGACTAAAGAGCTGGTCATTGACTTCAGGAAGAAAAGTATCGTACACCTGTCTGCATCATTGTTGCTGAAGTGAAGATGGTTCACAGCTTCAAATTCTGAGGTGTGCACATCACCAACAATCTGCCCTGGTCCACTCCCGTTGATGCTACAACCAAGAAAGCACAACAGTGCCTATTTGGGATGTCCGCATTGACTCTTTTTAAAAATAAAGTTAGAGT
This sequence comes from Scyliorhinus canicula, assembly GCF_902713615.1. Classification (NCBI taxonomy): domain Eukaryota; kingdom Metazoa; phylum Chordata; class Chondrichthyes; order Carcharhiniformes; family Scyliorhinidae; genus Scyliorhinus; species Scyliorhinus canicula. The sequence continues at coordinate 68,923,024 of NC_052164.1, read as the reverse complement.
ACCCAATTATTTTTTGCCCAATTAAGGGGCACCTTAGCGTGGCTAATCCACCTAACCTGCACATCTTTGGGTTGTGGGGATGAAACCCACGCAGACATGGGGAGAATGTGCAAACTCCAAACGGACAGTGATCCAAAACCGAGATCGAACCCAGGTCAAAAGAACAAAGAAAAGTACGGCACAGGAACAGGCCCTTCGGCCTTCCAAGCCTGCGCCGACCATGTTGCCCATCAAAACTAAAATCATCTACACTTCCGGGGTCCGTATCCCTCTATTCCCATCCTATTCATGTATTTGTCAAGATGCCCCTTAAGCGTTACTATTGTCCCTGCTTCCACCACCTCCTTCCGGCAGCGAGTTCTAGGCACCCACTACACTCTTTAAAAAAAAAACTTACCTCGTACATCTACTCTAAACCTTGCCCCTCGCACATTAAACCTATGCCCCCTAGTAATTGACCCCTCTACCCTGGGGAAAAGTCTCTGGCTATACACTCTGTCTATGCCCCTCATAATTTTGTAGACCTCTATCAGGTTGCCCCTCAACCTCCGTCGTTCCAGTGAGAACAAACCGAGTTTATTCAACCGCTCCTCATAGCTAGTGCTCTTCATACCAGGCAACATCCTGGTAAATTTCTTCTGCACCCTCTCTAAAACCTTCACATCCTTCTGGTAGTGTGGAGACCAGAATTGAACACTTAGTGTGGCCTAACTAAGGTTCTACACAGCTGCAACATGACTTGCCAATTCTTATACTCAATGCCCCGGCCAATGAAGGCAAGCATGCCGTACGCCTTCTTGACTACCTTCTCCACCTGTATTGCCCCTTTCAGTGACCTGTGGACCTGTACACCAAGATCTCTCTGACTGTCAATACTCTTGAGGGCTCTACCATTCACTGTATATTGTATACCTGTATTAGACCTTCCAAAATGCATTTGTCAGGATTAAACTCCATCTACCATCTCGCCGCCCAAGTCTCCAAACAATCTGAATCCTGCTGTATCCTCTGACTGTCCTCATCGCTATCCGCAATTCCACCAACCTTTGTGTCGTCCACAAACTTACTAATCGAAGGGCAGCACGGTAGCATTGCGGATAGCACAATTGCTTCATAGCTCCAGGGTCCCAGGTTCGATTCCAACTTGGGTCACTGTCTGCGGAGCCTGCACATCCTCCCAGTGTGTGCGTGGGTTTCCTCCGGGTGCTCCAGTCTCCACCCACAGTCCAAAGATGTGCAGGTTAGGTGGATTGGCCATGATAAATTGCCCTTAGTGTTGGGTGGGGTTACTGGGCTATGGGTATAGGGTGGAGGTGTTGACCTTGGGTAGGCTGCTTTTTCCAAGAGCTGGTGCAGACTCGACGGGCCGAATGGCCTCCCTCTGCACTGTAAATTCTATGATAATCTAGACCAGTTACATTTTCCTCCAAATCATATACTACAAACAGCAAAGGTCCCAGCACTGTTCCCTGCAGAACGCCACTAGTCACAGCCCTCCAATCAGAAAAGCACCCTTCCCTTGCTACTCTCTGCCTTCTATGACCTAGCCAGTTCTGTATCCATCTTGCCAGCTCACCTCTGATACAGTGTGACTTCAACTTTTGTATCTATCATGAGGGACCTTGTCAAAGGCCTTACTGAAGTCCATATAGACAACATCCACTGCCCTACCTGCACCAATCATCCTTGTGGCCGCCTCAAAAAACTCTATCAAGTTGGTGAGACATTACCGCCCCTTCACAAAACCATGCTGCCTCTTGCTGATACGACCACTTGCTTCCAAATGGGAGCAGATCCTGTCTTGAAGAATTCTCTCCAGTAATTTCCCTACCACTGACATAAGCCTGTAGTTCCCTGGATTATCCTTGCTACCCTTCTTAAACAAAGGAATAACATTGGCTATTCTCCAGTCTTCCGGGACATCACATAAAGACAGTGAGGATCCAAATATTTCTTGTCAAGGCCTCAGCAATTTCCTCTCTAGCCTCCTTCAGTATTCTGGAGTAGATCCCATCAGGCCCTGGGGACTTACCCACCTTAATATTTTTCAAGACGCCCAACACCTCATCTTTTTGGATCTCAGTGTGACCCAGGCTATCTACACACCCTTCTCCAGACTCAATATCCACCAATACCTTCTTTGGTGAATACTGATGCAAATTATTCATTTAGTACCTTGTCCATTTCCTCTGGCTCCACACATAGATTCCCTCCCCTGTCCTTCACTGGGCCAACCCTTTCCCTGGCTACCCTCTTTCTTTTTACGTACGTATAAAAAGCCTTGGGATTTTCTTTAACCCTATTTGCTAATGACTTTTCGTTACCCCTTTTAGCCCTCCTGATTCCTTGCTTAAGTTCCTTCCTACTTTCCTTATATTCAACACAGGTTTAATCTGTTCCCAGCCTTCTAGCCCTGACAAATGCCTCCTTTTTCTTTTTGACAAGGCCCAAAATATCTCTCGTTATTCAAGGATTGCAAAATTTGCCATATTTATCCTTCTTCCTCACAGGAACATGCCGGTCCTGAATTCCTTTCAACTGACATTTGAAAGCCTTCCACATGTCAGATGTTGATTTACCCTCAAACATCCGCCCCCAATCTATGTTCTTCAGTTCCCACCTAATACTGTTATAATTAGCCTTCCCCCAATTTAGCACATTCACCTTAGGACCACTCTTATCCTTGTCCACCAGCACTTTAAAACTTACTGAATTGTGGTCACTGTTCCCAAAATGCTCCCCTACTGAAACTTCTACCATCTTGCCGGGCTCATTCCCCACTACGAGGTCCAGTACAGCCCCTTCCCTAGTTGGACTATCTACATATTGTTTTAAGAAGCCCTCTTGGATGCTCCTTACAAACTCTGCCCCTTCTAAGCCCCTAGTACTAAGTGAGTCCCAGTCAATATTGGGGAAGTTGAAGTCTCCCATCACAACAACTCTGTTGCTTTTACTCCTTTACAAAATCTGTCTACCTATCTGCTCCTCTATCTCCCACTGGCTGTTGGGAGGCCTGTAGTAAACCCCCAACATTGTGACTGCATCCTTCTTATTCCTGATCTCCACCCATATAGCCTTGTTAGACGTACCCGATGCTGTGGTATGAAGAGGCAAAAGTTCTGCTCCTTTTTCATCAAACCACTTTTATTTGTTCCAACTGACTCTGCACAGAACTCTGCACATCATCTGATCCAGCGGCCACCTGAAGCCCCTTTACATATCAGTGTCAATCAGTGAACACTTAACATAAATGAGACAACTAATTAACCCATTACTTAACAGTCTCCCCGTCCTTGGAGAAAAAAAACCAATTAGGTGAAAACAAAATTTCAAGAAACTAAAATTTCAAGAAACTAAAACACACATGTGATTTCCCCCTTTTTTTTTGAGTAGAAGAAAAACAACATTCACAGAAACAGGCGCCCTTCATTCACAATATCCAAAAGTTTCTGTGAACTAGCCCCTCTTTTCGTAAAACAGTCTGATGGTTGATAGCTACTGTCAACCCATTTAATTTTTGTTATTTACCCTCTGTCCAACATCTGCTTCAAACTTGCGATGTCTATCCGTAACCTCTTTTCATCAACACTTTTTGTTGAGTGCACATTTTCCCACAGGGATTTATTGTCAATGTGACAGTCAATAGGTATATTACCCAAATCCCCTAATCCCAAAATTTCTGTCAATATCTGACTTATATAAAAGGCCATATCCACCGCTTCCACTAAGCTGAACGTCTCAGCAGCCAAAGTGCTTTTGACCACTCTCCTTATTTTCTTTGTTTCCCCACACAAGAGGGCAACATTTACCATTGTTCCCCAAAAGGAAAATTATAAAACCTCCTGCACTTGAAACTCCATCACATAAATTTGCATAGGACGCATCACTATAAGCTAGGAATTTCAAATGCCTAAGATCACATAAAACCGGGAACTTCAAAACACACTCCTGCATTTTTAGTTTGGCCAACACTTTATTTGCTTTTATTAGGTCTTCCACTTTGGGATCATTGATTTTTGTACTCAACTCTAAGGCATCAAAACTCACGTCCGGTCTAGTCTGTCTACCTAACCAGTTCAGTTGCCCTATTAAACTTCACAGTTGCTCTTTTTCTATCTTCGAAACCATTGCGTCTTTTTGTGAAACCCGGCCACGACTAATTGCTATTGGGCTGATGCTTTCCAAATAAGATTGCTGACGTAAAGTTACCCCTAACTTAGTCTGTCCGATTTCCAGTCCAATATATTTAAATGCACCGGAAGCCTGACTTCCAACCCTGAATTCTTTTCTCAAACCAGAGATTACAATAGCTTCAAAATCACTAGTCCCACCCCACAAAAAATCATCGACATGCATCATAAAGATGCCAGCAAGATTTCCTTTACAATGCCAATAAAACATTGCAGGATCTGCTTTCAACTGGCAACAGCCTAACTTTAACAAGACTGACCTTACCAAAAAGTACCACACTCTAGATGCATCATTTAATCCATATACAAATTTGTTCAACTTCCAGAGTACCCCTTTTGTGTTAGCTGCTTCTTTAGGAGGACGGAGAAAAATGTCTCTCTGGAGCTGATGCCCCTGCAAAAAGGCAGCTTTTATATCTATAGATTTGCATTCACATGCCTTTGTGGCTAATAGAGCCAAGAAGATCTTTAAAATAACCTTTCCTGCTGTAGGTGAATCTACCCTTAAGTTCTGATCTTCTAAGTTTTCTTCAAATCCCCTTGCCACAAGCCTGGCCTTTGCCTTATAAGTTCCATCTGGAAGAATCTTTTCTGTACAAATCCATCTGTGGGATAGAGCTTTTTGTCCCCTATCCGGTACTTCCGTGTCTACCCCAAATTCACTCCAACTATGCAATTCTTGCTGTTTAGCATCTCTGATAACTTTTTCATCTAATTTATTTGAAGCCACCAAAATCTCACGTGCATGTGGGCTTCTACTTCTATTAGCATTCGTAGTCTTACTCCTGTTCCAAGATCTTGATAGACTACGTCCCCTCTCCGGCCTGGTATCTCGTTCTGTACTGCTAGATCTTTCTCTTCTGTAGCGGGATGTCCTTTCAATAGTTAGAACATAGAACAGTACAGCACAGAACAGGCCCTTCGGCCCTCGATGTTGTGCCGAGCAATGATCACCCTACTTAACCCCACGTAACCCGTATCCCAACAATCCCCCCCATTAACCTTACACTACGGGCAATTTTAGCATGGCCAATCCACCTAACCCGCACATCTTTGGACTGTGGGAGGAAACCGGAGCACCCGGAGGAAACCCACGCACACACAGGGAGGACGTGCAGACTCCACACAGACAATGACCCAGCCGGGAATCGAACCTGGGACCCTGGAGCTGTGAAGCATTGATGCTAACCACCATGCTACCGTGAGGCCCTTTCCCTGTGAACCTGTTCACCATCTGATGTACTATCTGAACTGGCACTGCATTTCTGTGCCCTCCATTTTTGAACTTCGTTTTCCCAATCCATTGTCTTAACTTCCTCCCCCGAATGCTGTACTTTCAACCAATGTTTATACTTTCCAGTGGCCTTCCCTGCTCTACTAATAACAGTTGCATCCTTCCATTGACTAGACCCTTCAGGCAAGTATGTCACTTTTGTACCAACCTTTGGCAGTTGCCCTTTCGGAAAAATGGCCTGATCAATTTATCAGAAGTGTTGTGTTCCTCTACAGAAACCCTGTCTATATCAGTTAACTGGTCCTCATAGTTCTGTAACACATGCGTACCAGACTACTCTGGTTCCTCGTTATGTCTGTCTACTCTGTCTAAATTTGTAATCGGTTATCCTTGATGAATGTACCCCAACAGTTTGATTACCATGTTGCAAAATAAATGTTTTGCCATCTATGCCTATGATCTTCCCTGGGCCTTTCCATTCATTAGAATTGTCTCTCTTATAGTACACCATGTCTCCTTGCTGAAAAACGGCATCTGATGGCCCTACATTGTCTTAAAGCTCTGCGAATTCTTTCAGAGACTTCTGCTTCCAAAAAAGCTTTTCTACTGCTATGTAACGCGTTTAAATGTTCAGCAAAACCTGAGCTAATTGTAGTCCCTTTCCAAGCTGGAGGCTGGTCATCCAAAATGGAGGGAATTTTAGGATTTCTACCAAACACTAATTGATAAGGACTATAGCCCCCAACCATCTGCAATGAATTCTTTGCATGTACCGCCCATGCTAAAGCTGAATTTAGCGTGCAGTTTGGTCGATCTCCCAAAATTTTCCGAAGCATGTCATCGATAACAGCATGATTTATTTCGCAGACACCATTACTAAATGAGCTTTCTGCAGCCGTGTTCATAACTCTGATATTCATGTTTTCACACATATCCCTAAACTCATCATTAGCAAATTCTCCCCCATTGTCCGTAAAGAATTTTGCTGGTGGACCCATTCCTGTCCCGATCCATTTTTCCACAATTTGATCCAAAATTACTCTTTTCTTTACTTTGTACAATCATTGATTGACTAAATCTGGTTGCTAAATCTACAAAATGCAAAATAAATAAATTATTTGCTTTATCCCAGATCTTAAGGTCCATGGCCACAATGTCATTAAAATCCCTGGTAGGGTTACTATCGGTCGTGCTGGTGTCCTTCTGTACTTCCTGCAAACTTCACAGCGATCACTAACCTGTTCTATCAGTTTAGTATAGTCGTCATCCCTTACCCCTGCATCCTTTAATAAATTTTTCAGCCTCCGAGGAGACGGATGTGCAAATTGCCTATGCAGTTTTACTACAACAAGCTTTTTATCAGCTAAAGTCGCATTATCAACTGCCATTAACCACTCTACTTGAAATATTATTTGTCAATAATGGAATACAATAGTGTCCCGACTGTGTAAATTGTAAGTCCACCGTCTTTCCAAAAACTGTTGCCGTATCCTGTTCCATATCCAGTTTCATGTGTGCTTTCTTCATCGACGGTCTGCTCAGAAGCAAAGGTATCTCACTTGATACAACATCCGTGCTAATGAAATGATTCACTCCAGCAATATTGCAAGGGATCACCACTCTTTTCAGCGACTTCAGAGTATTATCATCCCCAAACCTCAAACTTGTGGAACTTTTAAATTCCTTAATCTTGTTACGATTTTCAGCATCCAAGGAGTCCAGATAACATTTTAATCAGTCAATACCACACACAGTAGATGTGCAGCCACTGTCCAATACAGCACAGTTGAAGGATTCTGCAACCAACACCCTCATTACCGGCGTAAAACAGCTTGTTAATAGGACAATGCATTCTTTCTGTTCACTATCTGTTTCCTCTTCTGATTCTTCCATGTTATGTATCGCTTCAAATACTCTATCATAACGAGTTGGACAGTTGAAAGCATAATGGTATTGAGAGTCACAATGAAAACATCGATTTATCATGCCCCGTGCATTTCTGGGGTTCATCCTCCTATTGTAGGTTCGAACTGGGTTTCTGTCTTCATAATTTCCTTGTCTCGGTCTCCTTTTATAGTCTTGAGGCCTGTTGGTAGCCATATGATTTCGCCCATCCTGTTAATAGTGTATCTTCCATATTCTGCCTTCTTGCAGGCTGACCTATTTGGGTCATCAGAGCCATTGGAATCGAAGGTTTCCCCAGAATTTTTTTTTAAAGCTGTTGTCATCTGTTCGAATAAGGTATCGTTATCCGTAAACTAAACTCCTGTCAAAACCAGGAGCCTATCCATGTTGCTCACTCTAGCACAGTCAAGTAATTTAAAGGCCAGCACAGACTGTGGATATTCCAGCCTGTGTTTCTGCAGCCTTTAATATAGTCTACCAAATTCCATTATATAGTCTTCCATAGATAAATCCTCCATTTTCCAGAACTTATCAAAATCCAACCATGCTTCATACGCACTTAACAAGTCATCTTTCTTTTAAACCTTATCCATATAAAGTAATAAAGTCGCCAGACCTTCTTCTGAGTCTAACTCTTCCAACTCCAGCTCAGAAAGCACTTTGTTTCGGATTTTACTGCCATATGGTAAAGAAAGAGCCAATGCCATACCTTGCTTTCTCTTTCCTAAAGCAGTCACCTTAGTCCACATAACTACTGCACTTCTCCATTGGTCGTATGATTCCCTTTCAGAAAATAAGGGAGGATAGTCATATCCAGCCATCTTTGTCCTGGGTTCAGCCATATATCCCTTTTTTTTTCACTCCTTGGTTTGATCTGGAAAAATTGTATCTTTCAACCCTTCACATTTACACAGCAACCATCCTCTGCCACCAATTGTTAGACGTACTCGATGCTGTGGTATGAAGAGGCAAAAGTTCTGCTTCTTTTTCATCAAACCACTTTTATTTGTTCCAACTGACTCTGCACAGAACTCTACACATCACCTGATCCAAAGGCCACCTGAAGCCCCTTTACATATCAGTGTCAATCATTGAACACATAACATAAATGAGACAATCATTGAACACTTAACATAAATGAGACAACTAATTGCAATGTCTCTTAACCCATTACTTAACAGCCTCGCTGCCCTCTGAGGTGTCCTCCCACTGTACAGCTGGGATATTCGCCCCAAGCAGTAGCGCAACTCCTTCACCCCTTTTACATTCCCCTCTATCTCGCCTGAAACATCTAAATCCTGGCATGTTTAGCTGGGTCATCAGCGCTGCAGTGCCAGGGCTAACCACTGAGCCACATGCCACCCCCGTCCACATTGACTCTAACCAACGTTTACAGATGCACCTTAGAAAACGTTCTATCTGGCGGCATCATAGCCTGGTATGGCAACTACTTGGCCAAAGACCGTAAGAAAGGACAGAGAGTCGTGAACACCGCCCAGTCCATGACGGGAACCCGTCTCCCATCCATTGACTTTGTCTACACCTCCCATTGCCTTGGGAAAGCGGGCAGCATACAACAATAGGTCATCCGCATAGAGCGACACTCGGTGCTCCTCCCCACCCCGGACCAGCCCCCTCCAATCCCCTGACTCCCTCGGCACCATAGCCAGGGGTTCAATTGCCAGCGCAAAAAGTAGGGGGGACAGGGGACACCCCTGCCTCGTCCCTCGGTATAGTCGAAAATACTCCGATCTCCTCTTACTCGTGGCCACACTCGCCATCGGGGCCTCATACAACAGCCTCACCCAACTGACAAACCCCTACCCAAACCCGAAACTTTCCAGCACCTCCCACAAGTACCCCCACTCGACCCTATCAAAGGCCTTCTCCGCATCTAGCGCCACCACTATCTCCGCCTCCCCTTTCTCCGCCGGCATCATAATAACGTTCAAGAGCCTCCGTATATTAGTGTTCAGCTGCCTCCCCTTCACAAACCCCGTTTGATCCTCGTGGATAACCTGCGGCACACAAACTTCTATCCTCGTGGCTAAGATCTTTGCCAACAACTTGGCGTCCACATTCAGGAGTGAGATCGGCCTGTATGGCCCACACTGCAGGGGATCCCTGTCTCGCTTAAGGATCAAGGAGATCAGCGCCCGAGACATCGTCAGGGGCAAAGCCCCCCCCCACCCCTCCCTCGCCTCGTTGAAGGTCCTAACCAACAGGGTGCCCAGCAGGTCTGCATACGCCTTGTAAAATTCAACCGGGAACTCATCCGGCCCCGGCGCCTTCCCCGACTGCATGTTCCCTATCCCTTTAACCAGCTCCTCGAGCTCAACTGGCGCCTCCACACCCTCCACCCGCCCCTCCTCCACCCTCGGGAATCTCAGCCGGTCCAAAAAGTGCCCCATCCCCCCCTTCTCCGCCGGAGGTCGGACCGATATAGTCTCTCATAAAAGTCCCTGAAGACCCCATTAATGTCTACCCCACTCCGCACCACATTTCCTCCCCCGTCCTTAACTCCACCAATCTCCCTAGCCGCATCCCGCTTACGGAGCTGGTGTGCCAGCATCCTACTCGCCTTCTCCCCATACTCGTACACCTCACCCTGAGCCTTTCTCCATTGAGCCTCCGCCTTTCTGGTGGTCAGCCAGTGACCCAGGGCCGGGATCGAACCCGAGTCCCCTGCGCCGTTGGCAGCAATGCCAACCGCTGTGCCACCGTGCTGCCCTTCTTCTCTACTGAGTAGTACTACACTCCGTATGCTTACCCGATGCCTGTGCCTGTGTATTTACATTGTGTATTTATGCATGTCGTATTTTTTTCATGCATGTAATGATCTGGGGGCTGGTTTAGCTCACTGGGCTAATCGCTGGCTTTTAAAGCAGACCAAGCTGGCCAGCAGCATTGTTCGATTCCCGTACCAGCCTCCCCGGATAGGCGCCGGAATGTGGCGACTAGGGGCTTTTCACAGTAACTTCATTGAAGCCTACTCGTGACAATAAGCGATTTTCATTTCATCTGTCTGGACTGTACGCAGAACAGAATATTCTGTGAAGGGACAGGAAAAGCAAGGGTCTTTGTGATCTTCCATAGCCATACCTTTTACTTGGAGGAAATGAGTGGTGTTAACTTAAAAGTTTTTTCATGCAAGAGTAATTTCAACCAGGTGAAAAGGGTGGTGTTGACAGGTTGCACTACTTTTCGAGTAGATGGGGGACTGGAGACTGTCATGACATTACCTGGAGGTACAGAGAGACTATGAGTCAAATTAAACTTAAAGGACAGTAGAGGATTGGCAGCTCATTGTACACTCTCATAGGAAAATCAGATGGGGTGCATAATTGACAGTTAATTTGCTACCACTTATTTTGCATGCCTGAAGTTGGCTTTATAATCATCGGACATCAATAAGGATAAAGCAATACTTGAGGCTGGATAAACATGTTTGTACAGGTGATGGAAAAAGTGAGAGCAAAGATAGATGTAGGTGGGGACTGAACAAGGCAGGGGAAGAGTTAAAATAGAAATCTAATTGCCTTGACGATTTGAAGATTCTTGAAAAATGTTTATCATTTCACTGTACCTCGGTATATGTGACAATAATCAAATGCAATTCAATTCAAAGGGATGAATGACTTTTTTCTGCATCGTCACGTTTCTATGGTTCAATTGACTTTTGCACCTGTACTTTTATAGGAGTACAGGGAGGGTATCGAGACTGCTGCAATAGTTAGCACACACGGAGCTAGAATGAAATGATCAAGCCACAGAACAAGGAGCATAGAAAGTGGGAGTGAATGGGTCAAGTCACAAAACAAGGAGCATTGAGAGCTGGAGTGAATGGGTCAGGCCACGGAATAGGATAGTTCTGTCCAATAGGAGTTGCTAACAAGTCACGTATAGCCATGGCGACATAATTTTGACCATTTACACTAATTTTAGTAGAAAGCATAGAAATAGGAGTAAACATTTAGCCCTTTGAACCTGTTCTGGCATTCCATGAGATCATGACTAACTGCAATACGACTCAGAAACCTTCCTTGTCCACATCCCGTAATACATTGGATAAACACAAATCTCTCGGTTTTAAAATTAACAATTGATCTAACATCAATTGCCATTTGAAGACGAGTGTCTCAAACTTCTACCACCCTTTCCATGTCAGAGTGTTTCCTAATCTCACTCCTGACAAGCCTGGCTCTAACTTTTAGATTATTGCCTCTGGTCCTAGACTCCCGCTGATGGAAACAGTTTCTCTCTAAAACACCTTAATGTACTTTGACAGTAGATAATAATGTACTTCACGTGTACAGTTAGTTAACAAATATCTACCAATGTTCAATAGTCAAGAAGTAAATCACTCACAGTGATCAAAAATTGCACAGGCCCTGATTTTCGTCACACAATTTGAGTGAACATTAAAATGTATACATATGCACCATGTGTTGAGTTGTGTTGAGATCACATGCCCACAGTGTCCATTGCTCAATTGTCACTTAGGAATAAGAAATGTAGCTAATCACATCTGGAAACCCTGTTAACTACATGGCTTGTGGTTAATATATTGGATGACGCTGAGTCAAAGCATCATACCAAAATCACGGAGATCAGAATTGGGATTGAGCTGCTTGGAAAGGAACACGGCAAGAGAAGAATGGTGCAGGTCAGGCCAGTGGAAAACCCACATGCAGCAGAACTGAAGTAGGGCTGGTATACAAAAAATGCATTTTTGGCAGAGAGTGGGTCAAGTTAATGGAAGGAGGCCACAGAGCAGAGCTAAAAACAAACCTTTGAAAAAGACAAAAATTGGAAAAAGAAAGATAAACTTGCATAACTTAAGGAAGACCGCTTGGTCTGATGAAAGTGCAATCCGCAGGAACCAGTGCAACCTCAATGCAGTACCAATTTTGTTTGAGTTAAATTCATCTTCAGCTCATTGATTTTGGTGCTCCAATCCCCTTGCTGTGTCCCTTGGTTGATATCCAGGACAATAAAGTATTATCTGTTGTGAAATACAGATTCAACAGGAATATCTTGTCTGTTATTTTTACGCAGCTGGCTTTCGACTGTGTTTGTTTTCTTCCTTGCATTGATTCTCACAATGATCCTCATCTTCTTTCCTCGAGCCAAGGAAATACCTGAGCCAGTGACTGAAGATGTGGTAAGAACAGTGCTTATGTGTATTGCTTTATATTACCTTTCATAACCTGCCCCTGAGCTTTTATTTAAAACAATGAGCAGGCAACAGAACCTTTTCAAGCCTCAGGCAGTCACATTTTTCACATATGCAGTGCACAATATATTGATTTCAGTGAAGGATGAAGTACTGTACCTGCAGCATAAATCCAGACAAAACTCCCAGAAGAATAAATCAAAGGTTTAAACTCAAAGCAAGCTAAACCCCAGCAGTAAATGATTCCCTCCACTATATCACTCCCTCACTCTATCCATTTAATTTCAGTGAGTGCTTCTGGGCTCCTACGTACTCCTCTGGTCAGAGCATCAAAGCTCACTTATTGAGGTCGCTTGAGTTGCTATGACCTCTACTCTTTGAGTTATAACTTATGCCAGCACACCAGAGTCTTGGATTAGGATCAGAATTTTATTGTATTTTACCTTCATGTCATCTTGATCTTTTCTGATGTTTTTCTCTTTTTGAAATTGAGAAACCCAGGTCAAAGCCTGTGCTGCAGGCAAAGGTCAAGTAGGTAGGAGAGAAGAAGAGGCAAATTAAGAAGTTGTGTTTAGGTGATGACACATGGCTTTTAAAAGCATTTAGATTGTTGGAAGAGGGATAGGTGACACAAGGTCTGAAGTTCCAGCGTGAGGTTCTGACAGGATGAGTTACAGAGGGATACAATGCTAGTCTTGATTTAATTGTAAGCGAGGCCTAGAAAACAGAGAGGCAAAAACATAATGTATTTGGAGCTTGGGGAGAATGTTTAGAGGAGTAATGCCCACAGAAACACTGATAAAGCAAGGAACTACAAAGAAGTTTGAATAAGGAGATGTTGGAGGCTAGTATGAGAGAAAGGCCCCGCATCAGGTGAGAAATGTTCCCTTTAATCTGATCCGGATTTACTGACACAAGAGAGGAATTGTTTTTTTAATGTATTTCATTCCAAACTTGTTCAACAGTTACAAAACATAAATAATCCTGGCAACACACTCCCCAACTCAGTTTTACAGTGTGTACAAATATTTCCCCTTTTTCACTCTAACCCTAACCCCCCCCCCAACAAGCAACTCCTCAAACGTGGCCACAAACAGCCCCCACCATTCCTCAAAGCCTTCCGCTGAGCCCCTCAGTTCAAACTAATTTTCTCCAACCGTAGGAAGTTGCATAGATCCCCCAACCAGGCCGCCAGCCCCGACCGCATTGCCGACCACCATTCCAGTAAAATTCTCCGACGGGCAATCAAAGAGGCGAAGGCTGCAACGTCGGCCTTCCTCTCCTCCATCAGCTCCAGCTTCTCCAATATCCTGAAAATCGCCACCATAGGGTACGGCCCGACGTCCGCCCCCACAATCTTTGCTAGCGTCCTGAACACTCCCACACTCCTCACCAGCCCCTCCTCTATCCACTTTCTATACATACCGTCCGTCTCCCCTGGCTTAAACCCGTGGTTCTGACAGAACAGTGTTAACACCGACATCCCCTCTATCCTAAAATGTCTCCTCAGCTGGTTCCACCCTAATCGTGGACTGTGCACTAACTTCTCAGCCCCAGAACATATGCGTATGGTTTGCTGGTCCTCGCCAAACTTCTCGCACTAGTCTGATACTCCTTGGAAGAACCCACTCACCCTCGCCCAAGTCATGTGCACTCTGTGTACATCCTTAACTGTATCAAGCTCATCCTCACACGTGAGGAGGTCGCATTCATCCTATGCAGTGCCTCACTCCACACTCACTAAACTATCTCCCCCCCCCCAATCCTCCTCCCATTCCTCGATCCTCACCACCTGCACACCCGCCTGCTCTCCCAGCCACCCATATACGTCCCCAATCCTACCCTCCTGTTCCACATCTGGAGCAGTAACCGATCCAAAAGGGCATATTTCGGTAGCCTGGGAAGCCCTTTCCACACCGTCCGTGCAAAGTCCCTTTCTTATAAATACCTAAATTCACTTCCCCTCGGGAGCTCTACCCTCTCCCTCAGCTCTTCTATGCTAGCGAACCTCTCTTCAAGATACAAACTCCTCGCCTCACCAGCCCGACCTCTATCCACTTTCTAGACATACCGTCCGTCTCCCCTGGCTTAAACCCGTGGTTCTGACAGAACGGTGTTAACACCGACATCCCCTCTATCCTAAAATGTCTCCTCAGCTGGTTCAACCCTAATCGTGGACTGTGCAACCGGGCTCTCTGTATATATCCTTGGTGCCAGTAGTAGCACGACTATCGCCATGACCCTCAGGCTTGACCCCCTTCAGGACTCTTCCTCTATCCTAACCCATTCTACCCACTCTCCTTCCCACCACCGCCTCACGTTCTCCGCATTAGCTGTCCAATAGTAATGCAGCAAGTTCGGTAGTGCAACCTCCCTTTCTGCCTCTGCCTCTATAGCAGGGCCCTCTTGACCCTTGGTACCTTCCCTGCCCATACAAACTCCAAAATGACTGTCCAACTTCCAAAAAAAGACCTTTGGAATAAGAATCAGGAGTATCTGAAATACATATCTGAAGTACAGTACAAAAAAATAAGAATTCGAGTCACAAATTACAAATTAAACATTGTGAAGAAGTCAATAAATGGCTGCCACCTTCGGGCGAACCCTAATAGCGAACCTCTCAAGGCGAACTTGACTTTCTCTAGGCCAAGAAAGCTTGCCATGTCCGATAGCCATACATCAGCCCTCGGGGCCTTGGAGTCCCTCCAAGCTAACAGAATTTGTCGCCGGGCTACCAGGAAAGCAAAGGCCAGAACTTCAGTCTTTCTCTCTTCTTGGACTCCCGTGTCCTCCGAAACCCCAAAGACTGCCACCTCCGGGCTCATTACCATCCCAGTTTTCAATATCCGGGACATGACATCTGCGAATCCCTGCCAAAACCCCCTGAGTTTAGGGCACGACCAGAACATGTGTACATGGTTAGCCGGCCCTCCGGTGCATCTAGCACACTTGTCCTCCAGCCCGAAGAATCTGCTCATCTGGAACACCGTCATGTGGGCTGAGTGCACAACCTTAAACTGGATCAGGCTGAGCCTGGCGCATGTTGCGGTTGTGTTTACTCTGCTCAGGGCATCTGAAACTCTACCCTCTCCCACCTCTCCCCTAGATACTACCCTGTCGTGCCTCCCTTCGGCGGGAGACGTGGGAAGGACGGCACCAGTCTGCGTACAAAATCCCTCACCTGAAAGTATCTAAAGTCGTTCCCTCTTGCCAGCTCAAACTTCTCCTCCAGTGCCCGCATGCTCGGAAAGCTCCCTTCCGGGAACATCCCCCATTCTCACAATCCCCGCCCTCCTCCACAGTTGATACCCCCCATCCAAGTTCCCCTGGGCAAATCGGTGGTTGCCGCAGATTGGGGTCCACACCGATGCTCTTACCTCCCCTACGTGCCTCCTCCACTGGCCCCAGATCCGAAGAGCCGCCACCACTATCGGGCTGGTAGAGTACCGTGCTGGCGGCAGAGGCCCCGTGACCAGGGCTGCTAAGCTAGTGCCCCTGCACGAAGCAGCCTCCATCCGCTCCCAAACCGACCCTGCACCCACCATCCATTTCCTTATCATCGCTATGTTGGCCACCCAGTAATAGTTGCTGAAGTTTGGCAACGCCAGCCCCCCTTCTCCTCTGCTCCTTTCAAGCATCACCCTCTTCACCCGCGGGGACTTCCCTGCCCATACAAATCCCAGAATAATTTTATTCAGCCTCTTAAAGAAGGACCGTGGGATAAAGATGGGGAGACACCGAAAAACAAACAAGAACCGCGGGAGAATCGTCATCTTAACAGTCTGCACCCTCCCCACCAATGACAGCGGGAGCGCATCCTACGTCCGGACCTCCTCCCTCACTCGTTCCACCAGTCGGGATAGGTTGAGCTTATGCAACCTGCCCCAGTTCTGTGCCACCTGAATCCCCAAATATCGGAAACTCTCCCCCACTAGCCTGAACGGCAACCCCTTCAGCCTACTCTCCTGCCCCTTCGCCTGAATTACAAACAACTCGCTCTTAGCCATGTTCAGTTTGTATCCGGAGAACCGGCCAAATTCCCTCAGGGTTGCCATAATCCCGTCCATCCCCACCATTGGGTCCAATATATATTTAACAGCATATCATCTGCGTATAACAAGACTCTATGTTCCACTCCCCCCGGACGAGCCCTTTCCAGTCCCTAGAAGCTCTCAGTGCAATTGCCAGCGGCTCTATGGCCAGCGCAAACAGCAGTGGGGAGAAAGGGCAGCCCTGTTTTGTCCCATGGTGCAGTCTCAAGTAGTCCGATGTCGTCCTTACACTCGCCTCTGGGGCCTGATACAATAGCCTAACCCAGTCGATGAACCCCGGCCCGAACCCGAACCGTCCTAGTACCTCCCATAGATAATCCCACTCGACCCGGTCAAAAGCCTTTTCAGCATCCATGGCTACCACTGTCTCTACCTCCCTACTCTCCGGGGGCATCATAATCACATTGAGCAGCCTTCTTATGTTGGCCACCAGCTGCCTCCCCTTTACAAACCCGGTTTGGTCCTCCACAATACAACCAGTACACAGTCCTCAATTCTGGTCGCCAAGATCTTGGCCAGTAACATGGCGTCTACATTCATCAAGGAGATCGGCCTGTATGACCGACAGGCCTCCGGGTCCTCATCACATTTGAGAATGAGCGAGGTGGTGGCCTGCGACATCGTCGGGGGTAAACTCCCTCTGGCTCTTGCCTCGTTAAAGACCCTGACCAGCACCGGCACCACTATCCCGGCAAATGTTTTGTAAAACTCCACCGGATACCCGTCCGGCCCCGGGGCTTTACCCGACTGCATGACCTTCAGGCCCCCCAATACCTCTTCGATCCTGACCAGGGCCTCCAGTCCGTTCACCAACCCCCTTCCTACTCTTGGGAAGGTCAGTCCGTCCAGGAATCGCCTCATCCCCCCCTGGTCCCCCGGGTGGTTCCGAAGTGTACAGCTTCCTATGAAAGTCCCTAAAGACCTTGTTCAGCCC
Organism: Scyliorhinus canicula; assembly: GCF_902713615.1. NCBI lineage: Eukaryota > Metazoa > Chordata > Chondrichthyes > Carcharhiniformes > Scyliorhinidae > Scyliorhinus > Scyliorhinus canicula. Next base: position 68,905,533 of record NC_052164.1, on the reverse strand, counting down.
TGCTGGATCACCCACTAGATTACCTTACCCATCCACTACCTTCCCTATTTCCCTAGCCGCTTCCCTCTTCCTCAGTTGCTGCGCAAGCATTCTATTGGCCTCCCCATGCTCATAAATTGCGCCTTTTACCTTTCTAAGCTGCTCTACAGCCTTGCCTGTAGTCAGCACCCCATATTCAGCCTGCAGCCTCTGTCGTCTCCTGAGTAACTCTGGCCTCGGGGATTCCGCGTAACTCCTGTCCGTCCGTAGAATTTCCTTAATCAGTCGGTCCATCTCTGCCCTATCTGTCCTGTCCCTGTACGCCCGGATTGAAATCAGCTCCCCTCTCACTGCTGCCTTCAGTGCCTCCCAGAGCACCGCTGCTGAGACTTCTCCAGTATCGTTCACCTGCATGTAATTCTGCATGCATTTCCTCAGCCTCTCACGCACCGCCTTGTCCGCGAGTAGTCCAGCTTCCAGCCTCCATGGTGGGCGCTGAAAGCTGACCTTACAAAACTGCAGGTCTACCCAGTGCGGAGCATGGTCCGATATGGCAATTGCCGAATATTCTGCCCCCACCATTCCGGCCAGCAGGTCCCTACTCACCACAAAGTAGTCAATTCGGGAATACACCTTGTGGACGTGTGAGTAATACGAGAACTCCCTCGCCGTCAGCCGGCTAAATCTCCATGGATCTGCTCCCCCCATTTGCTCCATGAACCCTCTCAGTTCCTTTGCCATCGCTGGCAACCTGCCCGTTCTTGAGCATGACCGGTCCAGGCTCGGGTCCAGGACTGTATTAAAGTCCCCGCCCATGATCAACTTACTTGAGTCCAAGTCGGGGATCTTCCCTAGCTTCCTCCTAATAAAATCCACATCGTCCCAATTAGGGTCATACACACTGACCAGGACTACTCTCACCCCTTCGAGCTTACCCCTCACCATAACGAACCTGCCACCCCCATCCACGACTGTGCCCTCCGCCTCAAATTGTACCCTTTTATTAATCAGGATCGCAACCCCCCTCATCTTAGAATCAAGCCCCGAATGAAAGACCTGATTGACCCAGCCCTTCCTTAACCTAACCTGGTCTGCCACTTTCAGATGCGTCTTTTCAACAAGACTATGTCCGCCTTCAGAACCCGCAGATGCGCAAACACACGCGCCCTCTTCACTGGTCTGTTTAACCCTCTAACATTCCAGGTGATCAGCCTGGTTGGGGGGCACTTCGCCCCTCCCCCCCTTTGCCGATCAGCCATCCCCTTTCCTTGGCCAGCCCCCCAGCCATGTGTCGCACTTCCTCTGGCCCGCCTCCTGGCCGGCTCCACCCATGACCTCCTCACTGTTACCATGCCCAGTTTCCATCCCCGTCAGCAGAACAACCCCGCCCCCGCAACACCATCCTATCACCTAACCCCTGTTCTAATCTAACTATATGGACACCCCCCAACTCGGCTCCCGTTGACTAGCTGCACTCAGCTAGCCTGGGGCTCCCAGCCTCGGCACCAGCCCATCTCCCACCCATTGTTCCCAGTCACCCCTCTTTCCCCCCCCCCCCCCGACCCCTCCACACCACTTCCCCATATCAGCCCAACTTAAGCAAACACTCTATACAAGTCATAAACAAGCCCCGCAATAGCACAATTCAAGTTAAAAAAGAAAAAAAAGAAATAAGAAATAACAGGCACTCTTCAGTCCTACCCATACAGACACAGAAAGAGATGGCTCAAAGTTCCCCATAAGCATCCATTTTAACCCAACCCTTTTAACTGTTTTCTTTATTAATTCCCCCCCAGCCAAACTCCAACTAAGCAAAGAGCCCAAACAGGAAACATTCAGGAAAACCACGCAAAAAGCACGCAAAAACAAGAAAAAAAAGATACATCCCAAAACTGGAGAGTCACCACATATACTTAAAAGCTCTAACATGAGTCCAAACGACCTCGGCTCAGGGCCAACCCTTGCTTCTTAACGAAGTCCATCGCCTCTTCGGGTTCCTCGAAATAGTGGTGCTGACCTACATACGTAACCCACAGTCGCGCCGGAAAAAGCAGCCCGAATTTCACCTTGTTTTTACAGTATCTCCTTCACCAGCCTGTAGCCTCCCCTCCTCCTGGCCACCTCCGCGCTCAAATCTTGTACACATGCAGGGTGGTATTGCCCCAAATACAGCTTTGTGTGCTCTTTGCCCATTGCAGCACCCGTTCCTTGTCCAGGTACCTGTGAAAGCGTACCACTATCGCGCGTGGGGGACCCCCTTGTTGCGGCTGCCTCACCTGCACTCTGTATGCCCTGTCCACCACCAGCGGGCACGGGAACACCTCGTTCCCCAGCAACTTCTGAAACATACCCTCCACACAAGCGGCACGTCTAGCCCCTCTGCCCCCTCCGGGAGGCCCACGATTCTCACGTTTTGCCGGCGAGATCTGTTGTCCAGGTCCTCCAGCCTTTCCAGAAGCACTTTTTGCTGGTCCCTCAGCCTCCGGATCTCCATATCCGCCACCGTTTGAAAGTCAGCCTGCTCCTCCACTGACTCCTCCAACTGCTGGAGCTTCTCAGCCTGATCATCCAGTCTTTTCCCCATCCGATCAATCGACTTCTGAAGTGGCTCCAAGTTGTCACGCTTCAAAGCCAAAAAGACCCATATTCTGCAGCAGCTTTTCCATTGTGGGCTGGGCTGTCGGCTCCTTGCTCTGAACCCCAGCCATGCTAGTCTCTCTCACAACCTCCACCGTGCCCTTACTCAACCACTTCTTCTGCTGTTTACGGTCCCTCCGGCTTCTTAGGTCCATACAATTCTGTATGGGTCCTGTGCCTGAGTACTATTGCTTTCCAGTTCCACGCTCAAAAGCGCAAAAAAGTCAGGGGAAAGGTCCAAAAGTTCGACCGAAACGGGAGCCACCAAATGTGCGACCTACTCCCTCATAGCCGCCACCGGAAGTCTCAGGTTCTGCCTTCTTGACCTGTTCGTCTGCTCTTCCACCTTTTCTCTTAAAGGCTTCCACCTCCGCCTCCAATACCACCGCCCGATCATTGTGGTCCAACATCACCTTCTCCATTTCCCGGATCTGCGACCCCTGTGCCTACAAACACTTCTCGAACCTTTCCATCGAGCCTTTCAAGGGTTCAACCGCCCTTATTGGTCCTCCTGCATCTCCTTTCTTTGTTGATGAAACTCTTCTCTAATAGAAACCATCGACTGCTCCATCAGGGGTTTTCCAACCTGCGTCAATCCTTCCCCCTCCACTATCTTTCCAATAGCTGCTCTTCCAGTTTCTTGGCCGGGTCCTTGACCACCTTCTTCCAGGCCTGGTAAACAGCAGGCATGCTACTCCCAAGGGGAACCTCACCTCCGCACCGTCAACTGCACTTTCCCGTCGAAATTTCTCCCTTTTTAGGGTAAAAAGATCTCATTTCCACACCTTCGAGCAGGAGCTGCCCTGTGTGCGACCAATCTCTCCATGGCCACCACTGGAAGTCCACAAGAGAGGTATTGTAAGCACCACTTCATTCTCTGAGTCTTGCGTGGACTTGGAATTTATGGCACCATCGTTTTCAAACTTTTTCCCCATGGGGCATCTCCTAACAATATTAGCATTCCAAAGATCCCACCTCACTGCAATACTAATTTCCTTAAGACCATATCAGCTGCCCCAAAAATATAACAATTGCAGAAAACACCTTTAATAAGTATACGCTTACAGGGCAAACATGCCAGAAAATCAACCAAACAATCCTGAAAAACGGATGACCTACTGACATGAGTATGATGATGTTGGAATCTGAAGGGTTCCCAGTTTGAAAGTTATAAATATTTAACAGAGTGCTTCCCAAACTATTTTTAATATGACCCTATTTTAACACTTGAAAATTGATGTGATCCAGATACCAGTAAAAAAATAACAAGACGACAGCAGAGTAACATTCAGTATATAATAATTAAAGCTTGTGTATTCCAGATCAACATAAATACATCAGTTGAATATGAAAATCTGTGACTTAAAGTATTTTTGATTTCATATACTTATTTAAATTTCAGTTAAACTTACCATATTCCCCAGTGACAGAAGACTCAGTCAAGACCCTCTTGTCCTGTTTCCTGGCCCAGTATATCCACACATTCAGCATGCTCTACATTGACCCCTATAAAGATAGCTGCCATTAACTTTGATCCCATCACCAGCGGAAACATTGCAGCTTTTTTCCCGCTGGGACTGGTAGCTTCTTTTTGGGGTTTGCAGCATATACAAGATGTCTATGTAGCCATCTCTCCAAGCTGCTAGGTACATCAATCGCCTCCGCCATACATAGAAGTGAGAGGAGGGCAACAGTAGGGAGTGCTGTAGCATAGGCCTTGGTGCAGCAGTTGCACTCAGAGAACGGGAACTTACGACCCAATCCACTGCCTCTATAACCCCAATGGGGGCAGCGAACCACAGTTTGGAAAGCACCAAATTTACATTTGTTGAAGGCAAAAATACGAATTTTGGCAAGGAAGAGGATCATGTAGAGAAGTAGTCTCAGAGGTCAGAGTACAGAAGAATTTCCACAATAAAAAAGACTGAGTGGAGAAATCAAAGATAAAAGGTGGTAATTTTTAGTTATGTTGGTGAGAGATATGCAAAAACTGAATCTTCAAAGATTTGAACCTATTCATGAGCTTGCACGCGATCAAAATGGAATGGTTCAACAATTGCTGTGGGTGAGAATGAGGTCTGTGCCCTGAGGATGTGCAATTCAAGAGAAGCTGAAGGATGTAGAATACAATCGCCACAAAAGGTTGTCCTGAATGATGGGTGCAGGCGATCATGGACACGGAGTAGGAACAGTGTGACAGAGTCTGGAAGAATCCCTGCATTGATGCAGAGTCTGAGATATGAGTCTTCAGAGCCATCAGTCACCACAGATTCAGAGTTTTTGCAAAAGGAAGCTGAGGCAGACCACCTTAGAAATACTTTGTTAGACACTGGTCGAAAGCATGAGACAATTGGTGAGAATTTGAGTGTACAGTTCCAGAGGTATGTAACAGGCAGAATGGCACTCATGGTGTGGAAACCATCCAAGTGATTGTGTTTGAGTAGCTTTTATTACAGTAATAATGTTATATTCAGCATTGCAATGCATGAGCTGAAAATAAACAAAAACAGTTGCCTAGGGAGAGAGGAATTTCCTTCCATCTGTTGTCTGCCTCTGTCTCTCTCTCTCTCTTTGTATAAATTATATATACATATTTCCTATTTGTGGTGAAGAACTGCTTTCTGCTTGAAGTATTTCAGCGAAACACACTGGCTCACGGTGCTCTAGAATCTGCCTCATTTATGCCACAGAACAGAATTAAGAGCATTAATATCAATTGTGAAACAGCAGTGACTGTGCTTTCAAAAGATGATAGTGGCTTCAACTTTTTTGGCCATTCTGCAGTCGCTGCATCCAGTAGCATCTGCATCTGTTTATACACACTGCCAGCAGTATGAATGCCCCAGAGGAGGCTCAGTAAACCACTACCTCACGTGGTTCTCTGCACTGATGGTCTTGACACTGTAATATAAAGACATATAAAAGCACCTGGGACTGGCTGTAGCCGTCTTTCTACAAGGGGCTATATACACTTTGGCATGTTGCAAGTTCCCCTTTGGTATTTGCGTCAATCAATAAAAGAGAAGTGTACAGGGTGTTGAATAAAAATATACAAGACCTTAAAAGTTAAAGTTCACATAAATGGGAATAATGTAGCCTGATTAATGTAGTTTACTGATTGGAACACCTCCACCAGCTGATCAGATGTGAGATATTGCAAAACTGATATTAAAATGGAACTGTGTTGTATTGTGCTTCTGCTAACTTCCACCTCTGATCAAATAATAGAATACTGTGGTACCAATTAGCAGGGCACAGGGCAGGACTTCTGCTCGCGAGCCAATGAGCTATTAATATTACATGGCCAAGCTCTGTGTACTGCTCACAGTACCAGGCCCCACTAATTGGCTCATTAAAGAATGAGGTGTGTTAAACGAGAGCCTGTCTGGTCCGCAGGAGATTTGTTCTGTCGCCGAGGTGGAGTTTATTCTTCCTCGACATCGTCTTCGTGTAGCAAGCCCCTTGTATTGCTTCACGAGAGCACACGGCCAGAACCTCCTGCAGAGGCAGTGATTAGCATTCGTTAGCATTCTTCCTCTGCTGTTCGCTCTCTGCCTGTTCTGCTCTCAAATCTAATTAATATTTTAGACCACACATAAAGTTGCAGATTTGCATGTTAACATTATCTAGGATTTTCAAGTAAGTGTTCTCTGAAATAGGATTGCGAGTGTAGCTGTGAGTTTCTTGGTGAGTCACACGTAAATGCTTGTGCAGATCAGTGTTTGTCCCCTCAGTCATGATCATGAAATTGTGCAGCTATTAGGACATGGATTCCATTTAAAATTTAGTTCAATTCAATTCTTTTTAATTTTGGGTGAAATTACAGCATGTCAGTGTCAGATGTTATTTTGTCACAATATGTTTGTGTATAAAAGGCCCGTCCATCCACTGCACGTATGTTCTATGAACTCATTGTTCCTAAATACAGATGCTTCTACTCCTTCCACTTTAATGCACATACATTAAATGCCAGTGCTAAAACTGCTGCCTTACACATGAGATTTTATATTGGGTGAGTGTGTAAGAAGGTGCCAATGAAGTGTATTGTGGATAAATGTGAGGTTGTTCACTTTGTTGGGGAGAATAGATTAGTTGATTTTTACACGGTGAGAAACTGTTAAATGGTTCAAAGAAATTTGGGTGTCTGCACAGAAAGCAAAGTTAACATGTAGGTACAACAAGCAATTGGGAAAGCAAATAGTATGTTGACCTTTACTGCATGAGAGGTGGAATACAAGAGTACGGTTGTCTTGCTGCAATTGGACAAGGCTGATTGAGTCGTACCTAAAATACTGTGTACAGTTTTGGTGTCTGTGCCTAAGGAAGGATGTAGTTACCAAACGGGCAGTAGGGTAGCACTGCTGCCTCACAGCATCAGGGACCCAAGTTCGATTGCAGCCGTGGGTGACTATGTGGTGTCTGCACATTCTCCCCATGTCTGCATGGATTTCCTCTGGGCTCCGGTTTCCTTCCACAGTCCAAAGACGTATAGGTTAGGTCGATTGGCCATGAAATTGCCCCTTAGTGTCAAAAGATGTGCAGGTTAGGTGGGATTTTAGGGAAAGGGCGGAGTAGTGAGCCCAGGTAGAGTGCTCTTCTTGAGGGTCGGTGCAGACTCGATGAACCAAATGGCTTCGTGCACTGTTGGGATTCTGCTTTTGTTTTTGCAATATTTTCATTATGTTTTTAACATTCTGTACATAACAAAGAAAACACACCCCAAACAGAACAAGGAAAAAAGAAACACCCACAGCATCCCCATCAACTGGCCACTCTTTTGAATGAGCCTACACATTTGGCCTTGTCCAGCTTGTTGATCGTGAAGGGTATCATAGTCGAACAGGATTGTTTCTTTACTTGCACACACTCACAAACATTGCTAGACACCAATCAGGACCCTGGATAATTTTCCCTCTTACTCTGGACGCTGTTGCCCACCTTCTATCCTGCAGCGTTGCTATCCTGATGGAAGCATAAGATGGACCAATGCTCTGGACCCCAATGTAAATAGGATGTAGCTTCAAAGGTGGTGATTGACCGAACTGCTGCTTTGCAGCAGACATGAGAAGAACTGGGTACATTCCCACAGTTAGCAAAAGAACATGAAAGGCAACCCGGGATTCTCCTACAAGTACCCTTTGGCAGCCGGTTAGAGAATGGCATTGGCATAAGACAGGAACTCCGCTGTGAGCTTTGCCTAGTTTATGATGCTGCCACCAGGATAGATTTTGTGTGAGAGTGCACAGGACTTAATAACGCCTTGTATTTCATTGTTCACTGTCTGTCTTGCATGATGTAGCTGCGTTTAACAGGTTGGAACTCCAGACTTGTGAAGTCCCACTTTCTAGTCAAAGCCATGCTTGTTTTTTCTGGAAAAAGCATGAAATATAATCTCTTTGTGTAAGAGTCACTTGTTTTCTGTATTTTTTAAAACAGCCTCTATTCAATTCAAGGGGTTTGTAATCTGTTTTTCTCAGAAGTTTCTGTTTACAATAGGCTGACCTTGGAAATAGCACATTGTATCAGAAACAATCCATAATTTTGGCATGTTGTCAAGAGAAATTTAATTCAGTGTTATTTCAGTATATGTTGCAGAATCCAACTTCAGTGACCCAGGTCATTTTTATTTTTCTCCTTTCTCACCCTAAGTCTTGTACTCTTTCTCTGGCAACATTACCACAGGCAACCTATTCTCCTTGGCTGTTCACTGTCGAGGAACCAGGGAGAAAACAGGAGTGACAACCCTATTTTCCTCTCCATCATTATCCCTGGGGTATTGAGGTTATTTGCCTTTGTCCCCCCCACCATCCCAGCTCAAATCACCTAACTCAACAGAGTCTGATGATCAAATTCTGCAGCCTTCTGACCTGTATACCTCAAGACCCACACTGCATTATGCACTTAGTGGGGAGAGGTAAACCCTTACTTGGGGCCAACAATATTGCAGCATTTATGCATCGGCCCGTTATGATGAGCATCGTTGGGTGTTATATTGAAATGTCAACTTGTGATTACTCTACTAAAATTAATTCCCAATTTACACTGGTAGGGAGAGGGTCTGAGATGGCAGCTGAGGATTTCTCCGAAAGAGATGAGAAGAGAGATAGAGAGAGAGAAGTCATCCAAGACTCATCCATACCTGCTTGCAGTCAGGTTAAATTGGCTTGTTTTAAACATGGAAGCTGGTTGCCTGTTTGTTTTGTCGAAGGGAGGAAAGTGTTGGAAGCCGGCATACAGATTTGATCCAAATCCTCTTTTCCTTCTCTTTCAGGTTTATGACACTTTCTTCATTGGCCGCTATAGTCTGCTGTGCATACTGATTGTGACAATCCTGATCAGCTTGATTCTGCTCTTTCCCCATTATCTAGCGGAACACGTGGAAGCTAAACTCATTCGAAACTGAGAAATGATCCGGAGAGTCTCTGCATTTGACGTATGCATTAAAACAGCATTTCCTCATGATAACTTTTTTTTAAAGTTAATTTTTTGTGAAATCTGTGCAGTAATCTACAAATGAAAAACCCCCTGAGTCACCGATTTCTTTTATTTTTCTACAATTTCCTGGGGGTTTGGGAGGGAAGTCAAAAGAATTTTCCTTGAACGGAGCAGCATCAATATGGAGAATGTAACTAAATTAGAATCATAGAAACCACAGCCACTGAATAAGACCATTTGGCCCATCACCCCTGTACCAATGAGTGGGTGATTCAACTCCAGATTTATAGAACTCGGCTCAGCTGAATTTCACCACCATCTTCTAATTCAGCAGTGCTTGAAGAGTGGCCACTTGGAGAAGGCACTCAACAGCCTGCGGTCATACCCAAGAAAAGGAGAAAATATTGAAGAAAGGAAAAGCATTCTTTGTTGAAACCGGAGGGCCCATTTGTTGCAGGTGCGTGGAAAATCCGGATTCCAAATATCCGTCTCAAATGGAGGACATGTCATTGCTTGCAAATAATCGATAGCCTGTGAGGCACAGCATACAGACATTGTCTCATCCTGCATTCTCCCCAGAGGGCCCCCACCCCACCCCATGGCAAACAGTATAAAACTGCTGGAAGACCAGTTGGATTAATCTGCGCAGCTTTTGGCTCCACACAGCATTGAGTGTGTTGAGGCATGAGAGACGATCCCTCACAGATTCGCCAGGTTGCAGCCTGCTAAGTGAAACAAGAAGAAAGAGTGGAAAAATTGGAACTGTTTTTGTTAGACCAGAGGAGATTACAGGATTTGAGGGTTTGGCTGGTGCGACGATGTTGAGTCTGGTAGAAGTGTTTAAAATTATGATGGACCAACAAGATGCCTCCTGCCATATTTTTGTAATTGTCCTACGCAATTCAGTATTTATTTGAAACAAAACTTTGTGCATTGGGAATATTTTTCATATCTTGGAAACTTATATTTTGTAGCTGTTTCTTTTGATTAGGCAACTTGCGCTGTGAATCTGCAGTATTAGATTTGCATAATTAAAACAAAATCAGTGAGTACTGGAGAATGCAAGCGTGGCTATATAATCTCTTTGAATTAAAAGACGCAATTTAAACATCAAGATTTCAGCCTGAGATTCATGATTTAATTGTGTGAGCAGAGAAATTATCCTTTTTGTCGTCCCTTTGCCCCCTCACCTTGTTAATTGGTATTCTTGATTAAAGAATTTGGCACTAAGTAGTGCCATGCTGCCACCTACTGGTAACATTTAAGAACTCTATTTGGTAAAGTACAGCAAACCGAAAGCATAGAAATAAGATTTCGAGTGTGTCTCAAAAATAAGTAGAACACTTGAGGAAATATATTAAAATGAAGAAGGAACTATATCTAGCTATAATATTCTTGCATATAATCTATCATACACGTTCTGTAACACCTCTGTATGATGGTAAGCTTAAGCATAGGCAAATTTATTCTAGCTAAATCAGATTTATTCTATCGTATCTGATTAGGTGTTCTCCACATGTGATTGATTCCGAAACTGAATATCCTGCTCTCAGGAACTGAAGCAGAGCACAGAGAGGTAAGTTAAGAGATTGGAGAAAAAATTGGACAGCTCCAAGCTGGGTAGACAGGTAGACTGTGTCCTTTGTTATTGACCTTGGCTCACAATCGGATCTACCAGCAAAATATACAGACTGTGATATAATTTCCTGTCTACAGTGCATGTTTTCCAATCGTCCCTTCAGAGATGCTGATTGGAAGTGCAGGTAAATAGTGTTGGAAGTACGGATCTGCCTTGGTTTAATTGAATGGCAAGAGAGGCTGAATGGCCTCCTGAGTCTTTGAGCATCTCTTCAGTTCAGTTCTGTTGGGGGGACCTTTCTGACTCAGAAAGTTGCAACTGAAGACGAGCACGTAACCTAGGCTGATGCTGCAATGGAAATGAAGAAATATTAGATTGTTGGAAGTGCTGTCCTTCAGATGAGCTATTAAGCTCACCCCATTTGCTTGGACATCAAGGATCCCACAACCCTGTTTGAAGAAGTGCAGGAAGTTCTTCTGCTATCCTAACGAAAATTGTGCCTACAACAAAAAAAACACTAGGCATTGATCGAATTGTTATTTTCACTGCCTCGTGTGCAAAATGACTGCTGCATCGGAATGGTCCACATAACAGCAGTCGCTCCGATTCAATGGTTTACCATGAAATATGAGCTGTTGAAACATTTCTAAGGCCATCCAGTCCACTGTCTCTGTCACTCTGCACAAGTAATCCAAAATACTGCCTATTGCTCAGGTGTTTCTATTTTGCTCTGCTTTAAATATTCATATACTTCCTTTTAAAATGTGCAATAATCTCTGCTTCTCTATGCCCCAGTTTACAGTGAAGTTTCTTTTAATCTCATCTTCTTGACCTAGTAGCAGTTTAAAATTAATGCTCCTTCATTATTGATACTCTAACAAGAGGAAAAGGTCATTCCTGATCCACGCCATCAAACCCAAAGGAATTTTGTTTTTACAGGTTCCATTAAATAATCTCTTGGTTCCTCACGCCGCTGGAAATCAATTCTATGGTGTTTTTGAATGTGGGAAAAGGGCATGGAAGTGAAGGTAGAGTGTGAGCCATGGACCTACTGTGGGGGTGCTAGGCCAAGGGATTGTATTGTCTACTGCTGCTCCTATTTATTTATGAACCTGGATGACTGGAAGATTGCCTGTCCAGATAGTTTAGTGTCACTTTGGGCTTTCATTTTACTTGCTGTTGGAAGAAACTCCTAATGCTACCTCCTTGCCTTTCTCTAAAGTGCATGCGGTGCTCTTGCAAATCTTTTATACCAAGGTATCAGCCATGCCTCAAGTGTAGCACTTTGTGTCAAAAGGTTGTGAGTTCAAATACCACTCCAAAGACTTGTGTACTAACATCTGGGCTGACACTCCACTACAATATTGATGGAATCCTTCACCGATGGAGGTTTCAGATGAGTCATTAAACCAAGGCTCTTCCCCTTGGATGTAAAAGATCTCATGGCAATTGAAGAAAAGAATTTGAATTTTCTTCAGCTCCTGGTCAATATTTATCCCTCAACCAGCATACATCAATTAAAAAAGATGAACTGGTCATTTTCACATTGCTGTTTGTGGGATCTTGCTGTCTACAAATTGGCTGCAGCTTTTCTTACAAGTACGCTTCAAAAGTACTTAACTGGCTGCAAAGTGCTTTGGGACATCTTGAGCTGGCGAGCGGCGCGGTATCAAGGCAATCCTTTCTGGGAACATTTCAAATTATTTCAAAAGCAGGCCAGTTGAATTTCTTGTGCTATGCTGAACAAGGCTGTGTGGTGTAATTGAAATTTCTGAGTGAGCTATGATGGTGTGTTGATGAGATCCCTTTTTCTTTCCAGCTAATTATTAACTTTTGTAAACCATTCACTCATAAAGGAAAACTAATTACCTCTATTTTTCCATTTCAGAGCGCATTTTGTGATTTAATTGACGTCCATTACTCTAATTGTCTTAAAGCCCAACAAATTCCAAGTAAATAAACTCTACAGACTTGTGGAAATAAAATGGGATTTTTATGCAAAATCTCATTGTATTTCTAAAGATTGTTATTTTTACCACAGCTGTCTCTCAAGTCTTTGTTTATTAGGTTGTAATGCTGCTTTATCATACTTGATTGGTAAAAACAGATGCTAATTAAGTTTGTTTATTGTCCGTCTTTTCAGGTCTTCTGTCTATCATCCTCCAACAGTGAGTCTGGTCAGGTATTCATTTCCCAGGCCCTTATCTTCACCCTTTTTTTAAATGAATTTAGAGTGCCCGATTCATTTTTTCCAATTAAGGGGCAGTTTAGCGTGATCGATCCACCTACCCAACACATCTTTTGTGTTGTGGGGGCAAAACCCACGCAAACACAGGGAGAATATGTAAACTCTACATGGACAGTGACCCAGAGCCGGGATCGAACCTGGGACCTCGGTGCGTGAGGCAGCAATGCTAACCACTGCGCCACCGTGCTGCCCTGTCTTCCCCTTTATGACCCATCTCTGTCTTTGAGCACCTCCAGTAGGAGCTACCCAAGACCAGATCTAACTCATCGCCATGTACCTACTCATACTGATTTAATCACCTATTTCAGAAAGTAGCTATGGTGAGCCAGCACCCAGTGCTTTCACTGTTAAATCTGCCTTCATTTTTCCCAGCAGCAGACATGCAGGCTCTTCGGACCCCCTCAAGTGCCAAGCACTATGTTGTTACCAATTCCCCCCTGCACCATGGAATATGAACTCCTGGTAATTGAGGGGGCGGAGCCTCCCCTAACTGGGAGGAGCTTCACAGTATGTAAACCCTGGCCTGGGTGCAGGTCGTGGAGGGTGTCCCTTCGGGGTGAGGAGTTGCAGTACTTGTGGTTATTGTGTATAGTGTAAATAAACCTGTTCTTATCCAGCCTACTGTGCATTCCATGAAGTCGGTTCCTTTGGCTACTACACTGGCTACTACCGTTGGAGAGGCCTCCACCCCGAGCAGAATGATGGCGGTTATCAGTAAACTGGAGCCGTTCGACACTGATGCCAACGATTGGGCACATTATGTTGAGCTAGTGCAATATTCATTTTGTATCAACGCCATCACTGGTGAAGAATGACCATCAGTGATCTGACCTAAACGTTGATGGCCTCGCCTACCCAGACAGGCCAGTCATGCTGCCGTTCGCAACATTCGTCACCTTGGTCATGAGGCATTTGAACCTGCAGCCCCAATCATGATCCACAGACACTGATTCCACACGGCCTCACAGGCCCCAACCGAGTCCAATGGGGAGTTCCTGGCACGCCGAAGGGTACAGGGAAACACAGCGGACATTGCTCATGGAGACTCACCTGACCCTCCAACAAGCAATGGATGTTTGTCCGGAGTTGGGGGGGGGGGGGGGGGGGGATGTTATGACCCCTTCAGGGGCCAAGCACTTTGTTGTATCTGATTCCCCTCCTACACCATGGAATATGAATTCCCCGGTAATAAGGTGGTGGAGCCTCCACCCGGCCTGGGTGCAGGTACTGGAGGGTGGCCCTTCGGAGTGAGGAGTTATAGTACTTGTGATTATCATGTATAACATAAATAAATCTTGTTCTTATCCAGTCTACCGTGTACTCTTCCTTCGCCTACTACACAGGCAAAGCACAAAGATCACTCTGATCAAAAATCACCATTAAGTGATTTATGCCTGAGGACCCCCAAATCCCTCTGTGCTGCAGCTTTCTGCAGTCTTTCTCCATTTAAATAATATTCAGCTCCTTTATTCTTCCTATCAAAGTGCATAACTTCACATTTTCAAGCGACGCCAAAAAGGACTTTAATCACTGGCTATCTTGCTTCGAGGCCGATATCAACTCAGCAACCACCCCTCCGACGGAGGCTCAGAAGATGCAGATCCTGTACTCAAGGTTGAGCTCCAACATGTTTCCGCTGATCCAGGACGCCCCGACCTACGCAGACACCATGGCGCTCCTCAAAGAAAACTACGGTTCTCAGTGTGGTCGATGAGTACTCCAGATTCCCCTTCGCCATCCCATGCCCCAATATGATGTCTGCCACCATCATCAAAGCCCTGAACACAATCTTCGCTCTTTTCGGTTTTCCCGCCGACATCCACAGTGAGGGGGATCCTCATTCATGAGTGATGCGCTGCATCAGTTCCTGCTCAGCAGGGGTATCGCCTCCAGCAGGACGACCAGCTATAATCCCCGGGGAATCTGGCAGGTAGAGAGGGAGAACGGGACGGTATGGTGGGCCGTCCAACTGGCCCTATGGTCCAGGAACCTCCCAGCCTCTCACTGGCAGGAGGTCCTCCCTGATGCATTACCCTCCATCCGGTCACTACTGTGCACCGCTACGAATAACACACCCCATGAACGTCGTTTTGCCTTCCCCAGGAAGTCCACATCCGGGGTGTCACTCCCGACTTGGCTCGCAGCTCCAAGACCGGTCCTGCTCCGTAGGCACGTCCGACAAGGTCTGACCTGTTGGTGGATAGGGTGCATTTGCTCCATGCCAACCCCCAGTATGCCTATGTGGCGTACCCCGACAGCCACCAAGATACTGTCTCCCTCAGGGACCTGGCACCAGTAGGTTCCACCCAAACACACTTCTCCGGCCCGGCGCCACCCTCCCCTCCCCCGGAGCTCCCAACATTAACCCTACCAGGACTATCCCTCCTTCCCCTACCCATGCCAGAGGATGAAGAGGATTTCGGCGCACTCCCAGAATCATCCAACATCAGGCCAGCATCGACATCGCCAGCATCGACATTGCCGCCACCGCTACGTCGCTCCCAGCGGAACGTCAAGGCACCAGACCGGTTGAATCTCTAACTGGCAACGAACTTTCAAAGAACACTTTTTTTCCCCCTGATAAAACATTGTACATAAATTCACTACTGTATATAGTTCTCCACCACCCCCGCCGGACTTATTTTTAACAGGGGGTGAATGTAGTAAACCACTGTTACACCTGTATTAGGTGATGTAAGGTAGGACCTGTACTACAGGTTCACCGGTAGCCCCTGCCTTCTATAAATATGCATGTCCCCTATTCAGCAGCCATTTCGCTAGCTGATGTGGGAGGCCTCACATTTTACTGCAATAAAGCCACAGTTGTATCCAACCTTAGTCTTTGTACAATTGATCGTGCATCACTTGCCACTTTTCTGACATTAGAATAGTGCGTTCACTTTGAAAGTATTTCACTGAGCTATAAAGCCTTTGCAAAGTCCTCCTGAGGTTGTGAAAGGTACTACATGAAGCAAAATATTTCTTTGTTTAAAACAAAAGCAGATGATGGAAACTCAAATGGAGCTTATAGAAGGAAGGCCTTGAGAATCTATAGAAAGGAGCTGTTATATTTTGTAACCCTTTATGGTGAAAAAGTCCTGCTTCTGAAGATGGCTGTATGCACCGATTCTACGTTTAAAATTATCTCCTGCTGACCACTGCTCCCACCCAAAACACTGTTCGCTATTCACTAGTAACTGAAGGTGCCGATCTAAAGCTCCTTCTGTAACCATGTATCATGAAGTTCATAAGAGCAGATTTGGATACCTCACCCTCATATTCTCTCGCTTGCAGTGAGGTAGTATTGTGCTGCTGGTTGAGATCAGAAATGCGGGCTGGTTTTTGTGCTCTTGTTTGAAACTTAACCTTTCACTCTCAGGGCTTTCCATCTGGTCACATTATGAGGAACCTCTTAGACAGTCTTCTATTTATTTTACACAGAGTACAGCACTGAAACAGGCCATTTGGCCAAACTGATCTGAACTTCAATCAAGACTCCTCCTCATCCTTGGGGCGGCACAGTGGTTAGCACTGCTTCCTCACAGCGCCAGGGACCAGGGTTCAATTCCAGCCTTGGGTCACTGTGTGGAGTTTGCACATTCTCCCCGTGTCTGCTTGAGTTTCCTCCGGGTGCTCCGATTTCCTCCCACTGCCCAAAGATGTGCAGGTTAGTTGTAATGGTCATGATCAACTGCCTCTTAGTGTCCAAAGATGTGCAGGTTAAATGGGGTTACGGAGATAGGGCGGGGGAGTGAACCTGGCTGGGGTGCTCTTTCAAAGAATTGGTGCAGACGCGATGGGCCGAATCATCTCCTTCTGCACTGTAGGAATTCTATAGTTTTTATGCTCAAGTTTCTGGATTGATTTGGATTCAGTGATGAGCATAATACCTCTGAGCCACCAATGACACAAAGGAATTAAGCCAAATGGAGACTTAAAGTGGCAGACAAGTGATCACCATATAACCACATTAATGTTGTTGGGAGAAGTGCATCTTCTTTCACCTCTAACACCAGCTTCCTCCAACTGGCCTCACTCCCTCTGCTCACATGGTGAGCCTTCACTTTGCTAGTATTTTCCTCATCAGCTTCTGACCTTTCACCCTGTACAAAATGTAACTCATTGGCAATTCCCCCTTGACTGCATAGAGTCCCACGCTTTAGTAACATTTCTACTTTCCAAACCGCACTCACTCCCCCTACCCTGGGACATTGATTGAGATTGCAAGGCCTCCCTCCCTCCCACAGTGAAACGGGGCACATTTAGGAGATAAACAGCTATTGTGAAAGAACGATCGGCACACCATTGCAGGATTCATCAATTTAACAGCCATTACTATTCAGCTTTCCATTAAGTCTGTTGTTTTTTTATTGTGCAATAAAAGAAGACATGTCGGGGGGGAAGGGTATAATAAACGCAGCCTATAATAAACTCTGGGTTGTGGTTAAATGTACTGTAATGGTGATATATTCTGTTCTCAACAAATTGCAACTGGATTGTTAAGTAAGTGACTGCAGCAAAGGGGCAGATGTTATCAGTCAAGCTGTGCCTGATTTGGAAGAAGAGACGATGCTGAAGTATAACACGCAGAAGATTAATGAGAATTTAAGGGTGACATTAAACTGTATTTTGCTAGATATGGAAAGCTCAAAATGAGAATATGAGTGCCTGGATTAAACTTGGAATAAACCTACAACTGGACTGCTCTGTGACATGTTCAGGCTACTGTTTTCCCCAAAATCCCTGGTGTAATGTGCTGCTGCCAGCCATAGGGAGATTGCTCTCTCATCATCAAAGCACACAGCATGGTTTATTTTAATTACCTGATGGAAATTCAAACTATGTAATCAGATTTTCAGACCGGTTAACCATCATGTCTCACAGAGCCATAACCTCACTATCCAGGACTGGATCAGATCATTCAATGATGTTCTTTCAATGCACCGTCCTATGTGCTTCAATTGTGAAATGGAGAAATCAATGCCTTTTGCTGAACATGAAAGGAAGACACATTTTAAAAATCATCATTCTGCTTGGAGCTCCACAGGTCAGAACAAGGCTGAAAGCCAATTTTAAAAAAACGCATTTACAGAATGTTTAAATTCAAAAATAAAGTTTGGATAATTCCCATTAATCTGCCAAGCAATGCAAAAGTGCACCCCGAAGAAAAGGCTGCATTTACATTAGAAAACTCTTTGCCGAATCCGTCTATTGAGGTATTGGGCTTTGATCTTATTCATACAGCAGACAAGTGATAACACCCAGCATCATTTGTGTCTAACCCACTCTGATGTCAACATCATTGAAAAACCTCCCACTCTCACCCAAATTAAGCTCTGGATAGTGTACAAGGTAAAATTTTGATTACTTTATTTCCGATTCCATTATTTTTGCTGGGTTATTATACCCACAAGGACATTTCACATTATGAATGAAGTATCATGGAAAAAGACCAGTGAAACTATAACTCTGTAATTCGCCACAGATGTCGCAGTAATGTTCCGTGCACATCATTAACTGTTTTACTGATATTACTGCGGAAAATGGGCAAATCGCTCCCGGATGCCAGTAATTTAAAAGCAACATGATTGGGGTTATTGCCTATGTGTTACTTGGAACTTTAAAGGAAATATTGCAACAGGGATGGAGCAGAGGGAACAATTTGCAACATGGTTGTCCTCAGTACCTCTGAGTTAGGAAGAGATGCCATTGCTAAATTGCTAATCAGTGGCCTCTGATTAAACTGTGCCTATGTGGACATTGGTTGATGACAGGACCCAGCTTGGTTGCGATATCCCAATAGTCCAATAGCTTGTCAACACTTGCTATCAAGGCTTGAACACAAGACAAGGTCAAGGCATGAATAATCCCCACTTGGCCTGTTAATCGAGGTGGGAAATGCCCATATGCTTCAGTCAGCACTCAGATTCAGAAAGGAGGGAGAATTGACAGGGAATTAAAATTAAACAAGACTATTATTTCAGAGATTAGTTTGATTAATCTATTTCCGTGATCGATCAGCAGAGCTTAAAGTGGTTAAGTGAGCGATTAAGTAAGTCAATGGTAGGTGAGTGGTTGCTAGATTGTCGAGTTGAGTGATTAAATCAGGGGCTGAGTGATGCTTCGTGGGTGAGTACGTTATCGAGAAGTGATTGACCAACTAGGCAAAAATGTAATTATTAGTGCATTGATTAGTGGCTGAGTGAAATACTAGAGAGTGAGAGTTTGAGGAGGAATATTTGAACAATTCAATGTTTGAGCGAGTGATCAGTTAGCAGCTATTAGCCTTGGCTTCTCAGTGATATCACTCTCCTCTCGAGTCACAAGGTCATGATTCCAAACAGCATTCCAGAGATTTCCAGAGTAAAACCAGTTATCTGGTAATTTATCATCATATTCTTGCTTGTTGAATTTTGCCATTTCAAAATGTTTTTTTATAAACATTTTATTGAGGTATTTATGGTTTTATAACAGCAACGGAAGAAACAATGTACATATAAATATAAACATAATTCAAAAGCCGTCTTCCTCCCTCACAGGTCCCACCATTACTAACGCCCTACTCTCCCCCTCTGCTGACGGTTAATTTTCCCCAAAGAAGTCGACGAACGGCTGCCACCTCCGGGCGAACCCTATCAATGACCCTCTCAAGGTGAACTTAATTTTCTCCGAACAGAGAAAGCTAGCCATGTCCGATAGCCAGGTCTCTGACTTCAGGGGCTTTGAGTCCCTCCAAGCTAATAGTATCCGTCTCCGGGCTACCAGGGAAGCAAAGGCCAGAACGTCTGCCTCTTTCTCCTCCTGGATTCCCGGGTCTTCCAACACTCTGAAAATCATCACCTCTGGACTCGGTGCCACCCTTATTTCCAACACCTTGGACATGACATCTGCAAACCCCTGGAAGAATCTCCTAAGCTTCGGGCATTCCCAGAACATATGAACATGGTTTGCTGACCCTCCCGCACACCTTGCGCACCTATCGTCTACCCCAAAGAACCTGCTCATCCGGGCCACTGTCATGTGGGCCCGATGAACGATCTTGAACTGTATCAGGCTGAGCCTGGCACATGTTGTGGATGCGTTGACTCTACTCAACGCGTCCGACCAGAGACCATCCTCTATCTCTCCTCCCAGCTCCTCCTCCCACTTGCGCTTCAGCTCCTCGGTCTGCGTTTCCTCTGAACCCATGAGTTCCTTGTAAATGTCAGAAACCCTCCCCTCTCCCGTCCACATTCTGGAAACTACCCTGTCCTGTATCCCTCTTGGTGGTAGGAGCGGGAAGGTTGAGACCTGCCTGCGTAGGAAGTCCCACACCTGTAGGTACCGAAACTCATTCCCTCCCATCAATTCAAATTTCTCCTCCAACTCCCTCAGGCTGGAAAAGCTCCCCTCTATAAACATATCTCCCATCCTCTCGATCCCTGTTCTCTGCAATCCCTGGAACACTCCATCTAGCCTCCCCGGGGCAAACCGGTGAATATTGCAGATTGGAGACCAGACCGATGCTCCCTCTGCTCCCACATGTCTCCTCCATTGCCCCCAGACTCTCAGGGCCGCTACCACTGCGGGGCTGGTGGAGTCCCGTGCCGCGGGGAACGGCAAAGGCGCCATTACCAATGTCCCACACTAGTGCCCTTGCAAGATGCTGCCTCTACTCGCTCCCTCCCCCCCACCACCACCCACTGCCTCCTCATGGCTATATTCACCACCCAATAATAATTACTAAAGTTCGGCAGCGCTAGCCCACCTTCCCCCCAGCTCCACTCCAGCATCCCCTTTTTTACTCACGGGGTCTTACCCGCCCATACAAAACCCAAGATCACCTTATTGACCCGTTTAAAGAAGGACCGTGGAATAAAGATGGGGAGACACTGAAACACAATCAGGAATCTCGGGAGGACCGTCATTTTCACTGTCTGCACCCTCCCAGCTATTGACAAAGGGAACACGTCCCACCTTCGGAAATCTTCCTTCATTTGGTCTAGTTGGGTCAGATTTAACTTGTGTAGCCGTTCCCATTCCCATGCCATCCAGGTACCAAAAGCTTCCCCCGCCACTCTAAATGGCAGCTCCCCCAATCGCCCCTCCTGTCCCCTTGCCTGGATCGCGAACATCTCACTTTTCCCCATGTTCAATTTATAACCCGAAAACCGGCCAAATTCCCCCAGAATCCTCATAATTTCTTCTATCCCTTCTAGTGTGTCTGAAACATATAGGAGCAGGTCGCCCGCGTATAGACTGATACAGCAGTCTGACCCAGTCGATAAAGCCCCATCCAACTCCAAACCGCCCCAGTCCCTCCCACAGATATTCCCATTCCACCCGATCCATTGCCTCCATGTCCCTACTCTCTGCGGGCATGATCACATTCAAAAGCCTTCTTACGTTGGCCGCCAACTGCCTCCCCTTAATGAATCCCATCTGGTCCTCCCCAATCACGTCCTGAACGCAGTCTTCATCTTAGAGGACAAGATTTTGGCCAACAGTTTGGCGTCCACATTTAGTAGGGAGATCGGTCTGTTGGACTCGCATAGCTGCGGGTGCTTGTCCCGCTTCAGGATCAATGAGATAATGGCCTGTGACATCATCAGGGGAACCACGCTCCCTTGCCTCATTAAATGTCCTCATCAACAGCTGCCCCAATATCCCACAGAACTTTTTATAAAACGCAACTGGGTACCTGTCCGGCCCCGGATCTTTACCCGACTGCATGGCCTTCAGCCCATCTGCAATTTCCATCAACCCGATTGGGACCACCAGCCCTTCTACCAACCCCTCGTCCACCTTCGGGAACCACAGCCCCCCCTAAGAATTGCCTCATCCCCTCCGGTCCAGCTGGGGGTTCCGACTCATACAAGAATATCACAGCTGTACTACGGGAGGACACCTCAGAGGGCAGCGAGGCTATATGGGTAGAGGTCAGGAATAAGAAGGGTGCAGTCACAATGTTGGGGGTTTACTGCAGGCCTCCCAACAGCCAGCGGGAGATAGAGGAGCAGATAGGTAGACAGATTTTGGAAACAAGTAAAAACAACAGGGTTGTTGTGATGGGAGATTTCAACTTCCCCAATATTGACTGGGACTTACTTAGGGCTAGGGGCTTAATCGGGGCAGAGTTTGTAAGGAGCATCCAGGAGGTCTTCTTGAAACAATATGTAGATAGTCCAACTATGGAAGGGGCTGTACTGGACCTGTTATTGGGGAATGAGCCTGGCCAGGTGGTAGAAGTGTCAGTAGGGGAGCATTTCGGGAACAGTGACCACAATTCAGTAAGTTTTAAAGTGCTGGTGGACAAGGATATGAGTGGTCCGAGAGTGAACGTGCTAAATTGGGGGAAGGCTAATTATAACAATATTAGGTGGGAACTGAAGAACCTAGATTGGGGGCCGATGTTTGAGGGTAAATCAACATCTGACATGTGGGAGGCTATCAAATGTCAGTTGAAAGGAATTCAGGACCGGCATGTTCCTGTGCGGAAGAAGGATAAATATGGCAAATTTCGGGAACCTTGGATAACCAGAGATATTGTAGGCCTCGTCAAAAAGAAAAAGGAGGCATTTGTCAGGACTAGAAGGCTGGGTATAGACGAAGCCTGTGTGGAATATAAGGAAAGTAGGAAGGAACTTAAGCAAGGAGTCTGGAGGGCTAGAAGGGGTCATGAAAAGTCATTGGCAAGTAGGGTTAAGGAAAATCTCAAGGCTTTCTATACGTACATAAAAAGCAAGAGGGTAGCCAGGGAAAGGGTTTGCCCACTGAAGGATAGGCAAGGGAATCTATGTATGGAGCCAGTGGAAATGGGTGAGGTACTAAATGAATACTTTGCATCAGTATTCACCAAAGAGAAGGGATTGGTGGATGTTGAGTCTGGAGAAGGATGTGTAGCTAGCCTGGGTCATATTGAGATCCAAAAAGGCGAGGTGTTGGCCATCTTGAAAAATATTAAGGTAGATAAGTCCCCACGGCCTGATGGGATCTACCCCAGAATACTGAAGGAGGCTAGAGAGGAAATTGCTGAGGTCTTGACATAAATCTTTGGATCCTCATTGTCTACAGGTGATGTCCCAGAGGACTGGAGAACAGCCAATGTTGTTCCTTTGTTTAAGAAGGGTAGCAAGGATAATCCATGGAACTACAGGCCGGTGAGCCTTACGTCAGTGGTAGGGAAATTACTGGAGAGAATTCTTCAGACAGGATCTACTCCCATTTGGAAGCAAATGGACGTATTAGCGAGAGGCAGCAGGGTTTTGTGAAGGGGAGGTCGTGTCTCACTAATTTGATTGAGTTTTTTGAAGAGGCCACAAAGATGATTGATGGAGGTAGGGCAGTGGATGTTGTCCATATGAACTTCAGTAAGGCCATTGACAAGGTCCCGCATAGTAGACTGGTATAATAGGTGAAATCACACGGGATCAGGGTGAGCTGGCAAGATGGATACAGAACTGGCTAGGTCATAGAAGGCAGAGAGTAGCAATGAAAGGGTGTTTTTCTAATTGGAGGGCTGTGACTAGTGGTGTTCTGCAGGGATCAGTGCTGGGACCTTTGCTGTTCATGGTATATATAAATGATTTGGAGGAAAATGTAACTGGTCTGATTAGTAAGTTTGCAGACGAGACAAAGGTTGGTGGAATTGCGGATAGCGATGAGGATTGTCAGAGGATACAGCAGGATTTAGATAATTTGGAGACTAGGATGGAGAGATGGCAGATGGAGTTTAATCCGGATAAATGTGAGATAATGCATTTTGGAAGGTCTAATGCAGGTAGGGAATATACAGTGAATGGTAGAACCGTCAAGAGTATTGAAAGTCAGAGAGATCTAGGTGTACAGGTCCACAGGTCACTGAAAGGGGCAACACAGGTGGAGAAGGGGCAGCATGGTGGTTAGCATAAATGCTTCACAGCTCCAGGGTCCCAGGTTCGATTTGGGGCAGCAGGGTAGCATGGTGGTTAGCATAAATGCTTCACAGCTCCAGGGTCCCAGGTTCGATTCCCGGCTGGGTCACTGTCTGTGTGGAGTCTGCACGTCCTCCCCCTGTGTGCGTGGGTTTCCTCCGGGTGCTCCGGTTTCCTCCCACAGTCCAAAGATGTGCGGGTTAGGTGGATTGGCCATGCTAAATTGCCCGTAGTGTCCTAATAAAAGTAAGGTTAAGGGGGGGTTGTTGGGTTACGGGTATAGGGTGGATGCGTGGGTTTGAGTAGGGTGATCGTGGCTCGACACAACATTGAGGGCCGAAGGGCCTGTTCTGTGCTGTACTGTTCTATGTTCTGTGTTCTATAAAGCCAAAAAGACCCATATTCTGCAGCAGCTTTTCCATTGTGGGCTGGGCTGTCGGCTCCTTGCTCTGAACCCCAGCCATGCTAGTCTCTCTCACAGCCTCCACTGTGCCCTTACTCAACCACTTCTTCTACTGTTTACGGTCCCTCCGGCTTCTTAGGTCCATACAATTCTGTATGGGTCCTGTGCCTGAGTACTATTGCTTTCCAGTTCCACGCTCAAAAGCGCAAAAAAGTCAGGGGAAAGGTCCAAAAGTTCGACCGAAACGGGAGCCACCAAATGTGCGACCTACTCCCTCATAGCCGCCACCGGAAGTCTCAGGTTCTGCCTTCTTGACCGTACTGTCCTAATGAAAGTAAGGTTAAGGGGGGTGTTGTTGGGTTACGGGTATAGGGTGGATACGTGGGTTTGAGTAGGGTGATCATGGCTCGGCACAACATTGCGGGCTGAAGGGCCTGTTCTGTGCTGTACTGTTCTATGTTCTATGTTCTAAGGTAGTCAAGAAGGCATACGGCATGCTTGCCTTCATTGACCGGGGCATTGAGTATAAGAATTGCCAAGTCCGCTATATAGGACCTTAGTTAGGCCACACTTGGAGTATAGTGTTCAATTCTGGTTGCCACACTACCAGAAGGATGTGGAAGCTTTAGAGAGGGTGCAGAAGAGATTTCCCAGGATGTTGCCTGGTATGGAGGGCATTAGCTATGAGGAGCAGGGCAGCACGGTGGCGCAGTGGGTTAGCCCTGCTGCCTCACGGCACCGAGGTCCCAGGTTCAATCTCGGCTCTGGGTCACTGTCTGTGTGGAGTTTGCACACTCTCCCCGTGTTTGCGTGGGTTTCACCCCCACAACCCAAAGATGTGCAAGTAGGTGGATTGAACACGCTAAATTGCCCCTTAATGGAGAAAAATGAATTGGGTACACTAAATTTTTATTTTTTTAAAATGCTATGAGGAGCGGTTGAATAAATTTGGGTTGTTCTCATTGGAACGACGGAGGTTGAGGGGTGACCTGATAGAGGTCTACAAAATTATGAGGGGCATAGACAGAGTGGATAGTCAGAGGCTCTTTCCCAGGGTAGAGGGGTCAATTATTAGGGACATAGGTTTAAGATGCGAGGGGCAAGGTTTAGAGGAGATGTACGAGGCAAGTTTTTTTACACAGAGGGTAGTGGGTGTCTGGAACTCGCTTCCGGAGGAGGTGGTGGAAGCAGGGATGAAAGTGACATTTAAGGGGCATCTTGACATCTACATGAATACGGACCCAGGAAGTGTAGAAGATTTGAGTTTAGACAAGTAGCATCTTCGGCACAGGCTTGGAGGGCTGAAGGGCCTGTTCCTGTGTTGTATTTTTCTTTGTTCTTTGCTCTTTGTACAACCTGCTGTAAAACGCCTTAAATGCCTTATTAACCCTTGCTGAATCTCCGACCAGGTTCCCATCCTCGTCCCTTATTTTCCCAATCTCCCTGGGTGCCTCCCTCTTTCTGAGCTGCTGCACAAGCATTCTGCTGCCCTTCTCTCCATATTCATAAATCACGCCCCTCGCCTTCCTCAGCTGCTCCACCGCTTTCCCTGTAGTTAACAAGCCAAACTCCATCTGTCACCTCCGTCGTTCCCTTAAAAACCCAGCCTCGGGGGCAGCACGGTGGCACAGTGCTGCCTACGGCGCTGAGGACCCGGGTTCGAATCCCGGCCCTGGGTCACTGTCCGTGTGGGGTTTGCACATTCTCCCCGTGCCTGCGTGGGTTTCACCCCCACAACCCAAAGATGTGCAGGTTAGGTGAATTAGCCATGCTAAATTGCCCCTTAATTGTAAAAAATAATTGGGTACTCTAAATTTATTTTTTTTTAAAACAACCTCTGGGGCCTCCATATAACTCCTTTCGACCTGCAATATCTCCTTTATCAGTTGGTCCATTTCTGCTCAGTCTGCCTTCTCCCTGTGGGTCCGTTTTGAGATCAGATCCCCTCTACTCACCACCTTCAATGCCTCCCTGACTATTGCAGCCGAGACTTCCCCTGTGTCATTAACTGTTGGGTAGTTCTGGATACATTTCCTCAGCCGCCCACACACACACATCCTCATCCGCCAAAAGTCCAACATCCAGTCTCCAGTGCGGGCATTGGCCACACTCCTTGCTCACCTGTAGGTCAAGCCAGTGTGAGGCATGATCCGAGATCATGATCACTGAATGGCCAGTGTCCACTATAGCCATCAGTAAAGCCCTATTCAGGATAAAAAAATCAATCCGGGAGTACACATTATGCACGTGTGAGTAGAAGGAGAACTCCTTCACTCTCGGCTGCCCAAATCTCCATGGGTCCACCTCCCCCCCCCCCCCCCCCCCCCCCACCCATTTGCTCCATGAACCCCTTTAGCTCCTTTGCCATTGCTGGCACCCTGCGTGTCCTGGAGCTTGACTGGTCTAGCCCAGGGTCAATGACTGTGTGTTAAAGTCCCACCCCATGACCAACTTATATGCGAATCCAGGTCCAGGATCTTCCCCAACATCCTCTTTATGAATTCCGCATCATCCCAATTTGGCGCATACACATTCACAGGTACCACCGGCAGCCCCTCCAACTTCCCACTACCCATAATGTAACGGCCTCCCACATCTGCAACTATTCTTCCCACCTTGATTTGGCACTCGCTTGTTAATCAGGATCGTTAATCTTGATGTTAATCTAGTCTTAGAATTCAACCCCGAGTGAAAAACCTGTCTGACCCATCCCTTCCTTAATCTAACCTGATCAGTTATTTTAAGGTGCGTCTCCTGTAACATTGCCACGTCTGCCTTCAGTCCCCTAAAAAGCGTGAACACGTGTGCCCTCTTAACCGGACCATTTATCCCTCTTACGTTCCATGTGATCAGCCTGGTTGGGGGGCTTCTCGCCCCCCCCCCCCCCCCCCCCCCCCCCCCCGCCGATTACCCATCACCTTTCTTGGGCCAGTCTCCAGCCCGCGCCCCATACATCCGCAGGCCCGCCCCCAGATAGCCTCCGCCCCCGACCTCCTTTTTGTCCCACAGCAAATGTCCCCCCCCGTCAGCAGAACATTTCCCCCCTCCCCCCCTAGTACCAGCACCATGAAAACCACTCCCTTCAACAAGCATAACATCTGCTCACCCCCCACTGCGCTTCAGTGAGCTAGCCCACCCAACTAGGTTGGTGACCCCTGCCCATGGCGCCAGATATTTTCCCACCTATTATTCCCTCCCCCCACCCTCCACCCCGCTCGATCACACATATGCAAAAGAAAAACAATCCCAACACAATTGCCCGAAAGAAACACAAAAAAAATCAAACAAAAGACCCAACATCTAACATTCACACCTCCACCCCCCATCAGTGCAAATGCAAACTTTAACTCACACAGCTCTGCAGCAGTCCCCAAATCAATACAGAAGGCATTACAAATAATGTAACATGAGCGCTGCAGCAAAGTTCAAAGACCTCAGTCTGCCACCAGCCTTTTCCTTCTAGCGAAGTCCATTACTTCCTCAGGCGACTCAAAGTAAAAATGTTGCTCCTCATACGTGACCCAAAGATGGGCCGGATACAGCAGTCCAAACTTAACCTTTTTTTTGAAAAGGGTCAACTTTATCTGGTTGAACCCTGCTCTTCTTCTGGCCACATTTGCACTTAGATGCTGGTACCAGCCTCCCCGGACAGGCGCCGGAATGTGGCGACTAGGGGCTTTTCACAGTAACTTCATTGAAGCCTACTCGTGACAATAAGCGATTTTCATTTCATTTTCAGGATGCTGTTCTCCCACTTACAGCTCCGTGTCTGCCTGGCCCACTGTAAAATACTCTCCTTGTCCTGGTACCTGTGGAATCTCACCACCATTGCCCTTGGGGGGGTCCCCCACACGCGGTTGCTTCGCAAGCGCTCTGTGAGCCCTGTCCACCTCCAAGGGTTGGGAGAATGTCCCATCTCTCAGTAACCTCTCGAACATCCCCGATATGTATGCCCCAAAGTCCGCTCCTTCGGACCCCTCCGGGAGACCAATGATTCTCAAGTTCTGCCAGCGGGTCCTATTCTCTAGGTCCTCCATCTTCTCCAGGAGCCTTTTCTGCTGGTCTCTCAGCATCCCCACCTCCGTCCTCACTGCTGTGTGGTGTCCCTCCTGCTCAGCCAGCGCCTTCTCCACTTTCTGGATCGCCCGATCTTGAGCATCTAGTCTAAGTTCCAGCCGCGCAATCATGGGGTCCAAGCATTCCTGTTTCTGCTTGGCGAAGCCCTCCTGTATGAATTGCATCAGCTGCTCCATCGACTGCTGGGTTGTCAAGCCAAGACCCTGGTTGTCCGCCATGCTTTCTCCAGCTGCAGCCTCAGCCTAAGCCTTCGCTGTTCGCCTATTTCTTCCTTTGCGAGCACTTGTGGTCCTGTTGCACGTTTTACTTGAGTGTAATTCGCGTTTATTGGAGTGTATTAACACGCCTCCGTTTAAAGGCCGTGTGCTTAACACTGCTAGGCTCTATGTATGTATTTTCAGCTCGGGAGTCGCCAGTTGCCGTATCTAGACAACTCACAAATATTCCAAGGTCAGGTTCAAAGTAATAAAACTATACACCGATTAGTAAGTTCCAAACGATCAATATTTATTATACAAATATAATAAATACGCATGCACACGCTAAGGGACTAAGCTATAACTAAACTAAGCGATCAGAATACTTAACTAAACAGGAACAGGCAAGGTCAGGGAGCGAGGCCTTCGTTCCGGTCTTGGTCTGCAACCTTCAGAGAGTGTGCTGGTCGCTGGGGGTCTAGTGGGCCTGGTTTGCGTAGCGAGCGTCGTATTGGCACTTACGGTTCGGCGGCTGGTGCTCAACGGCTGGAGTCAGGATACAATTCGAAGTTCTTGGTCAAAGTCAAAGCCGGAGCACGAAACAACAGCTCAAGCCGGAGCACAAACAGACAGGACCATGTGTGGGGTCTATCTTTTATAGGACCCCAATGTCCGTGCCTCTTTTGGGGCGGGCTTTACCTTCAGGTATCGATTGGACCGAATTCTAATCGATATCTTTTGAATTTCCCCCAATGTGAGGGTCTCTTCTTGATGGAGGGGGCGGTTTCTATAGTGGATACTTCTGGTGCCGCTCTGTCTGGACATCCACTTAAAGTATCTATTCAAACCTGAATGTTGCCATTGTGTGTTCCCAGATCTGGATTGCCTCATTAATATGCAAAGCGTTTTGCCATTAACACCTTTGGTTTGAGATCTTCCACCTGGCCAGAAACTAGTTTTGCTGCTTGCAAAATGCTAATCAGTCTTTGCAGACTGCTGTCTTGGCTAAACTGCTTTTCCCTGCAGTCTTAGCAATTCTCCATCTTGTCAGTCCAGTGTCCATTTTAGGTGGCTACAGTGGCTACATTCCCTCCTTGTGATCCTCACAATCAAAATATTGTGAAGGATCACCTATGCACGTTGCTTCGAGTGCTTCTGGGTGCCTTCTTTGTGTTCCCTGACCTCGGCAGGCTCCTGAGCGTCTACTCTGTCCTTGACTATGGGAAGAAATTTTTTTACCTGACATCTCTACTTGGCGCTATGTCAAAGGGGACATGCATTACCAAAAAAACCGGGAACCTCTACCTATCACAACTATCCTTATCTTACCTTAAACATTTCATTACAGACTAAACCTCATCCATTCATACCACATCACATAACATTTCCTGACTCGGCAGTCGAGTTCAGGACAATATAATACATGGGTATATTTTATTTTATTCACACAGTGCTTTATTATTCATCAAGGGGCAAAGGGGATTGATGAAACCGAAAAATAGGGGATCGAACTCCATAGACGGTTGAGGGGCAGGAACGGGAGGCTCTCCTCTTCCACTTCCTCAACCTGAGGGTCTGTACGAGTATGACGAGGATTGCAATCACTAGCAGTGATTCAATCACATATGACATGGAGTACCATGTCATAAATTTTGTGCACCAGGTCTGAACCTCACTGATCAGAGCTGAGCACGGGGGAGTTGCTGTGAGTGAAACATTTACGGCGGGGGTTGTGGGGGAAACGTGTCTTGCTTTGACATAAACAAATACAACATTTAAGAGCAATGAGTAGGCTTCCATCATCTTCTCTTCGTTCTCCTTTTTCTTCCTCCTGTATGGCCGATCCTTGCTGTGATCCCTGTTTCGTCCTTCGAAAGCTATGGGATCAAGCACAGTATCTATCAATACAGCTTAATATCCGTACTTGTTAGTGTATCTGTCTTTCAATTCCAATTGACCCATTAAAAATGACTGGCCAAGTCACACCCTGTGACTCCCCTCATTTTTTTTTTTCAAAAGCGAATTTAATGAACACAATACACCTAACAACTCTCCTCCTGCGAGCCGTCTCGCAGGCTTTGCTCATTTACCATCCGAATGTTCCTGGATGTAAATAGCATGTGGGATGGCGGCCTAAGGGCTGCCTAACGAAAAATGAAAACAAATTTGAAAGAAAAGGTCGAATGGGTTGCGTATGGGCCGCTACGTGTACGATTTGAATGGGATCCCCGGGTAGGGCGTGCTGTGCCATACCCGAGCTTGGCTGACCAAAGTGGGTTCTCAGACAGGGCGGGTCCTCAGTGCCGTTTGTCCACTGCCTGAGTAACCTGGAGTAAACGGGCAAGAATGTGTTTACCGTGGATTTGCAGCCTCTATTCGCTGAATAGAGGGGCACCTAAAAACAATGGAGGAGCCAAGATGCTCCTTTTGAAAAATGAGCTGGGCTTCAGATATTGTAGCCGATAAGGTGAGCTGCTCACCATAGAAGTTCTCAGACGTATCTGCAGACAAACTAAAGTGCGTGCGAGGTGGTCACAATCTTTTCAGCTGAAAAAATCTGCAATCAAACCCTTAACATATTAACAAACAAACATAAACTGACAAACAAACATGCGTGCAGGTTCCATCAGTGGTGGCGTGGGGCTGTGAAAAGCTGTTTAAATTTAAACACTGAACATTTAACAAACACATACAAACAAACATGCAACGAATATCGTACAGGTTCCATCAGAACAAAGGATACTGTAAATTACATTTGGCTTGGGGTGTAACAAGCATACGGAGCCAGTGCAGTGTGACCGAAGAAGAGGGGAAGGAGAGAAACAAAAATGAACTGGCATTGCTGAGGTATCCCTGCCATGAGAAGTGGTGGGTAAGCACTCATAGTTTGCATGGGGCAGCTGGGACCTTGTAGCTGCTGTGGGTGGTGTTCTCTTTCATATCTGGGGGCGGGTCTAGCTGGTGCTGGGTGTCTCCTGCAATCTCGGGAGAAGTGTCCTGGCTGCCTACAGTTGTAACATGACCCCTGAGGCACATAAGGCGGAGCAGGCACTCTGGTGCATTGTTCCCTTGTGTACTGTTCCCTGAGAGGGGGGTCTGGGCTGTTGGTTTCATTGCTGCTTCGGGGGGCATTGGTGGGCTGATTCTGTTGCTGTTTCGGGGGGGCTTGACATTCTCGAGCGTAATGTCCTAACTGTCCACAGTTAAAACATTCCTTTGACTTGATCTGCTGTGGGCTGTTCCTTCCCTCATTTACACATGCGGGGTTTTGATGTGTTTTAACTGGATTCATGTCTGTATCTGCCTGCTCTTCGGGATTTATAAATGCTGTTTTATTGTGGACGGATTGCTGCCAAATGCGGGACAATCTTTTCAAGACCCATTTTTCATTATGGGCCTCCTCTGAGGGGTCATAATTGCTGCAGACATTCTGTCCTGCATCTGTGGCATGGGAGATTATGGTGCGCGTCCATTTAACCATATTTTCTCGGTTTAAATGGGCTCTATTTAAATCGCCAAAAACTGCGTTAAAATGGATCCACAGCCTTCCGGCGAATGCTGTGGGGTGCTCGGTTTTCTTCTGTCGGCACTTATTAAGTCCTTCTACGGGGTCACCTCGATTATACCCTATGGCATCTAAAATGGAGGTGTGCATTTCCTCTAGGGTGCCTCCGCCAACGTTCTGTGGGTCGGGGAGGGCTGCTACTACCGATGGGTCTAAACTCAGAACTGTGAGTTTAACCTGCTCTCTCTCGTCCAGGCCGTACATGGTAGCCTGTTGCTTTACCTTTGTGAAAAACTGGTGGGGGTCTGCGGTGGGGAGAAACGGAGTGATCTTTTCACACGCGTCCCTTAGTTGGGTTACAGTTAAGGGGGTGGTGTAAGTAATATCGGGTGCGCCTTCTGTGGTCGCTTTTCTCTGGGTGGTGACTGGATTCATTGGAACGGTAACTAGCTGATCTGTGGGGG
This sequence comes from Scyliorhinus canicula, assembly GCF_902713615.1. Lineage (NCBI taxonomy): Eukaryota > Metazoa > Chordata > Chondrichthyes > Carcharhiniformes > Scyliorhinidae > Scyliorhinus > Scyliorhinus canicula. The sequence goes on along the minus strand of NC_052164.1, from coordinate 68,873,117 downwards.
GTTGGGGTGCTTGTCTTTTCTGCTGCGCTGCTGGCGCACACGTTCCCTGAACATAACGCTGCGCTGTCTCACTTAACTCTTTCCAGTCTGGGGCATTCTCCTCATCTAACTGCGTTCCAAAGGTGCTTTGAAACCCATTTTGCACCGAAAGCAGCAATTGCAGCTCTGCAATCTGCTTCCTGCATTTCGCATGATCCACTGTACTCTGTCTTTGTTCTGTGGTGGCAGCATGGAGTGCTCTCAAAGCTGCTTTAAGGTCAGAGCATTGCCTCTGCAAAGCCTCTACCTGCTTCTCTGATTCTTCTCTTATCAGGACGGCACGTTGCACGTCCTGATAGGCCTTTTCGTACTGGGTCTGGGAACTGCTGAGATGGGCTAGACAAGACTGATGTGCCCTCTTGGCATCATCCACCTCTCTACCTTTCTCTGCCAACTTCCCTCTAAGATCCATGTTTTCCTTTTCGATGTCCCTGACATCCACTTTACTCATTCTATTTCTTTCTTCTAATTCTGCCCGGAGCGTCTGAACGACCTCCTCTGTGCCTCGCAATTGTGCCAAACAGGACACGATTGCCATCGGCTTGCGAGCTTTACTCATATTTTTCTTGTGAATTTGAGAGAGGTTCTCCCACCAAGTATGTCCTATACTTCCGGGACCTGTCTCCTCATTCAAACAAAACTCTTTCCAAAGGGGCCATCCCTTTCCTTGCAGATACTTGCGGAGTTCCAGCTCCCACATGGGACACTGACCTACTCGGCTACTGCTGGTCGCTGCGACCACAAACCGTTCTGGGTTCATGAGGCGTTCCATTGCCTGCATGGCCATTTTTCTGACTCACTTTAAATTTAGAACAGGGGGTGTTGAGGTTATGTCTCACGAAACGGGTAAGGCTTACGCTATGTTCCGTTTACAAAACTACCGAAAGTTTGTCGCAACAAAAATGCTTTCAGGTTTTCCTTACAACCCTGTTAGTACGCATGCACTAAACACACTTCCGAATTACGTTTATTCCTTTGAACACCTTGAATATTTGTGATTTCTTTCCTTTTTCTGTACCAGATTTCTAATTCAAATTTCAGGGGCTCTACGGAGTGGGGGTACCACTTGTAACCGTGTCCCGTCAGGATGTCGCCACTAAATGTTGAATTATTTTACTGGTGTGTAATTCGCGTTTATTGGAGTGTATTAACACGCCTCCTTTTAAAGGCCGTGTGCTTAACACTGCTAGGCTCTATGTATGTATTTTCAGCTCGGGAGTCGCCAGTTGCCGTATCTAGACAACTCACAAATATTCCAAGGTCAGGTTCAAAGTAATAAAACTATACACCGATTAGTAAGTTCCAAACAATCAATATTTATTATACAAATATAATAAATACGCATGCACACGCTAAGGGACTAAGCTATAACTAAACTAAGCGATCAGAATACTTAACTAAACAGGAACAGGCAAGGTCAGGGAGCGAGGCCTTCGTTCCGGTCTTGGTCTGCAACCTTCAGAGAGTGTGCTGGTCGCTGGGGGTCTAGTGGGCCTGGTTCGCGTAGCGAGCGTCGTATTGGCACTTACGGTTCGGCGGCTGGTGCTCAACGGCTGGAGTCAGGATACAATTCGAAGTTCTTGGTCAAAGTCAAAGGCGGAGCACGAAACAACAGCTCAAGCCGGAGCACAAACAGACAGGACCATGTGTGGGGTCTATCTTTTATAGGACCCCAATGTCCGTGCCTCTTTTGGGGCGGGCTTTACCTTCAGGTATCGATTGGACCGAATTCTAATCGATATCTTTTGAATTTCCCCCAATGTGAGGGTCTCTTCTTGATGGAGGGGGCGGTTTCTATAGTGGATTCTTCTGGTGCCGCTCTGTCTGGACATCCACTTAAAGTATCTATTCAAACCTGAATGTTGCCATTGTGTGTGCCCAGATCTGGATTGCCTCATTAATATGCAAAGCGTTTTGCCATTAACACCTTTGGTTTGAGATCTTCCACCTGGCCAGAAACTAGTTTTGCTGCTTGCAAAATGCTAATCAGTCTTTGCAGACTGCTGTCTTGGCTAAACTGCTTTTCCCTGCAGTCTTAGCAATTCTCCATCTTGTCAGTCCAGTGTCCATTTTAGGTGGCTACAGTGGCTACAGTCCGCACTCTCCATGCACTGATATAGGATTCCTCTTCACAATTGCCTCCACCATCAATTTTCCGAATCAAATCCGACTAAAAATCGGGGGAAAAGATCCAACCCGAACGGGAGCCACCAAATGTGCGACCTACTCCTTCATAGCCGCCACCGGAAGTCTTGCCATTTCAAAATTAGCTGTTATACGTTCCTGCATCTCTTTTGGTTATAAAACACTTTGGGATGTCCTGAGGATATGAAAGGTACTTTCCAAATGCAAATTATTTATGGGATGGATGAATACTTACTAAGTGACTATTTGAGTTCTTGGTTGAGTGACTGCGATTCTGAGCGGCATTCCAGTCCTTTGGCTATGTTACATGCTTGCTGTTGTTTCTCTTCCTGCACCCAGAGATGCTCGAGGAAGACTTTAATCTGTTTCCATAGCTAGTTTGTTTTCCCTTGAACAGGTCATTAGCCTGTCGCCAGGGGCTTATAGCTTGAATGAAAATGAAATGAAAATCGCTTATTGTCACAAGTAGGCTTCAATGAGGTTACTGTGAAAAGCCCCTAGTCGCCACATTCCGGCACCTGTTCGGGGAGGCTGGTACAGGAATTGAACCGTTCTGCTGGCCTGCCTTGGTCTGCTTTCAAAGCCAGTGATTTAGCCCTGTGCTAAACTAGGGTGCCACTCCACATCAAAATTGGCTGCCCAGGAGTATCTCCCACTCCTACCGCCAGCCAATATGGGTGTGGCGGGAGAGGGGGGGGGGGGGGGGGGGGGGGGGGGGGGGGTTGTCTAGAAGTATTTTGCGGGGTGATACTCAACCTGTTTGGCTGAATTATGTGTGCAACTTGTTTGGCAATCAAGTCCTGAGGTGGGACTCGAGCTCAGAGGCAGGGACGCTACCCACTGTGCCACAAGACCTCCTGAATAAGTTTTTGGTGACCTTAATTATGGAGCGGCACGGTCACACAGTTGTTAGCACTGTTGCTTCACAGCTTCAGGGTCGCAGGTTCAATTCCCGACTGGGTCGCTGTTTGTGCAGAGTCTGCACGTTCTCACTGTGTTTGCGTGGGTTTCCTCCGGGTGCTCTGGCTTCCTCCCACAGTCCAAAGATGTGCAGGTTAAGTGGATTGGCCATGCTAAATTGCCCTTAGTGTCCAAAAATGTTGGATGGGGTTACTGCGTTACAGGGATAGGGTGGAGGTGTGGACTGAAGTAGAGTGCTCTATACAAGGCTGGTGCAGACACGATGGGTTGAATGGCCTCCTTCTGCACTGTAAATTCTATGAAATCTATGTGAGTGATTGATTTGTTCTCATAAGTCTTGTGAATTATGGTATGCACACCTATAGAAGAGAAATGTACGATTTCATCAAACCGCTAAGTGTATTCAAATCGATCAAAGGGTAGAGTTTCAGAAGGCTCTGATGCTAGAAATTAGAAAATTAGCTAACAGCCCATATAGCCACCACTGTGTCAGCAGATGTTATAGTTGGCCATAAGGTGATCTCCATGAAAACAAATTAATTATATTGTATTGAAATGAAATCAATCCAAATTTCAAGTTTCTTAAGTTTGGGATTGAGTTTGCTTAACGCACACAGTTTCCTGTCTTGTCCCTTTAGCAACTTCCAATATTTGGCCCATGATGGGTGGGGGGGGGGGGGGGCTTACCGTGAATGAGCAACGAGGGGCAAGGAATCCTGTGGATGGATTTAGCTGGAAATGGCTAGGTTCAAGTTGCTTTGCAAGTGCCTGGTCTAGTTTGAGTGAACACACAGAAAACAAAGGTCCATGCGATAGGGCTGTGCAACAGATCTGAATGCATATACAAATGCCCATGTCAAAGTAATACCTGACTTTTCAGAGCAGCCTCCTTATTTCCGTTTGCTTTTGTTCTAATGGTCCCACCAAAAGAGCATAATTTTCATTAGCATCACCATTTTCAGCTTTTTGGGATTTGTTAATTTGTGTTGTATCACATGACAATGAGGTTTTTAATAAATGGCTGATGAACCCAGATCAGAGCTATAATAACACAAAGCAAAAGCCTTTTACTAAAAGCGAGCAGATTCTTTGTGGTGACATATTACATGCCCACAACCAGTGTAAACAGGTTATAGGTATTTATACTGTGAAAAAAATTATACAGAGCTACATTATGGTCCTTGTTCAGAAGCGTTGCTCTATTTTATCATTTATCATCCATTGAAATAGTGCTTGTGTGTGGTATTTAAATGGATAATTTTGTACAGCTCAGTGTTAGCATTCACAACAAAAGATTATCACAGGCACCTGTAATATTGATCTCTTAATACTCCTCGAGCAGCTAACAAACAAATTAACTAGAACAGACAACGAACAGAATCCACCTGCGAAATGTATTTCATGGCTGAGTGAAAAGCGAGAAAAAAAGCCCAATTTTTTATCCCTTAGACCCGGCAGGGAAACAAATACATTTTGTTTGTTTAAATATATCACTCATAAACACACAGTTTCCTCTCTAAGTGAATTCAAATGTTTCTGTACCTCAAAGTGGTTAATTTCTTTCGAAGTACTGTATTGATGTGAGTTGAAATACAGAAGTGTTTGGCTTGTTAAAGTTCGAGAAAGTTAAACTGAATATGTGTACTCATTTCTGAAATTCTCTTCCAGGGGCAGCACGGTAGCATAGTGGTTAGCATCAATGCTTCACAGCTCCAGGGTGCCAGGTTCGATTCCCGGCTGGGTCACTGTCTGTGTGGAGTCTGCACGTCCTCCCCGTGTGTGCGTGGGTTTCCTCCGGGTGCTCCGGTTTCCTCCCACAGTCCAAAGATGCGCGGGTTAGGTGGATTGGCCATGCTAAATTGCCCGTAGTGTCCTAAAAAGTAAGGTTAAGGGGGAGTTGTTGGGTTACGGGTATAGGGTGGATACGTGAGTTTGAGTAGGGTGATCATTGCTCGGCACAACATCGAGGGCCGAAGGGCCTGTTCTGTGTGTACTGTTCTAAATTCTAAATTCAAACATACCCTTCCAATAAAACTCACCATCTGAAAGGTGCCGTGTGTTCACTAATTCAATCAAATATTGCCATTGAAGAAAAAGAGAACTTGCTTTTAAGCAAAACGCTGCACTAAGCTGGTTACCCGAAATAGTCCTCAACTGCTTCAAAGTCAATTTCACCAGCATTGTCCTCTCATATGAGGAAATATAAATACAATGAAAGACTTCAAAATTTGGGCTGTTTCTAAGAACCAAAGAGCGGGTGATTTGACAGAAATGTTTTAAACGATGAAGGGATGGAGCAGGTTGAAACCGGTTGTTTCACCTCATTGAGGGATATAGAAGATTGCAGGCAGATTGCGAGCAGGAAAAAGTCTGTCACACTGAGGTTTGTGAGCCTGTGGAATCCATTGTCGGAGTGAGTTATCGAAGCAGAGGTCATATCAACAATTAAGAAAGGGTTAAATAGGTGCTTGAAGGAAAAGTAAATAAAGGGGAATGAGAACAGGGATGAGTTTAGGATTGTTGCACGTGTGGATAATAAACAGCGACGTGGGCTGGCTGGGGTGAATAGCTTATTACAGATTTTATTCTCAGAATGATGTGGAATCAGTTCTCTCTCTCGCTTCCAGGATCCATAGCTGCCGTGAGAATGCTCTGCTGAAAATAGAGAGCCTGCCGAGTTCATCAGAGCCATCACCACGCTGTAGGCATAGAAACAACTGCATACACTAAAAGAGCAGCTTATGTAGAAAGTAGACACACAAACCAGTGAGCCAAACTGTTTCTTATTTTGATGGTCCGTGTTCCAACTAAATGTAAATACATTCCATAGAATTATGGAATTTACAGTGCAGAAGGACGCCATTCGGACCAGTGAGTCTGCACTGGCTCTTGGAAAGAGCACGCCATCATGCCCAAGCCTCCCCCCCCCCCCCCCCCCCCCACCTAACGTTTTTTGGACACAAAGGGCAATTTATCAAGGCCAATCCACCTAACCTGCACATCTTTGGACTGTGGGAGGAAACCGGACTTGCCGGAGGAAAACCCACGCACACACGGGGAGGATGTGCAGACTCCGCACAGTGACCCAAGCCGCAAATCGAACCTGGGACCCTGGCGCTGTGAAGCAAATGTGCTAACCACTGTGCTACTGTGCTGCCCTTTACAAATTATAGAATGATGAGATACCTGCATCAGGTGAGATGTTATGGGAGAGATGCATTTTTTTTCTATTTTGAGAGCATCCAATTCTTCCACCACTGTGGGCTATGCTCTGAAGTCTTCCTATTCATTGAGGTCTTACCTGGGCTTCAATATTCATTTCTGTTTAAACTCTCACTCCGACCTAATTTCTATCCGCATGTTTATTGTGGCGAACTTTAAACAAGGCCTCAATAAGCAAATTGCTGCTTTTCAAAAGCTACTTGCTGATTTCTAGAAACCCAATTCTGGGCAGCTAGAATCCTCAGGCCAGTAATAGAAATGGGAAAGCAGGTCCATACTGCACCAGTCTTTAAACCCAGCTAAAATGGGCAAGCAAGGTTTGGCGCTTCAGAAGGCTAGGTGGGTCTTTATCTTTTTGGGTAGCTGTTCTGTAATTTCCCAGAGTATGGTTTTAAGTCTGAAATTCTGGGGTGGCCGTTGCCAGGAAACAACGTCCCTGTCTCCTTGGTAACTGTGAACAATCACAGCATTGTGTCCTCTCAGAAGCTATTGAATTATTACACTGGAAGCAACGAGATTGCGACCTGGGTCCCTTCCTGAAGAAAAGATTCCAAAGGCAGGGCTCGACAAGCAAACATCGTGGGCTTTTAATAAAAATATGGTAAAAGAACACACTTGAAGCAAACAAGAGTCCAAGGTGATATAAGACGCTGCTCTTGGTAAACAGTCTTGTTGGATGATAATGCACATACATGCATAATTAGGTGTGGAGATCAGAGTGCCCGACTATCTGATCCATTATAAACCATCTTTAATCTGCGTTATCATGCAAGACCAAGTGCCAGTGGATGTCTTGCTGTTTTGGAGCAATGCTGCATTTCCTCCGTAGATTTTCACACAGGTTTTCCTGTGATGATACATCATAAGATAAAAATAAAAATCCATTTCTTCCCCCCCCCCCCCCCACCCCCCCCCCCCCCCCCCCACCCCCCCACCACCACCACCACCAAGACATTCTTATTCCACTTTCTTCTCCTTTGTTTTCCCCTCCCTTCCTGAAGATGTTGCCGCTTATCTGGGTAATGTGTCTATGGACAAAGGAAGTCTGCTTCACTAAAGTGACATTTATAGAACATAGAACGATACAGCGCAGTACAGGCCCTTCGGCCCACGATGTTGCACCGACATGGGAAGTCAAAAACTAAAGGCCATCTAACCTACACTATGCCATTATCATCCATATGCTTATCCAATAAACTTTTAAATGCCCTCAATATTGGCGAGTTCACTACTGTTGCAGGTAGGGCATTCCACGGCCTCACCACTCTTTGCGTAAAAAACCTACCTCTGACCTCTGTCCTATATCTATTACCCCTCAATTTAAGGCTATGTCCCCTCGTGCTAGCAACCTCCATCCGCGGGAGAAGGCTCTCACTGTCCACCCTATCTAACCCTCTGATCATTTTGTATGCCTCTATTAAGTCACCTCTTAACCTTCTTTTCTCTAACGAAAACAACCTCAAGTCCATCAGCCTTTCCTCATAAGATTTTCCCTCCATACCAGGCAACATCCTGGTAAATCTCCTCTGCACCCATTCCAAAGCTTCCACGTCCTTCCTATAATGAGGCGACCAGAACTGTACGCAATACTCCAAATGCGGCCGTACCAGAGTTTTGTACAGCTGCAACATGACCTCCCGGCTCCGGAACTCAATCCCTCTACCAATAAAGGCCAACACACCATAGGCCTTCTTCACAACCCTATCAACCTGGGTGGCAACTTTCAGGGATCTATGTATATGGACACCGAGATCCCTCTGCTCATCCACACTGCTAAGAATTTTACCATTAGCCAAATATTCCGCATTCCTGTTATTCTTTCCAAAGTGAATCACCTCACACTTCTCTACATTAAACTCCATTTGCCACCTCTCAGCCCAGCTCTGCAGCTTATCTATGTCCCTCTGTCACCTGCAACATCCTTCCACACTGTCTACAACTCCGCCGACTTTAGTGTCGTCTGCAAATTTACTCACCCAACCTTCTGTGCCCTCCTCTAGGTCATTTATAAAAATGAAAAACAGCAACGGCCCCAGAACAGATCCTTGTGGTACGCCACTCGTAACTGAACTCCATTTTGAACATTTGCCATCAACCACCACCCTCTGTCTTCTTTCAACTAGCCAATTTCTGATCCACATCTCTAAATCACCCTCAATCCCCAGCCTCCGTATTTTCTGCAATAGACGACCGTGGGGAACCTTATCAAATGCTTTACTGAAATCCATATACACCACATCAACTGCTCTACCCTCGTCTACCTGTTCAGTCACCTTCTCAAAGAACTCGATAAGGTTTGTGAGGCATGACCTACCCTTCACAAAACCATGCTGACTATCCCTAATCATATTATTCCTATCTAGATGATTATAAATCGTATCTCTTATAATCCTCTCCAAGACTTTACCCACAACAGACGTGAGGCTCACCGGCCTATAGTTACCGGGGTTATCTCTACTCCCCTTCTTGAACAAAGGGACCACATTTGCTATCCTCCAGTCCTCTGGCACTATTCCTGTAGCCAATGATGACCTAAAAATCAAAGCCAAAGGCTCAGCAATCTCTTCCCTGGCTTCCCAGAGAATCCTAGGATAAATCCCATCAGGCCCCGGGACTTATCTATTTTCACCTTGTCCAGAATTGCCAACACTTCTTCCCTACGCACCTCAATGCCATCTATTCTAATAGCCTGGGTCTCCGCATTCTCCTCCACAACATTATCTTTTTCCTGAGTGAATACTGACGAAAAGTATTCATTTAGTATCTCGCTTATCTCCTCAGCCTCCACACACAACTTCCCACCACTGTCCTTGACTGGCCCTACTCTTACCCGAGTCATTCTTTTATTCCTGACATACCTATAGAAAGCTTTTGGGTTTTCCTTGATCCTACCTGCCAAATACTTCTCATGTCCCCTCCTTGCTCGTCTTAGCTCTCTTTAGATCCTTCCTCGCTTCCTTGTAACTATCAAGCGCCCCAACTTCACGCCTCATCTTCACATAGACCTCCTTCTTCCTCTTAACAAGTGATTCCACTTCTTTGGTAAACCACGGTTCCCTCGTTCGACCCCTTCCTCCCTGCCTGACTGGTACGTACTTATCAAGAACATGCAATAGCTGTTCCTTGAACAAGCTCCACATATCCAGTGTGCCCAACTCTTGCAGCCTACTTCTCCAACCTACACATCCTAAGTCATGTCTAATGGCACCATAATTGCCCTTCCCCCAGCTATAACTCTTGCCCTGCGGGGTATACTTATCCCTTTCCATCACTAACGTAAAGGTCACCGAATTGTGGTCACTGTTTCCAAAGTGCTCACCTACCTCCAGATCTAACACCTGGCCTGGTTCATTACCCAAAACCAAATCCAATGTGGCCTCGCCTCTTGTTGGCCTGTCAACATATTGTGTCAGGAAACCCTCCTGCACACATTGTACAAAGAACGACCCATCTAATGTACTCGAACTATATCTTTTCCAGTCAATATTTGGAAAGTTAAAGTCTCCCATAACAACTACCCTGTTACTTTCGCTCTTTTCCAGAATCACCTTCGCCATCCTTTCCTCTACATCCCTAGAACTATTAGGTGGCCTATAGAAAACTCCCAACAGGGTGACCTCTCCTTTCCTGTTTCTAACCTCAGCCCATACTACCTCGGAAGAAGAGTCCCCATCTAGCATCCTTTCTGCCACCGTAATACTGTCCTTGACTAGCAGCGCCACACCTCCCCCTCTTTTGCCCCCTTCTCTGAGCTTACTAAAACACCTAAACCCCGGAACCTGCAACAACCATTCCTGTCCCTGCTCTATCCATGTCTCTGAAATGGCCACAACATCGAAGTCCCAGGTACCAACCCATGCTGCCAGTTCCCCAACCTTATTTCGTATACTCCTGGCATTGAAGTAGACACACTTCAAACCACCTACCTGAACACTGGCACCCTCCTGCGAAGTCAAATCTGTGCTCCTGAATTCTGTACTCTCAATCTCCCGTACCCCAAAACTACAATCCAGGTTCCCATGCCCCTGCTGAATTAGTTTAAACCCCCCCAAAGAGCACTAAAAAATCTCCCCCCGAAAGCTTCGGCAGTGAGTATTGATCATGGAGGTAGGGGGCTGAGGAAAGAGAAGACATCGTAGTAAAGACCAAACCGCACATCCAACACATGCAGCTTTCAGATAGGTCACTGCAGAAGTAATCGTGAATGAGAATCATAGAATTTCATTATAGAATCCCCACAGTACAGGAAAAGGCCATCGAGTCTGCAGCGACCCTCCAAAAGAGCACCCTACCAAGGCCCACTCATCCACTCTATCCCCGTAATGCCACCTAATCTTTGGATACTAAGGCACAATTTAGTATGGCTAATTCACATAACCTGCACATACATCTTTGGACTGTGAGAGGAAACCGGAGCACCCGGAGGAAACCCAGACAGACACGGGGAGAATGTGCAAATTGCACGCAGTCACCCAATGCCGGAATTGAACCCAGGTCTCTGGAGCTGTGATTCTCCAGGCTGGGGATTAAGCCTAGGATCTGACTGTCGTTTATGAATTGGACTCACATTTCGAGAGCCTTTTGTGCCTGAGAAGTAGGCACAGGGTGGAATCTTACCAGAATATGGCAAAATGTCAGTTCTGGAGAGAAAACTGGTGTGAATCCTTCCAGTGCCGTTGGCGGGTAATCTCACAAAATATTGAGCTTCTTCAACAATTTAATTTTTTCCACGTGAATCACGTCACACTCGTGGTGGCCTGCATTTGATTTGCTCGCCCGGGGCAACTTGATTTTTGCAATGGGGAGCTCCATATAAATTCCTCCCCAATACTTGTTCCAGATCCAATGGATCGGATGGCTGCCAGGAAGCCAGCACCGTGTTTCTCAGAGGGAGCCCTGACCAGACTCCTGGGTGGAGTGCAGCAGAGGCGGGTTATCTTCTCTGCACAGTCGTGCAGACGTCCATCCAGCAAGGTCTCCACTCCCGCTTGGGGGGAAGTGGCAGCCTCAGTCAGTGCCAGCTCCCTGCAGAAGAGGACGGGACAGCGGTGCCGCAAAAAGATGAATTACCTTCTTCGCGTAGCCAGGATAAGTCTGCCACCTCCAGTCTCTCGCTGCACCCCCTCACCCACCCTTCATACCTCCAAGGTGATCTCTTACTCAGCCACGTCGCTAGTTGGCAACGCCTTTCACAAGGCCCTCTTCCCTGCCTCCCTTGGCCTCCACCACCATGGTCTCCCCCAGTATCTTGTCTGCTCCTCACATCTCCACTGCTCCTCAAGGCCCACACATGCTGCAACTCATCACCATCTGAACTGGCAGCACTCCCGCCTACACTCTCCCCATCTGCCTCATGGCAGGACATAACTCAGGCATAACAAGCATGAGGGGGCACAGCTACCCGGAGTCAGGCAAGAAGCTCAGATGTCTCTCGCCCTTTAAGGAAAGAGCCCTTGAGCTAGCCAGGGATGAGCAAGACTGCACCTGTGCAGAGGGCGAAGTCAGGGCTAGCAGACTAAAGGAGAGAACTCCTCAGGACGCACAATTGTTCTTCAAGCCTTATTTGAGTAAACCTTGGCCCATCATCCATCGCCCATGATGCATTAATGCCATCTCGCTTCCCTTTCAGGACAATCATTTGACCAACCCAGACCATCCTCCCACCTCTTGAAGACTACCCAAAGGGAAGAGGACTGGCTGAAGCACAGCCCATGGCCCTTCTCCAGAGGCTCCTGGGGGGTGTCCAAACCATCAAACATGCCCCTTCCTCTGAGCAGCACTGCCCCAACCCAGCACACTGAGGAGGGCTGCACTGCAACACCCGTGCTGCCTAAAACTAGGCTCGGACCCTCAATGTCCAGGACCCCAAGAAGGCACCCACCAAGGTCATCTCAGGCAACAGAGTGTGGAAGGCAGATGGATGCCTCAACCTCAGCTGTGGATCCTGGGATACACCAAGATGTAGCATGAGGGTGAGGAAGAGTAAGAATCTGTCGGCACACAGTAGGCAAAGGTGAACCCTGCCATTAGTTGAGATAGGTCATCATTGTAATAGTTAGAGCTCTTGTGTTAAACATCACTTTGTTCACCAACAGATCTTGCACCCTGTCATTGGTGACACGATGATACAATGGTTAGCTGTGCTGCCTCACGGCGGCAGGGACCCCAGGTTCAATTCCAGCCTTGTGTGACTGTGTGGCGGTTGCATGTTCTCCCCGTGTCTGCGTGGATTTCCTTTGGGTATTCCGGTTTCCTCCCAAAGTCCAAGGATGTGCAGGTTACGGGGTTGTGGGGATGGGACGCAGGAGTTGTGCTCTTTTGGCGTGTTGGTGCAGACTTCTGCACTGTAGGAACTCTATGATTTAATGGAGTCATGCTCTGCCATCCCACACGCACACTCGGGGCACCTACATCTCTATGGAGTGTAAGAATGGCAAGGCTATATCTCTATCTCTTCCCACACTGATAACTCAGTAAAAATGCGCTCTGCTATCTCGGGCCACTCTACCCTCTCCCCTTGGAGAGCTCATCCCATGTCTCTGAACCCCAAGATAAGCCCGTTCATTAACAGGGGGCATTCAGTTCTCTATCAGGCAGGAGTCAGACATATCGCTGAGGATGAGAAGAGCATTGCTCAGTCTTCAATGCAGGTCAATACCATACTGCTGCTTCACAGCACCTGGGACTCGGGTTTGATTCCCGGCTTGGATCACTGTCTGTGTGGAGTTTGCACATGCTCCCCGTGTCTGCATGGGTTTCCTCCAGGTGCTCCGGTTTCGTCCCACAAGTCCCAAAAGACGTGCTGTTAGGTAATTTGGACATTCGGAATTCTCCCTCCGCGTATCCGAACAGGTGCTGGAATGTGGTGACTAGCGGCTTTTTACAGTAACTTCATTACAGTGTTGATGTAAGCCTACATGTGACAATAAAGATTATTATTATTGTTTTCTCACAGAGTCTGGTCAATGGCTTTAGCAGCCTGCCAATGAACTTGGGCACCAACACAAGAAACAATCATTGGCACCACATTACTGATGAGATGTCACACCCCATGGTGGGAGAGCTTTTCACTCCCAGTGCTGAATGTCCCCAAACTGAGAGGCTACGAGGACATCCAGGTGTTTGGCCCATTCAGGCCCTGGCTATCACCTGAGGGTCCTTCCTTCTTCTGCATGGATTGCCCCCTCGAGTTTGTTATACTAAACCCCCTTCCTCCCCCGAATTGAACATATCTGTGTCCCCTGCGTCCATTCCAGTGCCTCATAAGCATTTAAACACCCTGGAAGTGATGGCTGCCTGAGCACCCACCTGCAAAATCCGCCCCCCCCCCCCCCCCGCCCCCCGGAGGTGAAGTAACCAGGTTCACATTTATGTAAAGCTGTTGCAAATGGCACCAGCTTGATGTCAGTCCAGCATCCAATGAGCATTCAGCGAGGTGTGTGCGTGTGTTTGTGTGTGTGTGTGGGGGGGGGGGGGGGGGGGGGTGGCTCCCCAGTGAGTGCTTGCTAATGACATGCTAATGTATGAAAATGAGGGTCCTCCGCTCCGCAGCTGTTTCGAGTCACTCCGCTGGCAATGAGGGGTTGAAAATCGGAAATTGCAATTTTGTCGGTGAAATTCAAGTTTTCCGATTCTCTCTGGATTTTGTGCCTGTGTTGCTGATCCTGCGCATGGCTTGTGCGATTTCAAAATCACGCCCACGGTATTTTGAAGTATAAGTTATGTTACAATTATGGGGTTTATGGTTATTATATATTGGGACTGTAGGCCTTCAATTTAGAGTAAATGAAGGGAGCTATGTGACCTGTTCTGAAGTCTGTCTGACAAGTAAGTCTGACTTTATTGTTAAAGATCAAAGGAAGGCATAGATTGTATTACAGATGTTATGGGGCAGGGTTTAGAAAACCCCAAAGTGTATCATGGAGTTCACCCTGACCCACAACTTTTAATAGATTGTGGTTATGGGGAGCACACAGGCCTACTTTACAGAGAGCTAAAGTACTTTTAAATTAAAACAATGTTTATTTATGAAACCAGTTAACACTTTATAAACACACAGTAAACATCTTAACAACTACCAACACTAATCATCCCCACAGATACAATATTTCATAAGTAACCCTTAATCTTTTGTTGCAACATCCATAAGACAAATACCCTCTTCAACACAGACATCAGATTTAAATTCTCTACTGAGAGCAGATATCACTTTTAAATTAGCAAGTGATTTGAAGACATTCCTTTCATGCAGAAAGAATTACACCTGGTTTTGCTGGATGCAGCTCCCAATCTGCAAACCGAAACTAAACACACCCTGTAGCTGCCTGCTCAAAAACAAAAGTGAAAGACAGACTCCACCCACACTCTGACATCACTGCAGCTATCTGATCAACACCCATTTCTTAAAGGTACTCACTCAGGACACAAAGAAGGTGGTGAAAGGTTGGAGACAATTGCATCGCCTGATGAGAAGAGGGCAGGGAAGGAGGAGGACCTCCTCATGAACCTGCTCTTGGGCCTGGCCAAACTTGCCATAAACAGGTCCAGGTAGTAGGCTTCATTCCATATCTCTTCCATAGCTACATTCGCACCGGGTGTCCCTGGAGAAAGAGCATGCAGTGTCCACGTGTACCATTGAGTCCTTCCATGCCCGGTGGGCCCAACAGGTTCTGAGGTGCTTTATTGACCCTTTTATTCAAATTTCAGTTTGATGTTTTAAGTTTCATTTGTTCTTTGTTTTGTTTGGGGCAGCATCCCTTTAAGGGATGCCCATATTACTTTATCCCTCAGTTTGTTTAATTCTGTTTAATTTGTTCAATCAAAATAGTTGGAGACAATCGCAGCAGTCTCCTACAGTCCCAGCAAGGTGTTTTTGGTATCAGGTTGTAAACAGTTGTGTTGTAAGCTGTTCATTTACTTGTAGATGAAGGCCATGGCGGGAACAGAGAATCCCAACGGCCAGAGAATTCCGGACAATGTGCCTTACAATGCCACAGGGAAGAGGAATCCATTTTTTGACATCAGGTTCCAGGCCTCCTGACAAATGAATTAATATCACAGACAGACAGCAAAGGTTCTAGCAGAGAGAAGAAGCTACTTGGTTTTGTGAACTACTGCAACTAGATGTGGGAGGGCCGACCATAAGACATAGAACAGAATTAGGCCACTCGGCCCTTTGAGTCTGCTCCGCCATTCAATCATGGCTGATATTTTTCGCATCCCCATCTCCTGCCTTCTCCCCATAAGCCCTCATCCCCATATTAATCAAGAACGTATCTATCTCTGTCTTAAAGACACTCAGTGATTTGGCCTCTTCAGCTTTCTGCGGCAAAGAGTTCCATAGATTCATCACCCTCTGGCTGAAGAAATTCCTCCTCATCTCTGTTTTAAAGGATCTTCCCTTTAGTCTGAGATTGTGTCCTCTGCTTCTAGTTTTTCCTACAAGTGGAAACATCCCCTCCACGTCCACTCTATCCAGGCTTCGAAGTATCCTGTAAGTTTCAATAAGACCCCCACCCTCATTGTTTTAAACTCCAACGAGTACAGACCCAGAGTCCTCAACAGTTCCTCATGCGACAAGCTCTTCATTCCACGGATCATTCTTGCGAACCTCCTCTGGTTCAATTTCCAAGGCCAGAACATCCTTAGATACGGAACCCAAAACTGATCACAATACTCCAAATGGGGTCTGACAATTGGGGCCTTATACAGCCTCAGAAGTACATCCCTGATCTTGTATTCTAGCCCTCTTGACATGAATGCTAACATTGCACAAGATGGCGCCGTAGAGAGGCGACTCTCTGCGAGCTCTCCCTTTCAGATCCACTTTTTACTTAACTTACAATCGTTCTAATCTTTTATTTTCTTTTATTTCCTTTTCTTTTCATGTACTTAATGAGTTGCTCGCAGAAAAATACTTTTCACTGTACCTTGGTACACGCGACAATAAACAAATCCAATCCAATCCAATCCATTGCATTTGCCTTCCTACTTGCCGACTGAACCTGCACGTTAACCTTAAGAGAATCATGAACAAGGACTCCCAAATCCTTTTGTGCTTCTGATTCCTAAGCATTTCCCCATTTAGAAAATAGTATATGCCTGAATTCCTCCTCACACTTTTCCACATTGTATTTCATCTGCCACTTCATTGCCCACTGTCCTAGCCTGTCCAAATCCTTTGCAGCCCCCTTGCTTCCTCAATACTGCCTGTCCCTCTACAGATCTTTGTATCATCTGCAAACTGAGCAACAGTGCCTTCAGTTCCTTCTTCCAGATCATTAATATATATTGTGAAAAGTTGTGGTTCCATCACAGACCCCTGAGGCACACCACTAGTCACCAGCTGCCATCCTGAGAAAGACCCCTTTATCCCCACCCTCTGCCTTCTGCCAGTCAGCCAATCCTCTATCCATGCCAGGATCTTACCATTAACACCATGGGCTTTTAATTTATTTAACAATCTCCTATGTGACACCTTGTCAAAGGACTTCTGGAAATAAAATAAATCACGTCCACTGGTTCTCCTTTGTCTAACTTTCTTGTTACCTCCTCAAAGAACTCTAACAGATTTGTGAGACATAACCTCCCTTTGACAAAGCCGTGCTGACTCAGTCCTATTTTATCATGCACTTCCAAGTACTCCGCGATTTCATCTTTAATAACGGACTCTAAAATCTTACCAATGACCGAAGCCAGGCTAACCAGCCTATAATTTCCCATCCTCTGCCTCACTCCCTTCTTAAACAGTGGTGTTACATTAGCCACTTTCCAGTCCTCTAAGACCCTTCCTGCCTTCTGTGATTCCTGAAAGATCACCACCAATTCCTCCACTATCTCGACAGCTATCTCTTTTAGAACCCTGGGGTGTAGGCCATCCGGTCCAGGTGACTTATCCACCTTCAGACCTTTCAGTTTCCCCAGAACCTTCTCCTTAGTAATGGCCACTGCACTCACCTCTGCCCCCTGATTCTACTGGAGCTCTGGCATCCCACTGGTGGTCTTCCATCATAAGATCATAAGACATAGGAGCAGAATTAGGCCACTCGGCCCATCGAGTCTGCTCCGCCATTCAATCGCGGCTGATATTTTCTCATCCCCATTCTCCTGCCTTCTCCCCATAACCCCTGATAACCTTATTAATCAGGAACCTATCTATCTCTGTCTGAAAGACACTCAGTGAATTGGCCTCCACAGCCTTCTGCGGCAGAGTTCCACAGATTCACCACCCTTTGGCTGAAGAAATTCCTCTTCATCTCTGTTTTAAAGGATCATCCCGTTAGTTTGAGATGGGGTCCTCTGGTTCTAGTTTCTCCTATAAGTGGAAAAATCCTCTCCACGTCCACTTTATCCAGGCCTTGTAGTATCCTGTAAGTTTCAATAAGATCCTCCCTCATGCTTCTGAACTCCAATGAGTACAGACCCAGAGTTCTCAACCGTTCCTTATATGACAAGTTCTTCATTCCAGGGATCATTCTTGTGAACAAGATTGACAGTATTGACAGTCAGAGAGATCTACGTGTACAGGTCCACAGGTCACTGAAAGGGGCAACACAGGTGGAGAAGATAGTCAAGAAGGCATGCGGCATGCTTGCCTTCATTGGCCGGGGCATTGAGTATAAAAATTGGCAAGTAATGTTGCAGCTGTAGAGAACCTTAGTTAGGCCACACTTGGAGTATAGTGTTCAATTCTGGTCGCCACACTACCAGAAGGATGTGGAGGCTTTAGAGAGGGTGGAGAAGAGATTTACCAGGATGTTACCTGGTATGGAAGACATTAGCTATGAGGAGAGGTTGAATAAACTTGATTTGTTCTCACTGGAACGAAGGAGGTTGAGGGGTGATTTGATAGAGGTCTTCAAAATTATGAGGGGCGTAGACAGGGTGGATAGTCAGAAACTTTTCCCCAGGGTAGATGGGACAATTACTAGGGGGCATAGGTTTAAGGTGCGAGGGGCATGGTTTAGAGGAGATGTACGAGGCAGGTTTTTTACACAGAGGGTAGTGGGTGCCTGGAACTCGCTGCCGGAGGAGGTGGTGGAAGCAGAGACGATAGTGATGTTTAAGGGGGCATCTTGACAAATACATGAATAGGATGGGAATAGAGGGATACGGACCCCGGAAGTGTAGAAGATTTTAGTTTAGACGGGCAGCATGGTCGGCGCAGGCTTGGAGGGCTGAAGGGCCTGTTCCTGTGCTGTACTTTTCTTTGTTCTTTATTCTTTGAACTGCCTCTGGACCCTTTCCAAGGCCAACACATGCTTCCTTAGATATGGGGCCCAAAACTGCTCACAGTACTCCAAATGGTGTCTGACCGGAGCCTTATACAGCCTCATAAGTACCTCCCTGGTCTTGTATTCTAGCCCTCTTCACATGAATGCTAACATTGCACTTGCCTTCTTAACTGCCAACTGAACCTTCACGTTAACCTTAAGAGAATCGTGAACAAGGACTCCCAAGTCCCTGTGTGCTTCTGATTTCCTAAGCATTTCCCCATTTAGAAAATAGTCTATGCCTAAATTCCTTCATCCAAACTGCATAACCTCACACTTTTCCACATTGTATTTCATTTGCCACTGCATTGCCCACTCTCCTAGCTTGTCCAAATCCTCCTGTCCCTCTACAGGTCTTTGTATCGTCTGTAAACTTAGCAACAATGCCTTCAGTTTCTTCTTCCAGATCATTAATATATATAATGAAAAGTTGTGGTCCCAGCACAGACCCCTGAGGCACACCACTATTCACTGGCTGCCATCCTGAAAAAGACCCTTTATCCCCACCCTCTGCCTTTGCTAGTCAGCCAATCCTCTATACATGCCAGGATCTTACCCTTAACACCATGGGCGTTTAACTTATTTACCAGTCTCCGATGCACCTTGTCAAAGGCCTTCTGGAAATCTAAATAAATCACGTCCACTGGTTCTCCTTTGTCTAACTCCCTAGTTACCTCCTCAAAGAACTCTAACAGATTTTTCAGACACGACCTCCCTTTGACAAAGCCGTGCTGACTCAGTCCTATTTTACCATGCACTTCCAAGTACTTTGCAATCTCATCTTTAATAACAGACAAATCTTACCAATGACTGGAGTCAGGCTAACCCGCCTATAATTTCCCGTCTTCTGCCTCCCTCCCTTTTTAAACAGTGGTGTTACATTAGCCACTTTCCAGTCCTCTAGGATCCTTCCTGCCTCCAGTGATTCCTGAAAGATCATCGCCACTTTCTATACCTTTTCTTTTGCTTTTCTGCTGTCCTTGAGTTCCCTCGTCAACCATGGATGTCCTGTCCTCCCCTTAGCATGTTTCCTCCTCGGGATGAATTTCTGCTGTGCCTCACGAATAACTCCCCAAAACTCCTGCCACTGCTGTTCCACTGTCTTCCCTGCTAGGCTCCTTTTCCAATCAATTCTGGCCATCTCCTCCCTCATGTCTTTGTAGTTACCCTTTAATTGTAATACTGTAACATCTGATTCCAGTTTCTCCCTCTCAAACTGCATGGTAAATTCTACCACATTGTGGTCACTGCTACCTAAGCGTTCCTTCACCTTGCGATCCCTAATCAAGTCTGCCTCATTACATATCACCAAATCCAGAATTGCCTGTTCCCTCGTGGGCTGCTCCCAAAAAACATCTCTTAAACATTCTACAAATTATTTTTCTTGGGATCCACTACCAACCTGATTTTCCCAGTCCACCTGCATATTGAAGTCCCCCATGATTATTGTAATATTGCCTTTTTTACATGCCTTTTCTATCTCCTGATTTATTTTCTGCCCCCCTCATCCTGACTACTGCTAGGGGGCTGTATATAACTCACATCGGGGTCTTTTTACCTTTGCGATTTCTCAATTCTACCCACAAAGATTCTATGCCTGATCGTATATCGCTCCTTGCTATCAATTTAACTTCATTCCTGACTAACAATGCAACCCTGCCTCCTTTGCCCATCTGCCTAGACTAGAGGTGGTCTCTAGTCAAACAAATGCCTCCTGCAGCCATCTATGGATGGCAGCAGGTTTGTTCTGGCACGACTAGGGAAGAACAGGCTTTATTGCTGGTGATGGATTTAAGAAACTCTCCAACAACTGAGGAGGATGATCACTCTTGTGATGCTTGATAAATCTTCAAACATTGAGAAATAGCAGTAAATAAATTACTGATGTGTGTTGGGAGACTGGTTTTACTTGTCGTGGTCTTTTTTGTTGTTAAATAATTGGTTTCATAGAGTGCCTTTTTTGATGTGGCTGATTTAGAAAATGTCCTTATTATTTACTGGGCCTGTGGTCAATCCAGTTGTTCGGGTCAGTCTCAGCAATGAGAAAGACTACTTTGTGGACCTTGTACAGGTTTAGCACAATTGGGATATCTCTGGTGTGTTCCTGGAGTTATGGATAATGGTTGGGATGAGGGAAGGCAAGGGGAACAGGGTGGCTTATTCGCCTGATAAAGATAGCCATCTTTTATTATTGTTCTAAATACCAGTGTTCCATGAATATTTAACTGGAGAACACATGTCAAGGGATACAAATCCAGTTTTCCAATTTTAATTAAAATGGATTAATTCTTTGTGGTGAAATTAGTATAAATTCCAAAAATGTTCCTCCCAATGTTACAACCATTTTAGAAAAAAATCAATCTGTGGGGTCAGTAATAAAAGACCTACATTGTTTCTAAAATCTTTCAGGCAAAACTGTTTATGTCCCCAAGTGTTGTAAATATAAATTATGCTGTTCATTGGAATGAATTGGATTCACTTGTGACACCGGTGTTTATCTTTGACTGCTTATTAATGGAGGTTACAGACAAATTGATGTAAATTTACTCAACTTGATAGATGTTACATCATTATCATCATCCAATATTTTCTTCCATATCGTTCGTCCCAGAGTAGTAACTATAGTTTGGGCAGCATGGTAGCATGGTGGTTCGCCCAATTGCTTCACAACTCCAGGGTCCCGGGTTCGATTCCCGGCTTGGGTCACTGTGTGGAGTCTGCACGTTCTCCCAGTGTGTGCGTGGGTTTCCTCCGGGTGCTCCGGTTTCCTCCCACAATCCAAAGATGTGCAGGATAGGTGGATTGGCCATGCTAAATTGCCCTTAGTGTCCAAAATTGCCCTTGGTGTTGGGTGGGGTTACTGGGTTATGGGGATAGAGTGGAGGTGTGGGCTTGGGTGGGGTGCTCTTTCAAAAAAGAGCCGGCGCAGATTCGATGGGCCGAATGGCCTCCTTCTGCACTGTAAATTCTATGATCTATGATTTGGAATCCTGTAATTACATTATTTAATTTACATGCAACCATTATCTTTTTTTTAGATAAAAGAAACAGAAGTAAGCCCCTTGTTCTTCATCCTTTGATTATTTTTAACCCCTTTTCATCCTTTGCCAAGAGGATCTTGACTATTTCTTGATGTTTGATTAATCGAGCCAGCCTTTCGAAGTTTTTCCAATGGCCAATATTCACACGTGATCCCAGACAGCAAGTGCAGCAAACAACTCAATGGTGGGTTCACCACAGCTAAACCCGATCCAACACCCTCGACAAACCCAATAATTCCAGCAGGAGGCACTGGATAGTAATCAGGAATGCAGAATGGTTTATTTCTCTCCCTAGTGCGGGAGCCCCGAGGTCATTTGGCTTCCCACCATAACCGAGGCTAATAACTGGGCACCATACCCAGGGCTTCCCTGGTTGCATTAATTGGAAAAACATCAGTTCATTTAGTAACTGAGCCATTTATTGGGAAGACCATGACCTTATTTTGAACTGATGAACCTTACATATTTGCAGTAACTTCCAAAAGATGGTTGAATATATACTTGAAAAGGGGGAAAACAAATCATAGGGTTACGAGGAAGGGGCAGGGGAATGAGATGTATTAGATAGTTCTTTCAGAAAATATTAACATAAACTAAGGAATACAACATGTTGCACATTGTTCTTTCCCATCTCTCATCCAGATAGAATTCCTGCAGCATCATTTCAGCTCACTTGCTACACTATGTTAAATTTCAGCTAATGTCAACAGCAATTCCTAGATATTATCATTAATATTCTCTAGTGGGGCTCTTTCTCCTTCTGATGCTAGCTCCAGCTGGCTAATGCTGTTATGACATCTCTCATAGGTATGCCACCCTCACAGGCCAATCACCATAGGCTGTTCTTAGCTCAACCTCTTGTCTATCTTTCTATGTTCCCATAATACACAGTATTGGCAATATTCCCATTTGCTATATAATAATTCTAGTTGAAAAACAATTTCAAATGCTTTAAGATAAAAACATTTAAACTCCTTTAATATTTTCTCATCCACATTTGGTTTCTGGTCACTTTATCAGAATTTCAGGACGGGTGAAAGAGTTCGAGTTCTTCAAAATCGACATACGAAGAAAATTATTTCTTCTTCCATCCAAGGGGAATATTTTCTGTTTTCTTCCGCAACTTGTAAAGTTAAAAAAAAAGTTATTGTGGACAATGTGGCATTGCAATGCTTTTTGAACACAAAATTAAACTTAAAATATCACTTTTATTACAGCCTGCAGGTAACACAGTGGGTCGCACTGTTGTTTCACATCTCCAGGGTCCCAAGTTCGATTCCCGGCTTGGGTCACTGTCTGTGTGGAGTCTGCACATTCTCCCCGTGTCTGCGTGGGTTTCCTCCGGGTGCTCCGGTTTCCTCCCACAAGTCCCGAAAGACGTGCTGTTAGGTAATTTGGACATTCTCAATTCTCCCTCCCTGTACCCAAACAGGCGCCAGAGTGTGGTGACTAGGGGCTTTTCACAGTAATTTCATTGCAGTGTAGTATTATTATTATCTTAAAAGAGTAACGACAGTGGGCTGGAAAATGTCACACAATAGTGAACGTCAGGTCAAATTCGCTTGGACTTCTTTTGCAACTAAGCATTGGAATTCTGAGGTGTCACTGGTCTCCACTCCATATAGAACATAGAACATAGAACACTACATATGATCTGATTCATCAAACAATAGAGAGAAAACACGAGTGAGGCCAACGCTGAATGCAAAGAATGCAGGGAGTGAGTTTGAACAGGCAGCTTAGAGTTTCCCATCTGACACTCAATGGAAGGGGTGGTAACCAGTGGGGAAAATGGGCTTCCTCATATGTGAAGGGTGGAAGAAGAGAAGAAAGAAAAGTTTCTCTGGGAGTTCCCAGCAGTCAGTTAGGTATTGGTAGAAGTCTGGGAAAAGACCTGTCAAAGCTGCCCGTAGCCTCATGAAACCATACAGCGAGACAAGTTTACCAGAAGAGGACGTTGAATGACTAAGGGATTCACTTATTTTCATTAATACATGGTGGACACATAATAGAAGTTATAATCTGTGAAACAGACTGTGACATAGGTGTTAGGATATAAAGAAAATATAATTTATGTCTTTAGGCAAGTGTTGATGGATGGTTGCCATAGGAATAATGCATTCTCAGGATGACAGTGTGTGCATTCCATTCATTGATGCAGTAGCAGAGCTCCATGATGGAATAACAGCAAGGGTTGATGAGGTCAGTTCAGATTTCCAAAAGGAGTTGAATATAGTGCAGTGCAAGGAGTGTATGGGATGTTCAAGTCGAGGTAATATTCTTCTATGTTCAGTCAGCTGCAGCCCACTTGTAGGATGGACTGGAATGACTGTTTCTTTCCTGCATCCAACTGCTGGCTCCAAGTGCCGCACCCTGACACCTTCTCAGCTAATTGAAAGCAGAACTGATGCACATGACATCACTTGAGTGGATGGATGGCTTCCCTGACAAAGATAACGACCAGGGCAGAAGGAGTCCATGTGGCTCAAATGACCATCATGTTCTGGATCAAAGGTGTAAGCACAGTTGTTGATATACTAGCTATGGATAAATGAGCAAGGAAAGGAAGGTCCCTTCAAGTCTTGGTCGGCAACCCGTCTAGGAGAGGGAAACTCTGAATCCAAACCTGTGGCTTGGAGACCTCGCTGCCACCATCCTAGTTTGCTGGGCCAGAACAGATGAGCTGCAGACTTGAAGGGCGAGATCACAGTCCAAATTGGACTCCACCTTAAAGCTTCACAGCACAGGCAGGAAGGAAAAAATTGTTCCACCCCAACTGCAATTCAACAAGAAAATCCTGTAGTGATAGCAAAGGGGTGAAAATGGCAGGTATGAGCTGACACTGGCAGCCATAGTTCTAATCCTGCCTAAAACAGTAACTTCATTGCAGTGTTAATGTGAGCCTACTTGTGACACTAATAAACCTAATTATTATTATAGGTGACTTAGGATATTGCTCATTTTGATGATGACCTACAAACGAATCATCGCCTGTTAGCACTGTGAGAGACCAAGCAGCATTGCTCCTGAATTGGAGAGACGGCTAGAAAAGGTGGCCTAAACAAATGCTTGTCTCCCCACCACTCAGTTGGCTTGTCGCAATCAATGGGCATCTCCTAATGAGGCCATACTACAATGGAGAAGGAAACGTGAACTCCAAATTGGACCTAGTAGCAGGTATAGATAGTTCAAGTTTTTCCTTTTGTTTGATTGTAAAGGTATTTCTTTGATGTTAATGTGGTTAATTCTGTGTTTAAATTAAAATTTGTTTTAACATAAAAGATACCAATTGGTCAGAGTCAGCACTCCCAGGGTGTCGTATCCTCTCCTCACAATTTTACAAATTAAAAAAATAATGTTTGGGGATCTCGTCCAGTATCCTAATAAATATTGAGGTCTGGTCCAGTATCCTAATAAATATTGAGGTCTGGTCCAGTATCCTAATAAATATTGTGGTCTGGTCTAGTATCCTAACAAATTATAGAATCATAAAATTTGCAGTGCAGAAGGAGGCCTTTCACCCCATCAAGTCTACACCAGCCCTTGGAAGAGCACCCCATTTAATCCCACACCTCCACTCTATCCTTGTAACCCAGTAACCCCACCTAAACTTTTTGGACACAAAGGGCAATTTATCATGGCCAATCCACCTAACCTGCAGATCTTTTGACTGAGGGAGGAAACTGGAGCACCCGGAGGAAACCCACGCAGACATGGGAAGAACGTGCAGACTCTGCACAGACAGTGACGCAAGCCGGGAATCGAACCTGAGACCCTGGAGTTGTGAAGCAAATGTGCTAACCACTGTGCTACCGTGCTGCCCTTATATTGAGGTCTGGTCCAGCATCCTAACAAAAGGACTGATCTGAATGCCATCAACCAACTGACCTATTTGAGAGTGTCATCTCATTTGATTTTTCCCACAGACAACAAAGTGGGCCATTGGCTTTCAAAAGGCAAATAGCACATTTGTAGGTGAATGTATAGTGACCACAGCCTCAGAGCACAGATGAAACCCAAGTGTTCAAAGCAGTAGTCCTCAACACTCTTCTGTAAAGTACCGAGTCAGGAGTCCTGTACCATTGTCAGGTACGTCTTTGGAGCCCTTCCATCAGTGCCGCGCCCATAGCATCCTTAGGGCTGCCTCAGAAACACTGAAATCCTGGGAACAGCTAATATCCCCAGCATCGAGGTCATCGTCCTGCAGAGCTAACTGCTTTGGGTGGGTCACATTGCCCAGAGGAATGACAGTCAGCTGCTCAAAATAATGTTGCACAGGGAGATGACCTCTTGTAAAGGGGCTCCATTGAAACATTTCAAGGACTCCCTGAAGATGTCATTCTGTGTGCCACATCGAACATTGCCAATGGGAAGCGCAGGCAGTCGGTCATGATGCCCAGATATGTCACATTGCAAGTGCTACAGGACACCTTTGAGACTGAGTGAAGAGCCAGCGTAAAGAGAAGAGGAGAAGGATAGATCCAACTGCCCCAAGCAGCAGTTGCACCTTCGCCTGCGCCCACTGTGGGAGAATCTGGAAAATCAAGAGAATTTGGGGCTGCTCGGCTCAGAGCAAAGAGGTTAATGGGTGACCTAACTGTGAAAAATCATGAAGGATTTGGCTGGAATAAATTAGGAAAATGATGTCCAGGAATGTCAGTACCCGAAGGATGCAGAATGAAGGTAATTGGCAAAAGAAAAACAGAAGCAACCTGAGAATCTCGTCCATGCAAATTCTGCCCCATGCTTGAGAATATCTGTCGATGCTCCAAAAGGGACTAATTGGCTGTCACATTCTTTGGGACACCCCGAGATTGTGAGACGAGCTCTATAAGTGGAAGTATTTATTTTATGGAAAAGGCACTTTGGTTGGTCAGTGTTACCAATGCAATTTACAAAGGAGATTATTTTCCAGATCCAAAGCAAATCAAAACCATTAAAAACACATGACGGCTGAGACAGGACAACAGGTCATTGAGGACCTCCGATTGGAGGAAACTGCAATATCTACAGATCACTGCCCGCATGTATTTACCTCATTCATTGCATCATCAATCTGTTTCAGCTCTTCGTAGCGGTCTCTAGAATCTCGCAGAGGCTGGACCATAGCTTCTTCAATCTGCGGGAATAACTAACAGCAAATATAGAATGATCAGTGCCAGTCAGTAGGAGTGGTATGGTGGTGCTATAATAGACAACTTGGTCAGGCACAAACCTCATGTGATGTATTGTCCGCAGTGCAAATTTTTGGGATAATAAGTTTTAGGAAAATGTCTGTTTATAGTATCTTGTATTCCCCTCCACATTATATAGTCAGACATGACAAATGAGATGGAAGATATTTCCTTTACACTGCCTTAAAATTATGCCTTAGAACAAATATTAAAGGAACACACCTTTTGTGTAATTTCCACTCCCACATGACAAATACAATCCTTGCACTTATGTAGTACCTTTCGTGAACTCAGGATGTTTCAAAATGCTTTGTGCCCATTGAAGTACTTTGTAATGTTCTCGAGCATCCCAAACATGCTCCATCATTGGTAGATGTAACTAGGCCCCAAGTTCTGGGATTCCCTCCCTAAACCTCCAACTCTTTTAGGGCAGCACAGTAGCATGGTGGTTAGCATAAATGCTTCACAGCTCCAGGGTCCCAGGTTCGATTCCCGGCTGGGTCACTGTCTGTGCGGAGTCTGCACGTCCTCCCCGTGTGTGCGTGGGTTTCCTCTGGGTGCTCCGGTTTCCTCCCACAGTCCAAAGATGTGCGGGTTAGGTGGATTGGCCATGCTAAATTGCCCATAGTGTCCTAAAAAGTAAGGTTAAGGGGGGGGCGGTTGTTGGGTTACGGGTATAGGGTGGATACGTGGGTTGAATAGGGTGATCATGGCTCGGCACAACATCGAGGGCCGAAGGGCCTGTTCTGTGCTGTACTGCTCTATGTTCTTTTCTTCTTTAAAACCTAGCTTAAGCCTTTGCACACCTCTAATATCACTATATCTGGTTTGATACTTATTTTTGCTTTATAATGCTTCTGTGAAGCACCATGGGAAAGTCTATAATATTAAAGGGGCTTATATTGTTATTGTGCATTGCAAGAGCTAATAATTGACCAATTAGTTAAGTTGGTAGTGTGGGGAAGGGTACCTGAGAGTACAGTACAAAAAAAGAATGTTTCTCAAATATACAGTGAGAATAAATGGCGCCAACACAATCATAAACTGGATTCTGCTCTCAAAGTCAATGGGCCTGGTCACGCGATGCAACACACTACTCGCATCCTTTAAAATGGGTAACATTGCACTCTAAATGGAGCCCTCACATAAAAAAGTGAAACCCTTTAAAACAAAACCATTTCAAAAGGGGGCACATAAACAGAGACTCCCTATCTACCATTGGACTTTGATTTTGGACTTAGGTGAAACAGTAATTCTAAATTCCGGCGTTGCCCTGCATGTCTTTCTTTCTCCATCTCTTGTGTATCATATGAATGTACAAGTGGCTACGTAGTGGACCCCCCCCCCTCCCCCCCTGTCCAGATCAGCCTTGAAAATACTCATTGACTGGCTACCCAGGGGGAGAGAATTTTAAAGACTCACAACCCTGAGTGAAGAAATTCTTCCTCCACTCATCCTGAAACAATGCTGCAGAGTTTCAAAATCTCCAGATGAAACAGCCTTTTAGCATCGACTCTGTAAAGCCCCCTCAGAAATCTTAAATGTTACAATGAGTTTACTTCTCATTTTCATCAACTCCAGCAAGCAGAGCTGGGCTGACAGGTGGCAAATGGAGTTTAATGCAGAAAAGTGTGAGGTGATTCATTTTGGAAGGAATAACAGGAAGATAGAGTACTGGGCTAATGGTAAGATTCTTGGTAGTGTGGACGAGCAGAGAGATCTCGGTGTCCATGTCCATAGATCGCTGAAAGTTTCCACCCAGGTTGAGCGGGTTGTTAAGAAGTCGTACGGTGTGTTAGCTTTTATTGGTAGAGGAATTGAGTTTCGGAGCCATGAGGTCATGTTGCAGTTGGACAAAACTCTGGTGCGGCCGCATTTGGAGTATTGCGTGCAGTTCTGGTCGCCACATTATAGGAAGGATGTGGAAGTATTGGAAAGGCTACAGAGGAGATTTACAAGGATGTTGCCTGGTATGGAGGGACGATCTTACGAGGAAAGGCTGAAGGACTTGAGGCTGTTTTCGTTAGAGAGAAGAAGGTTAAGAGGTGACTTAATTGAGGCATACAAGATGATCAGAGGATTAGATAGGGTGGACATTGAGAGCCTTTTTCCTCGGATGGTGATGTCCAGCACGAGGGGACATAGCTTTAAATTGAGGGGAGATAGATATAGGACAGATGTCAGAGGTAGATTCTTTACTCAGAGAGTAGTAAGGGCGTGGAATGCCCTGCCTGCAACAGTAGTGGACTCACCAACACTAAACGCATTCAAATGGTCATTGGATAGGCATATGGATGATAAGGGAATAGTGTAGAGGGACTTTAGAGGGGTTTCACAGGTTGGCGCAACATCGAGGGCCGAAGGGCCTGTACTGCGCTGTAAGGTTCTATGTTCTAGCACAGACCCAATCTACTCTTTTACACTTAAAAAAATAACAAAGTGCTATTTGCCTTCTGAATCACTTGCTATACCTTAATTGAAGAACGGAAAGGATCTCTGATTTTGTTCTAAGATCAAAAGAGGAATTGTATTCATTCTTAACTTACTTTCATCAGTGTTTCAAATGTTGGTATGAGAACAAACTTGATGAATCCAATCTGAGCTGTGGGCTTGGTAACTTTATCGCGATCCATGAATGGGGCGACTGGAAGGCCTTCAGATTTCTCCCTGTCACTCTGCAATTAAACACAGGTAAACTATATTAAAGATGTATGTCGAGAACAAATAGTCTTTTTTAGTCTCTCTTTATAAAGAAGGAGACTTTTTAAGGATCAGCTTGATTCTGTTCCCAAACTGATGAACTTCATCCCGAAAACCAGGTAAACCCTGACCTGTAAGCACATCAGTCTGAACTTTTATCTCAATCTGTACCTATGACTTAACTTAAATCTCATCCCAAAACATAATTTATGCCCATATAGTAGACTCAATATAAGCAAAGTTGGAGCTCTCATGCTGATTTCATTTGGGTCCGGAACAAAATTTGAATTGAACTGAAGTCAAAACACTAACTTCACCTGAACTCTACCCTTTCGCCTGAACTTTAACCCTAGTTTCAACCCCACCTGAAAAAACAATTTTGGTTATTATCAGGAGGTAGAGGTGCCAAAAACAGGTTCCAATAAGGGGCAACAAGAATGCTACCAACTAATGAGCTGGATTTTTAATTGGGCTGTGTTCCACCCCCATCACAACCTCCCCTACCAACAGTCAACAAAGAATCATAGAATTTACAGTGCAGAAGAAGGCCATTCAGCCCATTGAGTCTGCACCGGCTCTTGGAAAGCGCACCCTACTTAAGCCCACACCTCCGCCCTATCCCATAACCCAGCAGCCCCACCTAACCTAAGGGCAGTTTAGCATGGCCATTCCATTCACCTAACCTGCACATCTTTGGACTGTGCGAGGAAACCCACGCAGACATGGGGAGAACATGCAGACTCCACACAGATAGTGACGCAACTGTGCTAACCAGTGTGCAACTGTGCTGCCGAAATCACAGGGGATCTCACCTCCACTGCAGCGGGTTGCTCTGTAGGGTTCAATTGACTGGTCAAGCTGTTGGTTGGTTTAAGGAGGAACTTCCATTCCATCAGGGGAGGAAGTCCAATCTTAGAGAGCCGCTAGTGAATTAAATGGCCAATGGCCAGCATCGTTCTGGTCCCTGTCACACCACCTCCTCCAATCCACAACAACAATAATAATATTTTTTGTCACAAGTAGGCTTACATTAACACTGCAATGAAGTTACTGTGAAAAGCCCCTAGTCGCCACATTCCGGCGCCTGTTCGCGTACACAGAGGAAGAATTCAGAATGTCCAAATTATCTAACAGCATGTAGTTGGGTACTTGTGGGAGGAAACTGGAGCACACAGAGGAAACCCACGCAGACACAGGGAGAATGTGCAGACTCCGCACAGACAGTGACCCAAGCCTGGAATCGAACCTGGGACCCTGCAGCTGTGAGGCAATAGTGCTACCCACTGTGCTACTGTGACGCCCAAGGAGCCAATGCTGGAGTTTAAGGTAAGTTGAGATGGCGGGGGGGTGGTGCAGGGATGTTACCAGGTCCCAGACTGGCAGACCCCAATAAAGGGGACTGGGGGAGTGGGTGGCAAACTCTAACTGGTCCAGGTGTCCTGTTAAGAAAGAAACCACCACTATCAGCTTGCACAGTGAAAGCTGCTGGAATGGGTACTTGGCGTGGGCATTACCTGCCACTGAAAAAGTGGGATGAGTGGGTTGGTAGTGGGCACAGTACTCATGGCATTTGGTCCCTCCCTCTGCCACACACACAGAGTTAGAAATCAAATTACCAAAAGGAATAGTGGCAGATAAAGAGAAATAATAATACAAATTTTTAAAGGATATGGATTTAGGATTAGATTAATTAGTATGTGAGGATGATCATACGTAGTATATTTATCAGTATAAACCAGTTATGTCAAATGGTCTGTTTAACTTTAAGTCAATTCCATGTAGATTGTTGTGTGGAAGCTCTGTGTGTTCATCCAGTATAAGAGTTAGAGGACATGCATACATTCAGCAACTTCCTGTGGGATGCAACTTAAAGGAGCTATTTCACACCAGTTCAAGGAATGGACTGTCAATGGGTTTACTGAATATACACTTGACGAAGTATTTGGAAAAGACATTGATAATTTCCTGATTTAACACATAGTAGAGACCTGGCACTATATCACCCCTAAAATTATTCCGCCAACGTGGCAAGATCAGATGGACTTTAAAATAGTTTTGAAATACACATTTAACTATTTTATTTCAAACATGTGAAATGTTTGGAACAAAATGCCAGAGGGCTTAGTAAAAACTAGAATGTTACTACGGTTTGCAACCATTATTTTGCGATGTGCCTTTCACCTGTGTAAAGTATTCTTCAAGCAAGCAGTCAACCCAAGGATCAGCCACCTCTGTTGGCCGCACTTCATTGGAAATATCACAGCACTTGATAAGAAGCATTTTCAGCTGGGAAAAAGGAGGAACATTGTTTTTTTTAAGTGAGCACATGCATTTCTGCTTTGTCACAATCTGAAACAACTAACCTTCAACAGTCTTTCCCTTCTGGCAATTTTCAGCTTTCCAACCTCTCCTTAGGCCCAGTTGGCCCCAGAAGCACAGAATGTTTAAGTTATTCTCAAAGGGTCAAGCATTGATAATTAAGCCATATTTTTACCTGGACCCAGTTGAGGCCTTCTCCTGTTGCTCAATTACTGAGCATTGGGAAGACCATAAATGCAGAACATCCTAGCTTAGAAATTCCCTCCTACATCTCTAATAACACAGCCCCCAAATAGACCCAGACAGAAATTCATGGACAGTATATTCCAGGCCCATCAATGTTTCATCTAATCTGCAACACTTTGGGTTGACTGACTCCGGGGACTATGCCAAGGGGCCTGCAGACATTTTGTGGCCAGTAACCCTTAATTTGCAGTCTAAAATGGGTCATGCATTAATCTGAGTGTTAGTTTTACTTACACTTATAATGTGTTCTTCGTTTAAGAAGTCAAAAGTGGCAACTTTAGGTTTGAATGTGTCCAGTATCTCTCCATGTCGAGCCATGTCTGTCGCCAGGATCAGTGTAATAATTCCCTGTAGAAAAGGCAGGAGAGTGGGCAGTGAATATTAGAAAGCACATGTCTGGCCACCAACAATCATGTGATAATTAAGAGCCTCAGTTGCAGTCAGTCATTTATGGCAGTGTTCTTCAAACTTTTTTTCCGGGGACCCATTTTTACCAACCGGCCAACCTTCGGGACCCAACCCGGCCGACCTTTGCGACCCACACCGGCCGACCTGCGCGACCCACCATTTTCTCTTACCTTGTTTGCTGCTGACAAAAATGGAGGAAATGGTTTTGGGTCCCTTCGGCCCTCGTACACGCTCCTCCAATGGAACCTGTTGGATGAAGGTGAAGCCTTCTGTTGTCGGAAAGTATGGAGTCTCCATCTGTCCAAAGTTCTGAATTATTTTCCTGTAAAATTTTATCAAATTAAAACCCCCCCTGAACTTGTAAAAAAAATAAAAAATAAAATGAGTGAAGTAAATGAAAAAAAATGAATAAAACCCCCCCGACTTTGAAGAACACTGATTTATGGGGAAAGGGTGAGCAGGAACATCGGAATATCGAACCAGGTGTAGGGCATTCGACTTTTCAAGCCTGTTGTGCCATTAATTAAGTCGTTTCTGCTCTCTACCTCTACTCCAGTGTTCTTCAAAGTCGGGGGTGCGACCTGCGGGTGGGTGTCAGGAGGATCGCGGAGCCGTTGTCCACAGCGCTCCCGATCGCGCAAATCCCCGGGCAGCAGCCGGCTGCAAGCAGCCGCAAACGTGTTAAAAAAAAGATTTCCCCGCATTGCACATGCGTGCCGATAATCGGGCACGCATACGCAGTGCGGCCGCTATTTTTTTTAAACGGTTCCAGCTTTTTGTTTTACAAGTTCTGTCATGGTTTTTATTCATTTATTTTATTCGTTTAATTTTTATTTTTTCATTTATTTTATTCATTTTATTTTTTTTACAACTTCGGGGAATGAGCGTGTATGAGGGCCAAAGGGGCCCAAAACCATTTCATCCAATTTTGCCAGCAGCAAACAAGGTAAGAGAAAATGGTGGGTCGTGCAGGTCGGCCGGCATGGGTCGTGAAGGTCGGCTGGGTTGGGAATGGAAGGTTGGCTGGTTGGTAAAAATGGGTCCCCAGAAAAAAAGTTTGAAGAACACTGCTCTACACCATGTGTACATCTTTCATCCATATCACTCAGCATCCTCCTGTTACAGAGTCATTTTGAGTACAGACCATATCTTAGACCAAGTTGAGCTTTGCTCAGACAGTTTGGTTCAGTCATATAACACTTGGCTCCGAGTCAGAATATTGTATGTTCAACCAGCATTTCAGGTTCAAAAGTTCCCGTTCACTTTTTCAGAGAAGAGAAGTGAGTTAGAACATAGAACATAGAACAGTACAGCACAGAACAGGCCCTTCGGCCCTCGATGTTGTATACAAGTTGAGTACCTATATTAAAAGGAGAGTGTAGGAAATCTTACAGAATTCCGGCCAGCGTTCATCTCTCAACTAAAATCAACATAAATTCACTCATCTCATTGCTGCTTGCAGAGAAATTAATTGCTTACAAAAGTAATTGGCTGTGAACTGCTCGGAGACACCCTGAGGTTATCAAATTCAATGCAAGTCTTTTCTTTTGCTTTGAGAATTGACTTGAAACAGGACATCAATGTACACCCATGGGTGCCCTTCCCTTCTGAGGTGGAGGACACTTTGATTTCCTTGTAGGGAAATTGGGTTGTTGCGGGGAGGTGGGGGGGGGGTCCAGAGGTCGTGGTGGGGGCCACGTGATTGGGGCGGCGGCCGAGTTTGTTCGTGCAGGAAATGGGACTGAGTGCGTCGGCGGCAGGACATTCCTCGCTGAGGCCCCAAAATGAAGCAGAGTCCCGTCTGATAGTGGGGTCATTCTCGGCGCTGCCTGCACCGGGAAACACCCGTCTAAACGCACGCAACACAGGACTCTGTTTCATTTCTGTTTGATCGCACCCACTGATCTAATAATAATAATCTTTATTAGTGTCACAAGTAAGCTTTCATTAACACTGCTATGAAGTTACATTGAAAATCCCCTAGTTACCACCCTACGGCACCTGCTCGGGTACACTGAGGAAGAATTCATAATGTCCAATTCACCGAACAAGCACGTATTTTGGGACTTGTGGGAGGAAACCAGAGCACCCGGAGGAAACCCACGCAGACACAGGGAGAACATGCAGACAGTGACCCGAGCCGGGAATCAAACCCGGGTCCTTGGTGCTGTGAAGCAACAGTGCCAACCACTATGCTACCGTGCTCGAGACCAGGATTCCACATTGCGCCAGACCACATTATCTAGAACAAGTGCACAGTATCAGACTGATTTAGAACTAATAATTACACTGTTCAATATTACTCTTATCTAGAACACAACAACATCTAGTGTCCCGTGTTTCACAGGACATTAACAAAACAATATTTAGACAGTACATACTGTATTGTAAATACTGTGTTGTATACAAGTTGAGTACCTATATTAAAAGGAGAGTGTAGGAAATTAGCAAGTTTTTAAAAAGTAAATAAAGACAGGATAAACCAAACGGATTTGATAAAGAAAAGTGGAGTGTGCTGCCCCACATTTCACTGAGTCCGAGCAAGTATTGCTGAAAAAGGACACTTTGCAAAAATGGCAGTTTAAGGGAAAAAACACAATTTATACTCTATGGGAAGAGAATGCTGGTGGATTGGCAAGTGGTCTCTGATTGGTAGAAGTGTTGCCACCGTGTTGATGGTGACTGACAGATAACTGCCAAGTTTTGCATTCTCCAAGCCACTCACCACCGTGACTTGAAAATATATCGCCGTTCATTCACGGTCGTTGGGTCAAAATCCGGGAAATCCCTACCAAACAGTTCATTACCACCTTCTCAAGAATAATTAGGGATAGGCAATAAATGCAGGCCTAGCCAATGATGTTTATATCCATATAAATGAATTTTTAAAAATGTTATTTTACATCGTATCATAAGCAATGCAGACATTGGGAACATGCAGTGAACAAACTTAATTTAAAAAGTAATAATTGATTCAAGTAACTGATGAATGTTCAGCAACTAAATAATGAAAAAGTCATGAAGTGAATTCCAGGTGTGTGGAAACACATTGAATGAAACTTAGTAATATTATGTAAAAAGGAACTGGAAATGAGAGATTGCATCGGAGGGTTTACAAAAAGTGAGCTCATCTGACGCATTCAGATGCTGCTGGGGCTGCTGTAAGTTTCCAGTAAATGACATGACCACTGACCTGTCTAATCCGTTTGAAGATCTCCGGATCCACATTAGCGAAGATATTGCATTCTGGCTGAGAGAGAATCTGAAAGGCGACGGCACAGTGATGATTCTCCAGAGGGGAAATGTCGTTGTATCGGACAGCAAGCTCAGTGCGGGCATTAACCTGGTATCTGAACAACATTTGGAAAACAGACACCTCACTTAAGGTTTCACCATCTGTTTTGTAGGTTAGGTCTCAAACATAGTCTGAATGATCCAGGAATCCCCACAATCAGGAAACAATTCCAACACAGATTCCCCTAAGATTCACAGTGTCCAATCCACACATTGTCTCTGTCCAATACACTGTGCCACTCAGGTAACTCCCCATGCAGGAGTGAAGAGAAAAGTCAAAACTATAAAGGAGACTGACAATCTGCGTAAGATCAAGCAGATTGCAGCAGGTAAGGGCAGAACGTCCAACAACGGCAATTGGAAAACAGCAAAAGGTCACATTGGAGAAAATTAGTAAAAAGTAAAAATTAAAGGACAGCACAATGGTTAGCATTGATCCCTCATGGCGCCGAGGACCCGGGTTCGAACCCGGCCCCTGGTCACTGTCCATGTGGAGTTTGCACATTCTCCCTGCGCCTGCTTGGGTCTCTCACCCCCACAACCCAAAGATGTGCCCGGTAGGTGGATTGGCTGCACTAAATTGCCCCTTAATTGGAAAAAAAAAGTTAACGTTAGAAGTACTGCACATGAATGCATTTTTAACAAGATAGATGAATTAATGGCACGAAAAGGGTTTGATGAAGTATCCATTTCTGAGTTGTTGCAGCGTGATTGAAGTTGGGGAAGTAAATAATTCAGGGTATTTGACTTTTAGAAAAGACGGACAGAATGGAAAAAGGGAATGATGTTGCAGAAAAGGATACCATAAAAGAAAGGATCTGCGCTCAGAAAATAAGGAAGTAGAATCAGTATAGCTGGAGCTAAGAAGTCAAAAAAACATTGAAAATATTAGTGAGAGCAGTTTATGCACTCCCTAAAAGTAATCATAGCATTGGACTGAGTATAAATCAGGAACTTAGAGGAACATGTAATAAGGAGACTTAAAGATCCTGGGGGACACATAAACTGGGCAAACTAAATTAGCAGAAATGCTCAGAGGAAGAGGTCATGGGCTATTTTTGAGACAAGTTTATTTTTTAAAAAGTTCCAGAAAATCAGGTGTTTTAGATCTAATATAATGTAATGAAGGCAGGGTTAATTACTGATCTGATAGTAAATAATCCCCTGGAGAAGAGTGACCATAATATGACAGGCTTTTATATTAACATGGAGAGTAATGTGGTTAATTCTGAAACTGGGCCTTAAATTGAAACAAAGTCAGTTATGAGCAGCCAGTTGTTGGAAGTAGATTGCGAAATTAAGTCATGGCGGTAAATAAGAATTCAATCATTTAAACAAAACAATTAATCATTCTTAACGAATGTACATTTCTTTCAGGAGTAAAAACTCCAGTGGAAAAGTAGGACAGCTAACCTGAGAAGTTAAGAATAATGGTACCTTAAAAAGAGCATTACGATGTTGGCAAGACTGAGGATTTTGTAAAAAAGCAAAGGAAAGCCAAGAAAGTGATTGAAAAAAAAGCAGAAAATAGAATGGAGCAAATTAACAAGAAATACAAAAAACTGGGATGCACTTTTACAAGGATGTAAAAAGGAAGATGTTAGTGAAAGTAAATGTAAAGAAATATTTTACATTGGTCTTCACACTAAAAGACACAAATGACATATTGGAAGTTTCAGTGAGAAGGAGGAAAATAATTAATATTACTAATGAAAAAGGAGAAATTAACGGGACTAAAAGCTTATGGACCTGATTGCATACATCCTGGCATTTTAAATGAGTTAGCTGTATAGAATGGAAATGCATTGGTTTAAATCTTCTAGAATTTACAACATTTTGAACAAAACAGGCCCAGCTAACCTGTCACAAGCAATAGTGAAAATGCTTCTGTTGCCCTGTTTCTAATAAGAAAATCACAATATGATTAGGCAGATTCAAAATGGTTTTGTGAAAGGAATATCATGTTTCACAAATCTATTAGAGATTTTCAACGCTGTAATCAGCAGGGTAGATAAGGGGTAAATCTGTAGATATGTAATGTATTTGGACAGAATGCAGAAAAAGAATAAACAGGACATTTTCAGGCTCTTGGGGGTGAAGAGTAGATTGCTGAAACAATCATTGTTGGGCCTCAGCTATTTATAATCCATATCAATGACTTAGCTAAGGTGACCAAGTGCATTATATCTAAGTCTGCTGATGATACAAAGCTCAATGGGAAAGTAAGCTGTTCGGAGAATTCAAAGAACCTGCAATATGATTAGGCAGATGGATTGTAATGTGGAGAAATGTGAAATTATCCTTCCTTGTAGGAAGAATGGAAAAAGAGAAAGCCAAGATGCTAGTTAGTGTTTGTATACAGATAATGTTTGTATGCAGGGGGTGTTGGGTGTCCTTGTACACGAATCACAGAAAATTAATGGGCAGGTATCTCAAGCAACTAGGAAGGCAAGAGGTATGTTCACCTTTATTGCAAGGGGACTGGAGGACAAGTGTAAAGAAATCTTGCTTCAAATACGTAGGGCTTTGGTTAAGTCACACATGGAACAGTGTGTGCAGTTTTGGTCTCCTTCCCCAAGATTGATTCCTGGGATGAGCTGGCTATCCTGTGAGGAAAGATTTATGGCGGGATGCTCCATCCCGCCGTATTTCTACCTGACCCCACTGGCGGGATGCTCCGTTCCACCGACCGGTCAATAGGGTTTCCCATTGTGGGACAGCCCCATGCCGTCGGGAAACTCCTGGGTTCCCAGCAAAATGGAGCATCCCACCAACGGAGAATCCCGCCCGCGTTTTGGAGTTTTGAAGAATGAGAGGTGATCTCATTTAAACTTCTAAAAGTCCTCGAGGCTTTGACAGGGTAAAACTGTGTCCCCCTGACGGGAGAGGACTAGGGTTCCTAGTCTCAGGGTAAGGGTAGGCCAGTAACATGAGGAGACATTCCTTCCCTTAAAAGGTTGTGAATCTTTGGAATTATCCATCTTCAGAGGTTGCGGATGCTCAGCTGTTGGGTAGATTCAAATTGTAGATTTTTGAACTCTAAAGAAATCAGAGGATATGGGAATAGGGCAGGTTGAATGGCCTCCTTATGCACTGTGAATTCTATGACTCTATGATTCAGTAATGACCCTATTGAACGGCATAGAAGGCGCGAAGGCCCAATCCTGTCCATTTTTCTCGTATTAATTTGTGTGCAATAGGCACAGCTCCCCGTGAAATGCACCATATAGTAGGCACAGACTTCCCCGTGTAATGCACCTTGCAGTACCCTCAGACCCTCCCATGCAATGCGCTGTGCAACAGACACAGCAGCCCCAAACACGACTTTCAGTAGGCATAGCCCCCCAATAAAATGCACCGTGCAATAGACACAGCTCCCCGTGTGACAGACTGTGCAATAGTCACAATTCTCGGGTTAACATGCCGTGCAGTAGGCACAGCTCCCTATGTAACACATCACGCAGTGGGCACAACTCCCTTTGCAACGCGCTGTTCAGTAGAATCATAGAATTAACAATGCAGAAAGAGGCCATTTGGCCCATCGAGTCTATGCTGGCCCATGAGAGAGCACTGTACCTAAGCCCACACCTCCACCCTGCAACACAACACCCCCCCCCCCTCCCCCCCCGCCTAACTTTTGGACACTACGGGGCAATTTAGCGTGATCAACCCACCTAACCTGCAGATCTTTGGACTGCGAGAGCAAATTGGAGCACCCAGAGGAAACCCACGCAGATACGGGGAGAACGTGTAGACTCCGCACAGACAGTGACCCACGCAGGGAAACGAACCCGGGTCCCTGGCACTGTGACTCAACAGTGCTAACCACTGTGCTACCATACCGCCCAACTCACCATAAAATGCGCCATACAGTAGGCACAATTCCCTATGTAACGTGTCGTGCAAAAGGCACAACTCACCATTAATTACGACGTGCTGGAGACACAACTCCCTGTGTAACGTGCCGCGCAGTAGGCACAGCTCCCCTTGCTCCGAGACATGCAGTAGGTACAGCTCCCCATGTAATGTGCCATGCTGTAGGCACAACTCCCCACGTTACGCACCATGAAGTAGGCACAGCTTCCCATCTAACAAATCGTGCAGTAGGCACAATATCCCATCTTTTTTTTTTTTTTAAATAATTTTTATTGAATTTTTCAAAATACAAACATTTTAACCCCCCCTACATTTACATTTGAATTATAACAAAACAAAGTCAAACCCCCTACTTAACAAGAAAAAGAAAAAAAAATCCCCCCCCCCCCCCCCCCGCGCGTCCCCCCCCCCCCCCCCCCCCCCCCCCCCCCCCCCCCCCCGCCGGCGAACCGACAGTCAGACCAACTTATCATTTCTAGCAGCGTCCTCGGGCAGGCCTTGCCCGTGCCACCGCCGCTACCGTACTTCCTTCGTCGTTGTCCCCCCTCCCTCCCCCCCTCCCGCCCTCCCCTCCCCTCCCGGGTTGCTGCTGTCATGGCCTCAGTTTCTATCTCTGATCCAAGAGGTCTAGGAAGGGTTGCCATCGCCTGGAAAACCCCTGCACCGACCCTCTCAGGGCGAATTTGATCCTTTCCAGTTGGATGAAGTTTGCCATGTCGTTTAACCAGGTGTTAACACTCGGAGGCCTTTCGTCCCTCCACTGAATCAGGATCCTCCTCCGAGCCACCAAGGACGCAAAGGCTAATATTCCAGCCTCCCTCGCCTCCTGTACCCCCGGTTCCACCCCAACCCCGAAGATCGCAAGTCCCCATCCTGGCTTGACCCTGGACCCCACCACTCTCGACACCGTCCCTGCCACCCCCTTCCAGAACTCCTCCAGTGCCGGACATGCCCAAAACATATGTGCATGATTCGCAGGGCTTCCCGAACATCTAATACACCTGTCTTCACCCCCGAAAAACCGACTCATCCTTGTCCCCGTCATGTGGGCTCTATGCAGTACCTTAAATTGAATGAGACTTAGTCTCGCACATGACAACGACGAGTTGACCCTCTCCAGGGCGTCTGCCCATGTCCCGTCCTCTATCTGTTCCCCCAGCTCTAACTCCCACTTATCTTTCAGCTCCTCTACTGGTACCTCCTCCACCTCCTGCATAATCTTATAGATGTCCGAGATCTTCCCCTCCCCGACCCAGACCCCTGATAGCACCCTATCACTCACCCCCCTGTCGGGGAGCGCGGGGAACCCCGCTACCTGTCGTCTGGCAAATGCCTTCACTTGGAGGTACCTGAACGTGTTCCCCGGGGGGAGCCCAAATTTCTCCTCCAGCTCTCCCAGGCTCGCAAACCTCCCCTCTATAAACAAGTCCCTCAGTTGTCTAATACCCGCCCTCTGCCAGCTCTGGAATCCCCCTCCTGTGTTTCCCAGCGCAAATCTGTGGTTCCCTCTTAGTGGTGCCCCTATCAGACCTCCCACTTCCCCCCTGTGTCGCCTCCACTGCCCCCAGATCTTGAGGGTGGCCGCCACCACCGGGCTCGTGGTATACCTCGTGGGAGGGAGCGGCCATGGTGCCGTTACCAGTGCCCCTAAGCTTATGTTGCCGCAGGACGCCCTCTCCATGCGCTTCCAGGCTGCCCCCTCCCCTTCCATCATCCACTTTCGTACCATCGATGTATTTGCCGCCCAGTAATATCCTGAAAGGTTGGGTAACGCCAGCCCTCCACTATCCCTACTCCGCTCCAAAAAGACCCTTCTAACTCTCGGGGTGCCATGTGCCCACACATACCCCATGATACTACTCGTTACCTTCTTGAAAAAGGCCCTGGGGAGGAAGATGGGCAGACACTGGAACAAAAACAAGAACCTCGGGAGGACCGTCATTTTAACTGACTGCACCCTCCCTGCCAGCGACAGCGGCACCATGTCCCACCTCTTAAACTCCTCCTCCATCTGCTCCACCAGTCTGGAAAAGTTCAACTTGTGTAGGGTCCCCCAGTTCTTTGCCACCTGCACCCCCAAATACCTAAAACTTTTAACTGCTCTTTTGAAGGGGAGCCTCCCAATTCCCTCCCCTTGGTCTCCCGGGTGTATTACAAAGACCTCACTTTTCCCCAGATTTAATTTATATCCCGAAAAGTCCCCGAACTCCGCTAGTATCCCCATTACCTCCGGCATTCCCCCCTCCGGGTCTGCCACATACAACAACAAATCATCCGCATAGAGCGAGACCCGATGTTCCTCCCCTCCCCTTGTCAGTCCTCTCCACCCCCCTGAACCCCTCAGTGCCATCGCCAACGGCTCAATCGCTAATGCAAAGAGTAAGGGAGATAGGGGACATCCCTGCCTAGTACCTCGATGGAGCCCAAAATATTCTGACCTCCTCCCGTTTGTTACCACACTTGCCATCGGAGCTGAATAGAGCAGTTTTACCCACTTGATAAATCCCTCCCCAAACCCAAACCTTTCCAACGTCTCCCACAAGTATTCCCACTCCACCCTGTCAAATGCCTTCTCCGCGTCCAGCGCTACCACTATCTCCGCCTCCCCTTCCACTGCTGGCATCATAATCACATTTAACAATCTCCGGACATTTGTGTTAAGTTGGCGTCCCTTCACGAACCCCGTCTGGTCTTCATGGACTACCCCTGGCACACAGTCCTCTATCCTGGTTGCCAGGACCTTTGCTAACAGCTTGGCATCTACATTTAAGAGGGA
This sequence comes from Scyliorhinus canicula, assembly GCF_902713615.1. NCBI lineage: Eukaryota > Metazoa > Chordata > Chondrichthyes > Carcharhiniformes > Scyliorhinidae > Scyliorhinus > Scyliorhinus canicula. The sequence continues at coordinate 68,830,684 of NC_052164.1, read as the reverse complement.
GATAGGCCTGTAGGACCCGCACTGGACCGGGTCCTTGTCCCGCTTCAAAATCAAGGAGATCAGGGCCTGCGACATTGTTGGAGGCAGAACCCCCCCCTCGCGCGCCTCATTGAAGGCTCGCACCAGCACTGGACCCACCAAGTCCACAAATTTCCTGTAAAACTCTACCGGGAACCCATCCGGCCCCGGCGCCTTCCCCGCCTGCATCTGGCCTATCCCTTTAATTAGCTCCTGCAGCTCTATCGGCGCCCCCAACCCTTCCACCAGCTCCTCCTGTACCTTTGGGAACCCCAATTTGTCGAGAAAGTTCTTCATTCCCCCTCTCCTCTTCGGCGGTTCAGACCTATACAATTCCCTATAGAAGTCCCTAAAGACCCTATTCACCTCTTGCCCCTTCTGCACTACATCCCCACCCCTCTCTCTCACTCCCCCAATCTCTCTGGCTGCATCTCGCTTACGAAGCTGGTGCGCCAGCATCCTGCTCGCCTTTTCCCCGTACTCATACGCCGCACCCTGCGCCCTTCTCCACTGCATTTCCGCCTTCCTAGTGGTCAGTAGGTCGAACCTGGCCTGCAAGCTACGCCGCTCCCTTAATAGCCCCTCCTCTGGCGCCGCCGCATATTTCCTATCTACTTCTAGGAGCTCCCCCACCAGCCTCTCCCTTTCCTGCCTCTCCTTCCTCTCTCTGTGTGCCCTTATGGAGATCAGCTCTCCTCTAATCACTGCTTTCAAGGCCTCCCAGACCGTCCCCACCTGCACCTCACCTGTGTCATTCGTACCCAGATAGTTCTCAATGCCCGTTCTCACCCTTCTGCACACCTCTTCGTCCGCCAACAGCCCTACATCCAGGCGCCACAACGGGCGTTGGTCCCGCGCCTCCCCCATGTCCACGTCCACCCAATGTGGTGCATGGTCCGATATCGCAATGGCCGAGTACTCCGTGTCCTGCACTCTCGGTATCAGCCCCCTGTTCAATACGAAAAAATCGATCCTAGAGTACACTCTGTGGACGTGGGAGAAAAAAGAATACTCCCTCGCCCTAGGCCTACCAAATCTCCATGGGTCTACCCCTCCCATCTGCTCCATGAACCCCCTTAACACCTCTGCCGCTGCCGGCCTCCTATTCGTCCTGGAACTCGATCTATCCAGCCCAGGGTCTAACACCGTATTAAAGTCCCCTCCCATGATCAGGCCCCCTGCCTCCAGTCCCGGGATGAGGCCCAGCAGGCGCCTCATAAAACCCGCGTCGTCCCAGTTCGGGGCATACACATTTACCAGTACCACACTCTCTCCCTGCAGCCTACCCCTCACCATCACGTACCTGCCCTCCTTGTCTGCCACCACCTCTGCCGCCACAAACGACACTCTCTTTCCCACCAAAATCGCCACCCCCCGGTTCTTGATATCCAAGCCTGAGTGGAACACCTGTCCCACCCACCCCCTTCTCAGGCGGACCTGATCTGCTACCCTCAAATGAGTCTCCTGCAGCATTGCTACATCAGCCTTCAGTCCCTTCAGGTGTGAGAAGACCCTTGATCTTTTGACCGGCCCATTCAGCCCCCTTACGTTCCACGTGATCAATCGGGTCGCAGAGCGACCCGTCCCTACTCCCTGTCGATTAGCCATGTCTTGTCCCTTGCTCGCCCCGGGTCATCCCTTCTTTTCTGACCCGCTTCCCATCGCGATGGCCCCCCCCCCCCCCCCCCACCCCCCCCGGCTCTCCCCTTCTCGTCCCTGGTCTTTCTAGCAGCAACCCGGTGTCCCCCCCCAGTCCCCCCCCCCTTTCCCCCCCCCCCCCCCCCCCTGGCTAGGACCCCTCCTAGCCGCGATGTACCCCACATCGTACTCCCGAGAGTCAGCTGGTCTCCGCTGACCCGGCTGCTCCTGCCATATTCCGACTCCTCCCGGTTCACCCCATCTGCGCCCGTGAAAGATCCCCTTAAAACCCCCGAGAAAGACCCGCATAGTCAACCCGCTCCCCCCCGTCCCGTCTCCCCAACTTAACGATATAAATACAAATACCCAATGGCAACTAAATACATAAATACTTAACTACATACTTAAATAACAAAATAATTAACTAACTATCAACTAACAGTGTGCCCAACCATCACCCTCCATCAAACAGTATAAATAACCGCAGATAACCATAACCCGAAAAGAAAAAAAAGAACAAAAAAACCCCCCCAAGCACCCAAAGAAAAAGGGTAAGAGGGGTAAATAACTAAGGGAAATTGGAAACGGGAAAAAACACCCCATAAGAAGCCAACGACCCACAATAGAGATTTCAACAGTACAAATATACAGAAACACCCAACAACTCGAAACCTTCAAAATATTCAGAAAAGTCAACCGTTCGAGAAAAAACACCCCAAACACTCCACGAAACTGTTACCCAGTTCCGACCTGGCCTGAAAAAGAAAAGGGCCACTTGCACAATCCAGAGTCCCCCGGCGGCTACGACCGCCGGTGCTCCCAGGTTTTAGTTCGTGTCCAACTTTTCCTCTTGTACAAAGGTCCAGGCCTCCTCTGGGGACTCGAAATAATGATGTTGGTCCTTGTAGGTGACCCACAAGCGCGCCGGTTGCAACATTCCAAATTTGATCTTTTTCGCGTGTAGCACCGCCTTTGTCCGGTTGTACCGGGCCCGCCGCTTTGCCACCTCCGCACTCCAGTCCTGGTACACCCTTACCGTCGAGTTCTGCCACTTGCTGCTTTTCTCCCTTTTAGCCCACCTCAGGACTTTCTCTCGATCACTTAGCCGCTGGAACCGCACCAGCACCGCCCTCGGGGGCTCGTTTGCCCTAGGCCTCCTGGCCATGACCCGGTATGCCTCTTCCAATTCCAGGGGCGCCGGACCGGCCCCTTCCCCCATCAGGGAGCTCAACATCTCCGCCACATATCCCAGGAGATCCGACCCCTCCAGGCCTTCTTCCAGGCCCAGGATCCTCAAATTTTTCCTCCTCATCCGAGTGTCCAGCTCCTCGAAGCGGCTCTGCCACTTCATGTGGAGTGCCTCGTGCACCTCCACCTTTGCCCCGATGACTGTGGCCTCCTCCTCCCTCGCGGCCATCTCCTGCTGCAGATCTTTAATCGACGCCTCTTGGATCGCCTGGGCTCCCACCAACCTGGTGGCCGTCGCGTTCATGGACTCTAAGAGTTCCACTTTCATCTCCGTGAAAAAACGGAGGAGAGCGGCCTGCTGCTCCTCCGCCCATTTCTTCCACTCCTCCGGTGCACCGCCGGCCGCCATTTTGATTTTCTTCCCCCGCTTTTTTTGGGGAGCTGCTGCCGTTTTTCTTGCCGCTCCACTCCGGGTACCGACCATAAAATCGGTCTAGTTCTCCTCAGGGGACCTTCCCCCACCGGGATTCGTTTTTTCAGCGCCGTTGGGGCCCTCCAATTGGCCCAAAAACACCTTTGTTGCAGGAGCTTCCAAATGTGCGGCTTAGCTAGTCATAGCCGCAACCGGAAGTCTCACAATATCCCATCTAACGCACCTTGCATAAGGCAAAACCCCCCATAAAATGCGCCATGCAGTAGCCAAAACTCCCCATAGAATGAACCATGCAGTAGGCACAACTCTCCGTCTAACGCACTGTGCTGTAGACAATACTCCCCATAAAATGCGCCATTCGATAGGCACAACTCCCCATAAAATGCGGCGTGGAACATGAACAACTCCCCGTAAAAGTAACTACAGTAGGCACAACTCACCATAAAATGCGGCGTGGAACATGAACAACTCCCCGTAAAAGTAACTACAGTAGGCACAACTCACCATAAAATGCGGAGTGCAATAGGCACAACTCCCCGTGTAACGCTCCGTGCAATAGGCACAACTCCCCGTGTAACACGCCGTGCAATAGGCACAACGCCCCATGTAACGCGCTGTTCAATAGGCACAACTCCCTTGTAATGCACTGTGCAATCGGCACAACTCACCGTGTAACACGCCGTGCAATAGGCACAGCTCCCTGTGTAACACGCCATGCAATAGGCACAAATCCCCATGCATCGCGCCGTGGAGTAGGCAAAGATCCCCATTAAATGCGCCATGTAATAGGCAGAGCTCCCAGTGTAACACGCTGTGCAGTAGGTGCAGCTCCCCATGTAACATACCGTCCAGTAGGCACAACTCCGCGTGTAACACGGCGTTCAAAGGCACAGCTCCCCATGTAACATACCGTCCAGTAGGCACAACTCCGCGTGTAACACGGCGTTCAAAGGCACAGCTCCCCATGTAGTGCGCTGTGTAGTAGAAACAACTCCCCGTCTAAGGCGCTGTGTAATAGGCACAGCACCCCATGTAATATGCCGTGCAATAGGCACAGCACCCCATGTAATATGCCGTGCAATAGGCACAGCACCCCATGTAATATGCCGTGCAATAGGCACAGCACCCCATGTAATATGCCGTGCAATAGGCACAACTCCCCGTGTAACGCACCATGCAGCAGGCACAGCTCCCCGTGTAACGCACCATGCAGCAGGCACAGCTCCTCGTGTAACACACATGCAATAGGCACATCTACCCGTATAATGCGCCGCGCAGTAGGCACAGCTCCCCATGTAACACAGCGGGCAGTTTCAGATTGTTATTTTACAATCATACTCACGCATTATTATATCCAGGATGATCCAGGTCATGGCAGATGGCTCCAGTCATCAATATCACCAAGTCTGTCAAACTCAGTTTCTCCTGTTCATGTGCAATGAAAACAAATGTGATACATTTACTGGTTGGTATAGAAAATTAGGAGGAGCCTATTTTTTCATCTCTGAAGGCTGGGTCCAGTTCCAGCTCCAAACACAGGGATTGAAGTGTTGTTTCGTCTCTCACGCTGTACCACAAGCTGATGAGGTGGTTTAAACTGCTGGTACAATCAAAGCACAGACAGCAACATTGATGCAAAAGGAATATGCATTCCACTGGCCACAAGCGCCACACTGACCACCGTGCATAGCCACTCAAAATCTGTACTTGTAACTGTGTTGCTGACTGCAGATCTCTCTGATATTGAGGAAAGTCAACGTATGTCAACACAGGCAGACAACCAAAGGCCACCCATAGCTTGAAACATATACCAAACATAATCTTTACTCTGAGCTTGTGACCAGGAAAGAAGAAATGCAATTACGGATATGGTCATGATCGTATTTAACCTGGGCCTCAATTCGTCACATACCTGAAGGTTGCACAGGTGTATCATGCCGTACATCATCTGTGTCACACAGAAACAGTGTCGGAAATTGTGGAAAGGATTATTCCGGTAGTTCTCCTGAATGCTGAGCTGGATGCACAATATAAAAAGGGGTCTAATTAGTACAAGTGGTATTTTGTCAAGAATTCTCCTGTCCTATAAATCTAGATCCTTTGCGAGATGTATGCTTCCGCCAAGTACTGCTGCTCTGGCACCACATGGTTATCCTGAAGTCTGTACTTCTGAGTCCGGACTGTTAGCAAGGGGTCTGTGAGGGAGGGAGGTCAAGGAGAAAGATAAAGAATTTAGGGTGGGCTTGTCAGACAGAGTCACGAATGACAGCCAACAAGGCAGTTAAACAAAGAGAAAGAGGTGCACAGCTACTAGACACTGCAAAAAGTGTTGGGTGAAAACAAATTGCCCTAAAGAGATGCAGAGACCGGCAAATGAGGGACAAAAACCAGAAAGAAACAGGTCAGTGGGCATGTCTGTGTGGGTTTCCACCGGGTGCTCCGGTTTCCTCCCACAAGTCCTGAAAGACGTGCCTGGGGGCAGCATGGTAGCACACGTGACTAGCACTGTGGCTTCACAGTGCCAGGGTCCCAGGTTCGATTCCCCGCTGGGTCATTGTCTGTGCAGAGTCTGCACGTTCTCCCCGTGTCTGTGTGGGTTTCCTCCGCATGCTCCGGTTTCCTCCCACAGTCCAAAGACGTGCAGGTTAGGTGGATTGGCCATGCTAAATTGCCCTTAATGTCCAAAAAAAGGTTAGATGAGGTTATCGGGTTATGGGGATAGGGTGAAAGTGCGGGCTTAAGTGGGTTGGTGCAGACTCGATGGGCAGAATGGCCTCCTTCTGCACTGTATGTTCTATGTATTACTATCTATGCAGGTGAATTGGACATTCTGAATTCTCCCTCAGTATACCCAAACAGGCGTTGGAATGTGGCGACTAGGGGATTTTCACAGTGACTTCATTGCAGTGTGTTAATGTAAGCCTACTTGTGACAATAACAAAGATTATTATTATTATTGTTCTTTATACCCATTTGGAAACAAATGGTCTCATTAGCGATAGACAGCATGATTCTGTGAAGGGGAGGTCGTGCCTCACTATCTTGATCGAGGTTTTTGAGGAGGTGACAAAGATGATTGATGAGGGGAGGGCAGTGGATGTTGTTTACATGGACTTCAGTAAAGCCTTTTACAAGGTGCCTCATGGCAGACAGATACAAAAGGTGAAGTCACACGGGATCTGGTCTGGAGGGTGCAGAGAGGCTGAATAGACTCGGACTGTTTTCTTTTGAAAAACATTTTTTTATTCTTCTTTTTCACATTTTCTCCCAAATCTACACCCAACAATAAACAATAGACTCGGGCTGTTTTCATTAGAACGGGCAATTGAGGGGTGACCTGCTAGAGGTCTGCAAGATTATGAGGGGCATGGATAGAGTGGATGGGCAGGCACTCTTTCCCTAGCTGGAGGAGTCAGTCACCAGGGGGCATAGGTTTAAGGCTCGTTGGGCAAAGTTTAGAGGCGATGTGCGAGGCCGTTTTTTTTTTACACAGATGCTGATAAGTGCCTGGAACGCATTGCCGGGGAGGTTGTGGCAGCAGATACATTAACGGCGTTCAAAAGGATAGGATGGGTATAGATGGCCCATTGGCCAAGGTTGTTAACATGACCAGTACAGGCTTGGAGGGCTGAAGGGCCTGTTCCTGTGCTGCATTGTTCTTTGTTCTTCAAAATGCAGGCAAACTCTGTCTGTTATAGCCCCCAGGGGGTGACACGATTAAACTCCCCGTGGGGCTCGTGGAGTACGAGCTCGCCCTCTGAGTGACGGAGGCTCAACAGCGGGCTCACTAATTCCCTGAGATAAAAACGAGCTCAAGAAGGCATCTCGGGATGGTCCCACCTGGGACCTGGACTGTTACTTTGTTATTGTGTTTCCTAGTGTGAGTAGGAAATAAACTATTCCTCATTGACTGCAATACTGTCTTCCTGATCTGTCAGGAGCATCTGTCTGACATTCTTTCTCTGTTTAGTTGATCAAACATCACTCGGCGAAGCGTGTTTACAATGGTTAACATTTGCTATCGGCTCCAACTGTGCAGTTGACAGCCTGAAATGATCCAGAACTGTCACTAGGTGGTCAATACAGAGATTGGGGGCTGCATTCTCCACACCCCGATGCCGAAATCACGTTTGGCGACAGGGCGGAGAATCCAGTTCGTACACAAAATCGGGGCAGGCACCGTTTCCGCTCTTCTCCGCCCCCCGAAAAGCGGTGTACTCAGGAAGAACGCTGCGCTGAGTATCCACCGCCTCAGGCCATTGCCCGAGGCCCGTCCCGCTATTCTCCGTCCCCGACCGGCCAAATTCCCAATGGCGTGGTTCCAATCTGGTCCTCCCATTCAGAACCTCGTGTGACTCAGTCCGGAGCCGCCACAGACGGGGGAGGGCTGATCGGTGGGCGGGGGGGGCTTCATTTGGGGTTGGGGGCAATATGTGCAGGCGGTCCGGGGCGAGTGAGCGGCCGATGCGGGGCACTATTTCGGCGGTCCAGGTCCGCGGGCGGAGTCCGCCATGGTGCACGGCATGGCCACTGCATGCGCATGCGCGGCCTCTGATCCAGAAGTGCGGGGGCCCGTATCGGCAGCTAGAGCTGCGAATTCTACAACAGCTGCCTGCTGGCCCCCTGCGATGCTGTGAATATGTGGCCTTTTGACGGCCGTTTTCCTGGCGTAAAAGACCACGGACGGGATTCTCTGATCCTGAGGCTAAGTGTTGATGCCGTCGGAAACGCCGTTGCGTTTCTCGACGGAGTCAACACGGCCCCAGGATCAGCAATTCTGGCCCCGACAGGGGGCCAGCAGGGCACTGGAGTGGCGCACTCCGCTCCAACTGCTGATCTGGCCGTGAAATGGGCGCCGGGGGATGTGCGCATGCGCAGTGGGTCTGGCGCGAACCCGCACACGCGCATTCCCACCGGCGTGATTTCCGCACATGCGCGTGGTGTCTCCCTTGTCCGCGCCGGCCCCGACACAACATGGCGCAGGAGTACAGGCGCCGGCACGGAAGAAAGGAGGCCGGGAGACAGAGAGGCCGGCCCACCTATCGGTGGGTCCTGATCACAGGCCAGGCCACATCAGAGGCACCCCCCCCTCCCCCCGGGGTCGGATACCCCCTCACAGGCCGCCCCCGGACCCTTCAACGTTGAGGTCTGCTGACTCAGAGCATGTTAGAACGGAGCCGGCGGGACTCGGGTTTCTTTTTTCCGGCCGCTGGGCCCATCCGGGCCGGAGAATCTCGGGGGGGGGGGGGGGGGGGGGTTGCGTAGAGCGGCCGCCGACCGGCGCTGTGCCGACCACGCCAGCCCCAATGGTGCCGATTTTCCGCTCTGCAGAGAATCTACCCGGCGCCGGGTCGGAGAATCCCGCCCCACAGTTTTCACAATGACGTGGGGGAGATAGTCCCAAAAACGGAGAATCCAGCACTGGGTCTTCCAGTGTGGCTTGAGCTTTAGGATTAGTTAGCTTCCTTGACGGGTTAAATGGTAAATGTGATACCCAGTGTGGCACATAGACAAATCGGGTTCTCGCAAGTAGCACACACTGACTGGTTAACTGAGGCTGGGATTCCTGTGAAATGGAACAGGAAATTCAGAAATGTGCCAGACATGGAAAAGTGCAGCTTAGCAGCTCGTGCGATGGACAACATATCTGACAATTCAGTACTCCCTCAAGTGTTGCACCAACCACCAGTCTAGATGGCAACTTAGCTCCCAGAGGTCTACACTGACTGACTCAGAGGTGAGAGAACTCTTGACTGAGCAAAGCTGATACCAGAAGGAGAATGGTTTTATTTGCAGCAGCCTATCAGTTCCGCCTCCCAGAGTTTTGATGCCTAATTGTGTCAAAGATCCCAAATATGGCCAGTTGAAGAGGAGGACTGTTATTTAAGTGGAATTGTTAGGGTGCATGCAGCAAACCTCTCCAGGCCTAAAACATCCAAATTCATAAAAATGGCAAAAGAACCAGAGGTGGGGATAAGATCAAGCATCAGATTAAGCCCAGGATGAGGTGCAATGCCTTTTCTTGTCAGGTTGGATCTTGCATGTCTCTGTGGAGACCATGAATTCGAGCAAGCAACGAGATGGACTAAGGATTTGCCCTGTCCGCTCTGCGCTTTGGCTTTGTAACTTGAAGAATATTTTTTTTTTAAAAATAGGTGGGAGATGAGGAGCAATTTATTGTCTAGATCTGGGACGCACAGCGTGAAATACTTTTAAAATGTAATTGTGAATATATCTGAAAAGAAAAAGTTTCCAAGGCTATGGGGAAGGAGACGAAGAGAGGACTAACCGGATTCTTCTTTCAAAGAGCATGGTGGACTTAATGGCCTCCTGTTGATAGAATCATAGAATGCCTATAGTGCAGGAGGAGGCCATTTGTCCCATTGAGTCTGCACTGATCCTCTGAAAGAACACCCTACTGAGTGCCACGCCCCACCCTACCCCTGGAACCCCACCCAATCTATAGACACTAAGGGACAATTTAGCATGGTCAATCCACCTAACCTACGCATCTTTGGACTGTGGATGGAAACTGGAGCACCGTGAGGAAACCCACACAGACACAGGGAAAAGGTGACACTCACCCAAGACTCCGGAATTGAACCCAGGTTCCTGGCGCTGTGAGGCAGCAATGCTAACCATTGTGCCACCACACTGCCTTCTGCTGAATTATTCGATAATTATTCCTATTTGAAATAATCACTACTGAGGGCGGGGATGAGCAAATAGAAATCCAAGACGAAGCAGAGGGTTAATTTTGTTTTAAACTGCATCACATTTATGTCAAGTGGCAATCAACAATGTATTCAAGTATGGAGACGTTCTGGGTCAACGAATGATAGAGCCACTTGACCTGTTAGCTCTGTGAAAAGCATCAGTGACAGGAGATTATAAAACACGGCAATCTGTTTGAGAAAGCTCTACAATGTTTTTAAGCAACCTTGGGTAAGCTGCTTCATCACGTGGCATCCTTCATAACGCAGATTCACTGTGAAACTGAAAGCCAATCTCCTGAAAGCTAAAGTACCCCCTGCTGTTCTGGTGAGAGAGGAGCACCCCCTGCTGCTCTGGTGAGAGAGGAGCACCCCCTGCTGCTCTGGTGAGAGAGGAGCACCCCCTGCTGTTCTGGTGAGAGAGGAGCACCCCCTGCTGCTCTGGTGAGAGAGGAGCACCCCCTGCTGTTCTGGTGAGAGAGGAGCACCCCCTGCTGTTCTGGTGAGAGAGGAGCACCCCCTGCTGCTCTGGTGAGAGAGGAGCACCCCCTGCTGCTCTGGTGAGAGAGGAGCACCCCCTGCTGCTCTGGTGAGAGAGGAGCACCCCCTGCTGCTCTGGTGAGAGAGGAGCACCCCCTGCTGTTCTGGTGAGAGAGGAGCACCCCCTGCTGTTCTGGTGAGAGAGGAGCACCCCCTGCTGTTCTGGTGAGAGAGGACACCCCCTGCTGTTCTGGTGAGAGAGGACACCCCCTGCTGTTCTGGTGAGAGAGGAGCACCCCCTGCTGCTCTGGTGAGAGAGGAGCACCCCCTGCTGTTCTGGTGAGAGAGGAGCACCCCCTGCTGTTCTGGTGAGAGAGGAGCACCCCCTGCTGCTCTGGTGAGAGAGGAGCACCCCCTGCTGCTCTGGTGAGAGAGGAGCACCCCCTGCTGTTCTGGTATTTCCTACATCAGTTGTATCCAGTTTGTTCCAACAACTCAAAACACACCAAATAAATGAAATAGATTTAACCTAATTTCATGTAGTTCCCCTTATAACCAACAGACCACCTGTCGATTAAGCTTGAGCAATTTGTTGGTCACAGAAGTGAAAGGCCAGTTCATTTTCCAATTGGCAGCATTAAACATTTCTGCAACTTCCCCATCAGCTTGTGCGCGGAAAGTAGATACTGAATGGAGTTAGAGTTCTGGGCACGGGTGTGATCATTCCCAGCCCTTCAGGGCTGGCAGGTAGTGTAAGCACATTCTCTGCTCCCTCTTGGTGCAGAATAAACAAGTTATTGGGGACGGGGAGACTTTCATCAACCTTCACAGCTCCCTGGGCCACAAGCTGTTACAAGCTATGATATTGTGACTAACCATGCTTTACCTCAAGGGCAGCAAACTCACCAGCCAGCGTTTCAGGATGATGGGGTTCATGTTAAACTCGTGCACCAGTCCCAGATCATGGTACATGTACTCCAGACAGCTGAGCATCTGCCAGTAATGATAAAACAGTTACTCCGTGCTCAAACACGTTGTGCGTTAAATATGATGCACTATCGCTGTGTGTGTCAAAAGATTTCCACTCCTGATATTATAGTGGAGACATTCAGCAACGTAAAACACAGGAATGTCACTCAAACACACCTGTACGGTAACTCCTGCTGGTCAGTCTGCCAAGGATGATCTTTACTATTATAGGTTGCCATCTGACAGGGATGCTTCTATTGGATGTGGTCTCCCATTGTGCAAGTACTTGAGAGGGGGGGGCACTGAAATTATCCTCGGAATTCTGCTGGGTGCCTCTGGCAGTGTGGTGGAGAGGCTGTGAAGGGCCTTGTGGAAAATAGCTTCCACCATCAGCAGGACGAACCCCTCCGGGACTAATTTGCAGGAGCCTGCTGCTAGAAACCTGGGGGGCGGGAAGCGGAGTAATGCAAGGTTCTATATGTTTCCCAATTAACATGAGCGGGTGGTGCAATGCGAGTATGGACATGCTGGGTGACTGATGGTAGAATTGTGGGTTTGGAGGTCCAGAGTTGATAACCTGTCTCAAATTGTATCGTACAGGCAACATTGTGATGACTGCCTGTGTAATATTTGCACATATCAAGAGTTATGAGGAAAGACTGGAGAGACTTCAGTTTTAGGCATATCAGATGTGATCATATGGTGCTTAATAAGGTTGTAAATATGACAGAAAGGGTTAATTGCTGTATTACTTTAAAATAGCAGTGGGGGATAACGACAAGGGACCACCGGTTTAAGTGGAAGGTAACTTTGTGATTGGTATCTAAGAGTCTTCCTACAGAGTAGACTCCAGGTGGGGTGGTGGAGCTGAAAACCATGAATTATTCATGAAACAATGCATGCAGCAATGGGGTGTTTGTATGATTTGTTTGGGTGGAGGTGTTAAGATAGCCTGCATGGCCCTCATCATCCATACAAAACAGTCTCATCTAGAATTAAAATAGGGTAAGTTGAATGTGCCCCTATGGAAGGGCCCATGATAAAGAATTATGTGATATATGATTGTTCCACGATTGCTGAATCTGCGACATAAAAATAAGGGCATTTTGGCACAACCACAGCTGACACATTTACCATTGCACAACAAAAATACAATCAATCATTGGACAGAAGACTGAAAATCTCCTGAATGTGATTGTTCAGAGCCAATAGTCCGATCCTTTTCACCTCTCTTAAGCTGACAGAGTCTCTGTAATAAAGTGACTACCTGTATTACTGAGATTGTTCATATTAACTCATTGATTTGTGCCTGGCTCACTGGTGACCAGCAGTGCCCCAGAAAAGGCAGCTTCACAGTACCTCATTGTACTCCCAGTGCCAGACATCGAAGGTTGGCTTCTTCAGTGCTTCAATTGTCTCCTGGGATAGTGTGTACTGTCAAAACATCGAACACGTGTCTCATTTTAGAAAAGCAATAAGAATAAAACACGGGCAGTAATCGATTTCCCCCAAGTGGGTCAGACACATGGCAGTGCCGGCAGGAGTTTTATTGTACATTCGCTCAAGGGGAGGGGAACACACAGGGAAATAGATTGTCGCTATTCATCTGGTGAGAGAGGTACAGCTTAAGAGGAATCACTATCTGCATCAAAGAAGTGTCATTCACCTGAGGAAGAAGCTGTGCTCCGAAAGCTAGTGATTCAAAACTAACCTGTTAAACTTAAACCTGGTGTTGTAAAACTTCTTACTGTGCATCAAAGAAAACAAACTAAATTCTAGCCTCTTGCACATCCCCTTCCCCCTCCCTTCGATCCAATGGTAGCCATATCTTCAACCATCTAGTGGGCAAGCTCCAGAATTCCCCGCCCGAAATCATTTGTACATGCCTCCATCTCTCTCTCCTATTTTAAAACACACCTTAACATGTACTGCTTAACCAGCTATATTGTGTAGCTCACTGTCAATGTTACCTGATCATGCTCCTTTGAACCATACTGCTATGGTTGGACGATGGTAAGCTCAGTTGGTCGGACAGCTGGTTCGTGATGCAGAGCGAGGTCAACAGTGTTGGTTCAATTCCTGCACCGGCTGAGGCCCCACCTTTTCAACCTTGCCCTTCGCCTGAGGTGTGGTGATCCACAGGTGAAATCACCACCAGTCAGCTCTCCACCTCAAAGGGGAAAATTGTCCTCAGAGCCTGTGGTGACACTAACCGCCACACTGTTTATTCTGTTCGAGGTACTAGATAAATGCAAGTTGTGCTTATAGCACTGGTGGAAGTCAGAGATTGGAATAAACAAAGCATGGAGGGATTGAAAAGCAAGGGTGAAAATTTTAGAACTTAGGGCATTATTGAAAAAGGAGCCAGTGTGGATCAGAGTGCACTGAACTGATGATTGAATGGGACTGATAGTAAGTTAGTACAGTTTTGGATGTGCTAGGAATATGGGTGGGTTCGATTAGATTAGTCAATTTGTAAAATCTGCAGCTTCAGGTTAAAAAGTTCCTTTCCTGTGCTTTATGTTGTACAGCTGAGCTTCCAGAAGGTGGCGCATCGACATTGTTTCAACCTCTGCTGAGCAACTCCGTAGGATTTTCACGCCAATGTGGGAGGCGAAACTCAGGCAGATGGACATGTAATTCTGCACCATTGGCCAGCGTGGTATTGCCTGGGAGGGTGGATTGGGAGTGGAATGCTCCCTGCCTGCCAATTCCCAGAGGCTGACCACTTCGGGCCCCACCCTACCTCCACTCCCACATACAGGCCTAGCTGCAGAGGGGCTGCCCCTCCACAATATTACCTGGTAACTGGGGCCGTTAAGAATTTTCAAAAAGGGGCAACACGGTAGTTCAGTGGTTAGCACTGCTGCCTCATGGCGCTGAGGTCCCAGGTTCGAACCCAGCAGTGGGTCACTCTCCGTTTGGAGTGAATGAATGAAATGAAAATTAAATTCCCCGTGTTTCCGTGGGTTTCGTCCCCACAACCCAAAGATGGGTTGGTGGATTGGCCACACTAAATTGGCCAATTGGGTACTCTAAATTTAGGGAAAAAAAGAATGTTTTAAAAATTACCTCAAGATGCCTTCTTTCCACACCCCCTCCCCACCTTCTCTCTCTCTCTCTCCCCCCCCCCCCCCCCCCCATCTGCAACATTAGCTCCTTTGCTGGAGGGTTTTCTATTGATCATTCAGCATAGCAAGCCTGGTTGCCAACCTTTTTTGGATGGTGACTGAGCCCTCTGACCCCTGATTAACCATTCAAGTCAAAATTACTCTAGGATGACTGCTGCCAAAAGTGTGGTCTTGGGGCCCACAATTGATGTTGACATCGCCCCAAAGTGCAAAGGCCCTGCTCCTAGTCTTTGAAACAGACTCACCATTTTTACACACACCGCCAAGTTCAGAATAAAATAGCACGTTCACCGATGCTTGGACAGGGAGGCAGAGACAGAAAGGATGGTGCATATATGTGAGGGACAGACCGAGACTGATCAGGCTGTCGTTATATTACTGGTATCCTTCCTAACTGCAGGCAATGCATTCAACCTGGGAGCATGAGTTCCATCAGGGAATGTACATTTCATGGGGAATGGTACATTTCACGGGGGATACTTCATGCGCAGAGAGTTCATTTAAAAATTATATATTTTTATTCAAGAATTTTCCATTATATATATATATAACACCAAAACACATCCCACCTAAATAACACCCACAAATCACACACCCCCGCACTGAAAAATAAAATCAACCCCCTAGACCCCACTCCCCTGTTGCTATATTTATTTGGTTATAAATACGGTGGTCAATATGGTCCCCTTCCTTAATCCTAATTATGTTTACACTTAGAGTCGCCAGGTATCTTTCGATACCGCCACAAGGTTCAAACCCGAATACTGATCAAAGAGCCAATACACCAGTTAGTTCAAAGTCAATACTATTTATTTACACACACAGTAAGATTTACTCATGCACAAAGTACTACAAACTAAACTATCTCTAACACTAACGCCTATACTTAACTTTGGGTGCCCACTCAGTCAGAGGAACAATGGCCGTTGTTCGGATCTGAGGTTGTTGGGTTCGAAGAGGTACAGGAGAACAGCTAAGGTTGTCCGTCTGGTAGCGAGCGTTGACCTTGAACTTACTTACAGCTGGTGGAAGGGTCTCTCCGCTTTGAGAGCCAATTCCAAGAGAGCGAATCTCTCGTGGGGGTTCCTTCTTATACCTGGAGGGGCTTCACGTGCTTTTAGGCGGGCCTTAAACTTGGCCCCAATTAATTGGGCTGCTTCTCAATCATTGCTATCTATCTTGACCAATAAAGGGGTGGGTGCCCTGATGGCTGGGCGTGTCTCTGGTGGCCGTTGGCCTGGCTTTGTTTGTGTCTTCAGTTGGGGAACTGGCGCCAGGATGTCTGAAACAGTATTGGTTGCTTGAGTGTCTTTCCTTTGTTCCCGGAGATGGGCCATCAATATGCTATCGACCTATAGTTTCAATTCCGTCTGGGAGCTGTCTCTCCAATATGCATGCAGGCTCTGTGCCTGCTTGTTTTCCTGACATTATCCACAGTTCCCTACATTCTTTGCGAGCGTCCATTTTGTATTCTGGAAGTGGCCATCCCAGATGGCTACACCCCCCTTTAGCAACTAACGGTGACCAGCTCTTTGAAATACAGAACAGTGGGTAGCACTGTTGCTTCACAGCTCCAGGGTCCCAGATTCGATTCCCGGATTGGGTCACCGTCTGTGCGGAGTTTGCACGTTCTCCCCGTGTCTGCGTGGGTTTCCTCTGGATGCTCCGGTTTCCCCCCATAAATCCCGAGAAACGTGTTGTTAGGTGAATTGGACATTCTGAATTCTCCCTCTGTGTACCCAAACAGGTGCCGGAATGTGGCGACTAGGGGCTTTTCACAGTAACTTCATTGCAGTGTTAATGTAAGCCTACTTGTGACAATAAAGATTATTATTGTAAACGGCTGCCATCTTCAGTAGAGCACCTCAATTGCCACCTTCACTGTGTACTTGGGGGGAAACTTCCCCCACCCCCTCATAGACATCAGCCTTGTCCCGAACATACAAAAATGGAGTCCCCGCCCATGGAGCTCCCCAGAGGGGCCACCAAGGAACTGTTCCTGGCACAAATTGGCATTGCCAGGTTGGCACTGGCAGAATTGCAGCCTCTCCCAACTTATCTTGATGCCCCTGGTGATTTCCCCTCAACTGATTCCCATTCTTAAGTGTGATGAATGTAAGAAATTGTTATATATTGTATTGTTACGTGAATTAGACATTCTGAATTCTCCCTCAGTGTACCCGAACAGGTGCTGTAGTGTGGCGACCAGGGAATTTTCACAGTAACAATGTTAATGTAAGCTTACTTGTGACACTGAAGGTTATTATTATCATGTTCTCTATTAAGGTACTGAATGCTGATAAACAGATGTGTAGTTTAAGATCTTTGTGAGACTTGCAAGATTAGAAAACAAAAGTACACAGTTATATACTACATCTCATTGAGATCAATCCCTCCTTTGTGCTTCTCTCTCGTCCATACTTTTCTCAGCAGCACAATTTAAGAGTTGAAATAAATAAATGTGGGCCAGGAAGAAAGATCTTCTTCCTTTGATTCTGAAGTTTAATCCATTTCCTGGGATCAAACCTCCACCTCCATAAAAAGAGCCTTTACTGGGGCTGAGAAGTAGACTATCCCTGTGGTCGGGGATCAGAACCACCCCTTCCGCACACCGCCCCTAACCCTCACATTTCCAGTAGCAGCTGTAGGCTTTCCATCTAGGGCTGCAGATGAGGCCTGTTCCTTGCCAAACTGGAAGGTAAGCCTGCCAATCAGACTCAACTCAGGAATCTTGGTGTGAAAATAAGCTTTAGAGTCAAAACCTGTCTCATACAACCATAAACTGCGTCGGTTCATGGACTCCCAAGATGCCTGCCTTTTTCGCAGCCCTGTGGAGTCCCTGGGCCATGAGTCTGTAAGATGCTTTACGCTGCACCCCATTTTCAGTTTTATGAAAAACCTTTTGTTGTAGTTTTGTTTGCTCTTCAGCCCCATTATCCTGATCTACAGACAGAGAGGGAGGACCTCCTCATGAACATGATCCCGGGCCTGGCCAAACTTGCCATAAACAGGTCCAGGCAGCAGGCAACTGGGGGGGGGGGGGATCATCTGATCGAACTGTCTGAGTGCGGCTACATTTGTTTTATTTTATAAATTTAGAGTACCCAGTTGTTTTTTGTTTTTCCAATTAAGGGGCAATTTAGCATGGCCAATCCACCTAACATGCACATCTTTGGGTTGAGGGTGTGAAACCCACGCAGACATGGGGAGAATGTGCAAACTCCACACGGACAGTGACCCAGGGTCGGGATTCGAACCCGGATCCTTAGCGCCACAGTCCCAGTGATATCCACTGTGCCACATGTCGCCCTTTGCGGCTACATTCGTGACCAGGTGTTCCTGGAGAGGGAGCACGTGGTGTCCATGGGAACCATTGAGACCTTCCATGTTCACTGCTTCCTGCAGGCACTGTGGTGCTCTACTGATCCTTTTTTTAAAATATTTTTATTAGGGTATTTGCAATTCTTATAATGATAACAATAACAGCGACATAAACATGGTACCAGAAACATTTCCACCCCCATCACAATCTTCACACACCCCAACCATAAAACAACAATCCGGCCCTCTCTCCCCCACCCCCCTTGAAATTCTGCTTCTGCTGACATTTTAATTTTCCCTGAGAAAGTCGACGAACGACTGCCACCTCCGGGAGAACCCTAACATTGACCCTCTTAAGGCGAACTTTATTTTCTCAAAACTGAGAAACCCAGCCATGTCACTAACACAGGTCACTACACTCGGGGGCTTCGAGTCCCTCCACATTAATAAGATCCGTCTCTGGGCTACCAGGGAGGCAAAGGCCAAGACGTCGGCTTATTTCACCCCCTGGACTCCTGGCTCTTCCGACACTTCAAAGATCGCTACCTTTGGACTCGCCACATGTGTTTGAGTACCATGGACATCGCCTTAGCGAAA
Organism: Scyliorhinus canicula; assembly: GCF_902713615.1. NCBI lineage: Eukaryota > Metazoa > Chordata > Chondrichthyes > Carcharhiniformes > Scyliorhinidae > Scyliorhinus > Scyliorhinus canicula. The sequence continues at coordinate 68,812,196 of NC_052164.1, read as the reverse complement.
CCCTGCTAAAACCCTTTAAGCTTCGGAAACTACTGACCCTTTTAACCACATTTTAGTTTGATGCTTTACATTTCATTTGTGATTCTTTTTTGTTTAAGACAGTATCCCTTTTAAAGGGGCTGTTCCTCCAACTTGTCCCTCAGTTTATTTAATTTTGATTATTTGGTTTCCATCAAAATAGTTGGGAGTCAAAACCCGAACGGCCGGGTCCCCCGTGTGAAACTCCACCTTCATCCACCCATGTAACTCGCCTACCAGGATCCAGGTAACTTTCTCACACACTAACACATTAGTGTCCAAGTTGGAATTTATCCAGAGAGCCGTGCAGACGAAGAAAGTCCCATGTTTTATGCGAGTTAAAGTTTATTGTTTACAGAGACACACATTACAAACATTCACCTACCTGAAAGCCCAACAACCACACAGTTGGCCTCCAAAGTTTTAGTCTATTTAATTGATCATTCATTTTGTAAATCATTCTTAAACCAGGAACAGTGATAAAAGGAATTTGAACAAAATCAATGAGATTCCAAACCCATTACTTTAACCACTCGGCCACATGCACAAGTCAGTTTATACCAATGGAAAAGAAACGTAGGCAATTAAATTGGCTTTAACAGCCTTGAACTAGAGAGTGAATGCAATCTATGCAGATTTCCGCTAAGACTTTGTTCAACAATAAAAAGACAGAAGACATGCCAGGTCATTAGGTTGGACAAGCCGTTTCCTGATAATTCAGTATTCGACTTAAAGAATGGAATTATCCATTAATGTCAATTAAGCAGCATAGCAAAGTAGAAATTAATGCAAAAAGTTTTGAATTATCAAATAATTCAAAATAAATGGCTTTGAATGATGGATTGCACCAGAGGAATGAAGTGGACATTAATCAAAGCTATGCTAGTGTGGTAGAAGTTATTAATCAGATTTCATTCTGGTGTGCTGTACCCAATTTTGGCCAACTGACAGAAAGGATCTGCTTTTGGAAGGATACAGAAATGAGGATGCAGTGAAGGTAATTCCAGCTTTTGCTGAAGATCGATCTCGGGTCTGAAATATTACGCCAGACTTTCTTCACTGAGGCGGGTAGATTAAGTTGGCTTGGAGGACAGGCCTCGGTTTCAAAGGCCCTATTTTTGCTTCAGAGAGTCAAGGACAGCATAGAATCCGGCCCGCTGACCCAGGAGGCAGATCGTGGGAATCTACACTTTGTTTGGGGGGGGGGGGGGGGGGGGGGAAAGAGGGGGGGGGGGGGGCAAGTGCCATGGCAGGCTGGTTAGAACATCATCCCCATTGTTTTAGAAGGGCCCTCTAGTTCTCACCCCTCACGCATTCCCCATGCCCCTCACCTCACCTCCACAGCCATTCACCTCGTATCCATTACAGGTAGATCTTAGGAGCCACATGAAGATGAAACAAAAATTCCAATAAGAAAACTCTCGCTCACACACTTGATGCTGAAAAGAAATTGAAACACATGCAAAGACTTCAAATCCCTGCAAGTGTTCAATTGGTTTTAAAAGCAACTTTCTATTCAACAAACACAAGGAAAACTAATCCTATAATAACCTCTTTCAATGGTCAATGAAAATTGGAAATCAGCATTCCTACTGAGCTAAATGCTTTGGTAAATTTTGATACTCAGCCAAGCATTCATTTTTTTCAATTAAGGGGCAATTTAGCGTGGCCAATCCACCTACTCAGCACATCTTTTGGTTGCAGGGGCGAAACCCACGCAAACACGGGGAGAATGTGCAAACTCCACACGGACAGTGACCCAGAGCTGGGATCAAACCTGGGACCTCGGCACCGTAAGGCTGCAGGGCTAACGCACTGTGCCACTGTACTGCCCCAGCCAAGCATTCATATCTCAGTCATAATAACATCCCTTAGGAAATGTCAACAAAGAACTCTATTGAAACTGCAGGAACAGATTTTTTTCTCTTTAACATATTGGCTTGTTAAGCAAAGCAGTCCAGCAGTGGATTTAAAAAAAAACTTTGAATTAAAAAAAAAAAGACTGTTTCAGCCCATTGCTTCATGTTTAAAAGGCTGGGGATTTTTAAAAAACTCAAGATCATGACACAGACAGATCGTGTTCATCCTTCACAGTATTTATGTCTACTCCATCAATTTGGGACTCCCACATTACAGGATTGAAGGACCTTGGAAGAACAAAAATGGTGTGTTTGAATTCAGCACTAATTTCAAATGGCTGTGATGAGTTTGAGTTCCCCCACCCAAGAGATTCAGGCCCCGCTTCATTCCCACATCTGTGAAATGTGGAATCTGTCAGAAATGGGGTTAGGCCCACCACTTTAAAAGCTCTCCAGAGTTAGTTGTCTCCAAATAAACAAGGCCCATTAAGTCTGTTGCACTGTCTACAGACCGTCTGAGTATTTCCAGGATTTTCTGTTTTTATTTCAGATTCCAACATCTGCAGTGTTTTACTTTTGTGAAGTTAAAATGTGCTTGTTTTAGAACCCCATCCTGTCAGGATCTTGAAACCTCAGAGTAAAGAATAACGACAAAGGAGTCATATACAAAAGGGAGCCGAGTTAAAGATGAATCGAGGGAGGCAGAGGCAGAGAAATACTGTAGAGAGATAAAGAGATAGATGGAACTCCTTCACCCAAAGAAAGGGTCAAAGATTTGTGCAATAATTTAACAAGATAAATAAAGTGGAGATTACTAAGTTCAGTAAACAGAAATAATGAATAATTTAACATTTGGTGAGAAAGTATACAGGTGGGAGTGAGATCTATCTAAACGAGTTGTTTTGTTTATGCCTTTTCCTGTTTCAAAGTTATGCGCTTACACAAAATATTGGGGGAGGGGGCATTGACCTCTAATACACATTCCTGATTTGATGACTGCATTAATCACATTGGTCAATGAAGTAAGCACGAGTACAGATTCCAATTAAAAACTGCATTTGAATTCAAAGCGACACTATATCAGCGTTTGATGTTCTGTATTATCTCAGCACAGCAAACATCTCAATAAGAATTCTTCAGATCTGTAAACAAACGCCCACTTAATATAAACCAAATGTAAAATTTGCACTGCTTCAATCTACTTTTATTTGAGCTCGGTTTGCAATAATTGGAACTTGATTCTTCATTATTTTGCTCAATAATAAATGTTTGAACCAGCTGTAAATTAAACCAGAAATGAGGAACAAGGTGAGGTGACGGAGAAACAGTGACAGACATTTATTTTAAAAGGGGCAATGTAGCGTGGCCAATCCACCTACTGGGCACATCTTTGGGTTGTGGGGGTGAGACCCATGCAGGCACGGGGAGAATGTGCAAACTCCACACGGACAGTGACCCAGGGCCGGGATCGAACCCGGGTCCTCGCACCGTGAGGCAGCAGTGCTAATTGCATCACCGTGCCGCCCCCTGCAGTGGCAGACATTTGGGGAGACATTTCATAACTCACAACAGAGATAGATTCCATGGAGGAAGGAATACTCGAGAAAGATGCACCGTCCATGTCTAACGAATGAAGCATAGGGTGATATCAAATGAAAAGAAACAATGTACAATATTGGAAATTAGTGGTAGCTCAGGGGAATGGGGAAACCTTGAAAACCAGCAAAGGATGATTAAACAAAACAGAAAGAAATTAGAGTATGAGAGAAAACTACTGTGAAGTATATAAACAGACGGTAAAAGCTTCAAGTGTATAAAAAGGAAAAGAGTAGCTAAAGTGAGCATTGCTCACCAGAGTTTGAGGCTGGGGAATTAATAATGGGAAATGAGGAAATGGCAGTGGCAAGTATTTTGTATCCATCTTTGCAGTAGAAGACACAAAAGGTATCACAAGAAAGTAAAAGGTATAGAGGCAAAGGGGAAGGAGGAACTGAAAGAATCCCAATCAAGTAACAGGAATACTAATGGGACTTAAGGCTGACAAGTTCCGTGGACCTTATGACCTGCCTCCAAAGGTCATTAAAAGAAATGGCTAGGAAATTTTGGAAAAGTGACAGTGAATTGGAAAACCGTAAATACCTCTGTTCCAGAAAGGGGGGAGACAATAGGAAAACTATAGAGCAATTAGTCTAATCTTGTCATTGGGAAAATATTAGAATCCATTGTTAAAGAGGTAGTCACAAGGCATTGGAAAATGATAGAAGCATGGGGTGGGATTTTCTACACCCTACCTCCCCCGGCGTGTATTTTTGTGGTGTTGCCGACCCGCCATTAGTCAATGGCATGAACATCTGGAAAGTCCTGCCGATAGTGCCTCAAATCCAAATATCCAAATACCACGGGCTGGATTCTCCGCAGCCCTGCGCCAATATCCCGGCAGGCATGGGGGCGGAGAATCCACTTTCACAGCATAAATCGGGCCAGGCGCTGGTCCGGTGATTCTCCGGGCCCCGAAATTTGGCATTTCCGCGGAGTACACCAGAGGCCCGCCCAGCAATCCTCCGCTCCCGATCTGCCAAGTTCCTGATGGCGTGGAACTAACCACCTATTGCCGGTCAGGATGCTGGCGTGGCGACTGCGGACTCAGTCCGCTGCCACTCTGGTCAGGGGGGGGGGGGGGGAGCGGAGGTCAGGGGGCTCCTTATAGACAGTCGGGCGGTTTGAGGGTCGGGCGTGGGGCCGATCGGGAGGGGGGTCTCTTTTCTCTGTGCGACTCCGCAGTCTGAGTCTGCCATGAAGCTCGGCGCAGCCGCTGGAGGCCGCCGCCGTGCGCGGACTCCGAACCGGAAGTGCGGGGGCCCGTATCCGCAGCAAAATCTGCGTGATTCACTCCGGGTCCCTGCTAGCCCCCTGCAGGGCTTAGAATTTGTTCAACTTTTCGTCAACAATTTCTGGAGTAAAACTCCACCGTTTTTACACCAGCATGGGGGACATAATAATAATAATAATAATCACTTATTGTCGCAAGTAGGCTTCAATGAAGTTACTGTGAAAAGCCTCCAGTCGCCACATTGCGGCGCCTGTTTGAGGAGGCCGGAACGGGAATTGAACTGGCACTGCTAGCCTTGTTCTGCATTACAAGGCAGCTGTTTAGCCCACTGTGCTAAACCAGCCCCTCAGTTGTGACCAGACATTTTTGGAATGTGCTGTGCATCAATTTTAACTGAGAAAAATAAAAGAATAACTTACCTAGACACTGCGGTACGGTGCTGCACGAGTTATCTGCTTTGCTGCTTGCATGCAGCCAATTCATGTGCCCTAAGTGACCATGCACCGCACTGAAACTATCCTTAGTGACGGCCTCCAGCGGCCTGACCTGAAACCCGGCAAGTTTGAAACCTGGCATTGCCTTAGTCAAGAGGTTGCCGGGTTTGAGACTTTACCTGGACAATTGGGCAGAGACAACATGGTTCTGTGAAAGGGAAATCATCTTTGGCAAGTTTATTAGAGTTCTTTGAGGATGTAACAAGCCGTGTGGATAAAGGGGAACCAGTATTTGGATTTCCAAAAGGCATTTGATAAAGGTGCCACAGGTTACTTCATAGGATGAGAGTTCATGATGTTAGGAGCAAGATATTAGCATTGATAAAGGATTGGCTAACTAACAGGAAGTCAGGATAAGTGGGTTATTTTCAGGCCGACAAACTCTCATGGAGTGCCACAGGGATCAGTGCTGCAGCCTCAACTACTTACAATCTATATTAATGGCTTGGATAAAGCCAAGTTTATTGATGATATGAAGATAGATGGAAAAGGAAGTTGTGAAGAGGCTACAAAATAGGATATAGAAAGTGAGTGGACAAAACCTCAGCAGATAGAGTTGAGAAGATGTGAGATTGTCTATATTGGTAGGAAGAATAGAAAATCAGAATATTATTTAAACGAAGAGATACTGGAGAATTGTGCAGGACAGAGGGACCTGGGTGTCCTTGTACATGAATCACAGGATGTCAGTATGAAGAGATAGAAAGTAATTAAGAAGGCAACATGAATGATGGAGTATAAAAGTAAGCAAGTCTTGCTACACCTGAACAGAGCATTTGGTGCTCCTAATGTACAGTATACATATTTTGATCACCTTACTTAAGGAGGGTCATATTTCATTGGAAGCTAAACTGATTCCTAGGATTTACTTCTGAAGGTTTAACATGTTGGGGGGTGGGGGTGCACTTGACATGGTGGATGTTGAATATTTCCCCTTGTGGGGGAATCTAGAACAAGCAGGTTGAGTCCCAAAACCTCCCCTTTAGGACAGAAATGCGGAGGAACTTCTCTCAGCGGGCTGTTGGTGTTTGGAATTCTCTTCACCCGTGTGGAGGGTGGGTCATTGAATATATTCCAGGCTGTTAGATTTTTCATTGATAAATGAGTCAAAATTTGTGAGGGACAGGCAGGAAAATGGAGTTAAGGCCACAATCAGATCACCCTATAAAATCAAGCCCACTCCGGCTCCTAATCCTAATGGTTTTATTGAATCTATGAACAGGAGACAGTGAGCCACATTTTCACAATAGGGTAGTATGTTTTTCACAGACTATAGAGTACACATTAATTATTTTCTTCTTTATGACTGTAACCTGTTAATTACAATATGTATACATCCGAGTGATGGACTGGGTTTCTGGTGTGTAAAACTGCTTTCTTTTGTTGGTAGTTTCTATCAATCTTACAGATTAGATAAAATAATAATAATCTTTATTGTCACAAGTAGGCTTACATTAACACTGCAATGAAGTTACTGTGAAAAGCACCTAGTGGCCACATTCCGGCTCCTGATCGAGTACATGTTAATGTTACTCCCACTTGAAATTCATGGCTGGCTGCCTCAGAAAGGTCTGACTATCTTTCCTTTGAGCCAGGGATGGTGTATGGAAAGTGTAGAGAAGCCATTTGACAACCGATGGAATCTACTTATTGGATTAATCTCTGGTTTCAACAAAATGAAAAGACTGACCTGAGCTAACTTCAATAGTCAACAAAGTCACCATAGTGCTAGAGGACCATAGGCTGCTCTCTCCTTTTGAGAGAGAGAGAGACCGAGAGAGAGACTGTTGACTGGTGGTGATTTAACAAGAGGATTTCCGCAGGTGAGGGGCAAGGTTGAGAAGGTGAGGCCTTAACGGATAACCTCAGCTGGTATGGGAATTAAAGCCACGCTGTTGGCGTCACACTACATCACAAACCAGCCATCCAACCAACTGAGCAAAACCTGCCCCCAATAGTCAATAGAGTATCTCACAATGACATTTAGTTCACGTGGGCAGGATAACAGTTACATCAGATTTGTGTCTGCCCTGCGTCCATGTGGAATTTGCACATTCTCCCCGTGTCTGTGTGGATCTCACCACACACAACCAAAAAGATGTAATGGGGAGGTGCATTGTCTCTTAATTGGGGGGAAGAAAATGCATGTTTGTCAACAGAACAAATTGTGAAAACCAGATTAATCTGCTTACCAAGCAAAGTTTGAGACCTGCCTTGCTGAACTACACAATTATTTTACTTGATAAACGGGTCCTAAGTCATTCATGCTATGAATTTTTATTGGCACTCTTACTGAAACTATCCCTAGGAACATCAATCAACTTCACAAACAACGATAAAGATAATTGCATTGTCAACTCAATGGTAATAAAAATGCAGGGATGTTGGCAATGCATGTCCACACCCAGATAGTACAATCTCCACAGCCTTATCACAGGAGCCCTGAATGCACTAAAATGGCCACCTTGGTTAAAGCAAATCTTCAAGCCTTGGTTTGTTCCTCAGGCGTCACTGTGGCCAGTCTAAATACATCAATTGTTTTGTGCTTGGTCATGCAATACCCGAACTAGGAGGGTCCACAGTAAGCAATGCCTATCATAGGGAGGTGTAGACTTATCACGGGATATTGGGAACCTTCCCACCCTGACACCATGTAATCCTGTATGACAATTCCTTAATGGGCTTTAGATAGGAGTGCTTGTAATTGGTGGGATTTTTAGTTGGTTAATCTGCAGCAGTAGTGGCAGATACCCAAGCTGCAACTGCTGCCAGCCTGTCCCTATATTCTTCAGAAAGTGGGAGGATATTGGGATTTCTGAGTAGTTTGAACCCAGTCAGACATCAAGCTGCCCAAAAGTGAGAATCATTTTCACATCTCCACGCAGCATCCTGATTTGCACTCTGCCCACCTTCCACACAAAACAGTTCAACCTCTTCAGCCTCTCGTTCACTATCCTGACTTCACCAAAGTCATCTTCTCCCTCGTCCGACTCCGTTTGATCTTCCCTCACCCGGCCCTCCATTTTCTTCCCTCAAACCAGCCAAAATCAGCAATTATAGTTATCAATGAGCATTGTTGATTATATTTAACAGTGTTTGCTCTCTTATTCCTATTAGATTTACTTTAGTTGGGTAGTTACCTTGGGATATTTTGGAACATCACGTTGCACAGTCAGCTTTATAGGTTCCTCCATGATGGCGTGTTTGCAAGAAATGCTTGATCTGGCAGAAATAAAAAGCAAAAATGAAGAGTGCCTCCGCTCTCCTAGCGAGGCATTCAGCTCTGGCTCAGCATTTATAGTCTCGCCTCTGGGCCAGAGGTTATTGGTTCAAATCTCGATTTGAGCAGATAATCTAGGCTGGCACTATAGCATAGTGCTGAGGGAGTGCTGCACTGTGGAAAGGAGGGTAGCATCCTTCAGATAAGATATTAAACCAAGGACATGTCTGCTCTCAGTGGTGCATGTTAAACATTTTGTGGCAATATTTGATGGGAACTTTCCAATTTGATTTAATTTCCAGTTCATTGCTGCATTTGGTCTGGAGGTCTGGTGGTGCAGTGGGGAGCATCCCTGCCTCCGAGCCAGAATCTCCGCCTTGGAATCCCATCATGGGACCTGATGGCCATGGTAGAAAAATTCATAATGTGGCCAAATAGGTGGAGTATCAACCCACAAATCCTTCTAAAATACACCTTTCGCAGGTGGCAAGAGTGGGAGTGTCTCCAGGTCAGCCACGTTTGATGCAGAGTGATGCCCCTCAAGGCAGCACTAGGAACCTGTTCCAGGAAGAACAAAACTGGCCATGGAAACAGACTTAAGCACATGCTTCATCTGCCTCATGTGCCATGAGGGAGAACTAGGGAAGGAAGGCTGTATTTGGTAGGATTACTGGCATTGTTCGTTTTGTCATAATTAATCATCACACTGGATGAGCAACAATACCCATTGATTACTTGGGTTTCTCACCTGTTTCCCAAAGACAATTCATCTTTAAGTGTCTTCAGGTCATTCTTACACTTTTCTATTTCCACCATCTTCAAACCTTCCACTGGAAACAAAAGAAAAATAATGGTAAGAAATCGAAGGTGCAGCAAAAGGAGTCTGCACCCGCCCTCTGAAAGAGCACCACCCTGCCCTATCCCGATAACCCCACCTAACTTGCACATCTTTGGACTGTGGAAGGAAACCAGGGCACCCAGAGGAAACCCACACAGACACAGGCAGAATGTGCAAACTCCACACAGAGTTACCCAAAGCCAGAATTGAACCCAGTTCGTAGCGCTCTGAGGCAGCAGTGCTAACCGCTGTGCTGTCCCTAACCACTGCGCCAGACCCACAGACTGCCCTTTGAAATGGCCTAGCACTCAGTTCTAGGGAAATTAGGGATGGGCAATAAAGGCTGGCCCAGTCAGCAATACCCACATCCCCCGAAAGAATAAAAAATAAAATTACTGTGTAGCAGCAGTGTAAAATGGCTAGCTTCATCTGATGCTCAAGTTTTCTCGGGTAATCGGAGGTAAACTGGCCAATTTTCAGAACTGAAAGTCGCTGCCATGAGTTTGTATGGTGTACAGCTACTAATGATCTGATCAGGGTAGACATTCTCTCATAGGATGGCATTAATATGCCATATTTCAGCATCAAGCTTGAACTGTGAGCAAATGGCTCAAGCACTATTTACAAGGTCAATGATAAGCCAGTCTTCTAGCACGTGGAACTGTAGGAATCCCAGTAGATATATTGACCGGTGAAGGTAAGCCTGGGTAGACAGTAGTAGTGTCATGTGAGAGTGCCCTTAAGAAATGGGTGTGTACATAAATATCTGTAGTGAGAGTACCTTTAAGAAATGAGTGTTTATTACTGTGGTGATGTCAGAGAGCAGGATACAGGGTGTGGTTTAGTTTCATTTTCAGAGCTGGTTAGCTGCAGTCACAGCCAGACGGTGTATGAATCTCTCTATAATCTAAAGACTGTAAATCAATCCTGGTGATTTAAAACTAATAACAGTAGTGACTTTAACCTGATGTGCTTCTGGTATAAGGTGTTTTAAGTTGTATGGATGTTAAAAGGAAAGCTTAAAGGATTACTTAGTTTTGTATTATTTGGGGGTTGTATTTGAATTAATGCTTGCAAAGATGTTCACTGTATGTTTTAAAAAGGTTAACTTGAGTTCATAGAATAAACATTATTTTGCTTTTAAAAAATACTTTTCCATTTCTGCTGTACCACACCTGTAGAGTGGGCCGTATGCTCCGCATACCACAATCTATTAAAAGTTGTGGGTCAGGTGAACTCCATGATACACTTTGGGGTTCTCTAAACCCTGGCTCATAACAGTAGAGAACCCATTGGCAAATTTCTCAACTAACATATTGAGGTAAGGGAGCTCATTTCACTACCTCATCTCAAAGCTGAATTTAAGTTCAGGAGATAACCCATTAAGTTGTGTATATTCTTACATGCAGCTGCAGATTCATTTACAACAAACGTATCATGTATATATTGGAAATATGCAAAGGGTAGGAGGTTTGGTGTCATTCTATTGAAGAAGCTTTTTTTTTGCAGAAACCGACAAAGATGTTGGCGAGAACCGGGCCACATGGCAACACCATCTAAAAGGGACCTCATGGAAACAGTATGGGCAGATATGGTGTCATTAAAACTGAAAGAGTTGTTGTTGAGTTTGCAAATTCGATGTATACAGAGTCAGACAATGGTGGCACAGCTGGATCATTATAATGCAATTCCTCGAGCAGTGCATTGGTGAATTGACTAGCAATGTTGAACAAGGACAAGAACATGGCATTGCTTGTCTCCGCAGAGGTAAAGGAAGCCTTCATTTTATATGTGGAAAACTTGCTCAGAACAGGTTGTAGAAACTGGCTCAATCATTTGGCTAATACATGTTGTGCAGAACAGTCATTGACAAGACTATGTAAAGGGACATCACTTGTGTCTCTTCGCAGGCCATACATAATGTGGAAGTAGTGGGCAGTGAGGGTGATTCCTTTAATATACACCAGCAGGTGCTTTGATATTCTTACGAGTCCAGCAACGGCTTTTCTAACTTGCTTTTGCGCAGGGCTGTGTGGTCATGCTTAATGGCAGGTGTGGTATTATCATAACTGTAAGAATGGCAAGGGTTAATGAAATGTCTAGAGTAGCCACTAGAGGGAGCTACAGATACAAGTACACAAAAGCATTGATGCTAAGCCTTGTGGATAAATGAAGTCCAGGAGTTAGCTAGAGACAGTCAGAAATATTATTAGTGTGAGTTAGAGCAGATCATAGTTTATGCCAGTATTAAGATTAGTTGTAGATGATTGTGGTTTATGTGTTGTTACTCGTGTCTTAATAAAGCTCGTAGTCTCAAATGTGGAGAAGATGCTTTATTGTGAGTTCGCTCTCTCTTCAGAGCTGTTTCCTAAGGTTACCTTCAGTGTTCCTAGCTGGCGTCTGTGTTGTATCTGTGTTGCTCCAAGTTCTGCCCTTAGTGAAGTGTGTCCTCACTTCCTGTCCCCGTCTATTTATATGGCTCTCCCGTGCCCCCTCTAGTGTTTGCTCAGTTGTATTGCATCTAGTTAACTTGTGATCACCACATCCCCCTTTTTCTCTTTACATATTTTCTGTACATCGTTAAAGAAAATTGTACCTCCTGTCCCGGTGTATTTCTAGCTCTCCCTCTGGTGTTTGCTCAGTTGTTTTGTATCTAGTCAATCTACGATCACCACATCCCCCTTTTTCTCTTTACATATTTGCTGTACATCGTTAAAGAAAATTATAGAAAACAGTTACTTATGATATGCGTATCTACACAGGTGATGGTGCTATTGCATACTGTACAAAGCCAATGTAGTTATATGTCCAATCTCAATAAAACATTTATGAGTCCAAACTTGATGAATTTGTTCAGAGCTTTTTTTTTCTTTTTGTTGTTGATGACGTGGCGATATTGATATTGCAAGTCCGCTGTGAATGTTGTTGGTGTTCCTTGTTATTTTAAGTACCCAATGCATCATCCCGAGGTGTTTGCATGGTCACCTCACTGATGTTGACTGGCATGGATTTTTTTTTTTCTGTGCTTGTGGTGTTGATTTATTGTCTCATCCGCCTTGGATGCTGGTGTGCTTGCTCGTTCTGGAGCAGACGAGAGTTTGTGCGATTCGTTGTCATCCCATGACATGTTTGTAGTCTTGTCATCGTTTTGCAGTGTGCTGTGGCATTGTCCTTCATGTGCCGAGTAGTACCATTGCGTACAAGTCGTTGTTTCATTGCTGTTGTTTCTGTCGTTCCTGTTTTTGTTGTTTTCGTTGCCGTACTTGTTGCTGTTTTTGTCATTTCTGTCTTTGGTGTTGGCACTGTCGTTGTTCCTGACTTTGTTGTTTGCGTTGCCGTTCGTGTTGCTGTTTTTGTCGTTTCTGTCTTTGGTGTTGTCGCTATCTTTGTTCCTGACTTTGTTGTTTTCGTTGCCGTTCTTGTTGTTTCTGTCTCTGTCGTTGTCGCTATCTTTGCGCCTGACTTTGGTGTTTGTCTTGTCGCGCTTCATGTTGCCTTTGTTCTTTCTGTTGTCGTTCTCGTTTCTGCTGTGCTTCTTGCTATTGTTGTTGGTCTTGTCGCGTTTCATGTTGCTTTTGTTCTTGCTGTTGTTTGTCCCGTTTCTGCTGTGCTTCTTTTGACTTTTGTTTTTCTTGTTATACTCTATTCGTGTCCCGAGTGGATAATTTGAGTCATTGAGCATTTCGTCTCGAGAGTGGTGCGAATGATCTGATGTTGCATCGGTGCAGGTGACCTCAATCATTTGTGGAGAATTGGATTCCTCATCTTTGCTTTCTTGGTGCTCCTCTTCCGGAGTCAAATTCTTCTCGATTTCATTTGACGCGGTGTCTCTGGATTCTTGGCGCTCCTCTTCTGGAGTCAAAAACTCCATGATTACAATTGACGTGATGTCTGTGGACTCCTGGCGCTCCTCTTCTGGAGTCCAAATCTGCATGATTTCAGTTGACGTGGTGTCTCCGGACTCTTGGTGCTCCGCTTCTGGAGTTGAAATCTTCATGATTTCCGTTGATGTTTTCTCACTGGACTCCAGGTGCTCCTCTTCTGGAGTCAAAATCTGCATGGTTTCTTTTGGCTTGGTCTCACTGGACTCCAGGTGCTCCTCTTCTGGAGTCAAAGTCTGCATGGTTTCTTCTGGCTTGGTCTCTCTGGACTCCAGGTGCTCCTCGTCTGGAGTCAGAATCTGCATGGTTTCTTTTGGCTTGGTCTCTCTGGACTCCAGGTGCTCCTCTTCTGGGGTCAAAATCTGCATGTTTTCTTTCGGCATCGTCGCTCTGGACTGTTGGGTGGCCCGACTCTGTGCTTCTGTACAGACAAGCTGAGAACTGTCAGTCTCGCTGTGATCCTGTACGTCGAGTGCGATCACCTTGTTACTGTTCTCGCTCTGTGCGTCGGTACAGACAAGCTGAGAACTGTCAGTCTCGCTGTGATCCTGTACGTCGAGTGTGATCATCTTGTCACTGTCTTCGCATGCAGTGGGTAGAGGTGCATTGTCTTCTTCTTGTTCATGTGAGCTTGTTAGACTTTCATAGTCTGCTTGTGGTTGCTCAGATACTGCGGGTTGACCTTCATGGTCTTGTGCATGCATGGTGTCAGTGGTGAGATGTACGTTGTCTTCTTCTTGTTCCTGTGAGCTTGGTAGACTGTCATAGTCTGCTTGCGGTTGCTCAGATACTGCGGGTTTACCTGCATGGTCTTGTTCATGCATGGTGTTCGCCAGGGAGTGTTTGCTTGCATCCCTTTTGGAGTCTTTCATTACTCGCACTGTGGAGCCTGTCATCGCTCGCTCTGTGGAGTCTTCCTGTGCTCTCTGTGTGGCGTCGTCTTCGTCTTGGGTATTGCTGTCATCCAATGTATCGACGAGCTGCCATGGCCTCATGGTGTTGGATTCATCTACCATGAGTAGAGTCGTGTTGAGCTTTGCAACGGTGTCGCTGATGCTGTGATCAGCATGTCCAAATAACTCCTCCATGTCTGAGTAGTATTCTTTGATACCCATTTCATCTTCGTTGGCTTCTTCTACCACGAGTTGATTCGTGTTGAACTTTGCGACCGTGTCGCTGATGCTGTGAGAAGCATATCCGACTGACTCAGCTGTGTCTGAGTAGTATTCTTCGAAAAACAAATCATCCTGGTTGGATTCTTCTACCACGAGTTGATTCGTGTTGAACTTTGCGACCGTGTCGCTGATGCTGTGAGAAGCATATCCGACTGACTCAGCTGTGTCTGAGTAGTATTCTTCGAAAAACAAATCATCTTTTGTTGTTTCGGAATTCTTTTTGTTCTCTTCACTTTGGGTGGTGCAGACTGCTTTTTTCAGGGTGTTGTGCAAGTTGTTTTTAACTGTTGGTGTAAGTTCAGGCGTTTTTCTGTGTTCTGAGGCAAGAAAGTTTGTGTTTACCACTTTAAGTGTCTTATTTTCAATTTTCGGGCATTTCCCTTTTAAGTGGGCGTGGTCGGGATGCTCAGACGTCATGACGTCACGCGCAGGAATGCATTGCGCATGCGCAAATCGGCCTTCCTCCTTCACTGTGCGGTTTTGTTTCCATTGCGCATGCGCGGCGTGCGCATGCGCATTACGATCCGCGACCAAAACTTCTTTTGACTGCGCATGCGCAGCTTGCGCATGCGCATCACGATCGGCACCGCGATCTTTTTTAAACTGCGCATGCGCGGCTTCCGGTTCCGGCGCATGCGCAGATACAATTTGTAGTTCTTTGCTTACCGGAGACTGCAAAATGTGCTCCGACGCCATTTTTTGCCGTTTTTCGCGGACTTCAGCGATTTTTCTGTCCCACCAGGACCGGTCTTCCAAAATTCGTAAGTTATCTTCTCTTCCCGATTTGGACAGGGTTTCAGCGTTTTGGCTTTGTGAGAAATTCTTTTTATTTCTTCTTTTTGATCTGTACTTTTCATTCGCGATTTCTTGCTCTTTTCGTGATTTTTAAAGTTTTGCATCACTCAGTCTCTGTGCAGTTTGGACTCTGAGTATGTCTTGCTGTTCAAATTTCTCAAAGTACTCTTCAAATTTGTTTAGTAACGTTTGTAAGCTGTTTCTGTCTTCATCTTTTGAGTATTTAAATCCATTATACACTTTCCTATTGCCCTGCGGTGAGAATTGCTATTTTAGTGTTGTCGGAGGCGTCTGGTATTCCATTTGCTACGAGATGAATATCAAACATTTGTTTAAAGCGTTTCCAGATACCTCTTACATTGCCAGTCAGGTCCAGTTGTTCTGGGTATTCAAGCCACATCCTCGCATTAGCGATGTCTTCCTGAGTCAAATGTCCAGTAGGAGATTTCCATGCCATTTTGAGCTTTCTGTATCTGCCACTGAGTTGTCCTGTAGTAAGCGTCTGAAGCCACTCCTGGGTACCATGTGTTGTTACTCGTGTCTTAATAAAGCTCGTAGTCTCAAATGTGGAGAAGATGCTTTATTGTGAGTTCGTTCTCTCTTCAGAGCTGTTTCCTAAGGTTACCTTCAGTGTTCCTAGCTGGCGTGTGTGTTGTATCTGTGTTGCTCCAAGTTCTGCCCTTAGTGAAGTGTGTCCTCACTTCCTGTCCCCGTCTATTTATATGGCTCTCCCGTGCCCCCTCTAGTGTTTGCTCAGTTGTATTGCATCTAGTTAACTTGTGATCACCACAGTTTATATATTAACAATGAACTGGGTATTATTTAGAAGTACATGTTGAATCCAGATTAGTAGTATTAATAAATTGATAGCTTTCTATTCAAACTATTTTGTGGTCTTTGTTAACACTACACCAATCATCCTGAATCAAGCAACACAAAGAACACCACAGCAGATACAATGGATACAAATTTGGACAGGACATAAAGAACAGGGAGCATTTTGTTGATATAGTCACACTTGTTAAGGATGACCATTCCAGTCCCTTTGTCAGGCCTCCCAACACTACCAGACATTCTTTAGGTAGGCTTGAACAGCGAGTGTAGGCCATTTGACTATGACCCCAATCCTGTTCTCGCCTCGATGCATGCAGATTCCAGCTGTGTTCACTGGGTAGATACCTGATAAAATGCAACCATTTTAAAACATACAGTGTTACCATTTTACTGAGGAAACTGAATTCTTCAATTCAGACTGTGTCTGACAAGTAGAACAGATTTTACAAGGGCGCGATGTATCTTTGAGAGGCCAGTTTCAGGCAGAGCAGCTGCAGATGTTACAATTCAAGGTCCATTCTGCAATGTGTAACAAGGTACCACTGTGATGACCCAGATTGTCGGCTGATAAAGCAACAGGGAGAAAACATGAATGATGGTTACACCCCAGATAACGGACTACCGGCATCTCTAATTTCGAGACATCAAATGTGCCTTTGTAATGATTGGTTAGTATAATTAACCATACGGCCTTTAATATGATTGGTTGATGCAACCTTAATTGTTTAAAATAAATTTAGAGGACCCAATTATTTTTTTTCCAATTAAGGGGCAATTTAGCTTGGCCAATCTACCTAACCTGCACATGTTTGAGTTGTGGGGGTGAAACCCACACAGACATGGGGAGAATGTGCAAACTCCACACAGACAGTGACCCAGGGCCGGGACTCAAATCCGGGTCCTCAGCAACGCAGTCCCAGTATTAACCATTGCCCCGATGTAACCTTAATTGATAGTAATGATTGGACATAGATAACTAGTAACAAATGATTGGTATATGTTAATGTCATCGAATCTTGAGGTATTATCATTAAACCGGTGCTTTTGGTGTCCAATCAGTATGCTGAAAATCCTTGCTATAGCTTGAAAAATAAAGGCTATTTTTTAAACTCTGTTGAGTTCGGTCACTTCCTTGATTATGAAGGTACACATAGAACACGAAGATATGATTGCTACAAGTATTAATTCTTGATGGTAACCATGCATTTCTATGTACAAACAATCTCGTCTATGTTATTGTAAAACTATGATGTGGAGATGCCGGCGTTGGACTGGGATGAGCACAGTAAGAAGTCTTACAACACCAGGTTAAAGTCCAACATATTTGTTTCAAACACTAGCTTTCGGAGCACTGCTCTTTCGTCAGGAAGCTCCTTCCTCATCTGAGGAAGGAGCACTGCTCCGAAAGCTAATGTTTGAAACAAACATGTTGGACTTTAACCTGGTGTTGTAAGACTTCTTATTGTAAAACTAAGGATGGAGATGACTGTCCTCTTGTCCGTCTTACTACCAGGTGCATGCTTCCCATCCATCCTCCGATATATATATGCCTGTATGGGTGTCTGGTTCCACCTGCTGGCGGGAGGTCATAACTGTCCTTACATGTATTGGTCAGTGGCTATGGGCAGTGGTGATATTATATACAGATATATACATTGGTACAACTATGTACAGTTATACAGAGATATGCCTATACGCATATCACCACAAACTCCAAGAGTCTACATCTGGTCTCTCATGAGAGTGAGGATGAAGTACACTACAGTCGAACAGCTGGTCAATTTTTCTCTCTACATCCCACAATTTGGGCCACATCTCATGCTTCGAGCTTGATCTTAAATGGCAATTTTGAAATGGGCTCTTTGGCCCGAAGTCAGTTTATTGCTTTGTTAAAAAAAATAAAAGGGCAGGACAGTGGCACAGGTGTTATCCCTGTTGACTCACAGCACCAGGGACCTGGGTTCAATTTCGGCCTTGGGCAACTATACGGAGTTTCCACATTCTCCCAGTGTCTGTGTGGGATTCCTCTGGGTGCTCCGGTTTCCTCCCACAGTCCAAAGATATGCAAGTAGGTGGATTGGCCATGCTAAAAATGCCCCTTAGTGTCCAAAAGGTTAGGTGAGGTTATTGAGATGGGGTGGGGTCGTGGGCATAGGTAGGGTGCTCTTTCGGAGGGTCGGTGCAGACTTGATGGGCTGAATGGTCTCTTTCTTCACAGTAGGGATTCTATGCATCTCCATATCCATTCACACTTAATCATCATTGTTCCTGTTGCAAATATGAATCTTTGATCTGGGAAGTAATCCTATCCAATGGTTTGCCAGGGCTTTTGCCATTATTAGCACCAATAGCATCCGAATTATAGGAAAGTTAAAAATGTCAACTTACATTCAACCCTCTTTTCCAATGCTGCCAACCTGCAGGCGATTTCAGTTTTCAGGTCATTGACTTTAAAAATTCTGCAACAGAATCAACAGTTACAACAAATTCAGCATATCTGATCACCTTTGTATTTGGATTTGTCTTGGACAGGGATAATTAATGCTCCAACAAATCATGCAATGGAGTGGTAGATTGTAGGTTCCTCTGCTATTTTGTTGTAACTTTGTGTGTTCTTGGTCGTACCATGGTGGGCCTCAGTCTTAGCTGCAGAATGCCAAGTGGTCCAGGAGGCTTAAAGAGAGGGACAAAGACAATGAGAGCAATGATGAGCCATCAATTGCACGAGAGACGAGTTGCTATACAAACGTTAGGCTTTAATAAGCTAGAACGTAGCCTTGCGATCGACTACAATAAAATGGACGACCGCCGGGCGTTCTGACTATCTATACCTCGGTATGGAGGCGTGGTTAACTCGACCAATCGGAGAGCCGTCACATGACTGGTCTCAACCAATCGGTCGAGAGGCACATGACCGACCAGGGCCAATGGTAAGCCGGTGTTCTGCACCAATGGCAGACAGCTATGCAAATCATACCACCACAAGCAACATGGCCATTATACCAGTATTCCGTGAACAAAGAGGTACAGAAGAGATGCAGAATCTCCATTGCTATCTCGTGATCTCAGCCAAAGGTTCACTGGTGTGGACATGGGAAAGACCAGAGATAAGTTTGATCATAATATCCGGTGTTTGGCCAGGTTTCCAACAATCACCTAGCTCATAAATGATGGACAGCCATTTGACCGAAGGATTATAGGGCTGCCAGTTTAATGGAACTCCATCCCAGAATAAGTAACCACCCTCAGCAGCAGAAGCGGAAAGAAAATAGTTGAAACTTAAGTAACTGACTAATGACAGATTACCTTGAAAACTGGTCAGCAACTTGGCCCAGAACATTCTGCAGCAAGTCGTCTTCTTCTAGAGGTAAAAAGGTGATTGATGATAGACATTAGAATCCACAAGACTAATTATATCCACTTCTTTGGGATGCCTCAATTGTTTCCCAATGAAGTGACCGAGATTCGAACAATGATTCTATCGTCCAGAATCTGACCCACAGGTGGTGAGGCTGGGGGGTGGGGTGAGGATGTTGATGTTGGTGAATCTCACCCAATAACAGTACGTGCTGGAGTTAACTCCTTGGGCACAACCAAGAAGATGCACCTGAGGTTAAGCAACTCCAAAATCTCTCTCACATGCACATATCTTTTGTTTAAAATCCTAACTATTCCCCCCCACTGACCACTCACTGATTTACAAGTAAAACTCCATTATCCAATTTCAAATGTACAATGCACTTCTGGTGGAGGCATGTAGGTGGAGGTCGCACGTTGGGTGGCTCCTGCGAGAGTCTCCGATTTTTGAACCGTTATGTCCGGTCTCAGGGGTACTTCTTGGATGATCTGGTGTGGGACATTCTAAGGAATCGGTGGAATGTCAAAGCTCCAGAAGAAAGGTCAGGGGAGCGAGTGCTGCTGTGATTCCAGCAGGAGGGAAGATGGCGGGGGTTGGTTCGTCGGGTGGGGCCTCTCTCATTACAATTGAAATTCTGACCGAGGTGGTATTGGGGGAGTTTGAAAGGCTGTTCGCCAAACATCTAGTGGTGTATCGGAGAGAGATGATGACCTTGCTCAAGGAGTGGGCAGAGGAGATACTTGCTCCAATAAAGGCTGCGTTGACGAAGACGTACGAGATGCGGGAGCAAGGAGCGAAGATGAAGGGGGTGGAGGAGGCATTGTCACATCATAACGACCAGTTCACCTCAATGGGTGAGGAGCTGCGGAGGGTTGTGGAGCACGATAAAGGGCTGAGCCAAATTGGAGGACCTGGAGAACAGGTCACGGAGACAGAATTTCCCGAAGGGGTGGAGGGCCAGAGGCCGACTGAGTACTTTGCGGACATGTTCACCAAGTTGATGGGGGAGGAGGAAGAGCCCTCCCTCTACGTGTTGTCAGAACCCATCGGTCGCTTCAGCCGAAGCCTAAAATGAATGAGCCACCAAGGGCTATGATAGTCTGCTTCCACAGATATCAGGTGAAAGAGAAGGTCTTGAGTTGGGTGAAGCAGAAGTGAAAGGTGAAGTGGAAAGGCGTTGGTATACGTATTTACCAAGATCTTACGGCGGAGTTGGCGAGAAGATGGGCAGCCTTTGGTCGGGTGAAGGCGTCGCTGCACAGCAGCAACGTGAGATTTGGAGTGGTCTGTCCGGTGAAGCTGGTAGTGACTCACAATTCGAACGACCTTTATGTTCGTGAAAGTTGAAGGTCTGGGACTGAGATGAGTTTCGATTTGGACTTTGATGGTGTAAACTGGGGTCTTTTATGATTTTTTTTCCACTGGCTTTTGTTCGTTGTTTTTTTCCTTTATGGTTTTTCTGCTGTTGTATTCTCCCCGCCCTGGTTGTATGGTTGGAGGGGTTGATGTTCACTTTTGGTGGGAGTGTGGATTGGGGAATTGAGGGTTTTGGACATGGGGAGGGGGGAGTCTGGCTGTTGATTGTGTTTCTTAGGAGGAGGGGGCTCTGGCAGGGGTCAGCTCGCGAGCAAACAAAAGTTGGCTAGTGAACGGGAGTGTGGTGAGGGGAGGGGCCGCAGTCGTTAGAGCCTGCCTGGGCAGGTTTGGATGGGCCTGGGAGCTGTGAATGGTGGGGGGAGGAGATTGATACTGGGTGAGGTGTTCGGGGAGATTCTGGGAAAGGGGTGGGGGTTGACAGTGACGAGAGGATATAGTTTGTTCTGCCGGATGATTGGGGCCTGGGATAGTGGTAATGGTGTATAGAAAGGGGTGGGGGGGGGGGGGGGGGGGGGGGGGGGTGAGAGGCTCCCTGTCAGAATGGTGACGTGGAACGTGCGAGAGGAAGGGATGTGTGAGTTAAAACCCCGAGATTTGATAGTAGGGCCTGAGAGGTGCCGATTCTGGTGGGCAAATGGATGAAGGTGATGGTGGATCAGGGGAGCAGGTACCTGATCGCAACGGATGCGTTGGAGGGGAGGTTGGTGATGTTGGATAGAGTCTATGCCCCCCAATTAGGATGACGCAGGGTTTGTGAAGAAAACACTGACTGCAATTCCGTATCGGGATACCTATGAGTTGGTTTGGTGGGGGCGGGGGGGATTGGAATGCAGCGTTGAAGCTGAGGATGGACAGGTCCCAGACACGCTCACAGACCCCGTCAGGCGGCGGGCGAGGGAGCTGGTGGGGGTTGAGGGAGATGTGGGGGGGGGCTGATCTGTGGAGACTTTTGCACCCGAGGGATTGGGAGTATTTGTTTTTTTGCCGGTACATTAGGTGTTTCCGAAGATTATTTTCTTTGTGATGGGATCGGCGCTGTTAGCTGGAGTTAAGAAGGCAGAATGTTTGGCAATTGTGATTTTGGACCATGCTCCACATTGGATTGTCATGGTCCTGGAGAAGGGATTAGCTCAGAAGGCGGGGTAGAGGCTGCTTGTGGAATTGTTGACAGATCAGAGATTCCAATGGGGAAGGTGTTCGAGGAATATGTGGGGATTAACTGTACTGGGGAGGTCTCGCGTCAGTGGTTTGGGAGGCTCTGAAGGGAGTGGTGAGGGTGGAATTTAAGGCTAAGGTGGATATGGAGGTGAGAGAGGAATGCCAATGATTGATAGGAGAGATTTTGGAAGTAGACAGGAGGTATGCGGAGGACCCGGACCTGGGACTTTTGATGAAGAGGAAGGTGATACAGGCGAGATATGTTGCTCACGGGGAAAGCGATGTGTCAATTGAGAAAGGCAAGGGTGGCCATCTATGAGTGTGGGGAGAGGGTCAGCTGTATGTTGGCAGGACTGCTCTGTAAGCAAGTTGCGGTGAGGGAGACAGTTCAGGTGAGGTATAGGACAGGCAAGCTGGTGGTGGCATGGAGCGTATTAATAAGGTGTTTGAGAAGTTTTACAGAGACCTATATAACTCGTAACTGCCAGAGGACGAACTGGAGGTGAAGGAGTTTTTGGGAGTTAGAGTGCCCGGAGATGGGTGAAGTGGAGAGAGCGGGGCTGGGGGGTTGCTGCGGGGGAGAAGAAGTGAAGGTGGTGATTGGGAGGATGCAGACAGGGAAGATAGCAGGGCCGGATGGTTTCCCAGTGGAACTCTTTTTTATAATTTAGAATACTCAATTTTTTTTCCGCAATTAAGAGGCCATTTATCATGGCCAATCCACCTAACCTGCACAACTTTGGGTTGTGGGGGTGAAACCCACGCAGACATGGGGAGAATGTGCAAACTCCAGACAGATAGTGACCAGAGGCTGGGATCGAACCCAGGTCCTCAGCGTCGTGAGGCAGCAATGCTAACCACTGAGCCACCGTGCCGCCCCACCCCAGTGGAACTCTATAAGAAATTTAGGGCACCATGTTTGAGGACCCAATGGTTAGGGGGGTTTTGACAAAATGATGGGCCAGGCCTCCATCTTGTTGCTGTTAAAATAGGGTAAGGACCCGGTGGAGTGTGGGTCGTACAGACCCATATCTCGAATGAATGTAGATGCGAAGATTATGGCAAAGGTGCTGACGCTAAGGTTGGAGCTGTGCCTACCGAGGGTGATTAGGGAGGATCAGACAGGGTTCATTAAGGACAGACAGCTGCCGTCGAATGTGCGGCGGCTGCTGAATGTGGTGCTTTCTCCGGCTGATGGAAGGGACTTGGAGGTGGTGGTGACACCAGAAGCGGAGAAGGCGTTTGATCAGGTGGAGTGGAGCTATCTGATTGCAGTGTTGGTGAAGTTTGGGATTGGGCCTAAATTTGTGGCATGAGTGAAATTGCTGCATAATCCGATGGCATGTGTGCGACTGATTGATATGAAGTCAGGGTATTAGTTCAGAGTTGTGGAAGAGGATAGTGGGGGTTGGGGGGGAGGCAGGCTGCCTAATCTTATGTACTATTCCTGGGCAGTGAATGCGGAGAAGATATGCGGTTGGAATAGGGAGGCGGTGGCTTTGTGGGTAAGGATAGAGGCTGGCTCGTGTAGGTGGCTGGGGTTTTGTGCGCTGGCGATGGCACCGCACCCGTTGGCTCCAGGGAGGGCTTTGGGAAGTCCTGTGGTGCTGGCCTCGCTGAGGATTGGAGGCAATTCCGGCACTACAGGTTGGGAGCGGGGTCGAGGGTGATGCCGATCAAGGGGGATCACGGATTCGAGCTGGGGAGAATTGGTGAGAGGTTCTTGGGATGGGAGTAGAGAGGAGTCAGGGAGATGAAGAATCTGTTTCTGGGAGGGTGGTTGCGAGTTTGGATGAGCCGAATGAGAAATTTGGACTGGCGCGAGAGGAAAGCTTTCAGTACATGCAGGTGCGGTACTTTGCGGAGAAGGTCTTTCCTACCTTTCCGATCGCACCGGCCTCCTCATTGTTGGTGAAGGTGCTGTCAGTGAGGGGGCTGGAAGGGGGGCGGGGAGGGGGGGGGGGCATCTCAGCGATTTCTGGGAGGATTCTGGAGGAGGATAAGGTATATTTGGAGGGGATTAAGGCCAAGTGGGAAGAGGAGTTGGGGGACGGCATTAGAGATGGGATTATGATGTAAGGTGCTGGGGAGGGTGAATGCCTCAACCTCGTGTCCTGAAGGTGGTGCACGGGGCGCATCGGACAAGGATGAGCCGGTTGTTTGAGGGAGTATAGGACATTTGTGAACGGTGTGGGAGGGGTCCTACTAATCATGTAGATTTGTTGTGGTATTGTCCGAAGCTGGAAACGTTTTGGAGGTCATTTCTTAGCACCATGTCAGTGGTCTTACATGTAGACATGGAGCCTGGTCCCCTGGGGCCCATATTCAGGGTGTCGGACCTGCTGGAGTTGCAGAGGGGTGTGGGGGACAGATGCTTGAGCCTTTGCCTCGCTGATTGGTCGCAGGCGGGTTCTGTTGGGGTGCAGGTCAGTTTCTCCACCCTGTGCCTCAGCGCGGCTGGGAGACAGATGAAATTTGTTCTAAGGGGGCAAATAATGGGGTTCCACAAGAGTTGGGGCTTGTTCATTTTGCATTTTGGAGAGCTGGTTCCCATCAACCATTGGGGGGGGGGGGGGTGAGAGAGAATGGGGGGAGGGGGGTCTATTTGAGTGGGAGGCTTAATATGATAGGTATGTTTTTTGTTATTGTGAAATCTAAATGAAAATGAAAAAATGAAAATCGCTTATTGTCACAAGTAGGCTTCAAATGAAGTTACTGTGAAAAGCCCCTAAATGTTGAAAATTGGAATAAAAATACTTAATAAAAAAACGTATTATGCACAAAGGATTCTAATTTGCAGGGCGGCATAGTAACATAATTATTAACACTGCTGCCTCATGCCACTGAGGACCCAGGTTCGATCCCAGCCTCGGGTCACTGACTACTTGGGAGTTTGCACACTTTCCCTTTTTTTGTAAATTTAGAGTACCCAATTCATTTTTTCCAATTAAGGGGCAATTTAGCGTGGCCAATCCACCTAGCCTGCACATCTTTGGGTTGTGGGGGCGGAACCCACGCAGACACGGGGAGAATGTGCAGGCTCCACACTGACAGTGACCCAGAGCCAGGAACGAACCTGGGACCTTGGCGCCGTGAGGCTGCAGGGCTAACCCACTGTGCCACCGTGCTGCCCCCAGAGTTTGCCCATTTTCCACGTGTCGGCGTGGATCTCACCCCCACAACCCCTAAGATGTGTAGGGCAGGTTGACTGGCCATGTTAAATTGCCCCTTAATTGGAAAAATGTTTTGAAAGGGTCCTAGTTTTCTTTGGTTTCAATCCTATAACCATGAAGCAAGTCTCTATTCTGTAGGAATATAGTAATCTTAGTCTTTGAGAGGTACCTGCTATCCTGTCTCGCAAAATTGTTTTTATGGATTTGCCGCCTTCCAATCCAGGGGTCTAAACTTGGGATACGTACATCCCCAGGCCTTGCTGTCTCTGTCTATGTGTCTTGCATCCATTCTTAAATTTGTTGCCTGGACCCTAAGGGCTCGGTTCTTCGACTGCACCCGCTGTAAGATCACCACCGGTGGGACGCGGACCATGTGAAGGTCCATTGACCTCGGGCGGGAATTTCTGGTCGCTGTGTGGGTGCGTGGCTAGAGAATCCCGCCCTTAAGTACTGAATACTACGACATCATTACCTTAGCTAGTCCATCTCATGTTCTAATGGCTCAGCGAATGCCAAAAATGGCACCGAGGGGACTTCAAGCCTGGAACTGTCATCCTTAGCACTTTGTAGGTCTGCTGGAGGCCAATATTCTGATCGCAAAGATCTCTTGAGAATTTACTGGCAGAATGTTTGTGTTTATTGTCCAGTGGGAGTAGTCCAAACACCCCCTCAAGCCTGTCCTATCAGTCAATACAATCATGGCTGATCTTCCACTTCAACTCTCACCTATTCCCATATCACTTAATTTCTTTAATGTCCAAATATTTATTGATCTAACTCTATTCAATGCCTGAACATCCACAACTCTCTAGGAGGGTAGCCCTCTCAATGAAGAAACTTCTTCTCATGTCAAGCTTAAATGATGACCCCTTATCCTGACACCATGATCCTAGTTCTAGGTTCTCCAGGCAGCCTCTCAGCTATCAAGTCCTCTTAAAATTTTATGAATTTCTAATTCTTCTCAATTTCAGAGAATATCGGCCTATTCTGTTCAATTCCTCCTCAAGATAATCCTCTCATCCCAGGAAACAGTCCAATGAGAAATTTAGAGCTGGATTTTACACTGCCCTGTTGGTGGGATTGAAATATAGATTCCAATGGGTGGCCTTCCCAGAAGGCACCCGGAAGAAACCCACGCAGACACAGGGAGACGTGCAGACTCCACACAGACAGTGACCCTAGCTGGGAATCGAACCTGGGACCCTGGAGCTGTGAAGCAACAGTGCTACCGTGCCACCCTCAAGATAAGGGCACAAGTCTGGTATCCAGTTAACACGGCTCCCAGCATTAATTTACTGTGGGGAAGCCATTGGGATCATGGGCAGGCTCACTCCACAATTTGGGAGGGGGAGGGTGGGGGGCAGGTTTGTACAGTCTACAGGGCCCTGTAAAATCCAACCCATATAAAACATGTGCAAGATTTGGCACCAATTCCCAGTGAGTATCCATTTCAATAGATACACCATTGATGTGTAAGGAGTCAATACCTGTTAGCTGTCTACCACTGAGGGGAACCACTCTGTAAGGAGAGCTGGAAAGAAAAGGAAATAAATTAAACAAAATTGTTTGAGAGAGAACTGTTCTGTTACTTAGCTGACTAAATTACATAAAATAAACACATGTTTTATGTAAATAAAGGCCGGCTGAGAATGAAAAACCTTGACTGAGCTTCCAATCTAGATCACCACCTTGATATGGTCACATGCAAAATGACTCAACTTCCTGAGGTATAACACACAAAAGAGGGTTGAATTTAAAGGTTGTGGAGGTGACCAGAAAGTCACGGCCATTCAGGCAATCTGCTGCCCACTATTGGAATTATTTTGTCCTTTATTCTTCCATTGGACTGGGCATTGCTGACAAGGTCAACATTTGTTCTCTTGAATGGAGTTGCTTACCAGGGCAACACATTGCCTGGGTCTTGACTCATCTAAGCCAGCCCAGGTAAGGATGGCAGATTTCCTTCCCCCAAATCAATGCCATCTTTGTTTCATGGTTTCTTGGTCATCGTTATGGAGGAGAGCTTTCAATTCCAAAATTAATAGTTTAATTCAAATTCCATCAGCTGTCTTTGTGGGATTTTAAACTCACTTTCGGCAGAGCATCAGCCTGGACTTCTGGATTACTCGTCCAGTGATGTTACCACTGGGCTGCCATCCTCCCCTTGGGCCTTTGCAAGGTGAAAAGCCTGCCTCCAAGAGATGGCAGACAATCAGGAGACCTAGAGCAGCAATCCCAGAAGGAGAGTGGGCCGGGCTGGTCAGGCAGACTCTGATGATGGCAGGGTGTGGAGTATTCTTATGGAGGGCTGTGTGGGACTCTTGCAGTAGGGGTGGCCTTTGCTGCTTGGAGCACCTTCTGTCAGGTACAGGGCGCCCAAGCCCACAAGGGGGCTACCAGTTTATACCTGGCAGCCTACCCACATGGCGTGGGCCCCTTCCAGTTTACCAGTGGTGACAGCACAGTCCCTAAATTGGTTATTTAAGGGCTTTAATTAACCTAGGGACAGGAAGGCCGATCTCAACCTCCCCTTCCTGACTTAAATCGGAAGGTGTCAGAAGGTGGCATCTCTCCAGCCTCATTTCCCTGCACCTCCAGCCCATTCCAAGCTTGGCATTAAATTCTGTCCAGACGTGTATTTGGTGGTGGAGGGAAATTGGGGAGCATGTTGTCTACCAAACTCCATCCTGATTAAGGGTGTCAAGAAAGCTCATGAATGGCCTTCCCCCTCCCCTAAGCCTTGCTGCCTATGGAGGCCCTTACGTGGGCAACAAATACTTACGTAAAGACCTCATCCTGCCACTGCTGGTATACACCCAGCAGACAAGTGGAAAGCATGAAAAGCAAATCTCATTGTGTTTGCTTATGGGCTCCTGGGGTTCTGGTCGTTGGATGGGGGTGGGGTGCACCCTCGTTCAAAGGCACTCAGTGCCCGATCGAGAAACCTGACATTTGCGATGGATTGGTCCGCTGAGGGCCAACCCCTGCTCGTGTTGCTGATCCCCATCCACCATGACCAACAGCACGCAAACCCCCGTTCTGCCATCGCCCACATGAATCCTTTGGTGATCCTGGGCCTTGGATGGGTGCACTGACAGCAGAAACCATCCCTTTCCTTGGTGGACAATGCATACTTGCCAACCTCTGAATGGTCGTCAGCTTTCAGGGGGCAGGATTTACACTCCGCAGTCCTTGATTCCAGGGAAGGTCCGCTGCTGCCCAGTTAGATGCCTGATTGACACTTAATTTTGCAGGGCTTCCTGTAAGGAGGCAACATGGGGCTCTCACCAGCTCTCCAGGCAGTGAGCAAGACCATTAAATTTGGCCCCAAGTGTTGTCTCCATGGTTAGAAGAGGGGGAAAAATTCAGTCCCTTCAATTACCATTCTAAATTGTTTTGCACATATTTATGTTTTAGATTGCCTTTGTCTGGGTTAAGATGATGGGCCTCTCCTGTTAATGACACAGGATAGGCCCAAACTAATGGTCTGGGTCATGGGTTCAAGCTCTACCACAGCAGCTGTTGAAATTTAAATCCAAATCAACAAAATAATTTGTGTCTCAGTAATGGTGACTATGAAACTATCGTTTATTATTGAAAAACAAAATCTGGTTGTTTCAGGCCTTTTGGAGAAGGAAATCTACCATCCAACCTGGTCTGGCCTAAATGTGTGATTCCAAACCCACAGTAATGTGGTTGACCCTCAACTGTCCACTGAAATGGCTTGGCAAGCCACTCATTTCAAGGGCGATGAAAGATGGGCAACAGCGACATCTCATGAAAGAATACATTGTAAACTTGTCTTCCTGTATATTTACATATTCCTGCCAGAAGTGGCATTGCAGAACTTCTGGTGGGATGGTCTAAATACAGAACGACAGAATGGGCAGTTGTTATCAATGGCATTTTAATGGAAATGCAAAATGCTTTTATTTTTCTGATGGTTCGCATTATTTCATGATCAAGGTAGTTGCTGATGCTGAGGGAAAGTGATTCATTATCGTTCACAGCTGCTCAGAGACCAACACTCTCATTGCCTCCAGGACTACATATGCAAAATTGACATACTCAAACATGCCAAATCTCTGTGGATTATCACCTTGCTTCAACACAGTGCACGTGGTTCAATAGCTTACTGCGACAAGCACCACGTGGCTCTCAACCAGCCTTAGTAATAGTCAGAAAAGGCAATAATTTCCAATAACTTGCAGTGCTCGCTTCCCTGACTTTGTGAACCTGACTTCAAAATTCGGACAAGGGACAAGAAAATCCCCAGACGAACTGGACAGCAAAATGTCTGATTTGTTCAGAGTATCGATTTATCTGGACACCTTTCTTACTCAAACAATCCAATTACATTCCACAGATACAATTTAATCACAAACAATACAGAAACTACTTTACAGAGCAGTAATAGACCATTTGGCCCATTGGGCCTGCTCCACCATTCAACAATAGGATCATGGCTAATCTGGTTGTGGTTGTGTCTGCACCCCCCCCCCCCCCCCCCCCCCCCCCCCCCCCCATGACCCTGGACTGCCTTGCCTAACAAAATTCTTAACTCTGCCTCTTGATAAAGGCTGTTTTGTTGTCTGCCCAGGTGAAGAAGTGAATGAGGTCACTTACTTTGCAGAACTCTGTATTTCTTCATTTTATTGAAAAGAAACAAAAATATTGGTCTGCACATTTAACGTATCTTTTTTTCTTACCTTGAGCAGAGGAAGTGAATGAGGTGCAAAGTACAGAAATGGCTGCTTTTTGGTGGATTAAATTTTATCACCAGAAATTTCCTCTTGGTTCTCCCCACCAGTGGAATTCCTGGCTAGACATGTCAACAGTTTTTTTATTGCTGCAGTGGTCAATCGGGAGAACACTCGAGGAAATTAATAGTGGATACTTTACTTCAGAGCATATGTTTTTTTTTACTTCTCATGCAGTTGTTTTTTAAAGCTTTTAGTATGTTCTCCATTGGTTAGCTTACAGAATTAGTCAAATAAAATGCTAGTTTCTCAGCATTTAACCTATTTTGCTTTACAGGATAAACTGATTATGTAGATATTTCGGTTTTGTCATCGTCAAATGCAACTTTGTTATAGTACCAGTTATTAAAGTTTGACCTTGTGGGAGTTTTTATGTGCTGTCGATACAGGTGTAGTGAGCTCCCTTTTCAAGTTTTTACACGACTGCATCATGAGCTACATGTTTGCAGCTAGTTCATAGTGAGCTCTGCGACCAAGGAAACGCCTCCCCGGAGAGATTCCCCGCATTAGGTCTTGATTGGTTGTTTAGACCATGTGATCCTTACTTGGTATGATTGTCTTCTAAAGGGACAATCACCATACTTTCTCCATCAATGAAGATCATGCTTCATCTTGTTGGCGAAACGTGGAGCCTGTTCTACATTACAGCAGTGTCTGAGTGACTTCAGCTGTAAACTGAGATCATGGGCTGGAGAACCTGTGGACCATGTACCTTAGTTCCAACACAGATTCATCACAATTTTAATTGTCCTCCATTGGTTTGACTGTGTAATGTTTTATGTCACACTACCATCACTTCAGGATATACAAAGAACAATACAGCTCAGAAACAGGCCCTTCAGCTCTCCAACCCTGTACCGGCCATGATACCACCCTTGGCCAAAACTCTCAGCACTTCCTTTTGCCATATCTCTCTATACACATCCTATCCATGTATTTGTCAAGATGCCTTTTGAACGCCGGTAATGTATTTGCTTCCACAACCTCCCCTGGCAACACGTTCCAGGCACTCACTACCCTCTGTAAAAAAACTTGCCTCGCACATTTCCTCTAAACTTTGCCCCACGGACCTTACACCTATGCCCCCTGGTGACTGATCCCTCTACCCTGGGAAAGAGTGCCTGCCCATCCACTCTATCCATGTCCCTCATAATCTTGTAGGTCTCTATCAGGTCACCCATCAATCTCCGTCGTTCTAATGAAAACAGTCCGACTCTATTCAGCCTCTCCGTATAGCTAACCCACCCTCCAGACCAGGAAAAATCTGGTAAACTTCCTCTGCACTCTCTCCAAAGCCTCCACATCCTTCTGGTAGTGTGGCGACCAGTATTGTGCGAAATATTCAAAGTGCAGACTTACCAAGGTTCTTTACAACTGTAGCATGACTTGCCAGTTTTTATACTCAATGTCCCATCCAATGAAGTGGAGATGTCCCATCCAATGAAGGCAAGCATCCCGTATGCTTTCTTGACTACCTTGTCCACTTGTGTCGCCACTTTCAAAGATCTGTGGACGTGTACGCCCAGATCACTCTGACTTTCTATATTCCTAAGAATTTTGCCATTTACGGTATATTTCCCCTTATGTAAAAGCCCTGACAATCTTACCTTGGTGCATTAGTTGGCATAGTTGGGTCTATGGATATAATAGCATTGTTTTGATCCATGAGCATAATCAAGCTGTTCCTAAATAACAAGACAAAATAGAGAAAGAAACAGGGTCGTAACAGATCACATACTCATTTACTCAACTTGACGGTCTGATTTTCTAAGTTCACACAGCAAACAGGAATCCTCGCCTGCCTCTGTAAATTGAGAAATCACCAGCACCCTGCTCTTGATTATCCATTGTGGGCAAAACATCATGGACTTTATCTACAAGATTCTCCAATACAGGCAGCGGGTGGTTAATCCTCCACATTTCTTGGCGACTGCACATCAAACATACTTCATTGGCTGTGAAACACCTTGCAACATACAGAGGGCGTGAAAAACACCATAAAAATGACATGTATTTATTTTTCTCAATTATCCCAGTTAGCTCAAGAATTAGGGTAGTTGCAGTGAGTGAATTAGCACATGTTTAAACCGTTTTTACAAGACAGATAACACGATAGATAACAAGACAGATAACACGATCAGATCACTCTCGTTTTCCATTTAAGTGACTGCGTAAACCAGTTTAAAATAAATCAGGAAGTGGCGCAGTGATTAGCACAGCTTTCTCACGGCGCTGAGGTCCCAGGTTCGATCCTGGCTCTGGGTCACCGTCTGTGTGCAGTTTGCACATTCTCCCCATGTTTGCGTGGGCTTTGCCCACACAACCCAAAAGATGTGCAGGGTTGGTGGATTGGCCAAACTAAATTGCCCTTTAATTGGAAAAAATGAATTGGGTACTCTGAATTTATAAAATAAATAAATAAATCAGGAAATGCCTTAATCACAAATTTTTGATTTCATTCAAACGAGTTAAGATTTAACTTGTTTAAGATTGAGAGCACGGTAGCATTGTGGATAGCACAATTGCTTCACAGCTCCAGGGTTCCAGGTTCGAATCCGGCTTGGGTCACTGTCTGTGTGGAGTCTGCACATCCTCCCCATGTGTGCGTGGGTTTCCTCCGGGTGCTCCGGTTTCCTCCCACTGTCCAAAGATGTGCAGGTTAGGTGGATTGGCCATGATAAATTGCCCTTAGTGTCCAAAATTGCCCATAGTGTTGGGTGGGGTTATTGGGTTATGGGGATAGGGTGGAGGTGGGTAGGGTGCTCTTTCCAAGAGCCGGTGCAGACTCGATGGGCTGAATGGCCTCCTTCTGCACTGTAAATTCTATGAAATGAGAGGTCATCACCAATAGAACATTGCAACTCCAGCCCCAATGGTCCTCATCTGATTCAAATAGAATTTCTCTCACCTGCTCAGCCCAACAGTTGTGCACAGCAACTCTTTAATGTCACTGGGTCTGCAGTGTCTGCTGAACATCACCTGCGAACAAGGGAGTGTGTCACATTCAGTTAAAGCCATGGAATAAAAAGAGGGAATGGGCCATGAAAAGCATTTACTGCCCCTCAATCATCTCCAGCCCCATCCCTGCTGAAATCAATTCTAAGTGCAATGCGTGATAAGTATTTCAATCTTTTTGTTGGCAAATTCTTGTCCCACTGTGGCATTGAACCATACAGAGTAATCACAGCCCTATGCTGAGCAAAGTTAAACGTAGAACGACTACACAATTCCGAGGTAATGACGGTTCTAGGTGCTCTCATATACGTGTCACAAAATGTTAGCGTGCAGATTCAGGATATAATCAAGAAGGCTAATGGACAGGCAGCACGGTGGCGTTGTGGTCAGCATTGCTGCCTCACAGCGCCGAGGTTCCAGGTTCGGTTCCCGGCTGGGTCACTGTCTGTGCGGAGTCTGCACGTCCTCCCCGTGTGTGCGTGGGTTTCCTCCGGGTGCTCCGGTTTCCTCCCACAGTCCAAAGATGTGCGGGTTAGGTGGATTGGCCATGCTAAATTGCCCGTAGTGTCGTAAAAAGTAAGGTTAAGGGGGGGGGGGGTTGTTGGGTTACGGGTATAGGATGGATACGTGGGTTTGAGTAGGGTGATCATCGCTCGGCACAACATCGAGGGCCGAAGGGCCTGTTCTGTGCTGTACTGTTCTATGTTCTATGTTCGATCCCGGCTCTGGGTCACTGTCCGTGTGAAGTTTGCACATTCTCCCCATGTTTGCGTGGGTTTCGCCCCCACAATCCAAAGATGTGCAGAATAGGTGGATTGACCATGCTAAATTGCCCCTTAATTGGAAATAATGAATTGCAGCAGCACATCGGCTTACAATCTCTTCAAATGAGAGAAGACTCTTGCTCGCTTCACCGTTCCTCGCACGTTCCATGTCACCACCTGGACCGGGGGTCTCTTCCTTCCCTCCCGACCCCCCTCCTATCAGTCATAGCCGCTACTCCTGGCCCCACCCAACAGGCCTAGCCCTAGTCGCCATCAACCACCTACCACTACCCCCCTTCCCTGAAA
The DNA here is from genome assembly GCF_902713615.1 of Scyliorhinus canicula. NCBI lineage: Eukaryota > Metazoa > Chordata > Chondrichthyes > Carcharhiniformes > Scyliorhinidae > Scyliorhinus > Scyliorhinus canicula. The sequence goes on along the minus strand of NC_052164.1, from coordinate 68,778,401 downwards.
CCCCCCTCCACTTCCTCTCGAAACCACCTCTCCCAGTATTGTCCCCATTCCCCCCACCATTCACACCTCCCAGGGCCATCAAAACCTGTCCATAGAGGTTCCAATGACTGCAGCCTCTCCCCCCACCTTGCCCCGTTCACGAGCCAACTTACGTTTTCTGACGAGGTCACCCCTGCCAGAGCCCCCTTCCCCCACATAGAAAAAACTAACACAAAAGCCCCCCACACCCAAACCTTCCAAACACCCAGCACAGTAATCCCTCAAACCCTAAAGAAACAAATCCCAACCAATCACCGCAAAGCCCCAAACTACCCGCCCCCCACCCCAACCACAACTTAAAAATCCATGAAAAAAAGCGCAAAAAAAGGAAAATGAGAAAGGATCAACACCAAAATCAAAACTCATTTCAGTCCCAGTCCTTCAGCTTTCATTAATGCCCCCTTCTCTTCCGCTGTCTCAAAGTAGTAGTCTCCAGAGTTATGTGTGACCTTCAGCTACGCCGGATAGATCACCCCAAACCTGACGCTGCTTTTGTACAACGCCGCTTTCACCCGACCAACGGCCGCCTGCCTTCTCACCTATTCCACCATATATCCTAGTATATACGAATACCAATGCCTCCCCGCCTATCCTACGCCCATTTCAGTGCCTTTTCCTTCACCTGACAGCTGTGAAAATAGACTCTCACAACTCTCAGTGGCTCATTGGCCTTTGGTTTTGGTCGGAGCGACCAGTGAGCCCTGTTCAACTTGTAGAGGGAGAGGTCCTCCTCGTTCCCCATCAACGTGGCGAACATCTCCACAAAATACTCAGTCGGTTTCCGGCCCTCCAGCACCTTAGGCAGCCCCACGATCCTTAGATTCTGCCTTTGTAACCTGTTCTCCAGGTCCCCCTATATTTCTCAGCCCGGTTACTCGCCACCATCCGCCGCAGCTCCTAACCCATCGAGGTGAACTGGTCGCTGTGCTGCGACAATGCCTCCTCCACCCTTTAAACACCCCTTTGCCAAAGCCTCCTTCATCAGGGCAAGAATCTCATCCGCCCACTCCTTGAGCGAGGTCGTCATCTCCTTGCAATGTTTGTCAAAGTGCTTCGAGGACAGCCGCTCAAGCTCCCCTGTCATCACCTCGGCCAGCTTATCCACCACAATGGGTGCAGCCCCACACCCGGCGAGCCTGCTGCCGCCATCTTTCCTCCCACTGAACTCTCCACCACACTCACTGGCGGACTGTCGTTGCCCCCTTTTCCCCCCAAAAAAATTATTTTTATAAATTTCCAACATCCTTTGGTTGCCTTAGACTTTCCAGCGAGTAATCATACAAAATTCTCCCCAAAAGCTGAGTGCAAAAACAATAGCTCTAGCAGGAGCAGACCAACGTGCGACCTCCACCAACATGTCACCACCAGAAGTCCCTGCTTTTCTTTTCATGATGTGTGGAAGCACTCCATCCAGACCAGTGGTTTTGACCTCTCTAAATGTAATTAATTGAATCAATTCTCTCCCCTGCCTATCTGGAATATCAAAAAGACGTTAATTCATGACTGGTTAACTATGCTGCTCTTTACTGAATTGACACCACAGCGATGTCGCATTGGTCTGGATTTTCCAGCCTTGGTCGGAACAGGACTCGCCCTGGGGGATTCAGCAGCCCAACCAAAAGCTCATCAACTATCAGCGGGACTGGACGATCCCAGCAGTGGGCGGGGCTGGAAATTGCCACCCATCATCTGGTTACTCTGTGGGTAAAGCCAACGGCATCTGGTCTGAACCATGCAGTTTGGAAGGGCCCCGCTATGATTGTTTGAATGTGCTTTATTTAAACAACTGCAACAAAGGCAGCAGCAGCGATGCTGGAATCAGTTGAAGACAGGAACGCCTCTCCTTATTGTCTAGCAATTGCTATTGGGTAGTATTTCTGAATTGATTTTGGATGAAGAGAGGAGGAACAAGCTCAGTTGTGTTACCCTTCAATGTTAGAGAGCTTGAAAATACTGCCTACAGGCTTGCGTTTTAACTAAGGAACTAGAGGACAACCTGTGTCCATGGAATCATACCTGCCTAATAGAATTTCTCATCACCTCCTCTGGTTGTTTTGTCAGTTCTGTTAAATCTCTGTTGTCTAGTAATTGAGCTGTTAGTAGAAATTAATTGTCCCCATCTACTCTATCAAAACCTCTCATCATTTGAAAACCTCTATTAAATTTTCCCCTCAAGTGTCTCTGCTCTAACGAGAATGATCCCAGCTTCTCTAGGATCTCCAACTAACTGAAATCCTTGAATCTTGCTGAAAAAAAGACATGTCTCCCATCGGGAGACTAAGTGCCAACGCCGGAGTGAAAACCGGAGTGTTTCACTCCGGCGTCGGAGGCCGCTCCTCGCCCCCTATTCTCCCACCCCAGGGGGCTAGGAGCGGCGCCACGTCAATTACGCGTGCCGCTTTCATGCGCCGCCACGTAAATTACACGGCCGACACCGCTCAAATTACATCACCCGCGCATGTGCAGGTTGACCGGCGCCAACCCGCGCATGTGCGGTTGGCGTCCCCCCCGCGGGCACCCCGCAAGACATGGAGGATTGATCTTGCGGGGCGGCGGAGGAAAAGAGTGCATCCTTTAGAGACGCCGGCCTGCCGATCGGTGGGCACCGATCACGGGCTAGACCCCTACTGAGCGCCCCCGATGCTCGATCCTCCCTCCCTCCCCACAGGCCGCACACGCACCGTTCGCGCGCTGTTCACGCCGGCAGCGACCACGTGTGGTTGGCGCCAGCGTGAACCCGTCGGATTGGGCAGGCCGCTCGGCCCATCTGGGCCGGAGAATCGCTGCACGCCTGCTACAAACGGCGAGCGGCGATTCTCCGAGCGGCCTGTCGTGAAACGCGGCACGCCGTTTTGGGGGGGGGGGGGTGGGAGAATCACGTGTGGGTGCCAGGGCGGCGTGGCGGGAATCGCCCGGCACTCCCACGATTCTCCCATCCGGCGTGGGGGTCGGAGAATTGCGCCCACTTTGCCTCAATTTTTCATCTTGCACTCATTAGGACAATCATAAGAATGCAAAATTTCAAGCAATCACAACAGTTTATAATACAGGATTTGGCAAGTGCACTGAAGCTCCTCATCTCTCGTAACCTTCCAGTAAATCTCCTCTGAACCTTCTGCAAGTCATTAACAAGGTTGCTAAAGTGTGGTTCTCCGAATTGGACACAGCACCCCCCCACTGACCCTGATTAATGATTTACAAAGACATCACTCTTTAATTTGTGCACTCTCTTTCTCTATTTGGAAAGCACAGGATCCTGTACAGTTTAGCCCCTCATTCTGCCAGCGTTTGAATCCCAAGATCACTTTCCTCCTATGCCTCCTTTCGTCCTTCCAAAATATCTCACTTTCTACTTTGTGTTAAATTTAATCAGCCATACGTCTGCCTATTTCATCAGTCTGTGTCCTCTTGAAGTCTATTACTATCCTCCTCATTCAAATGAGGTGTTGAGCTGTCTTCAAAATTAGGCCCTGTATAGCCAAGACCAGGTCATTAATATCTTTGAAAAAGAACAACCTGTGGGGTACAATACACCATATTCCCTCCAAACAATTCTGAACCAATTTGGTATTCACAACGTCACTGCAATTTGGTAACAAGTCCATTCTGTGGCCTTTTTTAAAATCAAACACCTTTTGAAAATCCATGTATACACCAACTGCATACCCCACATCAATCCTCCTTACTCCTTAAGATATGAATTAAGTTTGTCAGACAGGATCAACTTGCCTTTCAGAAATCCATGTCCAGTAACATTAATTAAACCGTGTTTTTACAAGCGACAATTAATTTTGTCTTTGATCATGGCTTCTTGATCTTTCCCCACCAATGTTAGGCTGATTAGCCTAGAGTTACCATATTTATCCCACTTCCTTTTTTAAATAGGGGTACAATATTTGCAACCCCCCTGTCCCCTGCCATCACTTGCCTATGCAAAAACATTTGTGGGCCAGAGCATCCACTCTTTTCACACTTCCCTCAACCAAAATGAACCCTGGGTGAATTTTCTCCCTGGAGTACTGCCAACTTTTTAAGTACCTGGTCTCTATTATTACCCCATCCAATTTCTGTACCTGCTCCACCTTTAAGGTGAGATTGGCAGGTCCCCTTCTTTTGTGGAGTGCAGTGTACTCATTCAGTACCTCAGTCCTGGATCGGTCTCCACAAGATGATCCCTTCTTGCTCCCCAACTGTCCCCACCCTTCCTTTGACTATTCTTTTACTCTTAACATCTGATTTGATTTCCTTCTCGACCTGATCCTCCCTTCTTCTTGATTACTTTGTTCTCATATTGTTCATCTCTCTGTCCTCCATGGACCTTGTTCTCTGATGCTTCATCCTAGTTTTCCTCCCCACGCCAAAATTAGTCTACGCCCTCCCCTTTACAGCACTATATTTCTTTTCCATGGGATGTGGGCATCACTGGCATAGCCAACATTTGTTTCCCATCCTCAATTCTTGGGGGAGGTGGTGGCGAGCCACCTTCTTAACCCATGCCCTGCAGTTCATCTGGTTCAGGTACACCTCCAGTGTTGTTAGGAACCTCTCCTGAGGATAATTGGTGTTAGGGCAAAGCTGCAAACCATCCACTTTGTGTCGGTTGGTGGTGAAAGGGATGGGTCAGCTCCTGCCCTAAAACAGGTCCTAATGCTCTAAAATCTGAAAGTCACCTTCTAACTCAATTTCTTCAGCTTTGTATTAACCTACTCGGCTTTGCGGTTTCTCTATTCACTAGCACTCAACTCTGGGAACTATTCGAGATAACCAATTTTGACTCTTTTGAGTCTTCTACAGAGACTGAAACTTTATCTGAAGGACCTCAACACTTCATGTCATGGTTCTAATGTGGACCACCACTTTGAGCTATCTTCCCTTGGCTCACAGAACCGGTGATATCCTTTGCCCTAACAGCGGGAAAGTGAGATGTTGACTAGCTGTCGCAGAAGCACCTCCTGGCCACAAAACCTCCCATGCCAACTGCACTTACACACTTCTGTTGTGTCTCCTGTGGCATGGATCAGTTCTAGACTCACTGCTCTGGAGGCATAGGATTGAAACCAGATTTGTGAGGGTCACACTCTCAGAGGCTGCCAGCACCATCATCATCTTCTTCCTATCAAGCACGACACATTCACTCTTCTCAGTAACTCTGTGGATGCGAGGGGACCTGGAACACGTGACCCAAGAAACTGGATTGACTCGGACGCTCCTTGAATTAGAGCTGAAGCAGCTGAGACTATGGCGCCACATCCAGTTGTCCAGTGCACGCACAGTATCCTGGAGTTTTCACATGGTCCAGGATGTGTTTGAGAGCAGTTTTTTTTGCTGCCCATTCATTCACTTAAAACTGATACTCAAACAATGTGCATAAGAAGGCAAACTTTAGTCACACAAAGTTACAATGCATCGGATAATGTTATTAACAAATTAACAATGACAGTTAAAAGATCAAACAATCTTATAGCTCGCATCTCAATGAAAATGGCACCTCAACACAACTAATGCCCCAAGTACACCTCAGCATGAACCTCACATCAAAGATGAATATCACCTCAATACAGACTTCACATGTGAATCATGACCCAAACTCCTCAATCACTCAACCAACTCGCAAATAGGTGCCCCGTAGATAAAATCGCGCCTCCGTTATAAATCTCATAGATATGAATTATGCTTCACTATGATTTGCCCCTGGCCAGCTTCAGAAGTCGGCAGGAAAAGGATAGAAAAGTATAGGGGGCGGGGAGAAAAGATTCGTTACCTTGTGAGGAACGCTGTCTTTCTGCAAGTAGATGATGACCTTTGGTACATAGCCAGAGGAGGAGGCTGATCCCATTTCCCGCTCACTGGCTTGTTGGGGGGGGGGACTGCACCCGGGAGCTGGAGGCGAGACCAGGACCGCTCCCGCTCTGTTCCCTTCACCGCCACAGCTCCTTCTGTGTGAGGCCAAGAGAAACTCAAGCAGGTGCAACTGAAATGCAAAAAGCTGGAAAGCCGGGGGACCTGAAGAGGTCTGTCCACGATCAACCAATCTGTTCCCAGCTAGGTGCCGTTGCCTTGGCAAACCAAATACTTCCAACAGATTACACAAGGAGCCATTAACCCTACCTTGATATTCCTCTCACCAATAATTACTTTCCTCATTGGGAACTGCTCACTTTAACAAAATGTAATTTAAAAAAAAAAGAAAGGTTGATTGAAACTAGGAGAGAATTAGAAGAGTATTCTCAGCGGAGCTTTTCATTCACCGTCTCCATAAGTCCCATTTTTTATTCGAGGTTGCTGGATTTTATAAGGAGCGGGAGTGTTGGGCTACAGAGCTGGTTGGAAAGACAGGAGGGGAAATCATACTCTTCAGGCTGTATCACAGCACAGTTGCTTCACAGCTCCAGGGGCGATTCCTGGCTTGGGTCACTGTCTGTGCAGAGTTTCCCCAGTGTCTGTGTGGGTTTCCTCCCACAGTCCAAAGATGTGTTTGTTAGAAGGGTTGGCCATGCTAAATGACCCTTAGTGCCCAAAAAGGGTTAGTTGGGGTTACTGGGTTATGGAGATAGGGTGGATGTGTGGGCTTGGGTAGGGTGCTCTTTCCAAGGACTGGTGCAAAGTTGATGGACCAAATGGCCTCCTTCTGCACTGTATCTACATTTGATCATTTATCCTCCCCCCCTCCCCCCCCCCCCCCCCCCCCACACACACACACACACTTCAACACCCCTTACATATTGGTACAATTCCACAGGAGCTATCATCTCTTTTTATTGTATCATCCAAGTGACAATTGTAAACGTGAGATTGTACAGCATATGGAATTAAAAGCTATTTGACTTCAGAGGGCATCAGAACACACACTCATTTTACTTATCTAAAACTTAGCATAGCCAATTCTTCTTCTTTTCTAATTAAAGGGCAATTTAGTGTGGCTAATCTATCTAACCTGCACATCTTTGGGTTGTGGGGGTGAAAACCCACGTAGACATGGGGAGAATGTACAAACTCCACACAGAAAGTGACCCAGGACCAGGATTCGAATCCGGGTCCTCAGCGCCACTAACCACTGCTAACCACTGCACCACATGCCACCACAGAGCTCGCTCCCACATCGGTTCATGTCAGGCCCATTCACAGATTTCCACTTTCCAGCAGGTATCACTCGATAAGAAATAAGGAGCAGCAGCCCTGCCCTACGATTCCTTCAATTTGTGATGCTGACTCAGTTGCAGTGCTGATCCTGTTGAAGTGAGCTGATTATTGTGGCTCAGCTGGTAGCACCTCTCATCTCTGAACTAAAAGGATGTGGGTTCAAGTTCGACTTCAGAGATTTGAGTGTTTAATCCAGCTTGGTACTGAGGAAATGTGCTTTTGATGCAACAATTAACCGAGGACCCTCCTTCCCGCTCGGGTGTGTGTTGAATGTCGGAATTTTAGCTTTATTGTATTATAGTTATTTGGTGCGGTAAGAGTTAAATGCCTGAGTTAGTATGTGACTGTTGCAGTCATGTTTTAAAATAAATCCTTGTTAGGAAGATAAAGGTTTGGGGAGCAATTAAGCCATCATAAAAAGCTTGGGCTAATGCAGTTTTGTTTGGATATAGGGGATTTCCTGTGGCGTTCTAGGTGTAGCTGTGAACCGATGTCAAGCAATTTACTCTCACTGCAGTTCAGTTAAAAGAGATTAACAGTCTTTCCAAACAGTGCAAACATGTCTGAGAACAAGGGGAGCTGAAACAAGCTGAGACACATCTTCTGAAGATATAGTTTCTGTATGGTTCTGACAGGATTCATGCTGTTTTTAAAAAGCCGTGGCACAAGATCTTTCTTTCTCAAATAACGGGCGCTCCTGGAAGTAGGTCTTAAACCTACTTAAGATCTACTCACCGGCGCTACACCGGCCTCCCTCGATTCGCTGGCCTCCCCAGGGAGGCTGCAGCCAGACGGCGATCAGTGCTGGTCCGCACAAACGTGAAACAGGTGGAATGGCGCCCGGGGGTCGCTCAGCCATCAGAGACCCCTGGGTGGTCAGGGTAAGTGCAGGGTGGCCCCCTGACCCTCCCCTTGGAACATGGGCACCTAAACACTGCCCAGCTGTCACATTGGCACTGCCACCCTGGCATTGTCAAGGTGCCCAGGTTGCACTGCCAAGCTGGCAGGATCACTGCCTGGGTGCCAGTGCAAGGATGCTTGGGTGCCAGGCTGGCACTGCCAAATGTCAGGGCCAAGGCCGGGCCTTCTCCATGAAAGGAGTGTGGAGGGGGGTTTGAAGAGTGGGCGTTTGCAGGGCAGGTAAGTAGGGGCCTCTCGGTGGGGTGGCAGGCCAGAGGGAAGTATGTTTTGTTGTTTTTTTGGCAGGAACTGTGGGTGGGGGCTACCTCACTGGTTAAGCAGAAGTAGCTAGTGAATGGGAGTGGGGTGAGGGAGGGGGGTCTACAACTTGTTGGGCCAGTGTTGGCAAGGCACAATGAGTCTAGTTGTTTGTTTGTTAGGTGGGGAAGTGGGGCTAGCTGAGGTGGCAGGTAAAAGGGTCTGCTTCCAAGCGGAGAAGGTCCTGGCTGATCAGGAGGGTCAGTATGTGATGCTTGCAGGCACACTTGAGGGAAAGCCAGTGGTCTTAGTGAATGTATACATCCCAAATTGCTACAAGGTAATGTTTATAAGCTGGATCCAGACCTCACCAACTGATTCTGTGATGCACTATCAATTACGCAAAAGCGAGAGTAGGATGTAATCGAGGCTTTATTACACTGAGATGTGTGGCCTCCTACAGTAGCTGATGAAATGGCTGCTGTACGGGGAGCACACATATTTATACTCTGCCTACTGGGCAGAGCCAGCAGGCAGGGATCTACCCCCGTACCTGTAGTACAGGGGCCTTACCGTAAAGCACCTATATATACAATATATATATATCAGTGGCGACTAGCACATTCACCCCCTGTTAAAAAAAAATGAGCCCAGTGGGGGTGGTGGAGAACTATATACGGAAAGTTGTGTTTAAAATTACAGATATTATTACGAATTCAGGCGGTCCGATGCCGTGATCTGCCGTCAAGAGCGCCGCAGTGCTGGTGGCGACTCAGGCGGCGGCTTGGTCTTCGGTGACTCTAGGAGCGTGTCGAAATCCTCTTCATCCCCGGGTGGGAGGAAGTGGAGGACGGATTGTCCCGGAGCGGGGGCTGCGGTGGGGTGTGCCGGTGGAAGAGAGGGTGGCGCCGGGGCAGGGGGGGGGGTGTGTGGGGAACCAGCTGGATGGCCCTCCAGACCGTCCCATTCTTCCCTTCCACCTGCCCGTTTCCCCTGGGGTTGTAGCTGGTCGTCCTGCTCGAGACAATGCCCCTGTTGAGCAGGTACTGGCGCAGCTCATCGCTCATAAATGAGGATCCCCATTCGCTGTGGACATAGGCGGGGAAGCCGAAGATGGGTGTTGAGGGCTTTGATGGTGGTGGTAGACGTCATATCGGGGCATGGGACGGCAAAGGGGAATCGGGAATATTCATCGACCACACTGAGAAAGTACGTGTTCCGGTCGGTGGAGGGGAGGGGCCATTTGAAGTCCACGCTGTGGCGTTCAAAGGGGCGGGAGGCCTTCACCAGGCGCGCGCGGTCTGGCCGGTAAAAGTGTGGTTTACACTCCGCGCAGACCTTGCAGTCTCTGGTGATCGCCCTGACTTCCTCGATGGAGTCGGGCAGATTGCGGGCCTTGATGAAATGGTAAAAACGGGTGACCCCTGGGTGACAGAGATTGTCGTGCAGGGTCCGGAGTCGGTCCACTTGTGCACTGGCACATGTACCTCGGGATAGGGCATCAGGGGGCTCATTGAGCTTACCGGGGCGATACAAAATCTCGTAGTTGTAGGTGGAGAGCTTGATCCTCCACCTCAAGATTTTATCATTTTTGATCTTGCCCCGCTGTGCGTTGTTAAACATGAAGGCTACCGACCGTTGGTCAGTGAGGAGTGTGAATTTCCTGCCAGCCAGGTAATGCCTCCAATGCCGCACAGCTTCAACGATGGCTTGGGCCTCTTTTGCGACAGAGGAGTGCCGAATTTCGGAGGCATGGAGGGTGCGGGAAAAGAATGCCACGGGCCTGCCTGCCTGGTTGAGGGTGGCGGCCAGAGCGACGTCTGATGCATCGCTCTCGACTTGGAAAGGCAGCGTCTCGTCGACCACGTGCATCGCGGCCTTGGCGATGTCGGTCTTGATACAGTTGAAGGCCTGGTGAGCCACGGCCGTCAGGGGAAAAACAGTGGATTGAATGAGTGGGCGGGCCTTGTCCGCATAGTTTGGGACCCACTGGGCGTAATACAAAAAGAACCCCAGGCATTGTTTGAGGGCCTTGGAGCAATGGGGAAGGGGGCGTTCCATGAGGGGGCGCATGCGATTGGAGTCGGGCCCCAGAACTCCATTCTGGACCACATAGCCGAGGATGGCTAAGCGGTTTGTGCTGAACACGCACTTCTCCTTTTTATACGTGAGGTTGTGGTGAGTGGCGGTGTGGAGAAATTTGGAAAGGTTGGCGTCATGGTCGTGCTGATCGTGGCCGCAGATGGTGACATTGTCCAGGTACGGGAAAGTGGCCCGCAGTCCGTGCCGGTCAACCATTCGGTCCATCTCCCGTTGGAAGACCGAGACCCCATTGATGACGTCGAAGGGGACCCTAAGGAAGTGGTAAAGGCGGCCGGCTGCTTCAAACGCAGTGTATGGGCGGTCCGCCTTGCGGATGGGGAGTTGGTGGCAGGCAGATTTCAGGTCCACTGTCGAGAAGACCCGGTACTGTGCAATCTGATTGACCATATCAGATATGCGTGGGAGGGTGTACGCGTCAAGCTGCGTGTACCGATTGATGGTCTTACTAGTCAACGACCATCCTGTTGTTCTCCCCAGTTTTGACCACCACCACTTGGGCCCTCCACGGGCTGTTGCTGGCTTCAATGATGCCTTCTGAAGCAGCCACTGGACTTCAGACCTGATGATGGTCCTGTCCTGGGCGCTGTACCGTCTGCTTCTGGTGTGGATGGGTTTGCAATCCGAGGTTAGGTTTGCAAAAAGGGAAGCCGGGTCGACCTTAAGGGTCGCGAGGCCTCACACAGTAAGGGATGGTAGGGGCCCGCCGAATTTCAGGGTTAGGCTCTGGAGGTTGCACTGAAGTCCAGGCCAAGTAGCAAGGCAGAGCAGAGGATGGCGAGGATTTAGAGGCGGAAGCCGCTGAACTCCACGCCCTGGACTGTGAGGGTGGCGATGCAGTACCCCCGGATCGCCACGGAGTGGGATCCGGACTCCAGGGAGATTCTCTGGTTAGCGGGGTGTACCGTGATGGAGCAGCGCCTTACCGTATCGGGGTGAATGAAGCTCTCAGTGCTCCCGGAGCCCAGCAGGCAGGAGATCTCGTGCCCATTGACCTTCACTTTAGTTGAAGCGATCTCGAGGTTGTGTGGTCGAGACTGCTCAATTGTGACCGAGGCGAGACGCGGCTGGGCGTTGGCAGTTGCAGGCGCTGAGCAGTCCGATGAGGTGCCCGACGGGCAGGGGTCCTGAGTCGGGTAAGATGGCGGCGCCCACCGGCTGCATGTGCCGTGGGGTAGGCAAGATGGCCGTGCACTTGGACTGCACGTGTCGTGAGGAAGGCAAGATGGCGGCGCTCATGGGTCCTGGGAGGGACAAGATGGCAGCGCCCACGGGCCGCAAGTGTTGTGAGCCGAGCAAGATGGCGGCATCCACTGGCCGCACGTGGTCCGAGGAGGGGAAGATGGCGGACCCCACTGGCCGCACGTGGAGGGTGCCGGGACAATAGTGGTGATTGAGCGGGCCTGGCAGACTGCAGCAAAATGTCCCTTCTTGCCACAGGCCTTGCAGAGGGCGCTCCGCACTGGGCAGCGCTGTCGGGGGTGTTTTGACTGCCCACAGACGTAGCATTTGGCCCCCCGGGGTTGGTTGTCAGCGCGCGGCACAGGCGTGGGGTTCGCTGAGGGCACTCACTGATGGACTCCACGATGGGGCGACCGGCTGCAGAGTCCACGATGCACAGGGGGGTGGGCCGCGCGGTCGGGGGCATTGGCCTGAACGTTGCGTGATGCGACCGTAAGTGAGAGCGCTAGTTTTTTGGTCGCCGCGAGGTTGAGCGTGGCACCTTCTAAGAGGCGCTGGCGGATGTAGTCAGACCCTATGCGCGTAACAAATGCGTCTCTCATTAGCAAATTCAAGTGTTCTGTGGCCAAAACGGCCTGACAGTCACAGTCTCTCACTAGGGCGAGCAGGGCGCGCCAGAAATCTTCCACCGGATCATCGGGAAGTTGGCGCCGCGTGGAGAGGAGGTGCCTGGAGTAGATTTTGTTAGTCTGCTGAGCGTAGTTTTCCTTCAGTAGCGCCATGGCCTCTGTGTAGGTCGGCGCGTCCTGGACGAGGGGAAAGACGTTGGAGCTCAGCCGCGTGTAAAGGATCTGGAGCTTCTGTGCTTCTGGGATTGTGTCTGGGGCAGACCCGATGTACGCTTCAAAACAGTGTATGCTTCAAACAATGTTCAAAGTCCTTTTTGGCGTTGCCTGCTTGAGGATGCAGCTGCAAGCGAGCAGGCTTGATGCGGAGGTCCATCTCTGAAAAATCTCAGTGTAATAAATTGATGCACTATCAATTACGCAAAGACGAGAGTCGGATGTAATCGAGGCTTTATTACACTGAGATGTGTGGCCTCCCACAGCAGCTGACAAAATGGCTGCTGTACGGAGAGCACACATATTTATACTCCGCCTCCTGGGCGGAGCCAGCAGGCAGGGATCTATCCCCATACCTGTAGTACAGGGGCTTACCGTCAAGCACCTATATATATACAATATGTACATCAGTGGTGACTACCACATTCTGCAGGGGTGCGAGGGGTTGGATTTAAACTGTGTAATAGACTTGAAGCTGGATCACTCCAGGTCAAAGCCGTTGGCCCCTTCATGGATGGCACAGGTGTTGCTGTGTTCATGGAAGAGACAGGAGGTGCGAACCCGTGGCAGTTTATGCACCTGAGGGCGAAGGAGTTCTCAGGCAGGATTCTCCGAGCCCCCGCCGGGTCAGAGAATCGCCGGAGGGGGGGGGGGCGCGAATCCCGCCATGTCGCTCCGACACCAGGATGCCAATTTTCCTGCAACCACAGAATCGGCCCCATGGCGATTCTCCGCGCTCGACGGGCCGAGTGCCTGCTGGGTTCCGCGGCATCGTTCGCGTACACTCATACCCGGCGGGACTTCAGCGTTCGGGCTGCGGGGGCCGTCCTGGTGGGTGGGTGGGGGGAGCCGACTCCGGGGGAGGCCTCCACGGTGGCCTGGCCCGTGATCGGGGGCCAACGATTGGCGGGTGCGCTAATTCCGGGGGCCAGCACGAAGACGGCCGTGACGCACATGCGCGGACCCGCGCCGGCCATGTAGGGTCGGCTTTCGGCGGTAGAGCAGCACACAGCATTCCAGCGCCGTGCTAGCCCCCGATGAAGGGGAGAATGACTGGGCCTGGAGGTCCGTTGTCACCGACATCGCTTGCGCCGGTTTTGACGCTGGCGTCAACACTTGGCTGGGATTTCGGAGAATCCCGGCCCTCATTTCTTTTCCCTGGTGCACAAGGTGTACTCGAGGATAGATTTCTTTGAAATGGTTAGGACTCCTCTCCCTGGGGAAAAGGCGGAATAGTTGGTGGAAATTCTGACCGTACTCCACATTTGGTGGATTTGGTGTTGAAAGCGGCCGCAGTGCATGGGGTAGAGGTTGGATGTAGGGCTTTTGTCAGACATTGGGTTCTGCGGGAAGGTTGAGAGCCATAAGGCAGTCTGTGGAGGTCAATGAGAATGGGATGGTCTTGCCCTCTGCTCTGTGGGAGCCATTAACGGTGGTGATTCGAGGGGAGATCATATAGTACAAGGTACACATGGATGGGGAGGCTAAAAAGGAATGGCAGAAGCTAGTAGATAAGATCCTGGGGAGGTATTGTGAGCAACCTAACTCTTGAACTATTGGCACACAGGAAAAAGCGGCAAATGCAGTTTGACCTGCTGTCCACAGGGCAATACACCAATTGAGGCATTTGAGGGGAGTATGAGTATGAGTATGGGGAGAAGGCCAGACACTCTTGGCTCACAAGCTAAGGTGGCACAAGGCTGCTAGGGAGATCATTCAAGTTAAGGATTCAGAGGGCTGGCTGGTTTCCGCCCCGGACAAGGTGAATGGGGCATTTTGAGCCAAATCCCTCCAGTGCAGGAGATCATTCAGCCCGTCGTGCCCACACCAACCATCTGAAAGAGCCCCCAACCCAGGACCACTCCCCCACCCTAACCCTATAACCCCCATCTAACCTGCTCACCTTCGGGCACTAAGGGGCAATTTAGCATGGCCAATCCACCTAACCTGCACACCTTTGGACTGTGGGAGGAAACCGGAGCACCTGGAGGAAGCCTACGCAGACAGGAGAATGTGCAAACTCCACACAGTCACCCAAAGCTGGAGTTGAACCCATGTCCCAGGTGTTGTGAGGCAGCAGTGCTAACCACTGTGCCACCCTACTGAGGAATAAACAGTCAGGGGACTTGCGCTGCCAAATTTGATATTTTATTACTGGGCCACCAACGTGGAGAAGGTGACGTGGAGAGCTGGGATCACCTGGTGCGGATGGAGTCTGGGTTGTGTAGAGGATCCAGTTTGGGGGTGCTGGTGACAGTGTCTCTGCCATTTGCTCTGGCAAAGTACTCGTTAAACCCGGTAGCTGTCTCCACTTTAGAAATATGGAGACAACTCCGTCAGCATTTCAAGTTAGGGTCAGTGTCAAGGCTGGCCCCCATTTGTATGAACCACTTGTTCGAGCCAGCGGTGGAAGGGGTTGGAAGGAGTGATTTATTCCTGGATGGGCTGTTTTGCACGCTGCAGGAGTTGAAAGACAAAGTCCGGCTCAGATGTGTTTAGATACCTCCAGGTACGAAATTTGTTCGACAGACGTTCCCGAAATTTCCGGTGACGCTGCCATTAAACTTACTGGAGTGGATCTTATCCTGTCCGGGAATCAGAAGAGGGCAGTACATCTGGCAGATATGGACGGACTTTGGGGGCGGTTCTGGTCTCAGTGGTAGAGGTGAAGGCCAAATAGGAGGAGGAGCTCTGGTCTGTATTGGACGAGGAGGTGTGGAGTGAGGCCACATCATTGTGTGTAAGGATGAGCCTGATCCAGCTTCAGTTAATGTTTCGAGAGCACCTCACAAAGGCCAGAATGAGTCTTTTCTTTGTGGGGGTTGAGGAAAGGTGCAAGCACTATTTGAGAGGGCCTACGGACCATACACACCTTTTCTGGCCCTGTCTTAAAATTTTGGGTCTCGTTTTAGAACCATATCTGATTCTGAATATTGAGCTGGAGTCCTGTCCTTTTGTGGCTATATTTGGAGTATCGGATCTGCCAGAGCTGCGGACGGGTGCAGAGGCAAATCCTGATGAGTTGGAGGGTGGTGACGCCACCTAGTGCCTCGGTGTGGCTAGGTGACTTCATGGAGTTTTTGCACTTCGAGAAGGTCAATTACAATTACAATTGAAGGGTTTCTCCCAAGATGGCAAGTGCTTATATGGTATTTGAAGGAATTGGTCATTGTTGACGTTAGTGGGGAGGGGAGCAGTGGGGCGGGGAGGGGGAGGAGGGGGGGGGGGGGGGGGTAGCGGTCTGTTTACTTGATTATTGTTTTTGTTTCTTTTTTTGTTTATTCTTTTGACTTTTTGTTCTCTTTGTATTTTTTGGTAAAAAATGACAAAAGTTTCATAAAAATATATATTTTTTAATGTTATGGCATTATGCTGTTTAAGTATATTGAAACAAATGCAAATGAATGGCAATCAGGTTCACACCCTCGCGTGAATGAGGACAGGAATTACCAGATGGATGAAATATTACAGGAGCGAGATGTCAATGGAATTGTATCCGGTCATAAGGCAACATCTTTATGAAAGGAAGGAATTTTAAAAACTTTTGCTGAACAAATCCTTAACAACATCATGAGATCTGGCATATCCTTTCACATCTAAGTGATATATCTCACATCCTTGATGGTTTTGTGGTGTATATACTCACTGATCTCACCAAGTGTATTAAACCTCCATTTCTCTGTACTGCTTCCCTTGAGCACACCCACTGGAGTCAATTGTGATGAATGCAATGCCGGCTGCTGATTGATGCCCACTGTGCAATAGACTGAAAACACCTGAATGCTTCCTGTAATGTCACAGAATGAAGGTGTGTATGATGGTGCACAGACAGACATTGATTGACACACAGGGTGACCAATGAACACACAGAACACAGCAGCCAATCACCAGACAGGACATGGCCACTATAAAGCCAGAGGGCACTAGTTTTCCCGCTCTCTTGGGATGCAGCCTCTGAGACAGTCAGAGCCTGTGAGCAACAACTGGAACATCCACCATGTGGTAGTAAGTCAGTCTGGTCAGGTTAGCCTCAGGTCTCCAGTCAACTCAGCATAGTGTCAACCCACAGTTAAAGTATGTTTAATAGTTAAGAGTTCAATAAAAATAGAGTTGCATTTCTTCAACTGTTGGAAGCCTGTCTCTCTCACTGCTACAGTAAACGCAGTCCTCGCAGACCCAGCTTACCCAACACATCATGGTACCAGGTGTGGGGTTAGAGTTTGACGGACCTACCTTGAGATAGTCTGCCTTTGACCAGCGATCAGCCATCCGGTAACATGGACAGCGTCCGCCCTCCCCCACAGCTCCGCATCGCCGGCTACCTCGGTGCAAACTGGAAGATTTTTAAGCAGAAGTTTCAGCTGTATCTTGAAGCCACCGACCTCGAAGCCACATCGGATGCCAGGAAGATTGCTCTCTACCTCTCTACAGCCGGGGACCACGCTATCCACATTTTTAACTCCCTCACCTTGCTGAAGGTGAGGACAAGTCAAAGTTCAAAACAGTCCTGCTGAAGTTCGACAGCCACTATGACATCGAAGTCAACGAGAGCTTTGATCGCTATGTGTTCCAGCAGAGGCTTCAGGGTAAGGATGAACCTTTTCAGTCCTTCTTAACCCATCTCCGTATCCTCGCGCAATCCTGCAACTACGGCTGCACTTCCTACTCCATGATCCACGACCAGATCGTTTTCGGGGTCCACTCCGATCCCCTTCACCAGCAGCTCCTTAAAGTTAAGCAGCTCACCCTCACCATCACCATCGAGACCTGCGTCCTACATGAACACGCTACTAACCGGTACTCCCATATGTAGGCGGCAGAGACGGCGCGGCAAGGCCCCCATGATGCGGAGCGGGTGCAGGCCGTAAAACAGCTCAAGGGCCTGAGTCTGGATGAGGGCGGCCATTTTGCGCACTTTTCCCAGGCTCCTGCTCATGCGAGCAACGACCGAGGGGACGGCAAGGCAGAGGACCGAACTGCGCAGGTGCGCACATCGTTCGACCGCACCGCGCATGCACGGTGGCGCACGGAGCGTCCTGATGTCGGCGCCATGACGTGCAACAACTGTGGCTCCGCCCACTTAAAGCGGCAATGTCCCGCAAAATCTCAATGCTGTCTCCAGTGTGGCAAGCTTGGCCGCTACGCAGCCCTGTGCAGATCTGCTCAACTGTCCACCACACAGCGATCCCAGCCGCAGCGCAGGAACATCCGATCAGTGCAGCAACCCGTTGCAGACTCCGACTCCGACATGGTTCCAGATCCCGACACCGAGGATTTCACATCCCCATTCCGGGTGGGCATCATCACCAAGTATACGATGCTTTCCGCAAAAAAGGCTATACCACTCCCAGTGATGAGCATTGATCCGGACGACGAGTGGTGTGCCACCCTTACGGTCAACAAATCTCGCATCTGCTTCAGGCTGGCCACTGGCGCTTCAGCGTTCCTCATATACCATCCACGTCAAGCCGAGCATTCTTCCATCGGCCTGCCAGCTTCTCGACTACAATGGCAATGCCATTGCTGCCAGTGGCTCATGCCAGCTTGTGGTACCTCATCGTTCTTCAAGAGCCACCCTGCGTTTCGAAATTGTAGGGTCCAACATAGCTTCTTTGTTCAGTGCTCAGGCCTGCAAAATCCTGAATCTTGTGCAGCGGGTTCATTCCATGTCGCCCGCTGAGACAACGGCCTCACCAGATGCCAACTTCCAAACCAAATTAGATGATATCATAGCACAATACCACAGCCTCCTCGAGGGTATGGGCACACTCCCCTACACATACAGATATTTCTGAAACCGAATGCCACCCCTGTGGTTCATGCACCGCGTCGGGTGCCGGCGCCCCTTAAGGACCGCCTCAAGCAGCAGCTGCAAGACCTCCAGGACCAGGGAGTCAGTTCTAAGGTCCCGGAACCCACGGATTGGGTTAGTTCCATGGTTTGTGTCAAAAAACCGTCAGGGGAACTTCGCATTTGTATCGACCCCAAATACTACCCTATCCCTCAGCGAGAAGAACTCACCAGCGAAATGGCTCATGCCAAGTTTTTCACGAAGCTGGATGCCTCCAAGGGGTTTTGGCAAATACAGCTGGGCGCATCCAGTTGAAAGCTGTGCACATTTAACACCCCATTCGGTCGTTACTGTTACAACCGGATGCCCTTTGGCATCATCTCCGCCTCGGAGGTGTTCCACCGAATAATGGAGCAAATGGTGGAGGGCATTGAGGGGCTGCGAGTCTATGTCGATGACATCATTGTCTGGTCCACAACTCCTCAGGAACACATCGATCGCCTCAAACGAGTGTTCCATAGGATCCATGAGCATGGCCTTCGACTCAACAGAGCCAAATGCTCTTTCGGTCAAGCAGAAATAAAGTTTCTCGGCGACCATATTTCGCAGTTCGGTGTGAAGACAGATGCAGATAAGGTGTCGGAGATCAACGCTATGAAGACACCGGAGGACAAGAAGGTGGTCCTCCGCTTCCTAGGGATGATCAACTTCCTTGGGAAGTTTATCCCCAACCTTGCATCACACACCACAGCTCTCCGCAATCTTGTTTAAAAAAACCACCGACTTCCAGTGGCTCCCCACTCATGAGCGAGAGTGGCGTGAGATCAGGGCGAAACTCACCAAGGCCCCGGTACTGGCGTTCTTCGACTCTGCCAAGGAGACGAAGATCTCCACCGATGCGAGCCAGGCTGGCATTGGGGCACTACTCCTCCAGCGCGACGAATCCTCCTCCTGGGCCCCAGTCGCATATGCATCTAGAGCCATGACACCTACTGAGCAGCGCTATGCTCAAATCGAGAAAGAGTGCCTTGGCCTCCTCATGGGGATTGACAAATTCCATGATTACGTGTATGGACACCCCAGGTTCACGGTCGAAACGGACCACAGGCCACTGGTTCACATCATACAGAAGGACCTCAATGATATGACGCCACACCTACAACGTATCCTCCTCAAACTCCGCGCTATGATTTCGACCTGGTCTACACCCCGGGCAAGGAGCTCATTGTGGCCGATGTACTCTCTCGCTCCATCACCACGCCGTGCGATCAGTCGGACTTTGTGTGCCAGATCGACGCCCATATTGAGTTCTGCGCATCCAACTTTCCGGCCACTGATGAAAGGGTCGTGCAGATTCGTCATGAAACAGCCAGGGATCCTTTACTCCAACGGGTCATGCGCCATCTCACAGATGGTTGGCAAAAGGGCCAGTGCCCACAGTTCTATAATATAAAAGACGGCCTGGCAGTAGTCGATGGCATACTGATGAAACTGGACAGGATAGTAATACCACAGAGTATGCGAGAGCTTGTCCTCGGCCAACTCCACGAGGGTCACCTGGGGGTCAAAAAGTGTTGCCGGTGAGCCCAAGAGGCAGTATATTGGCCTGGCATCAATCAAGACATCGCCAACACTGTCCTCAATTGCCCAATGTGCCAACAGTTCCAGCCGGCTCAGCTGGAAGAGACCTTGCAGCCGCATGAACTGGTGTTGTCCCCATGGACCAAGGTTGGCATTGATCTCTTCCACGCAAAAGGCTGGGACTATGTCCTCCTCATGGACTATTTTTCTAACTACCCCGAGGTGGTCAGACTGAATGACCTCACATCAGCAACAGTCATCAGGGCATGCAAAGAGACCTTTGCCCGTCATGGCATTCCACTTACGGTCATGACTAATAATGGCTCGTACGTCTTCAGCCAGGAGTGGATGGATTTTGCCCAACAGTACAATTTCACGCACGTCACTTCAAGCCCCCACTATCCCCAATCAAATGGGAAGGCTGAAAAGGGGGTCCACATTGTCAACCGACTGTTGTGTAAAGCTGCTGATGCGGGTTCGGATTTTAACCTGGCGCTGTTAGCCTACAGGGCGACTCCTTTGTCCGCTGGCCTGTCCCCAGCACAGCTGCTAATGAACCGCAGACTACGGACGATGGTGCCGGCTATCCACATCCCGGACCTTGACAATTTTCCGGTCCTGCAACGAACGCAACTGTCTCGGGCTCAATGCAAGTCGGCGTATGACGCCCATGCCACAGATCTCCCTGCTCTGGCCCCTGCTGACCGAGTTTGTGTTCAGCTACCTGACGGTGGCTGGTCTGCCACAGCTGTGGTGGTCAAGCAAGTGGCCCCCAGATAATGTCTTGTTCGCATGGCTCTTTTCTTCAGCGTAACAGGCCGGCACTGCGGCTGCTTCCACGCTCGCCACCTGAACGCGATGTCCCGCGTCGCCTGCTGATTCCTCAGGACACACCCTCCCAAGAGGTCACCGATCTGCCGCTTCTTTTGCCACCCTCTACATTGGACGCAGCTCCGCCCATTCCAGTGCAGGTGGCCCCTGACCGACCCTTGAGACAGTCAACCAGAATTCGTCGCCCGCCACAGAGACTGAACTTATAGACTGAATGCATACCCAACACATCACAGGTCATCCCATCAGTTTGAGCGAGATAGGTCCCAGGCAACGTTTCTCCCAGGCAATGCTTCGTAAAGTAAATTGCTCTGCCAGGGGTTTACTATCACCTCGATTCCAGTTTCAAAGCAGAAATAAAACAAACAAAAGAAATTTTTTTAAAAATCGCTTGACACTTTGTACTGTTTAAGTTCAATATGGTCTTTGGTGGGTTAGCTCGCTTGTCTAGACAGCTGGTTTATGATGCAGGGAAAGTTCAATTCTCGTACTGGCTGAAGTTATTCATGAAGGGTGTAGCCTTCTCAACCTTGCCCCTCGCCTGAGGTGTGGCGACCCTCAGCTTAAACCACCACCAGTCAGTTCTCCCCCTCAAAGGGGACAGCAGCCTATGGTCATCTGGGACTAATAGGATGCCACACAATTTAATCTAGTACTTTTGAAATTCAATTACTGAATGTCCTTCATCTATTGAGGCCACAATGACAGAGTCATCACCCACTACTTCATCAATCTCCTGGGCAGCACTTCCAGTGAAGGAGATGGAACTTTTCTATATTTGGATCATGATGCACCCAGTGTCTTGACATGTTGGTCTCCAAGGAAACCAATGCTAATTTACAATATTACTGCCGAATGAATGGCATCATATATTTAGATTATTTCACTTTGCTCTAATCGAATCTCGAGTTCCTTCCTGTTCGAATTTCTTAAGCACACAGGCATAACACATATAAATAGATGTTTTAATTAACCACAGCAAGTTTTCTTACTCAGCCTTGTTAATTAATCCGCTTGGGAATATGAGGCATTAAATACAGAAATACATGTTTATCATCTCAACTTCCTCAGTGAACCCACAGTCTGAATGGAACATAGTGCTGGCTCTATGTGCAGGTTCAAAGGAGGCCCTATGTACAAACACACTTTGCTTTTGATACAAGAGTTTTGACTGGGCTTTTAATTCTGTCAGAATATAATTTTCAGCAAATATTTCAAACTTGCTTTACTGCAGAATGAAACTGTGTGAAGCACTTTAAGATGCAAGGACCTACGTAACTATATTTTTGACAGTTATACTCCAGTCACTCTGAGAAGGTACAAATCAAATGCATATTTTCATCTAAATTGTGTACTGACACTGTGACAATATGGTCTTCCAATTTGGCCTATTGCATTCGCTGCTTCCAATGTGGTCTCCTCTATATCGGAGAGACCAAATGCAGACTGGGTGATCGCTTTGCTCAGCATCTCCAGTCTGTACGCATTCAGGACCCTGACCTTCCCTTTGTTTGCTATTTTAACAAAAGGCCCTGCTCCCATGCTCACATGTTTGTCCTTGGCCTGCTGCAATGTTCCAGTGAAGCTCAACACAAACCGGAGGAACAACATCTCATCTTCTGGAAGATCCACCCCATGTCCCACCCCAGTCCTTGACGGCCAAGGAAGGTGGGTTCATAACACGAACAAACAGTTTGAACATCAATTGCAACTCATGTCAATGACAAATGGGAACAATGAGAGATTCCTGGTCAGTCACGTGTCGGTGCTTCTACCCTCAATATCCATAGTTCCAAACCATATTTCCACAGCAGTGTCAGACTTCCCAAGTGAACTGTAGCATCCCATCACTGCAGAAATAACAGGATCGCATTTGACCTGATGATTACTTCATGCTGTGATTTGCCATGGTGACTACAGTGCCATTTACAAAAAAAGTGATAAATCCTCAAACAAATTAAGTATTTTGATCAAGAACAATGGCAAATTTCAGATTTTTGACATCATTTGCAAAATCCTTCCACACCCATGGTGGTAGACTGAAGCTTGTAGATGCATGTTGGGAAATTCTATACATGGTCAGACTCAACAGGTTCTGGGTTCCCGTCCCGCTTTAGGACTTGTAGCCATTGGGGATGGCCACTTACAACAAGAAACATGGACGTTCGCAAAGCCTAATGGGAAATATGGACAATGCAAGATTCAGGCAGGCACAGAGCCTGAATGTATATTTGTGAGCAAAGAATCCAGACAGCATCGAAACCCGCAACTGATTAGCACTTTAATGGCTCATCTCCGTAAGACAAAGGATTGATACGCAGGTAACCGATACGAGTCCAGACATCTTGGTGCCGCTCCCTTTACTCAGGAAGCATAAACAGCAAGGTCAATGACTGCTTAGTACACGCCCAGCCATCAAGGCACCCACCCCTTTATTGGCTCAGATCGAAGGCAGTGATCGAGAACTGCCCAATTAATTGGGTCCAAACCTAAGGACCACCCAAAAGAGCGCAAAACCCCCCAAGGATAAAGAGAGACACCGCCATGTGTTCGATCTCTTTTGGACCTGGCGCTCCGGCAACGTCCATCTCCAACTGCAGCACCATGGCCAGAAGCAAGTCCAAGTTCAACTCCCGCTACCAGATGGATGAGCCCAGCTGAACCTCAGTTCCTGCTCCAGACCCTGCGGATCCAGATTCGAACAAAGGCCACTGTTCCTCTGACCTAATCCGGGTGCCTGAAGTTAAGTACAGGTTGTCATATTGTTAGGTATAGTTTAACTCATTGTGTTTATGTTGCATGTATAAGTAATCTTGTGTGTAAATAAAGTATTATTGAACTTGAACTAACTAAGTGGTTGTTGGGTCTTTGATCAATATCCGGTTGAACCAAGTGGTGGTATTATTTGATACCTGGCGTCTCTGGAAGCAATATAATATCAATATCTAGACAAAAGAAGGGCAACTTTATCGACTGCCACATTTATAGCGAGTAAAAAAGGCAACAGACTGGAGCACAAGAATCATGGATGACGCTTTAGCTTAGTATTGAGGATGCGCTGCACTGTAAGAGGCCTTTTGGGCATGATGTTTAACTGAGGCCCCACCTGTTCTTGAGAGTAAAAGTTCCTGTAGTATCATTCTGAAGAACAGGAGAGTTCTCCGTGGTGCCTCGGCCAATACTTAAATCAACATCACGAAAACCAGGCCATTGTTTTGTTGCCACATGACTGTTTTGAGAGTTTGCGGTGTGCAAAATTGTCTAAGGCTGTAAAGTGTTTTGAGGTGGCCAGGAGTCATGAAAATTGCTTCATAAATGCTGTGGTGTTTTTTGTGATTCTTATCAGGATGGATGTCGTTGTGTTCACAAAGACCACAGAAGCTAAGTTCATTAACAAAGCTAACATTTATTACGCTACTTATTAAAGCTCGACCACTTACTCCTATAGCAAGCAATAATCTTGTAATCTACAATCTACACTCTACTAACACTAGTTCCTACACGCTCAACTATAACTGTACTCTGCAGTCTCTAGACTTCTCCCAGACGCCGGAGAATCAGTGCTTTATATAGTTCTGCATCTAGTGATCAATTATGATATTACATTAACCCTTTATATTCTAGACATTTTACATAATGTCACAAATTCAAGTCCTTTTTTATTTTGTTTGGCTCCAGATGAGAACCTGAACAATTTCTCAGTTTGCAAAACAGTGAGGAAAGGATGCTTCAACCAGGAGTGATGACTCTGACCAATAGGTATGTTATGTTAAAACAAATTTTAATTTAGACACCGAATTAACCACATTGACAAAGAAATTGTAACAATCAGTTAAACAGATCTTAAACGAAAAAGGGGGAACAAATACGACTTAAATACCTGCTGCTAACTCAATCAAGCAAACCAATACTTTCAAATGCCACTTAAAACAGGATACTTGCTGAGCTGTGTGGAGACTTTTCCTTTCAAGAGCAGATTCTGTACACTTCTGCTCAACCCGAGAGCATTTGGCAAAATTGCTGTTCAACTTAAAATCCTATAACAGACTGAAAAATACAGACAGACTTGGCTCTTCCTATTAATTACATCATCTGTATCCCACAAAGTTCCATGACTTTGTTCCACGAAGTTCGGGCAAGGTAGCATAGTGATTAGCACACTTGCTTCACAGCTCCAGGGTCCCAGGTTCGATTCCTGGCTTGGGTCACTGTCTGTGCGGAGTCTGCACATTCTCCACGTGGGTGCGTGGGTTTCCTCCCACAGTCCAAAGATGTGCAGGTTAGGTGGATTGGCCATGCTAAATTGTCCTTGGTGTTCAAAATTGCCCTTAGTGTTGGGTGGGGTAACTGGGTTATGGGGCTAGGGTGGAGGTGTGGGCTTGGGTAGGGTGCTCTTTCCAAGAGCCGGTGCAGACTCGATGGGCCGAATGGCCTCCTTCTGCACTGTAAATTCTATGATGACCTAGGACTAAGCACCACTCCCCAAATCTCAGCTATTAAAACATGTTTCAATTAGATCTGTAAGTAGTTTGAATCAAGCATTATCTCACCATTCAAGACTCTAATTACAGCTTTAGCAATCAGTCTGGGTACCTCAACTTAGGTTCATGCAAGGATGAGGGATTTCCCAAAGTTTCTCATTGCAATAAGCAATATAGCCTTTGATTTGTAGCGTAACATACAAAGTTATATCAGAGCCAGTGTTGTGATTTACTTAATCATCATATGGCATTTTTAGGAGAGAATAGGAAGGATCTACTGTAATAGCAACAAGAAATGTGAAGCTTAGAGGGTTACCAAGCTGGTACCATTGAGGAGGCAGCGATGGGACCAGAGAATTTGGGGCAACACGGTAGCATGGTGGTTAGCGTAAATGCTTCACAGCTCCAGGGTCCCAGGTTCGATTCCCGGCTGGGTCACTGTCTGTGCGGAGTCTGCACGTCCTCCCCGTGTGTGCGTGGGTTTCCTCCGGGTGCTCCGGTTTCCTCCCACAGTCCAAAGATGTGCGGGTTAGGTGGATTGGCCATGCTAAATTGCCCGTAGTGTCCTAAAAAGTAAGGTTAAGGGGTTGTTGGGTTACGGGTATAGGGTGGATACGTGAGTTTGAGTAGGGTGATCATGGCTCGGCACAACATCGAGGGCCGAAGGGCCTGTTCTGTGCTGTACTGTTCTATGTTCTAGAAGCTGGTCCTTTAACAGAAGCCGAGAAGCTGGTAAAATTCAGACTCAGACACTGCATAACTGAAAATCTCCATTTATGTAAAAGAAAATAATAGATTTCCATTGCTTAAGAAGATGATAATATGGGGCAAATTAAGAAAGTCACAAAAATGATTTAAAAGTAAGTGTGAAATTTTCGTAAAGCATCGTTGGAGGGGCATAAATTATTTGAGAATAGACAGGTGTGGGCCCCTTGAGCTGCTCCACCATTCAATAAGGTCATGGCTGATCCTCTCTCTCAAGATGCCATATTCCCACTCTCTCCATATATTCCGCGGTGCCTCTAATGTCTAGAAATCTCTCCTTTTGTGGCAGAGAATTCCATAGGTTCACCACCCTCCGAATGAAGAGATTTCCTCTCATCTCAGTTCTAAATGGCCTGCCCCGTATTTGGAGACTGTGACCCCTTGTTCAATCCCCCCCCCCCCCCCCCCCCTCCCCCCGCCCCCCAAATCATCCCTGCATCTAGTCTGTCCAACTGGGTCAAAAATTTAGGTTTCAATGACATCCTCTCTCGTTCTTCTCAACTTCAGTTAATACAGGTCTCGACCCAAGTAGTGAATAAAATTACTTGGAAAACAAAGAACATGGATTGGGATTGGATTATACACTTGGAAAAAGACATTTGTGCAAACTTGACAGGGCAAATATCTTGGTTAAAAACAGACTGGAAATCTCTCTAGCCCACTTGTGTTCATAGATGACATTAATGAGCCCGTATCACACTCCTGGCATAGAATAATTTCATCTCCACATTCTTAAAAGCACTCACCAATTAATAGCTGGGGAAACCACCTAAAATATAGCTGACGATCTAGTTTAAACATGTTTTTAAAAAAAACTGGTGCAGAAACTCCCATAATCTTTCCTCTTCCATTACAAACCACCATCCTATTGCTCGAAGTCTGCAGTGTGTTACTCTGTCATGCCATTTTGGTACCAGAGGACGGAGCTATGCAAGATGCCATATTTCAGCTGAGATTTTAAACCAAGGCCCTGTTTGTCCCCTCCCCTCTGCTGGACACGAGTGGAAGATCTGATATTTATCCCAGGTGTCCTGGTCAATACCCATTATTCCTGCTTGGTTTCCCACACCGCAAGGTCCACCAAATGTTGTATTGTAGCTATGGAGGGAGGGGGGGGGGGGGGGGGGAGAGAACTCCGATTGTTTTCTTTGGAGCAGAGAAGACTGAGGGGTTTATTGAGGTGTATAAAATTATGAGGGGCATGGACAGGGTGGATCGGAAACAGCTGCTCCTCTTGTCTGAAGCGTCATCAAGATAGGGGCATAATTTTAAGGTGAAAGGCAGGAGGTGTAGAGGGGATTGGGAATCTGAAGTGCATTGCCTGGAAGGGCAGTTGAGCAAGAAACTCAATCTTCGTCCTTGGATGAGTACTGCAAATGTCAGAACATTCAAGGCTTTCCCCCCTTCTTTCATATGATGTGGGCACAGGCAAGGTTAGCATTTGTTGCCTGTCCCCAATTGCCCTTGAACTTTAAAAAAAAAGAGCCAATCACATTGCTGTAGATCTGGAGCCATATGTAGGTCACACTAGGTGAGGACAGCAGATTTCCTTCCCTAAAGGGCATTAGCGAACCAGATGGGTTTTTACAACAATCGACAATGGTTTCATGGTCAACATTGAGACAATTCAAATTTCATCATTTGCCATGCTAGGATTTGAAGGGTCACCAGAGCATACCTTGGAGTATTAGTCCAGTGACACTGCATCCTCATAGTGTAGGGTTTTTGTGTTGGTGCAGGTTTGATGGCCTTTCTGTACTGTTTATGATTCTAAACTGTAGTTATTCTAATGTCACTCACTGTAACTCAGTTTTTCCTTATTGATCTCCTTCAACTATGCTTCATGTTTAGAATAGCAATTTCAAATCAAGCCAGCCCAAACCAGAGTCCAATCATTTTGCTCGCTCTCTGGTGTTTTTCATTCAGCTGGCTATTTGTTTGTGTATTGTGCAGACCACTATGCCATAATTAACAGCACGGTGACATTGAGAGCAATCAGCTCAACCTTGCAAAGAAAGCGGAGAGGATGGCTATTTGCAGAGTGCATCAGCTGGAACTCTGCAGGTGGTGTTTGCCGCCAGTGCACATTGTACACATGCACCTAGTCAGGAGAAAATGTTGGACCCTTGCTATTCACTGTGCCAGCCTCAACTTATGTTTGCGGATATGTCAGCAGTAAACATTTCTGCCCACTGTCGTTCTACTAGAGAATCACCTCGCACTGGCAGTATTAAGAGATAGTTGCAAACTTCAAAGTAAGTAACAAGGTGCAGTCCTCCTCCGGATAAATGAAAAAAAAAACTGCTTGGAGACACTGACCAATGCAGAGGGGGGTCCAACACCATAGCGGTAGCAAGAATTTAACCCCATAAACTATGAAACCAGCAGGATTTGGACATCCTCGTAGCTGCAGCCAAAACAACCATAAGTCAACAGAGAAGTATTGCAACATTGATAATTCAGACAAGATCTCCAGTAATGGCAACAGGTAAATCATAGTTCCAAAAAAAATGCTAGTTTCCCCGAAAGCAGTAGTTTCATTGATCCAATCGGCACTTGCATTCATTGTCCTGTTTGACTTTCCTCAATCTGGGAGGCTGTTCTTAAAAAAAAAATTCCAATTAAGGGGCAATTTCATGTGGCCAATCCGAAGCAGGTACTCCCAGTACAGACTTTGGAGTTGAGGTGGTTGCTGTGCTGGAGAGTGGCTGCTGCTGCTCTCTCCCTCTATTGCTGCTGCTCAGTTTGCTGCCTGTCCCCAGTGCTGTTTGCGACTGACAGGAGGGGAAGGCGACTTAAAGACCTCAACACCAAGGCGAGGAGCGGTGTCTTTTATACTGCGGGTGTGCTGGGCCCCTCCGGCCTGAGGGCCCTGCCCGGTTCTCCCAATCATCAAACACTGCCTTCAGCAAGGTCAAAGCCTTCCTTCTTCCATCAGGTGTGCTTGTTCCAGGGTAGGGGGATCCATTGGATAGTGTGTTTGCTGAGCCCGTCCCAGGCTGAAGACCTCATACACCAGCGGCTTCTTATGGCAGGTTGGACGCGGATTCCATCGGTGTGGCCATTCTAGGGTGGGAGCACAGACTGCTTCTGCTGAGCCCTTTTCGGGCTGAAGACCTCACCAACCAGCACCTACCCACATCAGTGTGATCATCCTACGGTGGGAGCACCGAGATTTTGCTGGGCCCTTCATAGGCTGAAGATCTGCCTGTGCTCCCCTATCCTCCCACCCTCCAGCTTCACAGGAGTCTCCCACCTGCGGCATCAATCCATCCACGATACCCCACCTTCCTGTGCTGCTATTCTCCTCCCGCTGTGACCTATGCTCTCTCTTCCCTTCCTTTCCTCGTTCCTCTGCACACCATCTTCCTCAGGGAGGGGAGGGGGGAAAGAGAAGAACAGTGCATTGTTCTACCTCACTCTGCTCCTTAATCACCCCCCCCCTCTATTATCAAATCTACACCAACATGACAAAGGCAAATTGGGGTAGATGTGACACTTGCCCTGATGGCCACGCCACCTACGCCGGTGGCGAGCAGTCCAGATGACCTATGCAGAGGGGATGGTCTCTTCGGCCTCCACTACTCCAGCAGCCCCACCACCCTTCTGGTTGCTAACCTGGAAACTGGGGTGGAGTGCTTACGCTCACCCCACCATCACCATAGAGGCGTGCATTCGCACAATGGCTGGGGTTGTTGGCCCCTCGGCCATTGTGGCTGCCTCTCGTATGTACGAGAAGGTAGAGTGGTCCACCTCGCCCTTGAAAAGGGGCTCATGGTGGGCAGGAGGACCTACATGACGGTAGACCCTCTTGACGTGCGGTGCCATGCCTGCAAGGTGGGGCATGAGAGAAAGAATTGCCCTATCACCAAGGCTGGGGCATTATGGGGTGCGACTATGCGGGATTCCTGGGGGAAAGAATCGCAACCGGGGAGATGTTCCTCTCCGCCATTAGCCTGCTGCCAAAAAGAGGCGGGGTGGGGGGGGGGGGGGTGAGATCTCTGTCACTTTAAGACTGGCGACCGGTCTCATTCCTCAGCAAGGACTACAAGATCTGTGCCAAACATGTGTTTGCACCTTGGCACCGTGCTGGACCATATGTCCACCCAGATTGGTCCTACACGGTCCTGGGCCGCAAGATCCACGACAACATCCATTTGGTGCAGGACCTGGTCCATCATTCCCAGAGGGCTGGTATGTCGAGTGCCTGCCTGCCCCTTGATCAGGAAATACGTTGGACAGGGCGGATCTTTGGGACTCTGCAAGCATTCAGGTTCAGGACACATTTCGACACCCGGATCCAACTTCTATCCACTACCACAAAGTGTCCCATTAAGGTTAACGGATCCTCGACTGCGCTCCTTCGCTTTGGGAGGGGAGTGTATCAGGGCTACCCCGATCTGGCCATCTCTATCCGATTTGTGTGGATCCTTTCCTGCGGAGTAGGTTGCCAGGACTGGTTCTGTGCAGACTGGGCATTGGGGTGGTCCTCGCTGCTTGCGCTGATGACGTGCTCCTTGTGTTCCCACCCTGCTGACCTGTGGAGGATGTGAGTGTGCCAGACTGTGTTACTGTGCCGCATCCTCTGCCAGGATCAACTGGGCCAAATGTTCCAGACTCCTGGTCAGTCCGTGGCAGATGGACCCCCTCCCAGAGGAGCTCATGCCTTTCACCTGGAGCAGGACCAGCCTTCTCTACGGGAGTCCATCTTTACCCAGCTGAGGAATCCTGGCCGGCTAACTGGCAGGAACTGGAGAATGAGGTCACCGCTCCCGTGAGACACTGGATAGGACTGCTCAGAGTGCTGTCTTACAGGGCTAGAGTCCTCGTCATAAACCAACTCATAACCTCCATGTTGGGATACCAGCTGGTCACTCTAACCCCTCCTCCTGACTTTGTCACAAAGCTCTAGAGAATGCTTGTAGAGTTCTTCTGGGATAAGAGACTGCACTGGGTCATTGCTGAGGATTGGAAGCCTCCCATTTAAGCACTGGTGTGCCTTCGCACCCAGGTGGCAACCTTTGCATTCAGGCCTGTTGAGCCCCCGGCCGACGCATTTCTGCCAGGTGCACAGCCTCAATTATGACGTGCAGCTCCTGTTCGTTACCTTTGGCAGGCGTTCCCCAGGACCGAAGACTGGAGCATGATCGCCTCGCGCCGCAGCTCTCCCCTGTCAGGAGTGCTGGCTGTCGGCAAGGAGCTGCACCTCCACCAATACCATTGAGTGTCTGCCAGGATCAGGAATTGCTGGCTGGCAGAGGAGTGGGCTGGATGACACCCCACGAGTTAGTACAACATGGCGGTGGACTTCTGACTCACAGCCAATGCCATCTGAGAACTCAAAAACAGTGTTCGGACCCGATGGAACCCACGTTCAGGAGGACACACAGGTGTGCGGTCGTATCCCATCTGAGCGAACCCCTGGTTGGACAGAACTCCGAAATCTCGATTCGGGTTAGTGCCCGAGCCTTAGCCCCCTCATGGAAATGCCCCTCCCCCAACCACCACCATGCCTTTTCACATTGCGCGGATAGGGTTTGCTGCTGCACACCCTTCACCTCCTTCCCTTCACCCGCATACACCATGGCAGGTTTGTTGCCATCCGGTAGCGGAGGGTCCTCTAAGGAGGAGTCCTCACCGCAATCTTGGGAATCTGGGGTGGAGAGTGTTGCACGCGACAGTGCCATACAGTCACCGATTGTACTGGCTCATGGACTCCCGTTTTGTGGCCTGGGAGTCCACGGAGCACGTTTATGTTACGTATTATAGGCTGCACTCAACTTTTCTGCCAAGTCTTTTGTTGAAGTTGCGTTTGCACTTCAGCCCCACACTCCTGATCTACGGGCACCCGGTGTGGAGGGGGGTGCAGGGAAGGTGGAGGACCTCCTTCTGAACCTGCACCTGGTGAAGTGTGCCACTGAATGGTCCAGGCAGCACGTGACCGAGGGGGTCATCCCACCAGACTGTTTGCCCTTCTGTCACAGCTACATTCGCTTCCGGGTGTCCATGGGACCATTGAGGCCTTCCTGACCCATTGCACTGCTGTTTGATATTTAAGCTTCCATTGAGCTTTGTTAGGTGTAGGTAGTGCCTCTAACAGGAGCGACCCATTTTGTTTTGCCCCTACATTTGTTTATTTTGTGGCCAATCCACCTACCCTGCACATCTATTTGGGATGTGGGGGTGAGAACCACACATATGGAGAGAATCCATGGACAGTGACCAGGGCCAAGATTGAACCTGGGTCCTCTGGTGCCATGAGCCAGCAGTGCTAACCACTGGAGGCCATTTTATTATTATCACAAGTAGGCTTACATTAACATTGCAATGAAGTTACTGGGAGAATCCCCTAGTCACCACACTCCGGTACCTGTTCGGCTACACGAGGGAGAATTCAGAATGTCCAATTCACCTAGCAAGCATGTCTTTTGGGACTGTGGTAGAAAGCCGGAGCACCCAGAGGAAATCCACGCAGACACGGGGAGAATGCGCAGACTCCGCACAGTGTGATCCAAGCCAGGAATCGAACCCGGGACTCTGGCGCTGTGACGGGACAGTACTTGGTCCCACCCAAGACAGAGATCTGCTAGCATTAGCAACTTGAGAGATGGAGACAAAAATCCTTCAAAAGGAGTGCAGAAAATGGTCTTCCCCCTCAGTTAGATGAAATTCTTTGTCACTAAAAGAGCAGTGTTCTCTCCAAAGCTCGGAGAGACTATTTATCCTTTCACCAACATCACTAAATGCAACATTGTTTTAAAAATGCCAGTGTGGGATCTTGCTGTGCGCAAATTAAGTATAATTTCTTAACACAGATGTCCCAACATTTCACAATCAAGAATGTACAGTTCTTTCTGTGGAGTGCTCACAGGAAATTTTAATCAGGAAAAAACAAACAGTCCTTGTTGCCCAGAGAGCCCAACAGGAAAGGAACCATTTGTAGGAAACCCAGGATGACTTTTTGTCCCAGGAAATGAGGCTGGTCAGAATGTTGAAGGTATAAATTTACAGCACAGAAGGCAGCCACTTCGCCCATAGTATCTGTCAAATCTTCTGCTACAACAATCTAAATCTAATTGCACCAGCCTGCTCGGGTATTTCTTTCATTAGATGAAGGGGCTAACCGAGAAAGGACTGGAGTGACCCATTTCACTGCTCTTTCATTTCAGCTGTAGCCTCCTCAGTCCAGTGCCGGGCCATCACATCCAGCTGATACTGAACGAAGTGTGTGTGTGTCAACAGAAAAACATGAAAAAAAAAGCATAATTTTTCAGTCGCTGGGAAACAACAGAGCCAAGATTTCACCAGATTTCTCTTCCCTCATGGTCAAGGATGTTCATAATTCTAGCACTGACTGAAAATCAGCCTGGACCCAGGATCAAAACTAAGACCCAAGGTAAAATACTAATTACTGGAAATCAGATTGCTGGAAACGTTCAGCAGGTCGGTTTCTCATCACAGCTGCTGCCACAATTAACGCTTTAGATCTTTGATGAAAAGCCATCAACCTCTAAGTCGAGCCTGGTTCTCTTTCCACAGATTCTGCTGAACCAGCTAAATGTTTGCTGTTTTTTAGAACATACAGGGCAGAAGGCCATTCAGCCCATCGAGTCTGCACCAACCCACTTAAGTCCTCACTTCCACCCTATCCCCATAACTCAATAGCCCCTCCTAACTTTTTGGTTAAGGGCAATTTTTCATGGCCAATCCACCTAACCTGCACGCCTTTGGACTGTGGGAGGAAACCGGAGCACCTGGAGAAAACCCATGCAGACACGGGAAGAACGCACAGAGTGACCGAGCAGGGAATCTAACCTGGGACCCTGGTGCTGTGAAGCCACAGTGCTATCCACTTGTGCTACCGTGCTACCCCAAATCTGGAACTTAGTCTGCATGTGTCCATGTATCCACCTACAATGAGAGGTACCAAACTGTGGACCTTAACAGTTGCGTTTTGAAAGACCTCACACTACAACTCGCTGGGCTGTGTACACGATGGCATGTATAACTGTGCCTGTGTCCATTAGTAAGAGAGGTTTAGGAACAACCAAGGCAGCAGATGGCTGGTAATGGCAACATTTGAATCAGTCTTCAGCTTCGAACAGGCTGGCAGGAGGGCAGTGCAGTAAAAGTCACTGTGCAGAGTGGATTGCGCAGAGAGAATGGATACCAAAGGCGAAACAAAGATATTTAAAATAATAAGTGTTGAGTTAAAAGTTGACGAAGACTTCCAGTGGCGGCCATGGAGGAGTAGGTCACACATTTAATAGCTCCTGCCTGTGAGGTACTTTTGGACCTTTATTGCCTCTTTTTCCTGGATTTTATGGGATAAATCAGTGAAGAGTGAGAGTGGAGAAATCCCCCTCCGGCATATGGAGAATTGGACGAGAAGTGGCTGTGTGAGAAGACAAAGTCCTATAAGGAAGATGCGAGCAGAGCAGGTAATGCGGGAAAGCATAGCAGAGAGCAAGGGCTGTGGGGAGACGGCACAGTGATCAACAGAACAGCTGGTGAATTTTGAAGGTTAATGGGGGGATTGTTGGGTTACAGGTATAAGGGTTACGTGGGTTTAAGTAGGGTGATCATTGCTCGGCACAACATCGAGGGCTGAAGGGCCTGTTCTGTGCTGTACTGTTCCATGTTCTATGTTCTATTGCTTTGCCATGCTGGACCCGATTAAGGCTTTGATTGATCAAGTTGTGCAGAATCAAGAGACCCACGGAAGAGCAATCCAGGTGGAGAAAAAGGTGTCAGAGCCTGAGGGATACATAACCATGCTGGAGATGATGAACGACCACCAGAAAAGAATGCAGGAGAACCTAGCGAACAGGGCCAGGAGACAGAATCTTAGAATTGCCAGCCTCCCTGAAGGCAATGAGGGATTGGGTGAGAGGGCTTATGTGATGGACATACTGGAGAGGTTGATGGGGGTTGAGGCATTCCCTCGGCCCCTGGAAGTGGATAGAGTGCACAGAGCCCTCGCAAAGAAGCCCCAAGCGAACGGGCCGTCGAGGGCGATGGTGGTATGCTTTCACCGATTCCTGGACAAGGAACACGCTCTGCAGTGGGCCAAAAAAGGAACGGAGCAGCAAGTGGTAGAATTGTGAGCTGCGCATTTATCAGGACCTAGGCACAGATTTGGCCAAGAGGAGAGTTGGGTTTAATCGGGCAAAAACAGCCCTCTTAAGAAGGGGGTGAAGTTTGGGATGTTGTACCCAGCCCGTCTGTGGGTCACACATGAGGAACAGGACAGAACACCAGACAAAGTATAGACTTTTATTAAAGAAACTAGGCTGGAGGCGAACTAAAAGACACTGAAGCCTTGGCGGGTACTGTGGTGGCAATTTGTTGTGCTGGGCTGCGTAAGTATATGTAGTGTTGTGTAATAAGGGGCTGTTTAGATAGCCTTAGGTAACCTGCCTTGCAGGGAGCTGGTTAGAGGGGAGGGGGGGGGGGTGGTCTTTGGGTGTTTTTTTTCTCAAGTGGCTGTTTCTTCACTGTTTTTTGATGTTTCTTTACTGGGGAATGTAAAGCTTTATGTTTGTCCAAGTTTTTTTTGGGGGGGGGGGGGAGGAGGAGAAGAGAGGGGAGAGAAAGTGGGGAGACAGACTGCTTGGTGCCAGGGGCGGGTGCTATCAAGTCAGCATGGGTCAGCTGACTCTCAGAAGCACACAGTGGGGGGGCGGGGAGGGGAAGAGCAGGTGTTAAGCTAGAGCTTGACTTGGGGCATTGGGTTTCTAGTGCTGTTGCAGGGGTGGGGGAGCTGCTTTGCGGAAAGAGGAACTGTTACTAGGAGGCAAATGAGAGGTTGGGAACAGTGAATGCCTGAAGGGGGGGGGGGGGGGGGGGGGGCTCGAGGAGGCAGAGGGTGCGAGCTGGAGGCTGGCCTAAAAAGGATGATGGCTATTTGGCAGGGGGGGGGGCAGGAAGCCCCCTGACCAGGTTGATTACATAAAAGGCCAGAGGATTGAATGGGCCAGTCAAGAGGGCTTGCATGTTTTTTTTATTTTAAATAATTTTTATTGAAATTTTTTACAGAAAATATAACAATGAAAAGCAACAATAAAACACCATAACAACTGTACCACCCCCAAGTCCGTATCAACGCATGTATCTCACCCCCCCCAATCCCAGTGAATAAGAGAACTTAAAAATAAATTTAAATTAAATAAGTAAACATAGTCAACGCCCCCCCCCCCCCCCCCCCCCCCCCCCCCCCCCGGGTTGCTGCTGCTGCTGAGCCAGTACCCTATCGCTGAGCCAGAAAGTCGAGGAAAGGTTGCCACCGCCTAAAGAACCCTTGTACTGATCCTCAGGGCAAATTTGACCTTCTCCAGCTTAATAAAACCCGCCATGTCTTTGATCCAGGTCTCCACGCTTGGGGGCCTCACATCCTTCCACTGTAGCAAGATCCTCCGCCGGGCTACTAGGGACGCAAAGACCAGAACACCGGTCTCTTTCGCCTCCTGCACTCCCGGCTCCACCCCAACCCCAAAAATCGCGAGTCCCCAGCCTGGCTTGACCCTGGATCCCATCACCCTCGACATAGTCCTCGCCACCCCCTTCCAGAACTCCTCCAGTGCCAGGCATGCCCAGAACATATGGGCATGGTTCGCTGGACTCCGAGCACCTGACACACTTGTCTTCACCCCCAAAGAACCTACTCATCCTAGTCCCGGACATATGGGCCCGGTGCAGCACCTTGAATTGGATGAGGCTAAGCCGCGCACATGAGGAGGAAGAGTTAACCCTCTCCAGGGCATCAGCCCATGTCCCATCTTCGATCTGTTCTCCCAGTTCCCCCTCCTACTTAGCCTTTAGCTCCTCTACTGACGCCTCCTCCACCTCCTGCATTACCTTGTAGATATCAGATATCTTCACATTCCCGACCC
Source organism: Scyliorhinus canicula (assembly GCF_902713615.1). Classification (NCBI taxonomy): domain Eukaryota; kingdom Metazoa; phylum Chordata; class Chondrichthyes; order Carcharhiniformes; family Scyliorhinidae; genus Scyliorhinus; species Scyliorhinus canicula. The sequence continues at coordinate 68,741,599 of NC_052164.1, read as the reverse complement.
CCGAAAGCACCCTGTCACTCACCCCCCTCGCGGGAGGCAAAGGGAATCCCTCCACCTGCCGCCTAGCAAACGCCTTTACCTGCAGATACCTGAACATTTTCCCCGAGGGGAGCCCAAATTTCTCCTCCAACTCCCCCAAGCTCGCAAACCTCCCATCCATGAACAGGTCCCTCAGCTGTCTGATGCCCGCTCTGTGCCAACCCTGGAACCCCCCATCAATGTTCCCCAGGACAAACCGATGGTTCCCCCTTAACGGAGCCTCCATCGAGCCCCCCACTTCCCCCCATGTCGCCTCCACTGCACCCAAACCTTGGAGGGTAGCCGTCACCACCGGACTCTTGGTATACCTCGTAGGAGGGAGCGGCCACGGCGCCGTTACCAGGGCCCCCAGGCTTGTGCCTCCACAGGACGCCATCTCCAACCATTTCCACGCTGCCCCCTCTCCCGCTATCACCCACTTACACACCATCGACCCATTGGCCGCCCAATAATACCCTGAGAAATTGGGTAACGCCAGCCCCCCACCATCTCTACCCCGCTCCAAGACCCTCTTCACCCTCGGGGTCCCATGCGCCCAAACGAAGCTCATGATGCTGCTAGTCACCCTCCTAAAAAAGGCCCTAGGGATAAAGATGGGCAAACACTGAAAAAGGAACAAGAACCTCGGGAGAACCGTCATTTTGACGGACTGCACTCTACTCGCCAGCGATAGTGGCACCATGTCACACCTTTTGAATTCCTCCTCCATCTGCTCCACAAGCCTGGTAAAATTAAGCTTATGGAGAGTCCCCCAACTCCTGGCCACCTGCATTCCCAGGTATCTGAAACTCTTCACTGCCCCAACGGGAGCCTCCCAATTCCCTCCTCCTGATCACCCGGGTGTACTACAAATACCTCACTCTTGCCCAGATTTAACTTATAGCCCGAGAAGCTCCCAAACTCAACCAACAGCTCCATCACCCCCGGCATTCCCCCCTCTGGGTCTGCGGCATACCCCCCTCTGGGTCTGCCACATACAACAGCAGGTCGTCCGCATACAGCGATACCCTATGTTCTTCCCCACCTCGCACCAGGCCCCTCCACCTCCCCGACTCTCTCAGCGCCAAAGCCAGAGGTTCTATCGCCAGTGCAAAGAGCAAGGGGGACAGGGGGCACCCCTGCCTGGTCCCACGGTAGAGCCTGAAGTACTCTGATCTCCTTCCATTGGTAACCACACTCGCCATCGGGGCCTCAGAGCAACCTCACCCATTTGATGAACCCCTCCCCGAATCCGAACCGCTCCAGCACCTCTCACAGGTACCCCCATTCAACTCTATCAAACGCCTTCTCTGCATCCACCACTATCTCCGCCCCCCCCTCCAACGCCGGCATCATAACATTTAAATCTCTGCACGTTCGTGTTAAGCTGTCTTCCCTTGACAAATCCTGTCTGACCCTTGTGTATCACCCCTGGCACACCGTCCTCTATCCTGGTGGCCAGGATCTTTGCCAGCAACTTAGCATCAACATGGAGGAGCGATATTGGCCTGTATGATCCACACTGCAAGGGGTCCTTATCCCACTTCAGGATCAGAGAGATCAGCGCCCGTGACATCGTCGGGGGGCAAAGCCCCCCCCCCCCCCCCCATGCCTCATTGAAGGCTCGCACCAACAGGGGGCCCACCAGATCCACATACTTTTTATAAAATTCCACCGGGAACCCATCCGGCCCCTTACCTGACTGCATTTGACCAATCCCCCTGACTAGCTCCTCCAACTCTATCGGCGCCCCCAGCCCCTCCTGCACCTTTGGGAAGCGTGGCCTGTTCATGAAGCTCTCCATCCCCCCCCCCACCGGTGGCTCCGACCGGTACAGTTCCTCGTAAAAGTCCCTAAAGACCCCGTTCACCTCTGCCCCCTTGTGCACCACATTCCCACCCTTATCCATCACTCCACCAATTTCCCTAGCCGCATCTCACCTGCAGAGCTGATGCGCCAACATCCTGCTCGCCTTCTCCCCATACCACGCCTTGCGCCCTCCTCCACTGTGTCTCCGCCTTTCTGGTGGTCAACAAGTCGAACTTGGCCTGTAAACTACACCGTTCCCCCAGCAACCCCTCCTCCGGGGCCTTCGCGTATCTCCTATCCAAGTCCAGGAGCTCCCCCACTAGTCTCTCCCTCCTTTCCCTATGGGCCCGGATGGAGATCAGCTCCCCCCAGACCACTGCTTTCAGAGCCTCCCAGACCATCCCCACCCGGACCGCCCCCGGGTCATTGGTCTCAAGATACCCCTCAACGCTTCCCCAGACCCTCCTACACACCTCCTCATCAGCCAACATCCCCACATCCAGGCGCCACAGCGGGCGCTGGTCCCGCACCTCCCCCATCTCCAGATTGACCCAGTGTGGAGCATGGTCTGAAATTGCTATGGCCGAATACTCGGCATCCTGCACCTTTGGGATCAATCATCAGGGCGAAAAAAATCTATTCGGGAGTAAACCCTATGCACATGGGAGAAAAAGGAATACTCCCGCACCCTCGGCCTCCCAAACCTCCAGGGATCCACCCCTCCCATCCACCCCGCCCCCCTCCCCCGCTGACTAGCCATAAACCCCCTCAGTACCTTGACCGGCCTCCTACCCGTCCTTGAACTGGACTGGTCCAGTGGGGGATCCAGCACCGTGTTAAAGTCTCCCCCCATGATCAGGCCCGTCTCCAGGTCCGGAATGCGGCCCAACAAGCACCTCATGAAGCCGGCATCATCCCAATTCAGGGCATACACATTAACCAGCACCACCTTCTCTCCCTGCAGCCTACCCTTCACCATAATATATCTGCCCTCCTTGTCCGCCACCACCTCAGACGCCTCGAACGCTACCCTCTTCCCCACCAGAATCGCCACCCCCTGGCTCTTAGCGTCTAATCCGGGGTGGAAAACCTGCCCCACCCACCCCTTCCTCAGACGAACCTGGTCCGCCACCTTCACGTGGGTCTCCCGGAACATAGCCACGTCTGCCTTCAGCCCCTTCAAATGAGAAAATACCAGAGACCCTCTTAACCAGCCCATTCAGCCCCCTCACGTTCCAGGTGATCAGACGGAACAGAAGGCACCCCGCCCCCCTCCCCCGCTGACTAGCCATAGCTCATCGACTGCTCGCCCCAGGCCAGCACACCCTGCCCGACCCCCCATGACGATACCGCCTCCCCTCTACCCCCCCGGCCCACACCAGCTCTCTCCTGGTCCTTCCAGCAGCAACCCGGTATCCCCCCCCCCCCCCCCAGGCTAGGAACCCTCCTAGCCTCGACGCACCCTCCACGGTACTTCCGTGAGTTAGCCGACTTCTGCTGACCCCGGCAACTCCTGCCAAAACTGGCCCCTCCCGACATGGGTCATCCCCCCATCCGCCACACCTCCTTGGCACCGCTTCAGTGCAGGGGAAAAAACCAGTAGAGGCCACGCCCCCACCGCCAGCTCCACCCCCCCGCCCCGCAGCGCAGGAAACCAGAGGAAGCCCCGCGCTTTCACACTGCCCCACCCCACCCTTGTCGCAGCTCCCCAAATTCCAGCTCCACCCCATCCCCGTACAGAAGAGAAAATAAACAAACAAACCTCCAACAATCCCCACATAAAACCATACCCAACAGACCCACCTGGAAACAGAGCAAAAACCAGCATAGAAAACACATGTCAAAATTACAAAAACAGCAACAACAAAAACAGCAACGACCGTAGTGCACCAGACCCCGCAGCCCCCAGACCCTAGTTTGAGTCCAGCTTCTCCGCCTGTACAAAGGCCCACGCCTCCTCCGGGGACTCGAAGTAGTGGTGCCGGTCCTTGTATGTCACCCACAGACACGCAGGCTGCAGCATTCCAAATTTGACCTGCTTGGCATGCAGCACCGCCTTTGTCCGGTTAAACCCGGCCCGCCGCTTAGCCACCTCCGCACTCAGTCCTGGTAGATTCACACTACTGAATTCTCCCACTTGCTACTCTTTCTTGGCCCAGCGCAGCACACTCCCGGTCGCTGAATCGGTGGAACCGCACCAGCACCGCCCGCGGGGGTTCATTCGTCTTGGGCCTTCTGGCCAGCACTCTGTGGGCTCCCTCAAGCTCCAGGGGCAAATGGAAGGACCCCGCTCCCATCAACGAGCTCAGCATAGTGGTCACATACAACAGAAGATCCGACCCCTCCGCCAGGCCCAGGATCCTCAAATTCTTTCGCCTCGTGCGAAAGTCCAGCTCCTCCAAGCGGTCTTGCCACTTTTTGTGAAGTGCCTCGTGCAACTCCACCTTCCCCACGAGGACCACAGCCTCCTCCTCCCGCTCAGCGGCCTACCGCTGCAACTCCTGAATGGCCACCCCCTGGGCTGTCTGGGTCTCAAGCAGCTTGTTGGTAGACGCATTCAGGGAGTCCAGCAACTCAGCCTTCAGCTCCGCAAAACAGCACAGAAGAGCAGCTTGCTGCTCCTGCGTCCACTTCCACCAGTCCTCGGGTGCTCCGCCGGCTGCCATTTTGTCCTCCTTCCCCCGCTTTTCCTGGGGAGCTGCTGCAGCCTTTTCCTTTGCCCCACTCGGTACGCACCATAAATTTCGGGGAATGTTCCTCCAAACACCTTCCCCCACCGGGAATCGTCGAAACAGCGCAGTTTGGGGCCCTAAAATAGGCCCGAAAGTCCTTTAATAGCAGGGAGCTGCCGAACGTGCGGCTTAGCTCCGCATCACCGCAACCAAAAGTCCAGGCTTGCAGGTTTGTGCATTTGAGGGGGCTGAAGGTGGAATTGCCAATGCTACAAGAGACACACCTAAAGGTTACAGACAAGATGAGATTGAAAAAGGAGTGGGTTAGCCAAGTATTCCATTCAGGACTGGACTCAAAGGCCAGGGCGATAGCGATCTTGATCAGCAAATGAGTGGCATTTGAGGCAGGGAGAATAAAAAATGAAAATCGATTATCACGAGTATGCATCAAAGTTACTGTGAAAAGCCCCTAGTTGCCACATTCCGGCACCTGTCCGGGGAGGCTGGTACGGGAATCGAACCATGCTGCTGGCCTGCTTTAAAAGCCAGTGATTTAGCCGAGTGAGCTAAACCAGCCCCTAATTGTGTCAGACAAGGGGATAGAACAGTGGTGAGTGGGAAGCTGGAGTGGGTGCGGGTGGTACTCGTTTATATGCTGCGAATTGGGACATGGAATTTGAGGCAGGTGTTAGGTGAGATCCCAGAGTCTCACAACCTGATCATGGGAGGAGATTTTAATACAGTCATTGATCCGGAATCCAAAACCCAGGACAGGGAGGCGGTCGGCCGTGACAAAGGAATTGAAGGGGTTTATGGAGGTTTGCACACCCAAGGGTGGGCGAAGTTCTCTTTTTTCTCATGTCCACAAGGTATACTCTCGCATCTACTTTTTTGTTCTGAGCAGGGTGCTAATACCGGGGATGGTGGATACCGAGTACTCGGCAATCGCAGTGTCAGATCATGTCCCACATTGGGTGGAGCTGCGGGTTAGTGTGGAGAGAGGGCAACGCCCGTTGTGGAGACTGGATGTTTGGTTACTAGCAGACGAAGCGATCTGTGGGCAGGTTAACAAGTCCATCCAAAACTACCTGGAAACAAATGATACGGGGGTGGTCTCTGCAGCGACGGTTTGGGAAGCTCTGAAGGCAGTGGTCAGAGCGAAATCTCCAAAAGGGGCCCCACAGAGAAAAGGCAGAACAGGCAGAGATGGATAGGTTAGTTGAGGAGATTCTCCAGGTGGATAGGAGATACACGGAGGCCCCAGAAGCAGGGCTATTGAGGGAGCGGCGGAGGTTACTGGCAGAGTTTGGGCTGTTGACCACAGGGAAAGCGGTGGAACAGTTGAGGAAGGCAAGGGGGGGGCAATTTATGAGTACGGGGAAAGGCAAGCAGAATGTTAGCGCACCAGCTCAGGAAAAAGGGAGGCGAACAGGGAGATAGGTAAAGTAGAGGTGGAAATACTGTCTGGACCCAGTGGGGTGAATTAGGTTTTTAAGGGCTCGAGTCGGAACCCCTGGCTGGGGTGGAGGGGATGAGGCAGTATTTGGATCAGTTGACGTTTCAAAGGGTAGATGAGGATCTGGTGGAAGGGCTGGGAGCCCCAATGGAGAAAATAATCGAGAGGCTGGACGGCATGCAGTCGGGCAAGGCCCTGGGGCCTGACAGCTATCCAGTGGAATTCTAAAAGACGTTTTCAGAGATTAAGCATCCAGCAGCAGTGGGCTCTATGAAGCAAGAGAGAAGGGGGGAGTCCTCCCCCCCAACAATGTCGCGGGCCTTGATTTCACTGATCCTGAAACAGAAGGATCTGGAGCAATGCAGGTCATACAGGCAGATTTCTCAACTGAATGTCAAACTGCTGGCTAAGATACTACCCATAAGGATAGAGGACTGTGTCCCGGGGTGATAGGGAAAGACCAGACGGGATTTGTTAAGGGCAGGCAACTCAAGGCCAATGTTCGAAGGCTTCTAAATGTTATTATGATGCCCTGAGAAGGAGAGGAGGCGGAGGCGGTGATAGCGATGGATGCGGAGAAGGCTTTTGATCGGGTGGAGTGGAATTACCTGTGGGAAGCACTGGGAAGGTTTGGTTTTGGTGAGGGCTTTATTGACTGGATGCGTTTGCTCTATCAGGCACCAGTCGAGTGTGCGTACGTACCAGCTGAGGTCAGGGTATTTTAAGCTACGCCAAGGGATGTGGCAAGGGTGCCCCCTCTCCCCGTTACTGTCTGCTCTGGCCATAGAGTTGAGCGCCTCTAGGAACTGGAAAGGGCTGGTTCGGTGGGGGGAGGGGGGGGGGAGGAGGGGTGGAGTACCAGGTCTCATTCTAAGCAGATGACCAGCTCTTGTACATTTCGGACCCGTTGGAGGAGATGCGGGAAGTAACGCTAATCCTGGGGGAATTGTCAATTTTTCAGGATATAAATTGAACATGGGAAAGTGTGAGATGTTTGCAATCCAGGCAAAAGGACAGGAGGAGGAGGAGGAGAGGAGACTGGGAGAGCTGCTGCTTAGAATGGTAAGAAAAAGCTTTCTGTATCTGGGAATCCAGGTGGCCTGGGAATGGGAGGCACTGCACAAGTTAAACCTATCCCAGCTGGCAGAACAAATGAAAGGGGACTTTTAAGAGATGGGACATGCTTCCGCTATGATTGGCAGCGAGGGTACAGACTGAAAATGACGGTCCTCCCCAGATTTCTGTCTGTCTTTCAGTGCCTCCCCATCTTCATCCCAAAGGCCTTTTTCAAGCAGGTGAAAAAGGTTATTTCGGGCTGTGTGGGCAGGTAAAACCCTACGGGTGAAGTGTTGCTGGAGCGCAGTTGGGAGGGGATGATTAGGAAGTGGGTAGTGGGGGAGGGGTCGGTGTGGGAACGGATGGAGGCGGCGTCATGCAAAGACAAGTTTGGGAGCACTGATAAATGGCACCTCTTCCGTTCTCACCGGCCCAATACACCACAAGTCCACTGGTGGTGGCGGCTCTGAGAATCTAGGGACAATGGAGGAGATAAGAGAGTGGAGGGAGCATCAGTTTGGACCCCGATTTATAACAATCATTGGTTTGTACTGGGTAGGCTTGATGGTGGGTTCCGGAGATGGCAAAGGGCAGGAACTATCTATTTATAGATGGGAGCTTCCCCAGCTTGAAAGCCTTGCAGGATAAATTTGAATTGCCAGCAGGGAACGGGTTTAGGTATTTGCAGGTGCGCGACTTCCTGAGAAAGCAGGTTCCGGCTTTTCCGCTGCTGCCGCCACTGGGGATATAGGATAGAGTAGTTTCCAGTACCTGGGTGGGAGGGGAGAAGTTTTTGGATATTTACCAGGAGCTTTCAGAGGCAGAGAAAACTCTGGTGGAGGAACTCAAAGGCAAGTGAGAGGATGAGCTAGGAGAGATAGAGGCGGGTCTATGGGCGGATGCCCCAAGCAGGGTTAATACCTCCTTATCGTGCACCAGGCTTAGCCTGATACAATTTAAGGTAGTCCACTGGGCACACAGTGGCTCGGATGAGCAAGTTTTTCAGAGTAGAGGATAGGTGTGTGAGGTGCGCGGGAAGCCCAGCAAATCATGTCCACATGTTTTGGGCATGCCCGAAGCTTGGAGTATTTTGCTAAGGCAATGTCCACAGTACTAAAAACATGGGTGGTGCAGAGTCCAGAGCTACGATCTTTGGAGTGTGGGAAGAGCAGAGAGTTCAGGGGGGGGGGGGGGGGGGGGGGCGAAAGAAGAGGCTGATGGTTTTTGCCTCCCTGGTAGCCCGGAGACGGATCTTATTAATGTGGAGGGAATCAAAGCCAGCCCCCCCCCCCCCCCTCCACCCCCCCCCCCCCCCCCCCCCCAGTGCAGTGACCTGGGTTAGAGACGTGGCTGGGTTTCTTGAGAAGATAAAGTCCACCTTAAGAGGGTCAATAGTCACGTTCACCCAGAGGTGGCAGCCGTTTGTCGACTTTCTCGGGGAAAATTAAAATGTCAGCGGATGTAGTATTTCAAGGGGTGGTGGGGGGGGGGGGGTGGGAAAGAGGGCCAGATTGTTGTTTGATGGTTGGGGGTGTGTGAAGATTGGGATGGGGTGGAAATGTTTATTATACCATGTTTAGGTCATTGTTATTATAATAAACATTTTCAAATATAAAAAAAAAGGTTTTCGGCACTGTCCTTTCTCAACACATACCTGTGCACCATTCAGTGAAGCCCAGACACAGGGATGAAGAGGTCAACTGACTCGTTCACCAAGAGCCTATTGAACTGGTTCAGGCCACAGCAAGAGATAGATATGAAAAGCACCAAGAATACTTAAGGCAAACAAATAAAAAGCTTTGATTTTTGAATGATTGTTAGAAAAATTGCACTGAGAAACAAATTATACAAATGGTGTGTATTTCAAACAAATAAAAGACCATACATCAGACAGACTCTATTAAACCCTGTTCACCATAAATTGGAAGGCGATCTTCAATAGTGAGGCGCTAAAGTTAGCAAACAGTCTCCAAAGACTGGCCTGACTTTAATCCCTTTGTGAAATCAGTATCTGGGAGGGATGCAGGAGATTAAAGAGATTCTTCTTTTCACTGTATTCAATGCTTTTTCCTCCCACTCTCGATGGAGCTAGGCACAAGCTTTGAAGTAAAAAGCAGAAAGCAGAATTAACCCACAAATCGAAAATCTCCCAGTCTCGTTGAAGAACTTCTTAGCAAATGTGTTCTTGGTCAGAACTCCTTAAACCTGCAGTACAAAAGGGGAAGACGAGTTAGAGATCTTGGTGCCAAACTAAAAACGCACTTTCAAAAGCACAGCATTTTGGATAAAAATGTATGACAGCCCCCCTTTCCCTTCTGAATGTGACTGTTTTGGTTGAATCTTCTCAGGGGCTCTCAGTTCTTTGGCATCTTGTTTTAGTGAACATGATTCAGCTGTCAGAGGGAGGGATTGCGGGAGCAATATAGCCAGACTCCATTTGGCCCTCACCCCAGCAGCTGCACACAAGCATTTCCAGCACAAATCACCATCCACATACACAGCCAGAGGACATGACTGTTGCATTCCCAGTGGAAACCAGCCAACTCTACTCTGCCGATGTAAATAAAGGCAGTGCTGTTGGCACAATGTGGTGTAATGCTGAGTTGCAATTTCCAATTCAGTGTTTTCTCAAGCGGCACTTCTGAAAGAACTGTACAGATGATTGTATGTTTTCAGGCAACACTCCATGTGAAAGCCCCGAGCTGATGCTGTCTGAATCTTGTTGCTTTGTAGCACATTCCCAACTGTGCTAAACTGAACCTCGCAAATCAAAGAGCCCTCATCAACTGAAATTTTACTCCACAAGGGAGAGCTCCAGAGGAGACTTTGACCCTGAAAACACTTCAGATCATAAAACCAGTTAACTGTCCTTGTGCATCAAAATTATAAAAATACATTTGGAAAATGTTTGCACATCATGTGCCAAAGGTTAAATTATCCAGATATTGCTTTAAATAAGCTGGTATTCGTGTCTCTTTATTGTCACAAGTAGGCTTACATTATGAAATTAAAATGAAAATCGCTTATCGTCACGAGCAGGCTTCAAATGAAGTTACTGTGAAAATCCCCTAGTCACCACATTCTGGCGCCTGTTCGGGGAGGCTGGTACGGGAATTGAACCGTGCTGCTGGCCTGCTTCCAAAGCCAGCGATTTAGCCCAGTGAGCTAAACCAGCCCCTAACATTACCATTAACGCTGCAATGAAGCTACTGCGAAAAGCCCCTAGTCACCACATTCCAGCACCTATTCAGGTACACAGAGGGAGAATTCAGGATGTCCAATTCAGCCAACACCACATCTTTTGGGACTTGTGGAAGGAAACCAGAGCACCCGGAGGAAACCCACGCAGATGTGAGGAGAATGTGCAGACTCTGCACAGACAGTGACCCAAACTGGGAATTGAACTTGGGACCCTGGCACTGTGAAGCAACAATACTAACCACTGTTCCCTCGTATTCCTTCAAGTATAGAAGATTAAAGGGGTTACCTAGTTGGTGAGATAGTTAAAGGAACAAAATCTGAAAATACTGGGCAATCTCAGCACGTCTGACAATGTCTGAGAAGAGAGAAGGGAGCTAATGATTTTGAGTTTGGATGACTCTAACTTTGACAAAGTCATCCAGGCTCAAAACGTTAGCTCCAGGTTAGGTGAATTGGCCATGTTAAAGTGCAGTTAGCATCCAAAAAGGTTAAGTCAGGTTACTGGTGTGGGCTTAAGTGGGATGCTAATTCCAAGGGCTGGTGTAGACTCGATGGGCCGAATGGCCTCCTTCTGCACTGTAATTCTATGATCTATGATCTTTCTCCACAGATGCTGTCAGACCAGAGATTTTGTCCAGTATTTTCTGTTTCAGATTCCAGCTCCCACAGTAATTTTAATTTAAGTAATTTGCTTTATTTATTGAAATTAGAGGATTTGATGGAGAGAAAGTTCCAGGAAAAAAAAGGGACACAACAGAGCAGCTAGACTGTTCAGGGGTAATGTCAGGCAACACTTTACATAAAGGAGAGTGGAAATTACCCCCTCCCCCCTCATCTGTTGATGCTAGGGGCCGAGCCAGGGGAAGATTTATTTAGGGAAGGGAAGTCATTAAAGGGATATGGAACCAAGGAAGGTGAATGGAGTTTGAGGTACATTTCTCACAAATTTTCTTTTAAATTTAGTGTGCCCAATTAAGGGGCAATTTAGCATGGCCAATCCATCTACCCTGCACATCTTTTGGATTGTGGGGGCGAAACCCACGCAGACACGGGGAGAATGTGCAAACTCCACACAGTGACCCAGGGCCGGGATTCGAACCCAGGTCCTCAGCGCCGCAGTCCCAGTGCTAACCACTGCACCACCGTGCTGCTCTATTGCACACATGATTTAACGGAATGAGGAAATCAGGCTGGAGGCGCAGAATGCCTCCCTCCTATCCAGTGCCAACTTTCTTCCACAAGTACAATATGCCCCTGCACAGTAGAGGGAACCCTTTGAGTCAGTGTTTTCATGTAGAATCAATTAATTCTTGCTGGCAAAACAAAAGGGACATCTACCTGACCGAACATGTTACCCCTCAATTCATAAACAAAGACGGAAAACATTCCAAACATAGCCTGTCAGGCAAAGAATCTGCTAACCGGGCATGCAGTCCGTATGGGGCTATTTTAAGGCTAACTATTAAAATATTTGAGCTCGACACAGCCGCAGTTCTGACTGGACTTTCTTCACATAACAGAGCCTCAAGACACTGGCTGCATCATTACTAGGAACAACGTTTTTAGAACATAGTGCAGAAATGAAATGAAAGTCGCTTATTGTCACGAGTAGGCTTCAATGAAGTTACTGTGAAAAGCCCCTCGTCGCCACATTCCGGCACCTGTCCGGGGAGGCTGGTACGGGAGGCCATTCGGCCCATCAAGTCTGCACCGACCCACTTAAGCCCTCACTTCCACCGTAACCCAATAACCCCTCCTAACCTTTTTGGTCACCAAAGGGCAATTTAGCATGGCCAGTCCACCCAACCTGCACGTCTTTGGACCGTGGGAGGAAACCGGAGCACCCGGAGGAAACCCACGCAGACACAGGGAGAACATGCAGACTCCACACAGAGTGATCCAGCGGGGAATCGAACCCGGGACCCTGGTGCTGTGAAGCCACAGTGCTATCCACTTGTGCTGCCCATCTATTGCTGGAAAAAAAAAGTACATGTTGCCGAAGTTTTTCCATCCTGCCCTCATCGGGACAAAATCAAGAATTCCAAATTTCAAACAAACAATCATAATTTATATTATTGGGGGAGAGAAAAAAAAAGGGTGTTGATTAGTTGGCAAGTCGACTGATTGTTACGGTTTTCTCTATGGAAACACCTTGGCAAGAGAACTGTCGGCTCCCCAAGTTCCTGGGTAATTTTTTTTAAAAAGCAGAAGGCGTGAACATATTCCTCTCGTTTGCTGAGAAGGGTAGGTGAATGTAAATGGATGTCATTTCTAGCAAACATTCCTGAACCACTTTCAAGCTAGTGATTAAATTGGTTACTGTAGCTATTAGGGCACTTGTTCAATTCACCTGCCCAATCACATTTAACAGTAGACATGAGTACAAGATATAAATCTTTAGCAACATCTCTTTTTGCAGTTACCTTACTGTACTTTTCAGAGCTCACCCACCCCATCAAAGTGCCTGCAATCAACTCTTTTGGTATTGGAGTTGCCATGTCTCCCAGAATGTTCTGATAAAATATTCATTTCAGAGAACTCCAGTGAGAAACCATTGGGGCACAAAAAGGTGTTTGTTTTTAACCATTACTCTTAGGATTGGGATCCGCTCCAACTGTGCTTTATAAAAACCCAAAAGCCTTGAACACAAACACCGGAAACAAACAGGCCAAACCTCAACTGTACGAGTGTTATTCTTCAAAACATGTGGTCATGCTGATACTAAAGTCAATCCAGTGTAAAGTAAATGTGACTTACTGTGGTAGTGTGGCCCCTTTAAGGGATCACACTTCATGGGCTATGTGACAGGCTTGGAGCCTATGGGAACACAGTATGCAAACACAAGCCTTTCAGCAGTTTAGATGCAGTTCTGGCCATTAGGGCTTGGGAAGGGTTTGCCTGGGTGTTGTGGGAACAAGACCTGTGTAACAGTTCCAGTGTATATAGTTTTCCTCAATTCAATAAATCTCTTTAACACTGCCTCAATCACCTTGCAGTATAATAACTACCAAAGACCAAACAGTGACCATCAAACAATCCAATTACGAAACTGGGAGACCATCAGAGCTGATGGCCCAAGACAAATCAGCCGCTATTTTAACAACAGCTCAAGAGAAAGAGACTTTATCACATACATACAAAACAACATGGAGCCAGAGAAATCACACTTGAGTGGGGTCGATCATTTCAGTCATGGAAACAACATTGCAGTGAATAGGTTTTCTGCACTGAGCATTCAAACAGGAGATTTGAAGATAATTTAAGAGCAACCAAATCCTCAGGATGAGGTTTGGTTTGGAGCAATTTATTAACGAGTGTTGTATAGTGTCATTATACTAATTTAGAGCTCTTGCGTAGCATTTTGTGTTTATAAAAACTTTTGCAGTTGAGCCCAAAACCTGTTATCCTTATAAAATCTCAAAGTCAAGGAGGAAAGTGGCTTTTTGGTGGAAAGTATTGACCTTCTATGAGGAAACCTCTGACTATCACCAGTCTCTATCACTGCTGCTCCAATCCAGAGAGGGAAGGACAGGGACACTGAGCTGCCTACATGACTCTTCCTCAATTTGTACTGTTTTGTCTTGGCCTGCATGTGTTAAATTCCTTCCCAGTGCTGTACTCCAATCTGAAATTCAAAGGGAGGAGGAACTTACTCCCACCAGAAGCCTTGGCATATCCACCTTGCCTCATCAATACTAAAGGGGAAAAACTAATTTGTGGCGTTGGTGCAATAAATTATTCCCCAAGCACGCAGGATACAATATACACAACACAGGTTCTCCATCTCAACACATTTCAGTTCAACAAGAGCTCTTCATTCTCTTACCCTCTTTCCCTCATTGAGTACCCACAACAGCCTCTGATCTCCTTGTATACGAGTCTGCTCAATAACTGCAAAACAAAAAGCGAAAAGAGATTAATACAAAAACATTCTGCCGCAAAACTCCCAACGTGTTAATGAAGCCCAAAACCTGGGCTGCATTTATTCTGGAGAGATTGCAGGTTTGGGTATCCAGTGTCTTTGCCACCTGCTGGTGACATTGTGGAACAACGTCACCATCAAAACATAGCAACTCTCAAATTGGTTCTATTTTGTTCACATTAAAATAAGAGTTGGTGATGGGAGAGGGAAAAGATATTCAGAATTTGACCATGTAGCAATAAGCAATCATTAAAGCAAAAAGAACAGGAGAATCTAGGACAATAGTTAGAACCATGAGGTAGGAGAAAGAGCCTTCTGCTCCACTTTCTCCTACCCTCACTTTGGGGTCTTTGAATTGGGTGGCAATCCTTAATAGATTGAGGCTTTACTCCTCTTTAGTCACCTCAGTAAGGAATTATCTCCAAGGCAACAATTGACACTTGCCTCTTCTCGTATCAAGGTAACCCTTCAAATAACACTCACTTTCTTACTACCTTGGACACAAGGCTGGACTTTCATGAAGATTTTCCAAAAGTGAAGCAATGCTCGAAGCTCAGATCCGAGTGCACCCCATACCCATCCGTGTGCGGTACAGCATATTCAGACACCTCATTTTAACACCGTACCATTGACAAAGGGAAAGGTACCGTGGACAACCTCAATCCAAACCGCTCGTGTAAATTTTACCATACACTTGGGGCGAGATTCTCTGGTCCCCTCACAGGATGACCCTCAGCGGTGGAAGGCAGCCCACCGTTGGCCAACAATGGAACCGTCTGGTCCTGCCACTATCAGTGGGATTTCCTATAGAATCCACTCCACGCCACCAGGAAACCCACGGCAAGGGTACCACGTCAACAGGTCCAGATGATCCCATTGGTGTGAACAGGCTGATGATCTTGCCCACAGTATTCTCTGGAATAAATCATATCCCAAGTACAACATTGATATCCTAATCAAAGACAATTGCAAAAGATGGGAATTGATCTACAAGAGCAGAATTAATTCCAGTCTGTGCCAAGTTGGATGATCTCACTCAGCAGTGATGGGTGGTATAAATAATCATGTATCCTGGATTCGGGAATAGAGAGAGAGACAGAGACAGATGAGTATCTACTCCAGATTACTATCCATTAACAAAATCTGGTGGATAATATGATCAAGAGGTACAAGGAAATCAAAGCAACTAGGTGGATCGAGAAAGAAAAAAAACACTCGCAAAGAATTAACACTTGGACAAGATGCTGTCAAGTTTTTGTCCAATTGAGAAAGACGATAGAACCCACTGAAAAGACATACCAAACAGGCCAAAATATCAGATGCAATCAACATGTAAAAGACGTTGTTCCAGTTTGTGAGGAGTCCAGCCAGCAGTGGGCCCAATGCAGCACCTAGAATAGACAGCAGAATATAAGAGGGGAACAGTATCTTTCTATAATCCTGCCTGCATCCCAATATCCTCCAAAACTCACAAGTAGGCTTCAATGAAGTTACTGTGAAAAGCCGCTAGTCGCCACATTCCAGCGCCTGTCCGGGGAATTGAACCCATATTGCTGGCCTTGGTTTGCATTACAAACCATCTGTTTAGCCCACTATGCTACAATTGCCAAAGCTAAAATGAAATGTAAATCTCTCCCTACATTGTCTAATGAAATGAAATGTGTACGGTCGTCAAAGGATATTCTATAGATAACTACAACTTCAGCAATTTGCATTTCAAATGCAAAAAAAAATCCCAGGGGTGCTTTAAAGAGGCACAAGGAAAATGGATGCCAGAGTTCAAAGGAAGGTCATCCACCTGAAATGTCAACGCTGCTTCTGTCTGCAGATGGTGCCAGACCTAGAGTGTCTCCAGAATTTTCCATTATTATTATTTCAGACTTACAGCCTCCCACCAGCATTTTTTTTGTACAGCAGAGCATTTTGTTCCATCAGTGTCACACCGAGATGGGAACATGTTGCATGTGCCACTAGGAACTGGGTCAAAATGTTCTGAAACTCACTATACAACACGTAACGGAGGGAGATGCTTTATTCCCCATTCCTGATGGCATTTATATCCAGGTCTTAACAGTCTTCACCATGCCTCAATAGTACTACTCTCCCCACCAGCCAGTAGGCCACTCCTGCAGGAGACGCACTTCCCAGTTTCAAGACTTACTGACACTAGACAACTGCATGGAACCAAGTTAACTTTACGATGCAAAAAAAAAAATGGCACTTACGTTGCCCTGCATCTTCACCAGTGCGTGCTACCCCCACCCCTGCAAATTTCCCCACATTGAACAATTTCCGGTTTACCTCAATTACAATGCGTCAGTTAAGGGCACCAGTCAGCCAATGCAAATTTGCCCAAACAGCAGAATCTTAGTGGCCCAATTAAAAAATAATTTATCCTCTACTTTTGTGCCGTTAGTTTAATTAGTTCCCTCATCCAAATTGTTGATATAAAATGAATAGCCAAGGCCCCAAGCACCAATATCTGTGGCATCACATTAGTTGCCTCCTGCCCACTTCGAAAAAGATCCATTTATTCCCAACTCTTTCCTGTTGCATAACCAAATCCCAGTCCATGCCACTACATTAACCCCAATCTGATGTGCTCTAATCTTTTGCACATTGCAGGATGTGAAAATCCAAATTCACTACAACTGGTTCCACCTCATCTATTTTATTAGTTACATCCTCAAAATCTCCAGTAGGTTTGTCAAACACTATTTCCCTTTCATTCATAAATCCATGTTGGCATTTTCCAAGTGTCCCATTATCACGTTCTTTATAATAGCCTCCAGCAGCATTCCCTTACTGAGTTTTGGCTAGCTAGTTTGTCATTCCCCGTTTTCCTCGCTCCCTCTTTAAATAGTGGGGTTACGTCGAAAGCAATGGACTAAATGCTGGAAATCGGGATGAGAATAGATAGGAGCTTGATGGCCATGGCAGACACAATGGGCCGAAGGGCCTCTTTTTGTCCGTCACCCTCCAATCCGCTGAGACTGTCTTAGATTCTATAGAATTTTGGAAGTGGCCGCCCCCTTAGCTCCCTGGAAAGTAGCATATACTAGATTGGCAAAAAAAAAAAAATTCTGGTAGAGCACAGTCAAACAAAGATTTAATACCTGCGATTTAATCAGTTGATTAGATTAACCAAAATAGTCTAATCTCATCATCAGGTTACAGTCAGAGGCCATTATCATTCATTAGTTAAAACTTTGTTTCAGACTCACCAATTGAGCCGGTTCCATCGATGATTGCTGTGACAGTTGATAATGCTTTAGCATTTCCTTTCAAACACTTGTGCGTTCCCTGGGGAAAAAAGATCACCAATTTAAGCACCTAACATAGCTCCTCTGTCCACTTACAACCACTGCCCACATTTTCCTTCAAAAAAGATATTTTTATGAAAGCGGAAATCCCTTGGCTAAAAAGGGAATTCAGCCAATTATAAGAGTTAGTGAGATGTAGTGCATTATTATCCTACTCAACTCCACCCTCTCCTAAAGAGAGTGAGAAGCAATTCCTCACCAGATCAGTGGCTACTGCTGTTGTGATCAGTGCGTACGGTCCATTCACCAGCCCGCCACATACAATTAGCATTCCTGTTGGAGAAAGAGTAATACTTGTAATCACATAGCATCTTTCATTAGAGGATGGTCTAAAGTGTTTACAACCAATTAAATAATTTAAAGTGTAGTCACGTTCGTGAGTGAGACAGCCAATTTACACACAGCAAGTTTACACAAAAGGCAGAGAGATGAAATCAGATTTTTAAAATAATATTTTACGGTATTTGATAATTTATGACATCAACATGGTAAAATAAACATTCCCCCCAGCCCAATCTTCACACACCTCAACCATACAACAACAATCAGCACCCCCCCCCCCCCCCCCCCCCCCCAAGAATACTGCATCTGCTGACATTTCTAATTTTCAGAGAAAGTCAACAAACGGCTGCCACCTCCGGGAGAACCCTCTTAAGGCAAACTTTATTTTTGAGACTGAGAAACCCAGCCATGTCACTAACCCAGGTCTCTACACACAGGGGCTTAGAGTCCCTCTGCGTTAATAAGATCCGTCCCCGGGCTACCAGGGAGGCAAAGGCTAGGACGTCGGCCTCTTTCACTCCCTGATCTTCCGACACTCCAAAGATCGCTACCTCTGGACTTGGCACCACCCGTGTTTTTAGCATCGTGGACATTGCCTTAGCAAAACCCTCCAAGCTTCAGACATGCCCAAAACATGCGGACATGATTTGCTGGGCTTCCCGCGCACACCTATCCTCTACCCCGATAAACTTGCTCATCCCAGCCACTCATGTGCCCGGTGGACTAGCTTAAATTGCATCAGGCTAAGCCTGGCACACTGAGGTGGTATTAACCCTGCTTAGGGCATCCGCCCATAGACCCGCCTCTATTTCTCCTCCTAGCTTGTCCTCCAACTTACCCGCAAGCTCCTCCAGCGGAGTTTCCTCCGCCTCAGAAATATCAGATACCTTCCCCTCTCCCACCCAGGTACAGGAAACTACTCTATCCTGTATCCCCTGTGGCAGCAGCAGCAAAAAGGTCGGCACCTGTTTTCTCAGGAAGGTCGCACACCTGCAAATACCCAAAACCATTCCCTGCTGGCAATTTAAATTTATCTTCCAAAGCTTTCAAGCTGGGAAAGCTCCCATCTATAAATAGATCCCCCATCCTTCTAATTCCTGCCCTCCAACTCCGAAACCTGCCATCTAGCCTACCTGGTACAAACCTGTGATTGTTATAAATCGGGTCCAAATCGATGCTCCTTCCACTCTCTCATATCTACTGCACTTCCCCCAGATCCTCAGCGCCACCACTACCACTGGACTTGTGGAGTATCGGGCCGGTGAGAATGGCAGAGGTGCCATTACCAATGCTCCCAGACTGGGAGACTAAATCAGATTATTCGATCATTTCATGTTGGAGGATAAATATGGCCAAGACAAGGGGAGTGAATTCCTATGCTCTTGTTAAAATTGTACCATGGGCTTTTTAAAACATTAAATCCAAGTGCAGATGGGCCTCACCTAAAGGACCACACAAAAAAAAAATTATGTGGCAGTACTGCACTAACAGGATTGCTCTAGAGATCAATAACTGGAAGAGTGTGTGCTGTCCACTAGGCCATTACCAAGCTGCATCACAGCAGATAGATCGCAGGCAAATCCGTTTGGGTTTATTGCCAAAGCATTTCCAACAGGTCATATTTCCAGAAAAGACCTCCAAAGTCACAATAAATAAGAAAACCAACTTGGAATGAGACAAGTATAGGCTCCTGAATCAATACTACTTAATTACTATCCTGGCTCAGTGAGTTGGGCCATGTGCAGAACCTCAAAGAGAGGAATCACAAGATAATAGTGGAGTAGTTGGATAGTGATTTCTGGTCATCTCTGACACAACAAATGGAACTGGGGAATGTGGATTGGGAGCAGCTATTTTGAGGGCAAATCCACGTCGGACATGATGGGAGGCTTTTCAAGGCCAGTTGATTGAAGTGCAGGATAGGCATGTCCCTGCACACGAATGAAGGATAGAAATGGCAGAATTCGGGAACCATGGACGACAAGGGAAATTGTAAGCTTAGTAAAAAGGAAGCATATGATAGGTCTAAGCATCTAAAAACTGAAGAAGTCTTGAGGATAATGAAAGTAGGAAGGAACTAAATGTGGAATTAGGAGGGTTTAAAGGGGAATATCTTAGCAAACATGGTCCAGGAGAATCCCAAGGCTTATTATGCATCTTTGGAGCAAGAGAAAGAGTAGGCCCACTCAAGGACAATTGAGGGAAGTTATGTGTGGAAACACAGGTAGTGGGTGAAATCCTTAATGAGTACTTTGTATCTGTATTCACCAGGGAGAAGAACATAACGGATGTTACTGATGTCAAGGATAGGTGTGCGAACACTCTTGATAACATCAATATATCAAAAGGAGGAAGTGCTGAGTATCCTAAATTGCATTAAGGTAGACAAGCCCCTGGGGCCAGACGGGATCTATCCCAGGTTACTGCAGGAGGCAGGGGGAGAAATAGCTGGAACTTTAACAGACATCTTCACATCCTCTGACCACAGGCAAGGTTCCAGAGGACTGGAGAATGTTTTTCCCTTGTTTAAAGGAAGGAAGCAGGGATAATCCAGAAAAATATAGGCCTGTATATAGGACAGGATATATGCACTTTGAGGAAAATGGATTGCTCAGTGACAAGCAGCATGGTTTTGTAAGGGACTAACTTGAATTTTTTGAAGTAGTTACAAAATTAATGAGGGAAGGGCTGTGGATGTAGTTTTTAAATAGACTTTAGTAAGGTCCCTGGCAGCCTGGTACAAAAACTAAAATCGCATGGAATCTGGGTGGGCAGGTTTGGTTATAGAAAACAGCTATAGGTGGAAGTCAGAGGATACAATAGGATATAGATTGGAGACTTGGGGACAGAAATGGCAGACGGTGTTTAATCCAGACAAATGTGGGGTGTTGGAGGTTCAAATCTAGTATGAATTTTAATGTAAATGGCAGAACCCTTAGAAACATTAACAGAGGGATCTGGGCATGCAGGTCCACGGTTCCCTAAAAGTTGCAACACAGGTGGCCAAGGTGATTAAGGTAGCATATGGCATGCTTGCCTTCATCTGCAGGGCATAGAGTACAGGAGTTGGGAAATTATGTTGCAGCTATACAAAACCTTGGTTAGACTGCATTTAGAGCACTGCATGCAGTTCTGGTCACCTCATCACAAGGACGTGGAAGCTTTAGAGAGAGTGCAAAGATGATTCACCAGGGTGCTGCCCGAGGGTGTTGGCTATGAGGGGAGGTTGAATAAACTAGGATTGTTTTCACTGGAAAGACGGAGGCGGAGGGGAAACCTGACCAAGGTCTACAAAATTACGAGAGGCATAGACAAGGTGGATAGTCAAGAGGCTTTTTCCAAGGGTGGAAGTGTCAATTACAAGAGGGCACAGGTTCAAGGTGGAAAGTTTAAGGGAGATGTGCAGGGTAAGTTTTCCCCACACAGAGTGGTGGGTGCCTGTAACGCACTGCAAGAAGAGGTGGAAACAGTCACATTAGCAACATCTGGAGAGAACAGGGTAAGGATAGAAGGTTTGTTTTTGTTACGACATCATGATCAGCACAGGCTTGAAGGACCAAAAGGCCTGTTCCTGTGCTGCACGTTTCTTTGTTCTTTTGAGGCCAATTAGGGCATTGTGTAAGTTCTGTGGCACCCAGTCAGTTTTACTCTTCTACCGTTTCCACACAGGCCAGCAATACCTTGTATAGTCAAATAATTTTTGAAATCAATATTGTGTCTGCTTCCACCGCCTTCAGTTAAGAACAAGCCTACTAAAGAACCAATTGTTATATTTTCATGTGAAATTATGGCATTTTTATAAATGAGTTACCGACTGTTACAGCTGAGCTACCTGATTCATGCTTGGAGACTGCTTAGCCATTGGAGTTGCCATGGCTGATCCAAACCCCAACATGAGTCAGCCCCTCACGGAGTTAATTGGATAGTTTTAGCAACATAGAGGGTGGCATGGCAGTTTGCACTGCTGCCTCATGGCACCAAGGACCCGGGTTCAATCTAGGCCCGGGTCACTGTCCGTGTGGAGTTTGCACATTCTTCCCATGTCTGTGTGGGCCTCACTCCTGTGATTATATGCATAAAGCAATTCTGTATACAATATTGTACACTACCTCTGACCAGCAGGTGGCAGTGTAAGTCTACCATGCAGCCCTGTACCTCGAGGAGTTGGGAGTAAATTGTTGTTGGTGCAGAGACATTTTGCAGTAGCTCTATAATAGTTAGTTTGTTATTTATTTATTCCAGTTATCTTTACCAAGCAATTGTTTCATAATAAATTATTTAAACTAGATGTCCTGTAGTGCATCATTCATACTGGCCAGTCTACAGAACAGGACAACCCCCACTACCCCAAAGATGTGCAGGATAGGTTGATTGGCCACACTAAATTGCCCTTAATTGGGGAAAAAAATAATTGGGGTACTCATTTTAAAAAAAAGGTTTTAACATCATCCTACTTCCCTGTACTAGCCCTCAAAAAAAAAAAAAGTGGGGGGGGGGGGGGGTGGGACTTCACAACACTTCAAATTACTTACCTATAATTGTTGGCAATCCATTTTTCCCAATGTAGTTGTAAAGGAACAGCTGAAAAAGAGGGACAGGGAAAAACAGTTATAAAAAAGGTTCACAAGACCTTTTCATTCTATCACAAGAGAGAGGACTAAATCTAGTGAAGCTGCTATTGAAAGAATGGCATTCAAAAACTACGAACACGTCATAGGAACAAAACCTGCACAGTCTCAAGCTAGTCATTTCTCATCTATCAAGGTGGTAAATCACCACAGCTGGTTGGGTAATGCACATTTCCAGCACGAAGCAGAACTTTTAACCACTCACGCCATCACTACCTCTGGAGAAGTCTCAGAATTAAGGAAACAGTTCCCTCAACATTTCTGTCGTCAAGATTCAGAGTTTTTAAAACCCTCTCCAACTTCAAGCTAAGTGTTATACAGCCCTTTCCAGGGCAGCTTAAAGGAGCAAAGTATCCAATGCTCTCAATTTTAGAAGGCTTTCTAATCATTCAGTGCCCTGTATTACTAACCATTCTGGGCAAGAGACATGCTCCCAGGTATCTGCCGAAGCTTTACCAAGTATGGTGGCCAGAAGGGTGGCACAGTAGTTAGTGCTGCCTCACAGCACTAGGGACCCAGGTTCAATTCCAGCCTCGACTGACTGGAATTTACACACTCTCAGTATGTAAGTGTGCAGTTTCCTCCCACAGTCCAAAGATCTGCAGGGCAGTAGATTGGCCATGTTAATTATCCTTTGGGTGTCCAAAGGGGTGGTTAGGTTGGCTTACGAGGATAGGGAAGTGGGCCGGTGCACACGCAATGGACTGAATGGTTCCTTCTGCACTGTTTGGATTCTATGCAAAATACCCAACAGTTGCTGAGGGAGTGAGAGGCAGAAAAGGGAGAGGAAATGCACGTGGTTTTATTTCTATTGTTGGAGTCCCCAACTTTTCCCCAGTCCACAAATGATGCAGCAGGGTCACATAACTGGACATTCACTTGAAAATTTCAAATAACATCATGCCCATCAGAAAAAAAAGTATTTGCCTTAAACCCAGGAGCACCTCAAAGACCTCATTCATTTTTCCAGATTTCCCCCAACTTAAAACCAGATTCCAGACCCCTTTCCACTTGATCCAGTCCCATTATGGATATAATCTGTCAAAAGTCAACCTGAAATGGTTAAATCAGTTTCTTTTCCAATGCTTTCGGACCAGAATACTTCCATCCGTTTCGGTTTTGATTTCAGATTTCCAGCATCTGCAGTATTTTTCTTTTATACCACTTTTCACAAAATAGCTACAGTGCAGGGAGTGGCCATTCAGCCCACAGAGCGAAAGCGACCCTCTGAAAGAGCACCCTGCCCATGCCCACAACCACATCTAACCGTTAGATACCAAGGGGAAATTTAGCATGGCCAATCCACCTAACCGGCACACCTTTGAACTGTGGGAAAGAACTATTCTGTCCAATTCCACTTTCCAGCCCTTGGTCTGTAGCCCTATAGATAACAGCACCTCGAGCACAAATCTGGTGCTCGATTAATAAGGGGATCAGGTGTTTATGGGAAGGCGGCAGGAGAATGGGGATGAGGAACATACCAGTTGAATGACAGAGCAGACTCCTTGGGCTGAATGGCCTAAATATGCTCCTATATCTTATGGGAGGAAACCCACGCGGACATGGCAAGAACGTGCAAACCACAGTCACCCAAGGTCAGATTGGGGTTGGTTTTTCAGTTAGTCCATTTAAGGGCAAAGAAAAAGGGCTATTAAGCCCACAGTTGGAGGGGAAGCCCAGAAGATCAAATTTGGTTCAGTTTTTTCCAGATTAAGAAGTTGTGATCGCTACACATCCGAGTGTTGTAAAGGCTTTTCCTCCCCACACAGTCAACATGGTTTATTAAAAAGAGAAGGTCCAGGTGCATTTAATTTTTTTTTTTTTTATAAATTTAGATTACCCAATTATGTTTTCCAATTAAGGGGCAATTTAGCATGGCCAATCCACCTACTCTGCACATTTTTGGGTTGTGGGGGCTAAACCCACGCAGACACGGGGAGAATGTGCAAACTCCACACGGACAGTGACCCAGAGCCGGGATCGAACCTGGGACCTCAGCGCTGTGAGGCAGTTGTGCTAACCACTGGGCCACTCTGCTGCCCGCCTTTAATATTATTAATGTACACAAACATCCTTTCAATAACATTAATAGATTGTGACTTGTTGCCTTTTCCAATTTGTATCCAGGTAGTGATACAGACCTATTGAAATGATCCTGAATTTGCATGGGGGCTTTGCAGGTATATAGAAGAGTACATGGTGCCTCAGCACACTTGATAAGAGATCTTTATAGGTCCCAGCTCATTCATTTTTTATTTATTTTTTTTTAAATACAAAATTGAGTACCAATTCATTTTTTCCAATGAAGGGGCAATTTAGCATGGCCAATCCACCTATCCTGCACATCTTTTGGGTTGTGGTTGCCAAACCCATGCAGACAGGGAGAATGTGCAAACTCCACACAGGCAGACAGTGAGCCAGAGCTGGGATCGAACCTGGGACCTCAGTGCCATGAGGCAGCAGTGCTAACCACTGCACCACCATGCGGCCCTCCCAGTTCATTCATGAACTACAATGGGGATCACAGGTTATATAACCCCTAGCACACATCTGGATACAGAAGGACAGTGGCCCTTCAAAAGAGTTCTTGTGGCTACATCATTTACTGTCATATTTTCCAAGCAATTGCCCTGTTCCAACTTTTCCACATCCCAGAACCATCCTCACCATTGGAGCAGCAGCGATCAGCATAACCCAGCAGGTGGTGGCCCTCCCACCAGTGTAATCAGAGATGATCCCAGCCAGAACACCACCTACACAAAAAAGGAAACAGTGAACACATCTGCCTAACAACACTAAGTTACAACTGACCACAACTTAAACTAAACTGATGACCAAAATGAAGCATCTTAAAAGGTTCACGAGGGAAAATATAGAAGTCTTCATGGAGGCATGGAAAGAGGAAAATAAATTTTAAAGAAAAAACGAGCTGCCTGAAGGGACGGATTGAAAATCCTGTAATGTTCAAAATGGTGGAGGCTTTTAACATAAAAAGGCAAAAAGGCAAAGGTGAATACTGAAGTAGTCAAGTGTCAAAAGTTAGTTACAGACAAAAAGCAGCAATGACCTGGAACCCACTGTCCAATAGGTTGGAAACAAATGGATGATTTCAGAAAGAAACTGGATGGCACAGGGCTATGTGGGATCTGGTGAAGGTTCAGTTGGATTGTTCAGCTGAGAGCTGGCTTAGACCAGTAGTGGCTGAAGTGTCGCAAGTAAGAGACTACCAAAAAAGGAAGATGACACCCAGGTCTCTTATAGGACATTTCCAAGGATCCAAAAGAGACCAGATGAAATGATAGGTCAGTTTGAGTCGAGCGTCAGCGTGCACCAGAGTTCCTGGCTAGCAGCCTCATGTAACATTCAATAAAGAAAAGGAGGCAGAGCTGATCGATGGACAGTTTGTCGTCAGCTCCAGGAAAACATCAATCTCCAGGGAGGAAATGAATTCTTTTAGAAGATTAAAAGTAGGTTTTTAAAAAATTTAGAGTACCCAATTTTTTTTCCAGTTAAGGGGCAATTTAGCGTGGCCTATCCACCTACCCTGCACATCTTTGGGTTGTGGGGGCTAAATCAATGCAAACACAGGGAGAATGTGCAAACTCCACAGACAGTGACCCAGAGCCGGGATCGAACCTAGGACCCGAGCGGCGTGAAGCAGCAGTGCTAATCACTGCACCACCGTGCTGCCCGATTAAAAAGTAGGTTGATGAGATGAGATGAATGTGCTAAAAAAAAAATGAAATTCTGCATTTAATACTACTAAAAGCATCTTGGGGTCAATATGTAATTAGATTACAAAGTGTACAAGTTTTAAAAAAAAATTTATAGTATACATTCTGCACGAGGGAATCTACTGAGAGAACAACATGGAATAACTAAGGTGTTGCATGGTAGGAGATATTCAAATAAGACTTAAGGTTCTGTTTGAAAACTACAGATTACCAGGTGATAGGGTAGAAGTGTTTATTATTATGAAAGGATGGGACAGTGTAGACACAGGCAGACAGTTCTCATTAGTTGAGGAATCAAGAGATACAAGGTCAAATGGAAGACATTTAGAAGAACCCTCTTTAAACACCAAGCTGTGGAATTTATTTGCTGATCAATGGCGGAGGCATTGAAAGTTAAACTGGATGAAGGCATTAGGTAGGAAGGTAAAAAGACTAAATGATGATGAGAAACTCAAGAGTAAAACGTAGCAGACTGGTTGGGCTAAATGACTAATTTCTATAACCTCAAGTGTTTGTCACTCAACAGATAATGGCTAGTTTAGAAACACACTGACAATTTATGTCCTCAAACAATATATCAAGGGCAATCATTTAGCAGAGAGAAGGTTTTAGTTCTATTCAGCAGTGCTTCAGTTATTTCCATACATTTAAAAGGGCCCAGAAGATGTAGGAGCCGAAGTAGGCCATTCAGCCCATCAGGTCAGCTCTGCCATTCAATGAGATCATGACAGACAAGACTTCCCTGTGCAATGGCACTGCTCCTTTGTTAGGTTTAGGAGTCACTAGAGCATCCTTGGTCAATGAAAACACCTGCAGAATTACTTGGAAAAAACCCACACTGACAACACCCTTTTGAAAATCACCAGCCACAGCCAACTCAGTCACTGAACAGGAGACAGTAGGAGTAGTACAGTGCTGAAGCAAAGCACTTCACACTGAATAATGCAGAGTGTTGGCAAGTGTTGGTTTAAAGCCAAGCTTAATCATCAAGTTACAATATTTGAACTCCACTGATCGAAGCTTAGCACAGAGCAGGTGAAGGGAAGTTGGTGATTCAATTGAAACCAGTTCCTGCCAAATTTTACCATGCACAATAAATAGATCCTCCTGACGGTGCCTGGAGTGTCAATGCTCACAGTTAACATTTAGTTGTAATGCAATTATCAGCAATTACAACCTACAATACTTTGACCCGTCACATGCCAATGTGAATTTACCATTGTTATTCACTACCCATGTCTTTTGTTTCCGATTCCTACTGGATACGGTTCCCATACGACAGGAGCAGAATTAGGCCACTTAGCCCATCAAGTCTGCTCCACCATTTAATCATGGCTATTTTCTCATCTCCATTCTCCTGCCTTCTCCCCATAACCCCTTATTAATCAAGAGCCTATTGTCTTAAAGACACCCACCCCTACACAGCCTTCTGCGGCAAAGAGTTCCACAGATTCACCACCCTCTGGCTGAAGAAATTCCTGTGCATCTCAGTTTTAAAGGATCGGCCCTTTAGTCTGAGATTATGTCCTCTGGTTCTAGATTTTCCTACAAGTGGAAACATGCACTCCGTGTCCACTATCCAGGCCTTGTAGTACCCAGCAAGTTTCAATAAGATCCCCCCTCATCCTTCTAAACTCCCAAAGAGTACAGACCCAGAGTCCTCAAATGTTTCTCATAAAACAAGTTCTTCATTCCAGGGATCATTCTTGAGAACCTCCTCTGGATCCTTTCCAAGGCCAGCACACCCTTCCTTAGATACAGGGCCCAAAACTGCTCACAATACTCCAAATGGGGTCTGTCCAGAGCCTTATACAGCCTCAGAAGTACATCCACTAGTGCCATCAGCAAACTCAACTGACCATACCAGGAGGTATCGATGTGGTTAGTAGGCAATTTGAAGAGCAGGCAGCATTTCAGAAGTCTGATTTGTTCTCACTGGCCATCACCCAATTCTGCATCCTGCGGGGGAACTGAGCCAAACGTAGCACCCTTATCATACCACCGGCAGCTAATTGCAAGATCCATTCACAATGACAAACTGGAACACCAGGACCAACATGTGGAAACTACAGGAAAAGATGCAAGAATATATAAATAGTCCCAACATATTAAAAAGAACTTTAAATAGGCAATTCCAGTCCAAATGTTTACACATCAGCATATTCTCACATGGCACCAAATGCCTCAACGTTCTTAAAGACATGCCTACTCAAACAAACGTACCAAAAATGCCACCAACGTCAAAGAGTGTTGAGATATCACCAGCAGCTTTGGGATTCAGATGGGCTGAAAAAGAAAGTAATTTGATAAAACTCAAGCTCATGTTAACATCTGCTGTAAGCATTAGGCTGTGGTTCAGTCGCTAGAACCCTTCAACTCCAGGGAGGTTTGAGCATATAACCTAGGCTTTTATTACACTGCAGTACTGAGGGAGCGGTCAGGGATGACAATCCATGAGATGATAAATAAAAGCATGACCTTCTCTTGGGTAGATGGGCGATGGGACGTAGAGCAGAGGAGTTACCCCAGCATTAGGCTAGCAGTTAGCTGCAAGCTACATCATGAAAACAGGAATTCTATTAATCATCACATTGCTGTTTGTGGGAGCTTGCTGTTGGCATATTTTATATAACAATGACGACTTCAAAAATGGTTTCCAAAATTTTTGGAAACCGGTTTTGCCTAGTTGTGAAGTTGTCATAGAAGCAAACGTTTTTCTTCCTTATTGC
This sequence comes from Scyliorhinus canicula, assembly GCF_902713615.1. Lineage (NCBI taxonomy): Eukaryota > Metazoa > Chordata > Chondrichthyes > Carcharhiniformes > Scyliorhinidae > Scyliorhinus > Scyliorhinus canicula. Next base: position 68,712,769 of record NC_052164.1, on the reverse strand, counting down.
TGGGATTGCTGCAACATTTTTGATCGATGGAGAAGTGGCCTGGTTGCAGTCCCGTCAAATTTCCCATCTTAGCCACAATAACTGGGGTCTGTTTTCATTCAGACAGGGAACATTAAGTTTCAAATTATGAAGCATGGGTGGGGAAAGAGGGGGTGGTGGGTGGCAAGAGTTTCAGATTTAGTTGTAAACATCAATTCAATCAGACATTTCAAAACGGTGCAAAGTACCCCCCCACCCCACCCCACCCAAGGGTTTCCACCCTATTTATTTACATGAAATCTCAGGAGAACCGAGAACCAGCGCCATTGGGTTACACTTTACAAGTAGTAAGTATTTTAAATTCCTATCTTAATACCCACCAACAGCAACTTCGGTTTGGGGGCAGGGTCAAGGGAAATGCCGATTCAGGGGGACCACAGATTTGAGCCAGGGAGGTGGGATGGAAATTTTTCAGAAATGGGAGAAGGGGATTGAGACACTGAAAGATTTGTTTCTTAGGAGTCGGTTTGCAGGACTGAAGGAGCTGGAAGAGAAGTATGGGCTGGAGCAGGGGGAATTGTTTAGATACATGCAGGTTCGAGATTTTGCCAGAAAAGGAGATAGAGCTTCCCGGTAGAGCTGGCCTCGACATTGCTGGGAGATGCTGACGACAGGGGGACTGGAGAACGGGGTAGTGTCAGCGGTTTACGGGGCTATTTTTGAAGAGAAGGCACCACTGGAAGGGATCAAAGCAAAGTGGGAGAAGAGTTGGGAGAGGATATGGAGGGGGGTGCTGGTGTGCGGTGCTCCCTCCGGAGAGAGTGTGCCTCCACCTCGTGTGAGAGGTTGGGGCTGATACAGCTGGTATACTGTATAGGTATAGATGGTATAGAGGTGGTATACAGAGCACACCTCATGAGAGCGAGCCGATTCTTTGAGGGAGTAGGAGTAAAAGGTGTGTGAACGCTGCAGGGGGGGGGGGGGGGGGGGTAGCTAATCACGTTCATGTGTTTTGGTCCTGTCCAAAGCTAGAGAATTACTGGAAGGAGGTTTTAGGGTAATTTCTAAAGTGGTGCACGTGAATCTGGACCCAGGCCCCCAGGAGGCCATATTTGGAGTGTTGGAAATGGGCGCAAGCAGCAAATGTTTTAGCCTTTGCCTCGTTGATCGCCCGAAGGCGGATCCTGATAGGGTGGAGAGCAGCCTCGCCACCCTGTGCCCTGGCGGCGGGGGGGCTGTTAGAATTCTTGACTCTTGAGAAGGTTAAGTTTGAACTGAGGGGAAGGATGGAGGGGTTCTACAATTCATGGGCATTATTCATTATGCACCTTCAAGAACTGGGTAACTGCGAACATTAGTGGGGGAGGGGTGTTAATGGTGACTGGGTGATTCCTGATTCCTTTTTTGTCATGTGAACATGTGGGCAAATGTTTGGGGTTTGGAGAGAGAGAGAGGATTGGATCGTTGTTACTGATAGTTTATTGTTGGTGGGTGTAAATCTGGGCGAAAATGAGAAAAAGGAGAATAAAGAAATATTTTTTTAAATACCCACCAGCTGCAAGAAACCAGATTTTAAATTAATGGAAAGGATTTTCAAAACTATTTCCTTGGTAGATTCGGTTACAGTAGCCAGTTTCTTAGAAATTAAATAATTTGTTCAACGCCTTTGTTGCAGGCACAAATTCCAGCTGAATATTTGGAGTCCTTTTAGCAGCTTGCAAATGTGCACCATTAATGGAAGGGGGCAGGGTTGTTGTCAGCAATGCCAATTCCAGTACCTGCCTTTTAAAACTAGTGGAAGTAGATTTGTGCCAAGTATAATATTATGTGACATTAAGCAAAAAAAAAAATCAGGAGGAAATTCAAGACCAAGATATCTCGAACAGAGTACAAAAGAGAGGTTTGTTTATTTAGAGATTATGAAGCTTTGAATTAAATAATGGAGTTCACAAATGAAGTAGAGACCATTTCAGTGTTTAATTTTGGCTTCATTAGGCAGAGGATTCTGGGAAATTTGGACCAGGTAAGTGCACACATTAAACATCGTCATGGGAATGTCACTTTAGAAATGTTTGTCTGCTCAAGTGGCAGCAATGATGTCAAGAGTGTGGGTGGAGCCGAGCTCTGCTTTTTAGTTTTGCTTTGAGGAAAAGCTTGGGCATCTGTTTTTTAGTTTCGTTTTAGTGTTGGAACTCAAGCCACCCGAAGAAGGTGCAATTTCGATCTCTCTGCCATATAAAGACTATCTCTAGATAATTAGGTGAATTCAGAGTGATAACTGCTCTCAGTCGAGAATTTAAACCAGACGTGCTTCTGTGAAAAGGATTTCTGTCTTATGGATGTTAAAGGAAAGTTTAAGGATTACTTAAGAGTGTTGTATTCTTTGCTGGGGTGTATTTGAATTGATGATTGCTAAGATATTCACTCTTGGGCAGGGGGGGGGGGTATATTTGAATTGATGGTTGTTAAGATGTTCACTATGTTTTTAAAAAAGGTTAACCGAGTTCATAGAATAAACATTGTTTTACTTTAAAAATGTATTTGAAATTTCTGCTGCACCTGTAGAGTGGGCAGTGTGCTCCCCATTCCACAATCTAGTAAAAGTAGTGGGTCAGGTGAACCCCCATGATACGCTTTGGGGTTCTCTAAACTCTGGCCCACAACAATTGTTGCTGACTGATTTAATCACCTTTTGGCACGAGTGTAAGAAAGATGTAGGGAATAGCACAGGCACCATCAGCAAAAACACTAAAGGTGACAGATATCAAGGACATGGAATGATTTGGCACTACCTATCGCAGTGCAATGTTTTGAAACGTTTGAAAGCTAACTTGTTCTCCATACTGTTTGGCCTGGCTCCAGACCCTGAATCATGCCCGGTTAAGCAAATCCAACAAGGCATGTTACAGGCACCAGTTGCAGCATTTTACTTCCTAAATCATTAATGGGCTGTGCTGGCTAGGCCAGCATTTGTTGCCCATTCCCAATTGCCCTCGCGAAGGTGGGGAGCCACTTTCTGGAACCTCTGCCGTCCCAGAGATGTAGGTACACCAAAGTGCTGTTGGGGAAAGAGCTCCAGGAATTTGACAGTGAACTTGAAGAAACAGTGATATATTTCCACGTTGTGGAACGTCCAGGTAGTTTCCCAGGTATCTGCTGCCCTGGATGGTAATGGTCATGGGTTTGAAAGGACCTGCCAAAGATAGTGTGCTCAAGAGTGTAGTTGAGCATTGGATTGGACTACTGTAATAGGCTACAATTCATGCAATGAGTGGGGAATGGGTTTGATCAAAATCAAATTAGTCTTAAAAAACATTATGGATCCTCAAAAGTAGAGATCAAGATTACATCTGGAGTTGGCTTTTCAGTAATATGGTGACATCTATAAATCAGTAGATGGGGAACTTTGAATGAAGTGGGAAATGTGCCTCACACCCACTTCCTAGTATTTGAATGTGCGCCAAATTACTTCCTTATCCAATAATTTATGCTAAGTGATGTACAAATGTTGTTTTGTTTTTATAAAGTTTGTTACTCACCAACAGAGGAAATGTAGAGAGGCAACCAGAACAGGAATGTATAACTGACCAACTTGGCAAAAAGTAAACATAGTGAGAACTCTATCACACCCTGGGCAAAGTAAAAAAAAAAAAAACAGGTTTCATTACCACAAGAACAAAGACACCATTTGAAAAAGAGCTTTCTGCCTCCTCTGCTCACAGTCCTGTCAATTCAACATCAATGACCCTCATCATCACTTTACGCATAAAAAGTACATCTAGCCCATTCCAATTCTTTCAATGAACACCTTCCCGATGAGACAGCAACTAACACTAAAATGAACATATAGCTCAAACTGTAGTTGCCTACAAAACTGCCTAAAATCAGTGGTGGTCAACCTGAAACCAGGGGTGGGGTGCACAGGTAACTCATCTGGGTTCCGAGTTTTATTTGATTTTATTGATTGTTGCTCACCCGCAGAGTTGCCGCATTCTGCTGGTTCTTGTCAGTGTTTGTATCGGCATGACTGAAGAGATATGCACACTATTAAAAAAGGCAAGTGAAGTGCTGATTGCTCACAACCCGTGGACTCCTAGTGCATCCAAAGTATAAATACTTTTAGTTGATGATGGTTGCTAATCTTAATCATTGGGTCATGGACAAGCCTAATTTCAATCTGGTGGTCCACAGGGTCACTCACGTGGCTCAATGACTAGCCTAGGTTGCCCATTGCAGTCATAGATAGATGCAAAAGGTAAATTGTTATAGATACATCTTGTTTAATTCAAATTGATGGCTTATTCAAGTATTTTAGCACAACATTTCCACTTTGCCATTTTTCTTCACCCATTGTGAATTCAAATTTATTTTACCCATTTGAAATAGCTTTGATACCACTTTGCAACTCAACATTGGCTTTCAAAAAGACACCAGCACTTAGACATGGAATTTGTGAACTGACCAGGGTGTTTAGTACTCACAGGTATTTTGAGGGCCCCCAAGAAGCTAATCGCAGAGGGTTCTCCCTGCTGGTCACGGGGAAATATGGCGCCCTCATTTTCTGTATCACTGGGACTAGTAAAAATTTCCTCCATGCTCCCATGTCGTATCAATGGCTCTTGCTCCTGTTGATCCTGTAATACCAGCAAAAATATGCAATAACTGGTTTCCAACCAAAGAGGACAATAAGAATCTCCTTGGTCCCTTTATTCCCCAGAACTCCAACTGGTGCCATGTCTCCTTAGTAACTGGCTACCAGGCTAGGTGGATGTGGGGCACAGTCCATCTAAAGGGCTACAACACTAAAAATGCCCCAAGATTCCCCAATGTGTCTCTAATCTTTTCCAAGCCATCATTAGGCAGCAAGGTAGCATAGTGGTTAGCACAATTGCTTCATAGCTCCAGGGTCCCAGGTTTAATTCCCGGCTTGGGTCATGGTCTGTGCAGAGTCGGCACGTTCTCCCCGTGGGATTCCTCCGGGTGCTCCGGTTTCCTCCCACAGTCTAAAGGTTCGGTGGATTGGCCATGCTAAATTGCCCTTAGTGTCGGGTGGGGTTACTGAGTTATGGGGATAGGGTGGAGGTGTGGGCTTGGGTACGGTGCTCTTTCCAAGAGCCAGTGCAGACTCGATGGGCCGAATGGCCTCCTTCTGCACTGTAAATTCTATGAATTGAAACATATCAGAATCGAGCAAGTGAGGGGCATTAATGAAACACCTTTCATCCAGTTTAAACAAGATGCGGAATTTCAAAAAAGGACAGAAAAATGTTGGTGGAATGAACAGACAGGTGGCGGATGATATGCAATGTGGAGAAATGTGAAGTGATTAATCTTTCAGAAAAAAAAACATGGGAGAGAAAATATGGGTGTACATTGCACAAGTCATTGAAGGTGGCAGGACAGATTTAGAGCGCAGTTGGAAAAGCATGTATTCTAGGCTTCAATAATTAGGGGCATAGATGCAAGAGTAAGGAGGCAATGTTGAAATTGTAAAGGACACTAGTTGGCCTCAGCTGGAGGATTGGGTCCAGTTTTGGGAGTCATGCATTTGGAAGGATGTGAAGACATTGGAGAGAGCACAGAAGATTCACATGAACAGTTCCTGGTATGAGGAACTTTTGTTATGAAGAAAGATTGGAGAAATTTGGACTCCTTCCTTCGAGAGAAGGGACTTGATAGAGATGTACAGATAGGGAAAAACTGCTTCCACTGATGAATCGAGTGTGAGACGGCTCAGATTTAAGAAACAAAAGCAATGAGAAAAGCCTTCGCACAGGCATGCTGTAGAGACATGTTCAATCAAGGTAGTCAAAAGGGTTGTTATTTGAATAGGGGAAAAAAGGCAGGAGAATGCATTAAGTTGCCTATTCAGGACAGCAAGTGCAGACACAATGAGCCAAATGGCCTACTTCTGCACCATAAAAATTGAGATATAGGAAGTGTTAACATTTAGTCAATGTAGTGAAGAGATCTGATGGCAGCACAAATGGAAACCATGGGAACAGATCCAACCGAACAAACTGGATTCTGCAGAACTCTGGAAATGCAAATATCTTCACTTCAAAAAAAACCTTCCAATTGGAAAACAGGTTCATTTCTACTGGGATGCATATGCTGGAGCACAGGGAGAGAGATTGCAACATAATAGAACTGAACTGCAGAGCCGAGCATGAATAGTCCAACAATGTTAGGTTTATCATCATCATCCCACACAAGTCTATATCAATAGCATTACTGTGTCATGATAGTTAGCAAGTTAAAATGGACGACTTGCTTACATGGTGTTTGGGTGGGGTGCAACCAACATCTTCAGGGTCTGCAAGGAAAGACAAAGTTAATTTGGCAACAAAGCTGCAGTGAACTGACCCAAGCTATTCAATAAAACCTAGCAATTACAAGACAGCCTATCCAAAAGGAATTTTCTTTCCAATAAAATATCTGCTCACCCAGGAAGACGATGAGCACCATTCAAGGCTCTGGCACACAACCCGTCGTCAGGTGTCACCAATGGAAGACATGGCCCCATTCCACATTTACACCCAAAAGATTCCTGCGGTGTAGGGAAATCATTTCCACTCCCCTGCCACATCCCAGGGGGAAAAAAAAAACAACCTGTATCTCAAGTATCCATAGAGTCAATTCCAAAACCATCCTTTAGGAGCACGAGGTTACAATGGCCATTGTTGGTCATTAAACACAAAAGGCATAACCTTTATTTGACATCCCTGCACTGCCCCCCCCCCCCCCCCCCCCCCAAAAAAAAGTGCGAAACTCAGCAAGCCTATATGGGGAGACAGGGTCCAAGTACAGGCCCAAAGCCATTCCGCAGCAATTCACTGACATTCATTATGTGGCCAATAATTTGCTGCTATTCCTGTGCACCAGAAAAACTAGTTAGACAAATTTCTGGAAAAATACCGACATAAACACGGAACACGGAGACATCACTTACATTCCACCAGAAAGAAGAAGCAGATTATTCCCATTGCTGCAATGATGGCACCAGGCACAATGAATGATAAACCCCAGGCAGATGACACAAAGATGCCAGCAATCAAGGAGCCCAGGATATTCCCGACTGATGTGTGAGAGTTCCAGATTCCCATGATGAGTCCTCTCCTGTCAAATTAAATGGGGCGAGGCAGAAAAAAAAAAGAAAAGTGGTATGAAACACCATCTAAAAGGCCAAATCAGAGAAGGATGAAGGGTTAGATTAGTCTCAAAAACCCTCAATGGTAGTGATTTGCCCAGAAATAGCTACAATTTCTCAGTGTCCAGGTATTGAAAGCATATGCTCATGATTAATGAAAGGCTCTTGCAGAAGTCAACTATTTCCTGACACACCCAAACGGGTAAAAGATAGCTATTTAGGATAAATATTAAGCCCCAGTTTTACCCATTTTAAATTAAGGATTTCAACATTCATAACCTCAGGTCATCTCAAAACATACAGCTGACAAAACAGCACAATTCACTTTACTACACAAAAGAACCGGAGAACCTGATACATGCAAAGGCAGTAGAGATTGAAACAAACACTAACTGAATTAATGAATACATTTTTCAAGACAGTGTCCAAGGACAGGGCAAGATCTATAGCAACAGCATGGCACGACAAAGTAACATGAAGGCTCTATTGTTATAACAGCTAAGTCAGCAAAAGACCAGTTCAAACTGGCCTTGATAACAGCACAATATTGCATTCTTTAACATACGCAAGTATGCAGATACACAACAATTAGAAGAATGTTACATATTGAAGTTGGACGGCTTGCCGTCAAATCAAATGTGTTTGAGTCTAACCCAAACCAATTAGGATTATATTAGAACTATGTTGCATATTAAAGATGGACAGCTTGCTGTCAAATCAGGTTTGAAACACACCAATCAGGATTATATTAGGGTGTAATTAGATGGCTAAAGACATATGGGGCAGCACGGTAGCATGGTGGTTAGCATAAATGCTTCACAGCTCCAGGGTCCCAGGTTCGATTCCCGGCTGGGTCACTGTCTGTGTGGAGTCTGCACGTCCTCCTCCAGGTGCTCCGGTTTCCTCCCACAGTCCAAAGATGTGCGGGTTAGGTGGATTGGCCAGACTAAATTGCCCTTAGAGTCCAAAAAAATAAGGTTAATGGGGGTTGTTGGGTTACTCGTCTTGGGTGGATATGTGGGCTTGAGTAGGGTGATCATTGCTCGGCACAACATCGAGGGCCGAAGGGCCTGTTCTGTGCTGTTCTATGTTTCTATGAAACAGTATAGCTGTAAAGTTTCATTCAGCGATTTTTTAGATGGAGCTGAATCTGGATCATCTCTACTTTGATTTGAACTATTCATTGTCTCCCTGTATTCATATTTCATTTTCAGACTTTGACTTAGTTATTGAGAGTTGTTCGTCCAAGCAAGATCATTTCTGTGATTCTTTGAAAGCTTCAAATTGTCTACGAATTGCCTTTTAATGACTTTCAAATTGTAATCAATAGAAGATAAATAAAACAATTCCTATTTGCACCCGAGAAGTTTTAACTTATTTCTACTGAGTTCCAGTAATTGCAAAGTGCTGCTGAAACCACATGGTAGATCTCCCCATTTCACTGGTTCATTGATAAACCCAAGGCCGCAAGAGCCTGGAGCACTTCCACACAAAAGTTGTTGATGCTTGGGATCAATTGGAAATCTCAACAAAATGGAGGCAGTTAAAGATATGGAACCAAGGGGAGGTACAGTTCAACCATGACAGCCCATTGTTCCCATGAGCCACAGTCACTAGTGTTCCAGTAATCCAACTAGAGGAAGATTAGCAGAGTTCTGTGAGGAAGTCAGTTGCGGCTCCATCAGGGAGTGGACAGAAATACTACTTATAGTTACTGGAGGAAAATAAAATTGGCATACACAAATGGAATCCATGGTTTGCCAGACGAGTGGAAGGAGACATGCCTGTTGTCTTACAGGACTTGAAGAACGTGTTGTTAGGTGCACCAACCCTGGTTTCAAATCTTAAGTGTGACCTTAACCAAGAATTAAACTGAAACTTCAGGTTTCATGGGAAACGGAACCTAGATTTAAAAAAAAGACATCCAGGCTCACATCACCCAATGGTTCAGTGCAGACATAAAACAGACTGGATCTACGAGATGGCAATAGGTAAACACAAGGTTACTGCTTTTGTTAAAGTAATTAAGTGACCAGAACTGGTTGTACATTACACAGATGATCATGGGATGATTCAAATAGAATGTAATACTAGTGGATCTATACAATAAAGACTAATCGTGAATAGTCCAGAGGGGTTCTGGCAAAGTGAATCATGTTGATAAATTCATAAAAAAAGAGAAAAGCTTTAAATGACTAGTTAGAATTGATGCAGTGCATGTGCAGATCCATCTTGAACATATTTTAGGTTTATATTTCTTGATTTTATTTAAAAATATGTTCATTCGGTGAAGTAAATTTGATTCACGCATGCCACTGAGACCATAATGGGTGGGGTTGCCTTGTTAGTTAAGAACAAAATTAAATCTATGGCACTAAACGACATAGGGTCGGATGATGTGGAGTCTGTGTGGGTAGAATTGAGGAACCACAAAGGCAAAAAACCCATAATGGGAGTTATGTACAGACCTCCTAACAGTGGTCAGGACCAGGGGCGCAACATGTACCGGGAAATAGAAAAGGCATGTCAGAAAGGCAAGGTCACGGTGATCATGGGGGACTTCAATATGCAGGTGGATTGGGTAAATAACGTAGCCAGTGGATCCAAAGAAAAGGAATTCATGGAATGCTTACAAGATGGCTTTTTGGAACAGCTTGTCATGGAGCCCACAAGGGAGCAGGCTATTCTGGACCTAGTGCTAATGAACGAGACTTTATAAAAGATCTTAAAGTAAGGGAACACTTAGGAAGCAGCGATCATAATATGGTTGAGTTCAGTCTGCAGTTTGAAAGAGAGAGGGCAAAATCGGATGTAATGGTGTTACAGTTAAATAAAGGTAATTACGAGGGCATGAGAGAGGAACTGGCGAAAATCTACTGGAAGCAGACCCTAGTGGGGAAGACAGCAGAGCAAAAATGGCAGGAGTTTGTATGCATAATTGAGGACACTGTACAGAGGTTCATCCCCAAGAAAAGAAAGATTATCCGGGGAGGGATTAGACAGCCATGGCTGACAAAGGAGGTCAGGAAACGTATCAAAGAAAAAGAGATCCTATAAAGTGGCCAAAAGCACTGGGAAATCAGAAGATTGGGAAGGCTACAAAAACAAACAGAGGTTAACAAAGAGACAAATAGGAAGGAGAGGATCAAATATGAAGGCAGGCTAGCCAGTAATATAAGAAATGATAGTAAAAGTTTCTTTCAATACATAAAAAACAAACGACAGGCCAAAGTAGACATTGGGCCAATTCAAACTGATTCCAGAAGGCTAGTGATGGGAGACGAGGAAATGGCTGGAGAACTTAATAAGTACTTTGCGTCTGTCTTCACAGTGGAAGACATGAGTAATATCCCAAAAATTATAGAGGGTCAGGGGGCTGAGTTGAGTATGGTTGCCATTACAAAAGAGATGGTGCTAAAAAAGCTAAAAGGTCTTAAAATTGACAAATCTCCTGGCCCCGATGGGCTACACCCTAGAGTTCTGAGAGAGGTGGCTGAAGAAATAGCGGAAGCGTTGGTTGAGATCTTTCAAAAATCACTGGAGTCAGGGAAAGTCCCGGACAATTGGAAGATCGCTGTTGTAACCCCCTTGTTCAAGAAAGGATCAAGACAAAAGATGGAAAATTATAGGCCAATTAGCCTAACCTCGGTTGTTGGTAAAATTCTAGAATCGATCGTTAAGGATGAGATTTTTAAATTCTTGGAAGAGCAGGGTCGGATTAGAACAAGTCAACATGGATTTAGTAAGGGGAGGTCGTGCCTGACGAACCTGTTAGAATTCTTTGAGGAGGTGACAAGTAGGTTAGACCAGGGAAACCCAGTGGATGTGGTCTATCTGGATTTCCAAAAGGCCTTTGATAAGGTGCCACACAGGAGGCTGCTGAGTAAGGTGAGGGCCCATGATGTTCGAGGTGAGCTACTGGCATGGGTTGAGGATTGGCTGTCTGACAGAAGGCAGAGAGTTGGGATAAAAGGTTCTTTTTCGGAATGGCAGCCGGTGACCAGCGGTGTCCCACAGGGTTCAGTGTTGGGGCCGCAGCTGTTCACCATATATATTAATGATCTGGATGAAGGGACTGGGGGCATTCTAGCGAAGTTTGCCGATGATACGAAGTTAGGTGGTCAGGCAGGTAGTGCTGAGGAAGTGGGGAGGCTGCAGAAGGATCTAGACAGTTTGGGAGAGTGGTGCAGGAAATGGCTGATGCAATTCAACGTGAGGAAATGTGAGGTCTTGCACTTTGGAAAAAAGAATCCAAGCATAGACTACTTTCTAAACAGTGAGAAAATTCATAATGCCAAAGTACAAAGGGATCTGGGAGTGCTAGTCGAGGATTCCCTAAAGGTAAACATGCAGGTTGAATCTGTGATTAAGAAAGCGAATGCAATGTTGTCATTTATCTCAAGAGGGTTGGAATATAAAAGCAGCAATGTGCTACTGAGCCTTTATAAGGCTCTGGTTAGGCCCCATTTGGAGTACTGTGTCCAGTTTTGGGCCCCACATCTCAGGAAGGACATACTGGCACTGGAGCGTGTCCAGCGGAGATTCACACGGATGATCCCTGGAATGGCGGGTCTAACATATGATGAACGGCTGAGGATCCTGGGATTGTATTCATTGGAGTTTAGAAGGTTAAGGGGAGATCTAATAGAAACTTACAAGATAATACATGGCTTAGAAAGGGTGGACGCAAAGAAACTGTTTCCGTTAGGCGAGGAGACGAGGACCCGTGGGCACAGCCTTAGAATTAGAGGGGGTAAATTCAGAACAGAAATGCGGAGACATTTCTTCAGCCAGAGAGTGGTGGGCCTGTGGAATTCATTGCCGCGGAGTGTAGTGGAGGCCGGGACGCTAAATGGCTTCAAGGCAGAGATAGATAAATTCTTGATGTCGCGAGGAATTAAGGGCTACGGGGAGAATGCTGGTAGGTGGAGTTGAAATGCCCATCAGCCATGATTGAATGGCGGAGTGGACTCGATGGGCCGAATGGCCTTACTTCCACTCCTATGTCTTATGGTCTTATGGCCTTATAATACAAGTAAACAGAACTTTAAACAAACGGTGATAATTTGGCTCTTTTATTCAGTTTTACAGATTAGGTCAGTGCCAGATCATTCTTGGTCACTGAGTTGGCAGGCCTCTACCAGGCGAGGGCAATACAATTAACTACAGGGCTTTTGGGGCCCTGGTGCAGGAGACGGCTCAGTTATCTAGTTTTCGGTGATCAAGGTAGGGTGGCCTCGGCAGCCTCTTGGTCAGGAGACAAGTGCAATCTAACCAGGTATGTGCTATCTTCATGAGATCATTAGTCACCTACCAATGAGTGGTGACCGAGTCCTCACTCTTCCTCTCAAGATAATACTAGACATGAAACGGGGGGGGGGGGGGGGGGGGGGGGGGGGGGGTAACATCCTCGGTTGTTTGACTGACTACACCACAACAGTGCATTAATATTTTGACTTGGGGGGGCGCGAAGGAAAGGTGGAGAGGCAGCGAATGCAGCAAGATAGAGTTAGATTACGCAACGTGACATGGAAGTGCTGTTCATTTTTATATTACAACTCCAAGACATGATTGCTGCACCCAGTAAACTAATGTTTGGATGACCCTACCCTCAGAACGACAGACCATTCAGCCCATAATGGACATGCTAGTACTGTCAGGAAATAGTTCAACTACTGAAATTTTAAAAAAATGTACCCAATTATTTTTTTTTCTAATTAAGGGACCATTTAGCATGCCAATCAAGCTAACCTGCACATCTTTGGGCTGTGGGGGCGAGACGCAAGCAGACACGGGAAGAATGTACAAACTCCACACAGACAGCATCCTGGGACTGTGATCAAACCCAAGTCCTCAATGCTGTTGGCAGCAGTGCTAACCACTGTGCCGCCTCACTGAAAAGATTGAGGAACGGTTCACAAATCACACCTCAATTTTGTACAATTGTTTCATAGGCAAGCTTTGCCAGATGTACAAATATTATAGAGAACCCATATCAAAGAAACAGGCCAGTCAGTTTTATGCTTCATACAAACATCCATTAATTCCCGTTCACAATCTTCACCTTTCCCAGCAGGTGTCCACTGCGTTTCTTCCTAAACGCAGCTGTTTGGCTGGATGATGTTTTGTCAAGTAACAATTCCACATGCTAACTACTCCCTGGAAAAGTGACCTCATAACTCCTATTGAATTGGGTAGCTATTCCAGTGGTTAGCCTAGTTTAGGATTCTCGTACAAATAGAAACAGGTTGTCAGGATCTATCACAAAACGTCTATTATATCATCCCTCAGATTTTGCTTTCCCCGTATAAAGATGAAAGAGTGGGAGCTCATCAATGAAGGACCTTGTATCAACTACATGCCAAGGCAGTCATTAATATTGTGACCCTTTGGACACATTCAATTGTGTACTTGGCACGTTTCCATATATTTGACCGCAATGTAAATTATTCACCACGAAAATATTGATCCAAGTAACTGCTTAAAAGTTTATGATGTTTTTAAAAACACAAATGGAGGAGAAGAGTAAAAAGCAAACCCAATTCAATGACCCCCCACTTGAGTCCAGCTTCAGAGAGCAGAGGCGCAGCCTGTAAAAAGCACCACCAATGCAGCTTCACTCCTGGAAAGGATGTACAGCAGGGTACATCTCAACATGAACACTCCCTGGATTGATTCTCCCGTTTGCTCACAGGCCTCAAAAGTTCTTCTCTCCACAGATGCTGCCTGACCAGCTGAATATTTCCAGCATTTTGTTTTTATTTCAGATGTCCAGCATCTGCAGTATTCGGTTGCTGTCTAGGCAATGTTTGTTGACTTGACAGCACCAGACATACACACCTGGCAGTGTGTGTGCGCTTACTAACTAGTGGACACTCCCCAAAGTCAACATGGCTTAGCTGCAAGTTATGGCAAGTCAAGATACTGCAAACTACAAGTATGAGGACTGATCAGAGAGAGATCAGACTTTGGCCCAAAGATTAAATCTCAAAAGGCAGGGCAGACCCGATGGGCTGAATGGCCTATTGCCCTAGAGTCTTCTTATGGAAGAAGCAGTCCGAGTTTCAATTCCTGTTCTTTTCTTAAAACATGGCATCAGTAAAAGTGGCCCAAAGATAGAAACCATCGATTCACTAGCATCCTCAAAACCCAGTTATCTTTACCCAGTCAGAGCGGTACACCAGTATTGAACATTGTCCTTTGAAATACTCACTGTGGTATTAACCTCCCACTTAGATTATTCATCACCACCGTCCCAAGGCAACAGGAGATGTGCAAACTATAGATTGAATCCTAGGAACCCTTACAATTCAGTCAAACATTCAGCCTCAAGTTACTCCAGGGACAGGTAGCTGGAGGGATCTTGCCTCAAGTTGAAGAACAATTTTCCTTTAAAATTAGTTTTTGATCAAGACGAAATGTCAAGTGATGGCAACCGTTACCATGTCCCAGTCTCTCACTCCTGACCTTATGGATGGCATAGTGACAGTGGTTAGCACTGCTGCCTCAAGTGCCAGGGACACGAGTTCAATGCTGGCCTCAAGTCACTGAAGTTTTGTTCTCCTAGAGTCTGTGTGGGTTTCCTTGGGGTGCACCGGTTTCCTCCCACAGTTCAAAGATGTGCAGGTTAAGTGGATTGGCCAGGCTAAAAATTGTCCCCTTTGGTGTCCAAAATACATGGAGGTTAGGTTATTAGGCTACAGGGATAGAGCAGGTGGACACGAGTGCTCTTTTGACAGGTCAGTGCAGTCTCAATGGGCCAAATGGCCTCCTTTCCGCACTGTAGGGATTCTATGATTCCAGTTTTGTTTTGTAAAATTAATGAAGCAATACTTACTTCCCTTTTCCAAACCAGTTCCCCACGCAAGCAACAACAGCTGGCCATCCTGTGGTCTGAACCAAACCATTTGCGATCTGTGGAAAATATGAAATGAAGATGCACATGAACAACACGAGGAATAAGGTCACATGGAGACTTAACTTTAACTGCTGATCGCAGCTATGATACTGATGCCGCAAAGAGACTGCTCCTGAAAGATAGTGCAGAGAACAGAATGTTGGCTTGGGCCAAAAAGGTGTGGAGAGATTCCAAACAATCCCCAGTCCCCCCCTCAGCCCCGTGCAGCCTTGGAATTCTGCACCCCATGAACTGCGGTCTCAACAATACTAGCTGCAAACCACCCACCCATTAGAGCAACAGGCACAGGAGACGACCAGTCTCGAGCTTGCTCTGCTATTCAAGTAGATCATAGCCGATCGGAATCTTAATCCATCTCCACTCTGGGTAAACACTGGTCCTCGCAAGTTCATTTTGGGAGAATTTCAAATCTCCCATTTTGTTTGAAGAGGTTCCACAGAGGGGTTGAAGAATACATTAAATAGAAGTGTCTGGAGCACAAAAATAGTCATGTCTAAACAGGACTAATTTCTGCAGGACCAGTACAATTGACAGCAGGACAGGTAGAGAGAACATTTAATAAAGCACAATTTTAATCTGGGCTTTATTAACAAATTATGCTGAACTGGACTTCATCTGGAACACACTATATGTGAATGCAATGGAGTGCAGAAGGGAGGTTTAGAAAATGGATCCAGGTACGAGAAGCTTCAGTTGTGAAGATAGAGAGGAAGTGAAGACTTGATAGAGATGTTCCAAACCATGAAGGGGCAGAACAGGATTGTGAGCCAGACAGCATAGATTTTGTGATTTGCAAAGGCAGCAAATGTGTCGCAAGAAACAGAGCGAGGTCTGGAATACACCAGACGTGTGGTGGAGGCAGGTTCAATTTCAAGAAGGCATTAGATGAGGTGCAGGGGTACTGCCCTAAGTTGTGATGCTGGTTGTGAGCTGGTGCAGACTTGGGGCAGAATGGCCTCTTTCTGCAGTCCTGGTGAGGTTTCTCCTAGTGGACACTTTGACACCACAGGAGGCAACAATGCTGCAACAAGGCCTCGACCTACTTGGCGAGAGAGCACGAGACCGCCTGCACCAGTAGTGGTGGATGGGGGGGGGGGGGGGGGAAACCAAACACAATAGCTGCTTCAAAGAGTCGATGGGCCGAATAATTTCCTTCTGTGCTTGAAGTTTAGGATTTTATGACAAACCCTCCTTACCCCATGGCTCACATCTTCAGCAATATTTTACCGAGCACAAGTGCCACAGATTTACCTTGAAATAGTTTGGAGTCAGGCAACAATGGTGGCTGACCCCAGCCCCATGTTCACCCTCCTCCCCTCTGCACAACCCCTTGTGTGCAGATTAGCGATTTCACCCATGACTCCAGCAAGGGAGCGCAGGCAGGAAACAAAGGAAAGGAGCTTCCATGCCTGATCAATATGAATGGAGGGCTGTTGGAAAGTGCAGTAATGGGAACACCGGAGTAGAGGGGAACAGTGATGCTTGCTGCAGTTGAACAGCCCAACATGCATCAAGAAGGCTCGCACAGTCAGTGGGGTAATTTATTGGGGAATGGATAATGCTCCGAAGAGATGGAAGATGAGGAAGGTGAAGCAGTGTCATTTGCTTTTTTTTGTAAGCACATTTTATTCAAACTCGTATCAAAGTAGGTTACAGCAAACAAACACACCGGGAAACATCGTTCCAACAATCAACTCCTCCCAACAATCAACTATACAGTATGTACAGATTTCTCCCTGAAAGAACCCACTCATTCTTGCCAATCATATGCACCCTGAGAACCACCTTAAACTGTATCAGGCTCATCCTTGCACAAGAAGAGGTCCAGTTTACCCTTCACAGTGCCTCACTCCATACTCCCCAATTGATCTCCATTCCCAACTCCGCTTCCCATTTCTCCTTGATCTTCACCATCCGCTCGCCTCCCTGCTCCCCCAGCCACTTGTATATATCCTCAATTCTTCCCTCCCCATCCAGAAGCAGTCGCTCTGCAGGGTGTATCCTAGCAATCTAGGGAACCCCTTCCAGACCTTTCGTGCAAAGTCCCTAACCTGTACTTACCTGAACTCACTACCCCTCGGCAGCTCTACTGTCTCCCTTAGCTCCTCCAGACTGGCGAACCCTTCCTCCAAATACAAATCCCTCACCTTGACCAGCCCACTTCCCTCCAACTCCTGTATACACTATCCATTCTCCCCCCCCCCCCCCCCCCCCAACCGACTCAAACACATGATACTTGCACAGCGGCATTAGCACAGACATCCCTTCCATCCCAACATGCCACCTCAGCTGATTCCATATAGGTCACCGTGGACTGCACCACTGGGCTCCCCGAATACCTACTCAGAGCCAGTGGCAATGCTGCTGTCACCATAGCCCTCAAACTAGACCCCTTACAAGATGCCTCCTCCATCCTAACCCACTCTACACCTTCTTCCCACCACCGCCACACCTGGTCCACATTCGTTGCCCAATAATAATGAAGCAAGTTTGGCATCACCAACTGCCCACCCTCGGCACCTTCCCCACCCATACAAAGTCAGAAATGATGGTGTCCACTTTCCGAAGAAAAAAAAAGGCCTTTGATATAAAGAAAGATCGGGAAAGCCTGAAAGATAAACTAGAACCGCGGCAGAATATTCATTTTCACCACTGGAACCCTCCCCGCCAACGTCAAGTGCAGTGTATCACCTCAAGATCCTCCCTGGCTTCCTCCACCAGCTTAGTCAAGTTCCACTTATGAAGCCCCGTCCATTCCCTCGCTACCTGAATCTCCAAGTACCTAAACCTATCCCTTGCTACTGTAAGTGGCATCACCCCTAAATTAGCCTGCTGTGCCAGCTCATTCACCGGGAATACCTCGCTTTTCCCTACATTCAGCCCTCCAAACCTCCCCAACAGGCCCATAATCCTTCCCATACTCTCCAACGGATCCAAAACATACAGCAAGAGGTCATCAGCATAGAGCGACACCCGATGCTCCCCCTGTCCCCTCATTATCCCCTGCTGACCCCCTGAGAGCCATCGCCAATGGCTCGATGGCCAGCGCAAACAAATCTGATCAAACGCTTTCTCCGTGTCCATGGACACCACCACCTCTAGTACCAGAGCTCTCGACTGATTCATCACCACGTTCAACAGTCGTCTTATATTACTCGAACTGCCCTTCACAAAGCCTGTTTGATCTTCTGCAACCTCCCCCCCGAGACGGAATCCTCTATCTTCACCATCAACTTAGCCAATACTTTCACATCCCGTGTTCAACAGTGATATGGGTCTATACGACCCACATTCCACCAGATCCTTCATTTTTTTGGGATTAGTGTGATTACTGCCTGCTTCATAGTCTCTGGCAACTCCCCCTTCTCCAGTGCTTCATTAAACGCCCCCAACAGATGTGGTGCCAGGTCTGCCACAAATTCTTTATATAATTCTGCTGGGTAGCCATCCAGCCCAGGGGCCTTCCCCTGATACTATCCAGCACATCCCTCAGCCCCAGAGGTTCCTCCAACACCTGCCTCTTTGCTTCCTCCACCTGGGGAAATTCCAGCTCGTCCAGAAACCACCCCATGTCCCCCTCCTCGCCTCCTGGGTCGACCTCAAAGTCCCTGGTCATACTCTCCAAATACCTCATTTATCTTCCCTGGCTCCGACACCACAACCCCAGTCCGGGTCTTCAATATTTCTCTTGACGCAGCTGGTGTGCCAGCATGCGGCTCACCTCCCTATACTCTTATTGTACCCCTCTTGCCCTACGCAGTTGCCCTACTGCCCTCAGTTGTCAATCTGCCAAATTGCCCCGCAACTTTTTCCTCCTCGCCAATCCCTCCACGGTGGGCACCCTCGAATATTCCCTGTCCACCTCCACTATCTCGCTCACTAGACAGTCATGTTCCGCCCTCCTTTCCTTATTCGTATGAAGCGTAAATGAGATCATTTCTCCCCGGATCACTGCCTTCAGTGCTTCCCAAGAAAATGCCCGCCGACACCTCCCCATTCTGATTGAAAGCCGTATAATCCCTAATCGCCAACAGTACCCAACCACAAAAACCTCCATCCGCCAACAACCGAGTCAAACCTCCACCCCGGCCTCTGCTCTCGTCCCGTACTGAACCGAATATCCAGCCGGTTGGGTGCATGTTCCGAGATAACTATCCCCTGATACCCTGCCCTCTCCACCCCAACCAAAACCTCACTACAAAGTAATCAATCCTCGAATACACCTTATAGACGTGTGAAAAGTAGTAATACTCCCTTCCTCTTGGGTTTTGAAAGCACCATGGATCCACCATACCCATCCTCTCCACAAACCCCCCCCCCCCCCCCTCCCGAGTTCCCTTGCCATTCGTACCCTACCCATCGACCTGGGGCTCGATCTATCCACCCTCGGCTCCAGGACACAGTTAAAATCTCCTCCCATGATCAACTGGAATGTGACCAAATCCAGGATTGCTGCCAGCAACCCCCTCATATCAACCCCCCTCATCCCAATTCAGGGCATACACATTTACCAATACCCCTCTCACAATCACACATCTCCCACCTGGATCCCTCACCTCCTTCATACTCAAATCCCATTTTTATGCTCATTAAAATCACCACACCCCTCGATATCAAACTAAGTGGAAAAACCTGCCCAACCCACCCCTTCCTTAACCAAACCTGGTCCTTCTCCTGCAAAAAGATAACCCCCGCTTTCAAGCTCCTGAGGTGCGCGAACATCCACAACCTTTTAACCGGCCCATTCAGTCCCCAGTGTTCCACGTTACTAACCTTACCGGAGGCTTGTGCCTCCAATCCCCTCTACTGTCCGTCATCTTCTTCACTTAACTCCTGCCCCTTTAATTCCACTGTACCTAGCCCATCCCAGGTGGCCCCTTTCTTTGCCCTTAACCATGTCATCTCTCAGCCCCGCCACGTCACAGAAACCCCCCCCTCCTGCTTTTCCCCCCTTCCCCCTCCCCCCCCCCCACTTCCCTTTTACCCCCACCACCTCACTTCCGTTCACCAGCATAACCTGCTAGCGCAGCTGCCTTGCCCAAAAGGCACATCTTAATGACCTCCCCAGCTCAAAGAAGAAGGCCTTCTCCTGAACTCCACAAGCGAACAGATGTTAAACACAAACAGTCCCATAAAACAGGGGGGGGGATGGGAACACCCTCCCCTACAAACTTCACCCCACAACTCCTTACAATCACAATATTGAACAGAAACCCCCCCCACCCAAAAAAAAGGCAAAAATCCCCCAATCCCTACACCCACTTCAAACATGCTCCTGACCATTACATAGTGCCAGCACCCCGGTTCCCAAGCATTGTCCACTCAGTTCATGCTCCTTAATAAAGTCTTCGGCCGCTTCTGGGGTCTCAAAATAATACTCCTGGTCTCCGAACATCACCCATAATTCGCCGGGTAGAGCACCCCAAACCTGATCTGCCACCGCTACAGCACCGCCTTGGACTTGTTGAAACCTAACCGCTGTTTTGCCAACTGTGCTCCGATGTCCTGATAAATCCAGATGTTATTACCCTCCCAGTCACAGCTCCGCTTCTCCCTGGCCCACCATAGAACTTTCTCTTTTTCCACAAATTTATGGAGTCTCACGATCACTGCCTGTGGCAGTTCCCCAGCTCCAGGCTTTTGCATCAGAGACCCATGTGCTCAGCCCATTTCAGGTGCCTTATCTAGCACCCCTTCTGACACCAGCATCCTCAAGATGTACCTCTTGGTACTCACACCTTCCACTACTTCAGGCAGGCCCACTGTTCGTAGGTTCTGTCTTAGAGGTATTCTCCTGCTCTTCCACCTTTGCCCTCAGCATTTTACAAAGGTCTCCTAGGAGCCCCACCTCCGCCTCCAGAGCCACCACACGAACGCCGTGGTCCGAGATCACTCCTTCAATCTCCCGAATCTGTGACCCCTGCACCTCCAAACAGCTCTCCATCCACTCCAAAGTACTCTTCAGGGGTGCCACAGCTTCTGCAATGATCTTTGCATGATCCTCATGCATTTATTTCCTCTGTTTATGGAATGCCTCCTTTAAGTCAGCAATTCCTGTATCTGGGGCCTTACAGCTTGCCCCTCCCCTACCTGCATGCTGGAAGAGACTGAAGCACAAGACGGTTTCAACTTTCCAGCCAACCCTCACTGTTTTCTGCCGGGTGTAAGACATACCATTCCAGGTGTAAACTCCCCCTCCAACATTCACCTACGCCTTAAACCTCCCCCTCCAATATTCACCTACGCCTTAAACCAAAATTCCACCCGGATCTGGGGAAAAGGAGCCCTTTTCTGTGACCAATCACTCCATGGACACAACCGGAAGTCAGCAGTGTCATTTGTTGCACATGTTATAAGCCGCATCTCATGCAAAAAAGGGCAAAGAATGCAAATCAGTCATCTGATGTGGATTTAAGAATGTCTACAGGGGCAAAGAATGCAAATCAGAATCACCAGACATGGAATTAGGAATGGCTACAATAAGGGGGACAGACAGCTACAGCGATGAAGCAGACAATCTCCCATACATACAGATGCCACTAGAGGTCTATGGTTAGTGGAGGCTACCTGCATAACCACGTAGTACCAGATACTGTGTATGTTCCAGTAAAATCCAAATCCAAAGAGGGCTGTGAATAACCCACTGAGCAACATTCCGGCAGTCAGGTAATATCGCAGAGGGAGGCGCTCTCCAAACATACCACTAAAAACGAAGAACAAAATTAGAAAACAGCCCGGACATGGGGTGAAACATCAAATCATAGTCCACAAGGATCCGCTCAATTGCCTTTACCGTAAAGATTATTTCACTTGCATATTATACAAAGGAATTATGGAACTTTCAAACACAGGGCTTTCTGTAACACTGACCTGAGAAACATGCCAATGGCATAGGTTACCAGGAAAGAGTTGTCCAGCGCAGCAAACAACATTCTGTAGTTGGGTTTATCTGAAACAGAGGACAGGACAGTAATAAGCACATGAATGAACATGCTTTTCCCAGCTGATAACCGGTTTATTGTGGCTCCTGCTGGATGGGTTGTAGTTCTTCATTAAGCCTCCTTTTGGCCTCCGAAACCCACTACCACAATCAGTGCCAGAATGAGAGATCCTCCAACTTGGATATGGACGCTCTGGGTCAAAATACTGGAACTTCCTATATAGAGGGAGAGTATCTTCACCACACAAACCCTCATTCAAAGCAGCCACTCACCATCTTAAGAGGACAATTAAATGTTGATGAATGTTGGCCTTGCCGGTGACACACACATTAGCTCCATTCAAATACCCAGCCTTTACGCAAACCACCCGTTTTAGTCTTGTTACAGTGATGGGTGTGGTTCAATTTATATTTTGCAGCAATTGGAAACACACACCAAAAAAAGATTCAGCTGGGAACCACACTGGTCAGCAGGAAACAAAAGCAGGCCTTTTGGGGCAATTTGGCATGACCAACCCACCAGCCCTGCACATCTTTAGGTTGTAGGAGTGAGACCCATGCAGACACAGGGAAAATGTGCAGTGACCTGGGGCCGGGATCAAACCTGGGTCCTCGGCGCCATACTGTGCCATCCAAAAATCAGGCAAACCTGGGTAGGAAGCTGCCAGGTTCTATTCAAGCTTGCAATTTGTTGGCAAGTAGCAATTAACTCCAGTATCAAGTTTGTAAGCAACACCTCCCTGGCACAGTTCCCAGAAATTACTCCGATGCATTATGACCGCACGATAATAGATAGGCAGGCAGTAGCTGCAGTATTTAGAGCTGGAAGTTAAAGGGACAGGACCTTTCTTCACCAGTTAACACCACCAGCTTGGCACATTATAGTAGATTACACCTACGACATTTCCAAATCTGTGTTAGATCCAACTCAGTGCAGGTTAACCCAAATTAATGCATGCAGGGAAATCAAATCAAGTACAACTAGCTAACCGTACAGAGGATGGAAAAGGATCCAATTACTTAATAATAATAATAACATTTATTAGTGGTGTCAAAAGTAGGCTTTCATTAACACTGATGAAGTTACTGATGAACTACAGTATCCTGGACCAGACCAAAAACCAGCATGTTTGATTGTTACTCAGTGGCTGTTGAGTGTTAAGAGGAGGAGACCAGGATCAGATTCAGATGCAGTTGAAGGAAGAAACTCGTGCACAAGGAATAGTCACTTGAGTAAATATAGGAAAATGCATTTCACTTAATGTATTAAAAAAGGGTCAAGGGCAACAATATACAGCTGGGCTACAAAAACCTGGCGTTGCAGATTGATTTGAGTTTATATGATGGAGAGGAGCCTCAAGTGCTCTGCATAAGGAACAGCCCAGGTTCTAGTGTTCCCAACCATTGTGTCGTGCATGGATAAAATGAAGCATGTTGACTTTGGGCTTTGTTCTCAAACAAGGTTTCTGCAAGTACATGACGCAAACAGGTCATGTCAGAAGAGTTGTGCCTGAGCCAAACCTCAAAAGCTCCATTTTGCCAACTAATTTTGGCAGAGTCTCAGAAAGATAGATAAGCGTTGTTGAACTTTTCCAGAAATGGTCTGGACTAACATTGACTGGTTTGATGAGGCAGGTCTTTGACTAATACTCTTGTTCAATACAGCTTCAAGATGACACATTTTCAATGATTCATGTTATATTGAAAGGGAGCAGCACGGTGCCATTTTCAGATTGCTAAAAGTGTATTGAATATAAACCAATTGCATGGACTACTGTTCATTTACTAGTCTGCGGTCAAATTAATTTTGCTGTAATCCAGTCTTACACACAACTCGGTATACCTTCAATCATCTATTAAGTCATTTAGCAGCATGATATATTCTAATAAGCAGCAGCAATTTATTCTTTGATGGTCTCCCTACATTCAGCCGATAAAGAACCAACCGAGTTTGCATAGGGTGCAAGGTCTGCTTACAGCTGCAATGGGTACAGTGGTTAGCACTGCTGCCTCACAGCACCAAGAATCACTGTTCAGAGATTCTAGCCTTGGGCGACTTGTCTGTGTGGAGTCTCCACATTCTCCCAGTGTCTATGTGGGTTTCCTCCGGGTGCTCTGGTTTTCTCCTACACGTGTGCAGTTTAGGTGGGGTTACAGGGGAGTGGGTCTCAGTAGAGTGGCCTTTTGGAGGGATCAGTGCAGGCCTAGCGGGCCAAATGGCCTCCTTTTGCACTGTAGTGATTCTATGAAATTAGGTCAGAAAATTCTTGTGGCAAGAACACACCCCACAGTTGCTCAAGTCAAGCAGAGACAGAACTGGGAGTAAGCTGTCCAAACAATGAAAATTAAAACGCCACGGGTTAAAAATACTAAGATTACAAAAAGACCAAGTTTGTGAAGCAACACATCCCTGGCAGAGTTCCCAGAAATTACTAAGATGCATTATGACCACACGATAAATCGACTAGGCAGGCAGTAGCTCAGTATTCAGAGCTGACCGTTAAAGGGACAGGACTTTTCTTCACTAGTTAACACCAGCAGCCTGGCACATTATAGAAGATTACACCCATGACATTTCCAAATCAGTGCAGGTTAACCCAAATTCATGCATGCAGGGAAATAAAGTAAAGTATGACAAGCTAACCCAACAGGATGGAAAGGGTCCAATTACATAATAACCATAATTTTATTAGTGTCACAAGTAGTGGTCCGTTCTGGAGCATATTCATGTGAAAAAGGTACAAGATTTATTTACAGAAACTTATTAACTTATGGAAATCTGCAGGCTATCCACCTTTTCAGGATGGCACCAACTTAAATATAACCCCAACAGAAATCCTCAATACATTAGCCTCCGAACTAATATTAAACAAAAAGGATCAATACGCCTCATTAGTAATCACTCTGAAGGGGTGAAAATGGGCAATAGTGTTTGTACTAATTATTTAGATGTTAACACAGCTTATAAATGTACACCAAATGTATTACAAAGAACTGAACGGTCCTCAAAAATAACAGGCATACGTAACATCACAAATAATAAAACATGCTCAGATCATTGGTACTCATAAGATATTTACTTATATTCTGCTTATAATGGGACTTATTTTGTGATAGAATACTGGCCAGGATCTTGCTATTTAGGATACTTAGTACCTGCCATCCGTCATTTTCCCTCATCTCCCTCATGTTTCAGAACCAGCCACTCGAAGAAATAAAACGTTCCATAACTTTGAGATGCAATTTATGCTAGAATTATTCCTTTCTATTGGGAAATAAGGATGGGCAATGAATTGAGTAAACTAACGACCATCATACAAAATGTAGCCGATTACACCGCCACTGCCCTAGATAACATTTCTGACGAAATGCGAGCAATTCAAACCGCGGTATTACAAAAGCGAATGGCACTCGACCATGTGCTAGCTGAAAAAGGTGGCCCCTGCGCCCTGATTGGTGCGGAGTGTAGCATGTTCATTCCAGGTAACTCCAAACAAGTTAAAGATCTGGTATCACATATCCAAAAAGAAAATCAAAAAACTTGACCCACCCCCAGTTCTCTCTGGGATAAACTTTGCGGGTAGTTGGGACACACTGGAGTGTCCACAGTAAGAATAATTATTCTCTTGTGTAGCTGGATTCATCATTTACATAATATACCAATGTGCCAAGTGCATCAAAGAACTACTCACTAAATGTCGGGGACCAAACGTCAGAATAATTCACACTAACCCAACTGCACCACCATTAGATGAACTGGAAATGAGATATTAGGTTGTTGAAATGTTACTGATCAATTATTTAACTATTAACATATTGTATAATTTATTAATACTGAATACGTAGTATCAAATTTGATTTTATAATAATGATTCCTTAAGAATTATAATTGTTGCAGAAATGCTTCTGATGCACTCTACAGTTTAAAATTACAATGACAATATGAATGAATTATTCTTTGTGATTTTACCTATCCTATCGCATTAATAGTTTAAAAAATATATTGTGATAATATCTCACTTATTCTTTTGATTTATCGAAAGGACGGACTGTAGAAGCCAACTGTTTTCGAACACACCTAATTAGGTAAAAGATAACTAAATATTGAGCCTCTGTCTTACTAAATACCCATTTTAAATTCACTCAACTTCAGGTTATCTCAAAACATACAGCTTACAAAACAGCATGACAGCACAAATTCTACAACATAAAAACACATAATTCAACAGAAAACACAGAAGAACCAACACTTTGACAAGACAGTGTCTAAGGACAGGGCATGCTCTATGGCAACAGCATAGCAACGACATGGTAATATCAAGGCACCATTGTTCTATGTTGATAACAGCTAAGTCAGCAAGAAGTCAGTTCAAGCTGGTCGCGATAACAGCATAGAATCACATTCCATTCCATAACACATACAAGAACTAATTTATGAAACATTTCAAGTTAAAGTCGCACATTAAAGATTGACAGCTAACTGTCAAATCAAACTCATTTGATTTTAACAAACCAATTAGGATTACATAGGGGTGTAGGTAGCTGGCTAAAGACGGATATAATTTAGCATATCTGTGATAGTCTGTACGGCCATTTTTATCCTAGATCATTCTATACTTTGGTCTAAACTATTCTCAATCTCTATATTTTCACATTTCCACTCAACTCTAAGTAAATGCAAGCTGTTTGCTGTAAGCAAGAAAATCATTTGAAAAGTTAAATTGTGTACGAATTACTTCTCTTAGAGTCCTTTTGCATGCCGGACTTAGAGAATAAGATTGAAGCGATTCTCAATAGTGATCAAATAGAAGACAATAAACAATTCTTAATTGCACCAGAGACGTGTTAACTCAAATTACTACTGAGTTTTAGTGTTCGCAAGTGCCACTAGATCCGCATGGAAGATCTCTTACACTTTCATTAACAGTGGTGAAGTTACTGTGAAAATCCCCTGTGAAAGTCGCCACACTCTGGCACCTGTTCAGGTACACAGAGGGAGAATTCTCACCCAACAAGCGCATCTTTTGGCACCTGTTCGGGTACACGGAGGGAGAATTCTCACCCAACAAGCGCATCTTTTGGGGTTTGGGGGGAGGAAAGCAGAGCTCCCAGAGGAAATCCTTGCAGACACGAGGAGAAGGTGCAGACTCCACAGAGTGGCCCAAGCCAAGAATCGAAACTGGGTCCCTGGTGCTGTGAAGCAACAGTGCTAACCACTGAGCACAGAGGAATGGATACCCATCTTAGCTAAAGTGATTAGTTGGAATACTGCGTGCAGTGGTCATGTAGTGGGTTTATTAAATCATGCCTTCGGATCCAAGGTTTGAAACTACATTAATGGGAGTAATTTTTGGGTTGATAATAGCTTGACCACAAAAACTGTTCGAATACAATACAAAAGCACAGGTTTACGAATGACAGATGCTTGGAGAACAAGGAAGAAGGGTGAAAAAGCAGAAGCTCGAGTCCTTTTGCTTTTAAATCCACATAGTGTCATGGCCTTCGCCTCCGATTTCAGGGCGACACATTTTGCTGGAGTGGGAGTGGCGGTCAGCATCACCACCGGGGGTAGCAGCTTGGTTAGGTGGCCTGTACGACTTCCCGCGGTTAGAGAAGATAAAGTATGAGTTAAGGAGCTCAGCAGGAGAGTTTGAGAAAAGGTGCGGGATGTTTGTGACCATGTTTGAGGAGCTGCTTGTCACAGGGGATGGGGGTGAAAAGGGAGGAAAATCTGTACAAACTGTATAGTTGATTGTTGGGAAGAATGTTTCCCGGGTCGTTTATTTGCTGTAGCCTACTTTGATAGAAGTTTGAATAAAATGAGTTTTGAAAAAATAAATAAATAAATTCACATGCAGAATTAGTTAAGAGATCTCACCGAATGGTGCCCAGTCACACCATGTGCCATTGTCACCGTGACTTGTGTTTCCATGGCCAGCAGTTCCAGAACAATTCTTGTGAAGTTCACTCTGGAGAAACAACCAAATGCTTTTGTTAATATTTAGAGAAGTAGACAAAAATGGTTATCACTGCTGCATCCTCACAGCACCAGTGACCCGGGTACTCTGGCCTTGATCAACTGTCTAGAGTTTGCGCTTTGTGCCTGCAGGGGTTCCCTCACAACAGTGCAAGTGTAGGTTGAGTTTCAGCAAGTCAGCAATTGTCAACACTGTGGGAGGAGCTATATATTGCTCAACAGTTTTATAAAAACCATATGGAGACGACCAAGAAATCAAATGGTCATCTTGGTCTGAGATAGCGATGGGACAGCAGGCAAGTCAAAACATTTCCAACAAACATGGAGGCCAACTTTCCAGACAGCTGTACCAGGTCAAAAGCATCAGGAGACCTTTATACTTCCAAAGAAAAAAAACATTTCCATATACATTTGAAAGTTTGCATCTTGTCCCTAGATGGACACTAAACAGGTGGGAAAGACATCCGGTGTTGGGAATGTGCTGAGTGAATGCAAAAAAGACAGCTCTCCTGCAGGAACTCTGAAATTGGTACTTTTAGCATGAAAGTAGGCCACTGAACCAGTTGGAAGCCTCTTCCCCGCCAAGACTACCACAACTACCTGGAAATGCCTGGGGGAAACTCGGACCCGGACCCGAAAGATGGTATAAATCAGCAAAAGCCTAGAGAGCAAGAACAGTATGTCGGCGAGTACACAGGATGAGGGGAAGGTAGGAGGACAAGAACCAGTAATGCTGCCAAAACCTCCGCATCATTGATCTACCGGAGGGCATCAAGGGCAGGCACCCCACGGAACAGGTGGCCCACATGCTGGGTAGCTGGTCCGGAGGGAGAGCTTTCTAGACAAAGCCTGTAGATCATTCAGGCCAAAGCCTAAAAAATAAATTTAAAAAAACAAACAAGAGAACAACCACAGGCTACAATAGTGAAACTTCACCAGTAGCAGGATCAGGAGATGATTCAAAACTGGGCAAGGCACAAGGTCCAGCCAGGGTTCATGCAAAGGCAGGGAGGGCAACAGCAACAGTAGAAAGAAAAGGATAATTACACCAGGACAGAATTGCCTTGCTTTCAACCTAACTTGAGCCCCAGGAAGAATAGGGTGTGTGCAATAAGGTGCAGGGATAAGTGAGGGAAAGTGAGGAGGGCCAGGGGAGGGCCACCACACTAGTGTGCAGGAAAGTACAGGCAGGGGGTGGGGGGGGACCCCCAAAAGAATGCAAGGGCACATTCACATGGAGCAAATGGCAATGGCAGCCATCTTGGATGCCCCCTGGGCAAAGGGAAACCCTGGAATGAAGGGGTGCAGCCACATGGTGAGCACAGCCATCTTGGATGGCTCCCAAACAAAGGGAAATCCCCAAGGAGGTCGTCATCTTCCTCCAGGAGACACACCAAGGTGGATGTCATCTTCCACCTTGGGGTGTGTCTCCTGGAGGAAGATGACGTCCACCTTAGGGTGCATCGCCTAGAGGATGTCATCTTCCTCTAGGGGACACACGAGAGGGATGGACCGACTGCAGGCAAGAAACTGGGTGGGTCAGAGATACCAATCGTGTTATGGGATGAGGAGGTAGCCACACGATTAAACAACAAGACGACAGCCTTCATGGCAGCAAAGACTATTATGGACAGTATGTCATGGTTAGTGGTGTCCTGGAAGATGCACCGGTGGTTCTTGCAAATGTGTATGTTCCCAACTGGGATGACGTGGAATTCAGGGAAAAAAAAAAATCACGGCAGAAATTTCCACCATCGGCACACTCACTGACTCAGCATGGGAGCGGGCCACTTACTGCGTACATCACCCAGCGACAAGCAGATTCAGATCTAAACTGTGGAAACTAATAAATATGGCGAGAGAGTTGAACACAGAGCAGAGAACCCCTGGAGGTTCACGCACCCAGGGAGTTCTCCTTCTCCCAGGTCCACAGGGTGTACTTTAGGATGAACTTCTTTGTAGTGGGGGGGGGGGTTCCGCAATTGTAATCTCCAACCACGTGGATGTGCCAGGCTCAACGTGTGCATGCCCCCCCCCTTCTCCCCCCCCCCCCCCAAAATTCGGAGGCTGAACAGAGTCCAAGGTATTGAGTGGTTGAATATCACAGGCCATAGACTCAGACTACAACCAGAACTGGGAGGTATTTCTGGGAGGATATCATTTCATTCAAGGTGCCTAAAGATAGGAAGGAAAGAAGGCAGCAGCCAGGCAACAGCTGGTCAGCTCTATACTGGAGGTCCTGAAAAGGAGTGCTGTTAGGTAATTTGGACACATTCTCCCTGTATACCCGAACAGGCACCAGAATGTGGTGACTAGGGGCTTTTCACCATAATTTCATTGAAGTACTAAGGTGACAATAGATTATTAGATTACAGTACTTACCAGCCCCAACTGTGTAACTGCAGCAGAGAGAAAAAAAAAAATTCCAAATGGACTTTGACATGCGCTCCACCGGGAAAGCAGTGCACCAGCTCCATCTGACACAGCCAGTCACCTGCTGGCTCACCAGATGAGGAAGCAGGCAGCCAGGAGGGAAATAGTTCAGGTGAATGGCAGGTGTGGCAAACTAGTCACAGCATCAGAACAGATCAAAGCCTTTGCAACATTCTATCAGGAGCTGTACACCTCTTGAGCTCCTAATGGGGGACTGGACATGCCAGTCATTGGTGAGAGCGCAAGAGCTAGATAAGAGGGGTCCTGGAAGCACCATTAGAACAGAGGGAAATCATGGAGTATATCAATTTCATTGAGACAGTTTGCAGGCTGGATGGATTCCCAGCAGACTTATACAAATAGGTTTGTGTCAGCGCTAGCCCTGCATGGAGATTTTTGCCCAAGCCTCAATATTGCTGATAACACCTGACAAAATGCAGGTCCCACAGACCCATCTCATTCCTAAACACTGATACCAAAAATCCTGGCGAAGCAGCTGGAGAGCCGAATGCCAGAGTTAGTTTTGGAAGATCAGTCAAGTTTGCTCAAGGGCAGGCAGCTAACAGCAAACAACAGGCACCTGATGGAATGCGACAATGATACCATCCGAAGAGGGAACACCAGAAGTGATCATCTCCCCAGACAAAGAGAAGGATTTCAACAGATTGATTGGAAGTACCTCCAGGTAATGTTTGGGTTCAGGCCAGGGTTCACCTCCTGGGGCGAAACCTACTGTCCAGTGCTCCCATGGCGAGGGGACAGACAAACCACCAGCTCCAGGTACTTCTGGCTGCAGAGACACAAAGCAGGGATGCCCTAGCAATCTCCCTCAGAGCAACGAGGTGGGGAGACAGAGTATAGAGTCTCACTATGTGGAGGATCTGCTCCGCCCTCTGCTACGAAGGGATAATGAAACTCTTTTTTTTAAAAAAAGGAGTTGGGAGTCTTCTCAGGTTATAAGCTAAACTTGAGTAAGAGCTTCCCTGTAAATCTGCAGGAAGGGGGCGGGGGAAGAGAAAGAGAACTGCTGTTCAAACAGGTCTAGACTATATTCCACCACCTGTGGATCCAAATTGCCCACAACTGAAGTGCGTGCGTGAAGAACCAGAGGATCCAAAAAGGAGGAGGAATGTGGGAGGCCTGCCCTTCCAGAATCTATTCTACCACTGGGCAGCCATAGAAGAGTACAAGGATGGGACAATGAACTGGGAGCGAAGTGAGTGAGGATGAAGAGAGTTCCTGTGCAGGGACATTTCTCAGAGCACTGGCCACAACCAACACCCCCTCCCCCAATACTCGCCCAGTGGTAGCCACACCATGAACGTTGCATCAAAATGAGGCAGCACTTCGATCTAAGGTCCACCATGGCCCTCATCTGCAACAACCACAGGTTCACTCCTGCAACAAAGGACACCACTTTCCAAAAGGTGGAGACAGGATGAGGGGACTTTGATGGTTAGGGACATTTATTCAGGCGCTGGAGTAGTGACCCTGGGGGAAACATGCAGAGAGGTTCCAGCTCCTGGGAGGAAATACCACAACGAGACAATGAAAAAAATGGGAGGAGGAACTAGACATGGATATTGGGAAGAAATACTAGATCAAATCTCACCTCCATGTGCACAGGACTGAGCCTAATGTAGCAGTGCACAGAGCACACCTAACCAGAACCTGGAGGTGGAGTACATATGGGAATGCCTGTGAATAGTTTGTACATAATTAGAAATATGACCTCCAACTAGCTGGTGGTGTCAGATATAGGATGTCATGTGACATGGAAAAATAGTAGTAAGGCATACAACAAGACAGTCACACATGGGGTAGTTAGAGTTCATGGAACTCATAGTAACCTAGTCTTCATGTTATCCTTCCACGTGTTCATCAATAAATCATCATTCTAGGGCAGCACGGTGGTGCAGTGGGTTAGCCCTGCTGCCTCACAGCACTGAGGTCCCAGGTTCGATCCCAGCTCTGGGTCACTGTCCGTGTGGAGTTTGCACATTCTCCCCATGTTTGCGTGGGTTTCACCCCCACAACCCAAAGATGTGCAAGGTAGGTGGATTGAACATGCTAAACTGCCCCTTAATTGGAAAAATGAATTGGGCACTCTAAATTTATTTTTTAAAAACTAAATAAATAATTTTAGTTAAGTCACCAATGTGCGTCATTGCAACAGCAAGGTCACATAACACAACATAGTACCAGGAGTGTTGAACATTGAGGGGCAAGAAAAGAAGAGGCAAAAACCGGTGGAAGAACAAAAAGAGAAAATTCTTCCACTGACCTGGTGGTGACTCAAGCCAACAAACTATGGTGAAGTTTGAGATGTAAAGTTTAAAGACACCCCACTAGCTTAGAGTCTAGCATAATGTAGGCAAAAACTGACATGTTTTCAAGCATTTTAAGCTCCAGGTTTTAGCCCTGCTTGATGAGGTGCATCGTGTTGCTGCGCATGGTGTCAGGTTCACAGGCAAAATCGAAATCTACGATACATTTGCTTTTGATAGCGAACAGGAAAGCAATGAAGTAATAAGTACTTTGATCGGCATTGTTCTCTGAATGGAATTTGAGTGTTTATTGCAAAAGGACTGGAGTATAAAAGTAGAGAAGTGGTTGTTGCAATTGCACAAGGTGCTGGTGGTT
The DNA here is from genome assembly GCF_902713615.1 of Scyliorhinus canicula. Taxonomy (NCBI): domain Eukaryota; kingdom Metazoa; phylum Chordata; class Chondrichthyes; order Carcharhiniformes; family Scyliorhinidae; genus Scyliorhinus; species Scyliorhinus canicula. The sequence goes on along the minus strand of NC_052164.1, from coordinate 68,679,729 downwards.
AGACCACATCTGGAGTATTGGTCTCCTTATTTTAGGATGTGGTGGCATTGGAGTAGTTTAGAGGAGGTTTACTGATTCCGGGGATGAAAAGGTTGATCTAAGATGCAAATTAAACAGTTTGGGCTTATACTCGCTGGAGTTGGGGATCTAAGAGAGAGTTGTTACTAAGAGGAATTGATACCAAATGTTCTCCCCTGTGGGGAAATCCAGAATGGGAGGTCACAGATATAGGTCGAGAGACAGTAGAATTAGAACGAGGCAATACATCTCGCAGAGGGTGGTGAACTTACTGTCCCATAGTGAGTCTGAATCATTGAATGGTTTCAAGAAGGAGATAGATATATTTACTACAAAAGATATATTTATATAAAACAGGTTAAGGAGCAAGAGGAACAGGGAGGGAGGTGGATTTGAGACCAGGAAGGGATCAACCATGATCTGATTGAAGGCAGAGCAATCACGAAGGGCTGAACTGTATGTATACTTCTGCTCCTTTTTTTTAAAAAAAAAAAAATTTTTTTTAGGAACACAAGAACAAGAACTAGGAGCAGGCCATCTGGCCCCTCGAGCCTGCTCCACCATTCAATGAGGTCATGGCTGATCTTTTGTGGACTCAGCTCCACTTTCCAGCCCGAACACCATAACCCTTAATCCCTTTATTCTTCAAAAAAAAAACTATCTTTACCTTAAAAACATTTAATGAAGGAGCTTCAACTGCTTCACTGGGCAAGGGATTCCATAGATTCACAACCCTTGAGTGAAGAAGTTCCTCCTAAACTCAGTCCCAGTAGATTTAGGACTATGTCCCCTAGTTCTGCTTTCACCCGCCAGTGGAAACAGCCAGCCCACATCTATCCTATCTATTCCCTTCACATCTTTGGGTTGTGGGGGTGAAACCCATGCAGACAGGGAGAATGTGCAAACTCCACATGGACAGTTACCCAGGGCCGGGATTCAAACCCTGGTCCTCAGCACTGTAGTCCCAGTGCTAACCACTGCACCAGCCTATCTGCTCCTAATACCCATGTGAGGAGAGAGCGAGAAGAGTGCACTTTTTAAAGAATCCTGGTTGCCAGATGTACAATTATGGCATTGTAAAAAGCTTGGGCTAATGGAGTTTTTTGAATTAAGGGGACTCCCTTTGGAATTAATTAGATACATTGGGGGGCAAGTGTTTGCACCGACGCGTTTCACGATGGCATGAAACGGGTGCGGGGACGACCGATTCTGTCCCCCACAGGGGGCCAGCATGGCGCTGGAGCATTTCACTCCGTTCCAGCCTCCCTTCCCAGCACCAAATGGGCACTGCGCCAACCCATGCATGCGCATTCGGGCCACGCCAACCCGCACATGCACAGGGGACTTCAGCATGCCGACCCCAACAACATGGCGTGGGGGTTCAGGGGACGGCCGCGCAACTAAGTAGGCCGGGGGGTGGGGGGGGGGGAAAGAGGAGAAGAGAGAAAAAAAGAGGCCAGCCCGCTGATTGGTGGGCCCGGATCGCGGGCCAGACCCAATCAGAGGCTGCCCCCCACCCCCTGGTGAAGGAGTGCTTTTCCCCGCCCCTTCGCACAGAGTTCCCGCTGGCAGCGACCAGGGGTGAACGACGCCAGCGGGACTGCTTTTTCCGCGCGGCCGCATTCGAGCCAGAGAATCGGTGGCCCCGCCAATTCCAGCAGCCATTGGCGCCGGCGCAAATGGCACCGATTCTCCGCACCTGGAAGAATCGTGCACCGGCATCGTGGCGCAGTTGCGGTTATTCTCCGGCTGGGGCACGGAGAATCGCGCCCATGGTATTTCAACCTGGCAAGATGTAATTAATGGCAGAAGCCAAGGTATCAGGCATTCTGAAAAATAATTCAGTTGAGTTTTAGATTGAAATGTGAGCAGAACTGAAGCATTAGTGGGCAGCACGGTAGCATTGTGGATAGCACAATGGCTTCACAGCTCCAGGGTCCCAGGTTCGATTCCGGCTTGGGTCACTGTCTGTGCGGAGTCTGCACATCCTCCCAGTGTGTGCGTGGGTTTCCTCCGGGTGCTCCGGCTTCCTCCCACAGTCCAAAGATGTGCAGGTTAGGTGGATTGGCCATGATAAATTGCCCTTAGTGTTCAAAATTGTCCTTAGTGTTGGGTGGGGTTATTGGGATAGGGTGGAGGTGTTGAACTTGGGTAGGGTGTTCTTTCCAAGAGCCGGTGCAGACTCGATGGGCCGAATGGCCTCCTTCTGCACTGTAAATTCTATGATCTATGATTTGCTCTTACTGCAGTTCAGTTAAAGATGTGTCTATAGAGAGATTAGCAGTTTGGAATTGCAGCAGAAGGGGAGCTGAAATAAGCAGAAAAGCAGCTTGAAGAAATCCAGCCAGAACTTCTGCATGGTTCTGACAGGATTCAGGACTCTCAAAATAGAGTATCTCGACATCTCGGAACAGCAGATATTCCTGGGTAATAACTATTCCTCACAGTCTTACAAAATTGGTGTGAAATATTGGGCTTTTTGCCCAATATCCTAGCCACTGTTGATAGTTTGGTCAGAGATCACAATACATCCAAAAGGTGACCCCAGGCATGCAGAATTCCCCAGTAGTGCACTGGGGAGTGAACCTGGATTATGTGCTCAAGTCTCTGTAGTGAGACTCAAACTCTTACTTTTAACAAGTGAGACTGCTACCATGGCCGATACTTTTGACAAGATTAGGTCACACCATGAAGCTGCTAAGGTTGGGGCCAATGCATGGTCACAATTACAGAGACTAGCTTCCCAGATTTTACAGTAATTGAATTGAAATTGCACTAGTTTCCATGGTGAGATTTAAACCCCCTGTCCCAGAACATTTGCATAACCCTCATTTCTCATCGGTGTATGAGCAACCCTTTGAACAGTGACACCCAATTCTAGATTCTCCTTAAAAGAGGAAACCGCATCACATTCACCCGGTCACAACCCCTCAAGTTGCTTCACTCCAGCAAATACAGTCTAGCCCTTCTTCATTTCTGGTAGTGGCCTGGTAAACCTTCTCTGAACTGCTTCCATGTATTTACATCTTTCCCTTAAATAAAGAGACCCATGCTGTACACAGTACTCCAGATTTGGTCTCACCTGTGCCCAAGCAGAACGCTCCTACTTTAAGATATTAATTGCGTGGGGAATTCATTAAATTTCTGGAATTACTTGCAGACTAGCTTTTTGCAATTCATGCAAGCACTATGATACATCAGTCACTCTGCATCTTAGATCACCAAACATTTCTTCCCCAGTCTTCCTGTTCTTCATAGCCAAAGTTAAATTCAGCCATATTTAGCAGCAATACACTGTGCATTTCATTTGAAAGAGCCATTCAACAGAGAGATGCATTGAACAAATCTAATTTTCAAGAGCTGCATTATGGTGCATCATAGTCATGATTCTCTTCCCCATTACCCCAATTGTTACCCTCCTCCTCCTTCCCCTCCCCCCCCAAAAAAAAACTTGTCAAATTTGCTACTTATGCAGAAGCAGCACTCGTCATTACTGAATCTACATATTGTCATGGAGTGTCCCTTTGTCTTGTCACATGGCTTCAGCGATGTCATTGTATTGTGTGGGTGGAGCTGGGCTGTGGCTCTGATCGCTTTGGTTTGGGGCTGGAGTTTTTTTGCTTTCATTTTCACATTTGGCTGCTGGATTCAGACAGAGAAGTCTCGTCTCTCTCTATGCATTTTAAAAGCTGTATGCAGATGACTCGATAACTTGAAAGAAAAAAAATAATTTGTTTTCAGGAGGATATTCAAACCTGCTGTTTTGGAAAGGACACAAGAGTGTTAATATCAGGTCTTGAGTGTTGTGTGCTGGGCCACACCTTTGAAAAGGGTTTTCTGGTTTAAGAGATCTTTGGAACAGTTTAAAGAGTTTAAAGGGGGAAATTTATTAAGGGTTTTATATATAGAGTACTGTAGCCATTTGGGGTATTTATATTTGTAGTTGATAAAAATGCCTGTGTGTTTATAAAGATATTCGCAGAATAAACTTGTTTTTGAGTAAAAATGCTCAAGGCCTCTTTTGAATAACACCTGGAGCCCTTGCGCTCCTCGTAACCAAAATGAATAACCATTTGTAGGTCAGGTGAACTCCATGATATACTTGGGAGTTTTCTAAACCCTGACCCATAACGATATTAGTGTTCAGATATTTTGTGGGGGCAGAGAGAGCATTTACTGGTTTCATGCAGGCACAGGGATCACAGAACAAGATAATTTTTCTTTCAACTCCAAATGTGTGTCAAGACTGGCATCACCCTTGGAAAATGACGTGGCAAGCTGCCTTCTGGAACGACTGCAGTCCATGTGGAGTAGATACACACACATGGACAGTTAGGCAGAAGAGAACCTGGAATTGATAGCATTCTCATGCACTTGCTGCCTTCATCCTTTGCATGGATGGGTGAGGACAAGGAGACCAACCAGCCGTGCTGGACATGAGGGATTAGTGATTTTAAAAACAAACCGAATTAATCAAAAATAATTTTAATATGAGAAGCAACCACAAAACACTTGGCCCGTCATTAAAAACAGATGATTCTCCAGCTGAAATTACAATTCTAAACCACTCAGTACTGGAATAGATTTTCTAGACAAATGAATACAAATATAAGCAAAGTAGACAGTTGTACAGAAACAAAAAAAGGGTTTTAAACTTTAAAAGTAGAGTTTGACCCACTTGCCAAATGCTGATGTGTACATGGCAATCAGAGCTGAGGAGGTGGAGTATGTAATAATTACAAAGCCAGGACACCAAATTCTTAGTTATATATTTTTTTCTTTCTAATTAAGGGGCAATTTAACTCCCGGAATCTGGCACATCATAATTGAAGATTCTTCTTTTTCTGCCTCTGTAGATAGTTCAGGCAGCGTCCTATTGGGCCCTCCTCACCATTCTCCTTTCCCTTCTCTCTCTCCCCACCATACCCCCTTCCTTTCCTTTCTGTTGGCACAGAGGCAAGGGTATCTGGTCTCTCCAGCGCAAAGTTTAGTGCTTGTACTATTTGTTTTGTTTTAAAAAAATAAATAAATACAACTGTGTTGTGAACGGTTTTAATAATTAGAGTATCCACTCCCCCTCCCCGTACATTGGTACCCTGTTCCTCCAACACAATTACTTTTGGAGTGGATAGAGATGTGGCAACCAATCAGCCCATCAAAATCATCTATTCTCCAGTTGATTGAGGGAATAAAGTTGGTCAGGGTATAGGTAGTTTTCCCTCACTATTTTGATTAATGCAGCATGTGCGAGGACAGACAGGATAAAAGGGGTTTTGGTTCAATGTTTGAACAGAGAACACCTTCTATGGTTCAGAGCTCCGACAAACAGTATACAGCCTATCTTGTGCAACGTGTTTGACTGCCCCTGTAGAGGATTGTGCATGCATGTGGGGGAGCTAATAAAGCGATTTGGGGCCTGCCTATTGCAGTTGATCCTTTCAATAAAGATTGGCTCAGACAGTTTTCACTTATGGTGACCCGGGACCTGTGGAGAGAAGCTACTCCTGAATACCACAACTGAGAATTGGGTCGATCAAGCTGACAAAAAATGACTAATCTCACAGAAAGAAAAACACAAATTAAGCATTCGACTGAATCAGGAAAGACGAAAATGGAAGCAGAGGATCCTGGACCGGGAACCATAGGCCCGAAGTATAGACTGGAGACTGGACAGTTGTCACTAGATTTCCACAACTGATCGTCATTAGATTTCTACAACTGATCTTCCCCAAAGTCCCCTCTTCTCCAGGCTGATTGCTTACATACCTTGACAATGCTGATCGGTTTGCGAGACAAGTGATAACTGGTGTAAAACAGGAAGGTCAGCACCAGAGTAAACCCACGATACCTGCAACAACAAAAAAAAAAGAGAAGTTTTAAACGATATTTCAGAAACAACATGGGTTGGTTGGTTTCAAATTGAGCTGTGTATTGGAGTATGTCCATCCACTAATCTCCCCAAAGGGGCTAAAGTAGCTCTCAAATAACCAAGTTTGGAAATGATTAAAGACCATTTTTGATTGCTATTTACTGAGCTCTGCTGGAATATGCTCATTTGGTGTTCAGAGCCGGAGCGGACAGGATTGGATGTTGGTTGTAAAAGCCACCTGAAGGAACCGTTCAAATCATCAGGCATTGCCAATGTTGGATCACAATAGGAACCAAACTGATTTTATCATGGAGCACTAGGCCGATTAGGGCCCAAAATGGTGAGCAGAGACTAAATATCTTGGATACATTTATACTCATGTCATAATGTGGTTCCAGAGAACTACAAACATATGACTTGTTTTATCCATCAGTCTTCCTGTGGTATCAAGCGATTGGCGTCAGTTCATGAGGGGTGTGTAGTGCAGTGCCCTCGTGTCAACCTTGCCCTCAAACAAAGAGATATTTTGGATTATATCCGTCAAATAAGCTGGCGGATGACACCAATTATAGATTTATAAATGCTTCGAGGTTAAGTATCACAAGGAAATTAAAGCAAACATGTGCCCTCAGACCCCACCTCTTACCCCAATCCTGGGAGACTGTGAACATGTACTTTTTTTTTAAAAAGATAGAGAATTAATAATAGTTTGAGCAAGTCAATGAAGTCATTCTGATTGTATCTGATGTCTAGTAGTTAATCAAATCCAAAGAATGGCAACATGAACCATATCACAACTCATGCATAACACTCACTTCCACCCTCCCATCAAAATAATTGAATAGGGTGATCACAAAAGGACAGGATCACCTTAATACAGATTGTGCAAGAGATATTTCACTTGGGAATTTCAGGTCATGCTGGGGTCTGAATTTAGATACTTTGTGCCTGCATCGTAAGCGCAAAGACATCCTGATCAAACTCGACAATCTCACATGAACTCCAACTGGGAAGAAACAGATCATCAGTACCTACAAAGAAGGACAAAAAAAAATTCTTGAATGAACATGCCATGAGACAACTGGCAAGTCACACTACATCCTCCACAAGAAAAAGGAATAGAGGTAAAAAGATGGGTGTAGTTTATCCAGCCTTGGCTTAGCGGTAGCACACTCGCCTCCGAGCCAGAAGTCTGTGGATTCGAGGCCCACTCCAAAAATTGAGAATGCACACAGGTTGTACAGAGAGCGTGCTGCACTAGGTGCCATCTATGAGGCATTAAAACAGGTGCTTTTTGGCTTCGCTCTGTTGCACGCAGAAATACAAAACATTTTCCATGATCTTGCCAACATTGAGCTTTTGTCCAATACATAAAAAGTGGAAACTGAGCATTTGGCCTAACCGGTTCTTGAGTCGATAGTTAAAATCACTTTCCTCACCTTATCTCCAGAGGCCCTCAACCACTTGCATCTAAATATCTTAAATATGAAGTTTATGCCTAAACCACATGGGTCCTTTATTGAGGCTTGCTCTGAATCAATTGGCTGTTATATTTCCTGTGCTGTAAGAGGGACTATACTTAAGTATTTAATTAGCTGTGAAGCACTTTGGGATTGCTTTGAAAGGCACTATAAAACATTTATTGCAAATATAGGTCAGATGAACAAATTATATTGCTTCCCATTTTTAAATAGCTAATACAGCAGAAACCATCTACATTTTGAAGAGTTACACCAGAATAACTCTGCTGACTCCAAAGATAGAAACACAGAAAACAGGGAGTAGGCCATTCAGCCCTTTGAGTCAGCTCAGCCATTCATTCTTGGGTTGATCATCCAACTCCCCCACCCCAGTAAAGAGCTAGATACAACTCCTTCTGGAAAACAATGTTTTGGCCTCAACTGCTGTGTTAGTAAATTCCACAAGGCTCAAAATTTCTCCATCCTAAAATGGTTTACCTCAGTACCTTTATAGACTAGGATCCTGGTTCTGGACACCTCCACCATCAGGACCATCCTTCCTGCATTTACCTCATCTAGTCCTGTTAGAATCCACAACCCTTCCCCACCATTCTTCTGAACTCCAGCAAACATAATCCTGACCGACTCAGTCCCTCCTCATTAGATCAGTCAGTCCCCCATTCCCAGGAATCAGTTTGGTAAACCTTTATTGCACTCGAGACTAAAACTGCAGAATATTCCAGGTGTGGTCTCACCAAGGCCCTGCATAATTGCAGCAAGACATCTCTGCTCCTGTATTCGAATCCTCTCACTACTGTATGAGGAACATGCCATTTGCTTACTTTTGATCACTCGTGAACAAGGACCCACCCAGGTCTCGTTGCAAATTTCCCTCAATCTATAGCCACAGAAAGGGATTACTACCAAAGTGAATAACCTTGCATTGATCCACATCATACTGCATTTGCTATGCCGACTGGAGTCACACTGAAGCATCTTTGCATCCACACCCCCAGCTTGGTGTCGTCTGCAAATTTGGGGCTATTTCATTTAGCTCCCTCATTCAAATCCCTGATATGTATTGTGAATAGCTAGAGTCCAAGCACTGATCTGAGGTACCCTATTAGTCACCGCCTGCCATTCGGAAAGATACCCATTTATTCCCACTGATTCCTGACCAGTTTTCTATCCCTCTCAACACTACTACCAATTCAATACACTTTAAATTTTACACACTAATCTCTTATGTGGGACTTAGTCAAAAGCTTTCAGAAGTTCAAAAGCCTTCAGAAGTCCAAGTAACCCACATCCACTTGACCCCTCTGGTCAACTCTACCGGTTGCATTCTTGAAGAATTAAGAGTAGATTTTGTCACACTACTTGTAGCCATCTGGGATGGCCACTTAACCAGGAACAGGGAAGGTCACACAGGGAAAGCCGCAAAGCATAGTGGGAAAAATGGACTACGAGAGATTCAGGCTCAGAGCCTGAAATGTACGTTTGCAAGTGAGGTATTGAAACCCACAACCGATCAGCATTTGATGGCCCATCTCCTCGAACAAGTGAATGTTAAAATAGTCCCTTTGTTCAGAAGCGGAAGAACAATACATTCTGGACAAAGGGAAGCCAGTTAATGCATGTTTAGCTGTTCACCTGACTTCAATAGCCTTTGGAAATTTCTAGGATCAGGATTTTTTCCTGCCACCTCCCAACACCACCACCCCAAAGCATTGCCTGTTTTGTTGAGCATTTGCTTCCATTCTGTAATCTTTTTATTGTCAAAAATATTACACGACAGCTTTAACAGACCTTAGTACATGAAAAACAGACAGACCTTAGTACATGCAAAACAGACAGGCATAAGCAAGCCTTGCCAGTAAACCAACTGTGCTCTGGTCCATAATGTTACAATCACCTCCTTCCTGTCAACTGACATTGCCGGAACCTGAACGCAACCTGTTAAAACACCAAAACCCAACATGCACACTACTATAATCTGCACAACTAATCTTTCACAGAAAAGCCTGCTCAAATGCAACTCAAGTTTAAAATTGTCAGATGTTCAGGCAAAGTTTTCAGAAGCATTTTTTAATGTCCACCTGGTTTGATCAATTGAAGATTAACACGACCCTAGATACCAAAATAAATCAAAACAGCCTAGAGTCTATTTACCACCCAACCAGCTTCTCATGCAGTATAAATTGTTGTTCCCTTTACCATTGTTATTCTTACAAATTGCCCTGATGAAGACTAAAAGGCTTTGACAGCATGTCTGTTCAGCAATAATAATGTTTGCACATTATTGACCCAACATATCAGAGTATAAAAGAGAGTCAAGCCCATTCATTAAGATAATGGCTGGTCCATTTCTGCTCAATTTCACTTTGCCCATTACTAAGGCAAAAGTAAACGTGCTCCCCATTTGGCTCTTTGTAACTGATCACCCATGTTTGGCTCTTGAATAACAGATCATAAGAGGATTTTTTTTTTCCCTTTTTAAAACAAAGTACTTTGTTTTAAAAAGGGCAGTCAAGCGCACCATACTCCTGGTGCTAGAAAACTCAGTGAAAACCCTTCCCCACCTTTCCTGGCCCCAAGATCGTCACACATTCACCCTAATAAAGCAGAGTTTAACCACGGCCTTCACCAAGCAAGAACCTGCAGCTGTTGCCACAAGAGGTGGGACTAGCTTCTTTCAGGGCAGCCTTCTTTAGGGCAGCACGGTAGCATTGTGGTTAGCATAAATGCTTCACAGCTCCAGGGTCCCAGGTTCGATTCCCGGCTGGGTCACTGTGTGGAGTCTGCACGTCCTCCCCGTGTGTGCGTGGGTTTCTTCCGGGTGCTCTGGTTTCCTCCCACAGTCCAAAGATGTGCGGGTTAGGTGGATTGGCCATGCTAAATTGCCCGTAGCATTATAGGGTGGATACGTGGGTTTGAGTAGGGTGATCATTGCTCGGCACAACATCGAGGGCTGAAGGGCCTGTTCTGTGCTGTTCTAGGTTTGTACATATTTCTGAAACCTCCCTGCCCTGCTGCCAGGCTCATTAGGTCTCCTGAACAATGCTGGAGGAGAGTAGAGAGAGAGTGTCATGATATGCAGACATGCACACAATGAGGTACAGACAGGCAGCTAGAACACAGAACAGGACATGATTAATAAGCAGGCAGGACACTCAGGGGTGGTATCAAGCTATAAAAAAGGCACAAGGCACTCGCACCCCACCTCTTTCCACAGATGAAGAACATCTACAGAGCAAGTCGGTGTATTTACTGCATCACACCTCCAGGGCATCATACAGAACCGACTGAATGGCATGTGTAGTAATCCACGGGAGGCAGGAGTTCCATCACCACACCAATATTTATTTACAATAACGATATTACAGGAACAGCTACAAACAGTGCTGCTAGCAGTCCAGTCAACTTAAGACTGCTCACAAAGCCTACACAGGTGATTATATGGGCCCCCTCAATGAGCTATCATTGAGGGAGCTCATACTCCAATTGGCCAACCAATAAAGCCAATTGGAGTTCATTACAGTATGTTTTAAAAAAGAGCCTTCAGGGGAGCTGCGCATCTGCATTGATCCCAAGGATCTCAACCAGAATATAATGTGGGAACACTACCCCACCCTGAAGTGGGAGGAACTCAGAAGTGAGACGGCACACACCCGGTTTTTCCACAAAGTTAGATGCATCACAGGGATTCTGACAATCCAGTTGCACGTGTCCAGCAGAAGGCTCTGCACCTTTAACACCATTTGGCAGGTACTGCTGCAATTGTATGCGGTTCGGCATAGTCTCGGCCTTGGAGATCTTCCATAGAATCATGGAGCAGATGGAGACCCCTGAAGACAAGGCGGTACTGCGCTTCCTCGGCATGGTGAACAATTTGAACAAGTTTACCCCAAACCTGGCCTCTCACACCACGGCTAAAATGTCTACTGCCTTTTGAGTGGCAGGCAGCTCATCAAGTAGAGTGATCATAGAAAACTACAGCACAGAAAAGGCCCTTCGGCCCATGATGTTGTGCCGAACCTTTGTCCTAGATTAACCGTAGATCATAGAATTTACAGTGCAGGAGGCCACTCGGCCCATCGAGTCTGCACCGGCTCTTGGAAAGAGCACCCTACCCAAGGTTAACACCTCCACCCTATCCCCATAACCCAGTAACCCCACCCAACACTAAGGGCAACTTTGGACACTAAGGGCAATTTATCATGGCCAATCCACCCAACCTGCACATCTTTGGACTGTGGGAGGAAACCGGAGCACCCGCACCCAGAGGAAACTCACGCACACACGGGGAGGATGTGCAGACTCCACAGACAGTGACTCAAGCTGGAATCGAGCCTGGGGCCCTGGAGCTGTGAAGCAATTGTGCTATCCACAATGCTACCATGCTGGTTGGAGCTGAAAGCCAAGCTCACCACTGCACCAATATTGGTGCTTTTATTTTTTTAAATCCTGACAGGTAAACGAAAATCTCGACAGATGTGAGCCAGGATAGCTTCAGCATGGTGTTGCTCCAGCACGATGACATCTCATCCTGGGCACTGGTTGCCTATGCATTACAGACGATGACACCCACAGAGCAGCAGTACGCCCAAAATGAAAACAAATGCCTGGCCCTTCTCACTGGAATTCTCTTCCACGATTATGTCTTACAGCCTGCCGGTCACCACCAAGACGGACCACAGGCCTCTGGTCCACAGGGACCTGAACATGGAACATGACACACCGGCTGCAGCGCATCCTCCTCAGACTCAGAAGGTATGACTTTGAACTCGTGTACACGCCAGGCAAGGAGCTCATTATTGTGGATGCCTCGTCCCGCTCCATAACCTTGCCTGCTGACCCACCAGCATTCGGCCAACAGATTGAATCACAGGTGCAGCTGTGGGCCAGCAACCTCCCGATGTCAGATGAAAAAGTGATTCACATTAGTGATGAGACAACCAAACACCCTCTTCTGCAGAGTGTCATGTGCCACCTCATCAATGGCTGGCAAAAAGGGCAGTGCCCTCAATTCTTCAATCTGAAGGATGACCTGATGGTGGTTGATGGCATCCTCCACAAGCTGGACCACATCGTCATTCCACTCAGTCTCCAGAGCTTGGTGCTCCAGCAAATCCGACATCTGGGTGTCGAGAAGTGCAGGCGCAGAGCCAGGCAAGCTGTCTACTGGCCTGGGGTTAGTCAGGACATCTCAAATATGGTCCTCAACTCTCCAGCCTGCCAACGCTTCCAGCCAGCACAGAACAAGGAGACGCGCCAGCAGCACGAAATGGTGACCTCCCCGTGGTCCAAGGTGGGCATCGACCTCTTTCACACCAATGGTCGTATTGTGTTAATCATTGATTATTTTTCTAACTACCCAAAGGTCATCAAGATTTTTCACCTCACATCCAAGACAGTCATCAAGACCTGCAAGGTGACACTCCCCAGGCAAAGAGGCCTGTTAAACCTCTGAAAAGGTTTTATTGAACAGCTCTCAAGATATCTGATTTAGCTCATTGGGCTAAATCACTGGTGTTTAAAGCAGACCAAGCAGGCCAGCTGCATGGTTCGATTCCTGTATCAGCCTCCCCGGACAGGCGCTGGTATGTGGCGACTAGGGGCTTTTCACAGTAACTTCATTTGAAGCCTACTCGTGACAATAAGCGATTTTCATATCTGTCTCCAGGGATAGCTTCAGGGTATAGTTGTATGACTATCAAGAGCTAGGTGCCAAACTGGTTACATTTCAAAATGCAAACAAAGCCAATTTGAGGCAAATTTAATGCACTTGCTGGAGTGCAAAGTAACAAACACCACATGCTAAAGGTCAACAATGCAACTCCATTTCTTAACTTTCAACAGATGTTGATAAATACCTGATAAGGTTAGCCATTTGTGCAACACGGAAACTGGCACTGAGCAGCAACCCTGTAAGGCTTGCAGATCAGTAATCATTTTGGCCTGGATCCAAGTGTTGGACAGGCAATTGTAGGACATAGCTGTGGAAAAGACAAAGAACCAAGAGTGGAATTGGGGGAGGGGGGGGGATGTCTCAGCAATGTTGCTCAAAAGGATGGTAGAAGCAGATTCTATTGCAATTTCCTCAGAGGGAATTGGATAAAAATGTGGAAAGGAAACATGCAGCATTACAAGAAAACAAAGTTGACTAATTTGATAACAATTGCAGTGGCACAATGGATTGACTGGCTTATTAACATGGTGGTATACACATCTTCCAAGCACATTCCTGTGGTATTTAAGTGCTTCTCTTCTAGACTGTGATGAAGGCAAGGAATGATACGTAGTAAAAAAAAAATTTAAATCTCAAGTCAAGGTATATATTCGTTACAGTATATTAACTTAGGTTTAAGATGACTAGATGTCTACTAAAGCTGCAAGTCACAAAAAGGAGTGTCATGATTGAGTCTAACCATTTCCCTGTTTATAGAGAGATGTCTAATGCAGCACTTGTGAATGCTGGGGATTCCATGGAGAATAGATCATTTGAGGGATTGTATGTAGACCTAGCCAAGCAGGTGGATACATCATGGGATACAGATATAATTAATTAATGAGGGGAGCCAGGTCTGTTTGTAGTTTTGCAGATTTCTAGAAGTCTCAGCTTTGCCAAATGTTGTCAGGTTGAGCAGAAACATCTGACAAGATAATGATTTTTAGGTTTCTCCTCCAAAAAAAGGTTTCTTCATAGATCTGTTATTGGGGCTGCTTGGAATATTTATGATGATGGTGTAAGGCATAGAGTCAGAGTAAAAGTTTACAGCATGGAAACAGGCCCTTCGGCCCAACTTGTCTATGCCACCCAGTTTTTAAACCACTAAGCTAGTCCCGATTGCCTACATTTGGCCCATATCACTCTATACTCATCTTAACATCTACCATCTTAGCAATAAATGCTTTTGAAAAAGATAAATTGTAGCTGCTTCCAACAGCTCATTCCAGACACTCATCACATATCTCTCCCCTCTAGTTTTAGACTCCTCTCCCTTTGGGAAAAGATGTTGGGAAGAGATGTTTACTATCTACCTAATATATGTCCTTCATTTTACAGATAATTATAAAATTACCCCAAGCTTCCTATGCTCCAGGAAAAAAAAAGTCCCAGTCTATCCAGCCTCTCCTTAAAAACGATCAAATCACAGTAGCATCCTATCAAATCTTTTCTGCACTAGTTTAATATCCTTCCTAATAGGGTGACCAGAACTGTACACTGACATTACTACGGCTTTGTGCAACTTCAACAAGACATGCCAACTCTTGTATTCAATGTTCTGACCAATAAAACTAAGCATGCAGAATGCCTTCACTACCCTGTTCACCTGTGACTCCAAAAATGTTTTTCCTGGTGTTTTAACTAACTAATAAATGTAAAGCTTTTTTATTGACATTAATAATGTGGTTAATATAAACTAGTTTCAAAATAAAATAAAAAAAGGTGTTTGCCAGAGTCATTACTGCTGGGGTGAATGATCCCTTCCTCAGGTTTTGCAAATTGGGGCTCTTGCAGTTTACTCCAGCTATTTACTGTGGCTTCCCAACAGCAATACAAGGTTTTCATGGAGGAATACAGATCAGCCCAACTGTTTATGGTGCCATTAATCTGGAGGTTTAATTAGTTTTCTCCACCTCACACCCCCATGGATTTTTTTCAAGGCAGCTCCACCTGTCCTTTGCAACTCTTTTCCACAAACACCTACCGTGTTGTGGTGCAAGTTGGTACGCTAGACCAAATCTAGCATATATTATAGCTAGGGGCCGAGTAGACAGGGTGCTCCTGCCAGTTTGGTCACAACTGCTGCTAGTTAGACTATATCAGGCTAGACTATATAGTGGTTTTATAAATAATGATCAAGTCAATCCAAAAGCCGTTCTACAAGTGGCTTGATACAAAGACCAAACTGCCCATTTCAAGATTACATTGCAAGGCTAGGTGAGGTTGCAGGGATAGGCAAGCATGAAGCGATTTGAACAAGGGGATGAGAATCATTGAAACAGGCTCAGTTGAAGATAAAATTCGAAGCACACTTCCCACTGGTTTGGCAATAAAGGTATTAATTTCTGACACTTCAGCATTCTCCTGAGATTTGCAGGCTCATTTGTTTCAGTCATTGGCCAAGAAACTATTCTTTATATCGGTCAAGGTAAAATATCCAGTGTATTTAATGATTCAAATTCAAGTACTTCTCTACAGAACCTCTACAGTGCAGAATCGCCCTGTCAAGTCAGCATCAACCCTCCAAAAGAGCACTCTATCTAGGTTCACTCTCCTGCCCTGTCCCCATAACCCCACCTAAACCCCACCTAACCTGCACATCTGTGAACGGAGAGGAAACCGGAGCACCAAGATGAAACCCATGTGGATACAGAATGTGCAAACTGCACACAGTCACCCAAGGCTGGAATCAAACCTGGGTCCCTGGCACTGAAGCAGCAGTGCTAACACTCGCCCTCACTGAATTTCATATCAAAAATCATGTCAGTACTATGAAACAAGGTAATTAAGGGATTTATATTTGTATGGGTAAACATTAGAAATCAAGGTCCACTTTTAAAGTGTTTATTTTAATGTTTCTGTGCCTGGAAGGATAAAACCTATAATTAGATTCATGCTAGACAGGTGTTTTACGTGCAGGGATTGGTTTAAAGTTCAAACAGTGTTTCTTTGGTGCTTTGAGAGCGCTATGGTGTGAAGAATAAATAATAGTGGGGTCATTGCTTACAACAGAGACCATTACCCAGAGGGAAGGGCTTTCTTTTAGTTTTAACTGGAAGCCAGGGCAGTGGTGACAGGTCACTAGGGAGTGAGCAACTCTGCCAGGAAAAGCTGGACCGGGCAAGAAACCTGGAGAAAGAAATTGAAAAGATGCAAGATTCCCAAGGCACAAATTACAGTCCAGATAACTAGGGAATTGGGATAAAGTTCAAGCCTGGAGTTAAACAGAACAGATTACTATCAGAGTTGAACTGATGTGGAGACACCAGTGTTGGACTGGGGTGGGCACAGTAAGGACTCTTACAACACCAGGTTTGTTTCAAATCACTATCTATATATGGTTGTGGAAAGTTAAAAGGCAATGATGCAAGATGCTCTCTTTGCATGTGTTTGTGGAACTCGCCTCTTCACTCACCTGATGAAGGAGCTGTGCTCCATAAGCTAGTGATTCAAAACAAACCTGTTGGACTTTAACCTGGCATTGCAAGACTTCTTGGAGTTGAAAGGCATTGGATTGAGAGAGTCCAGAAATATATCTGCAGTAGTGCTAAAATTTGAGAGATATCATTTGAAATAATTGAGTAAATCAGTGGTTGGATCTCAGAAGCCTTTATATAAAAAAGACAAATAAATCCAGGACTGGATTCACTATTGCAGTAGAGTCAATGCAGTTTTAAAGTGTCATTTGGAAAATCTGGGCTGGATTTGGAATGTAAACCACCAAGGGAACGCAGGAGAGAAGATGATCTTATGACAATTTAGCAAGATTCTGAAGAGACATCCAGTCACTTGGGGCTCAGAGTAGAGAATGTATTTGACGGCCGTCATTATGTGCGCTAAAAAGGGACAGTTAATAAGACCAACAATGTGCTTTGTACCCATGTTAATCATTTTGTGCATTTGTTAAAGGTGAGGGGAGTATCATAATCCAAGTTTTTAACATTTATTAAACGTTTCTTGTTAAAACAAATTAGCGATCTGGTGACTCTGTTCCTCTACATTTTATGAAATAAAAAAGCTTAGAAAGATAGTCTTTTGAGCCAGGGTTCCATTCTGGGATCTTCCCAGTCCAGCTGCATCAACTGGGATTGCAACAGTTTATATCGGGAGACTATGGGTACAGCTAGGACAGTTGTGAAGTAGCTTGGCCAACACTCAAGGGCTCTTTTTACTAAAAAAATCAATTATTAAAAACTAAAATTTATCCACCATGTAAAAACAGAGGATAAAGAGCTCTAAGCTAACGCCGAAACCAAAACGTCCCGCTGAAAAAACACTGTCCAGAAACTACAGAAGGTGGCGAGCCATAAATTGAAAAATTCAAAACAGGAGCAACATAAATGGAGGGGAGAGATGGAGACAAAGGCCATACTGGGAAAGTCAGTCATGCCTCACTGACAGCAGTCTCATCTAGGTCAGAGGGTGAGCGGGATGAGTTAAATTCCCCTCAAGACAATAATTTCAGTAAATACCAGTGTAGCAATGAGTGACTTCTGCAAGGTCAATGGTGCAGTTGTTTGGAGGAGGGCATAGTCTCATGAAGGAGGCACCTATTTAAGACATTAGAGGATGAGGGTAGTGAATCTGAAATACCACAGGAGGTTTGTAGAGGTTAAACAAGGCTGAGGCCGACAGATTAAGGGAATCAAGGGCTGTGGGGATAAGGCAGGAAAGTGGAGTGGAGGATCATATCTGATCAGTCATGATATTATTGAATGGCTGAGCAGACTCGATGGGTCAAAAGACGACTTCTGTTCCTGCATCTTATGGTCCTGGCTACCATTTAACCTTCAATCCACTTGGTCAACCAACATTTATCTGCCTCAAGTCATCATCACAAATAGAACTTTAAAAATTCATTCAGGGAATGTAGGCTTCCCTGGAGAGGCCAGTGTTTACTGCCCATCCCCAAGTGCCCTGAAGGTGGCAGGTTATTTCACTGCACAAGTTGGCAGTCACCCAAATGTTTTCTCTCCCTAATTAATTACTACTCATTGAAAAGGACTCCCATACCCTTGCTCTGCTCCCAACTCACTTTAGTGAGCTCCCCACCTGTGCAACTGATCCTCAGGACTGCCCATTAGCATAGATTGGCATGGTCTGGAATCAGACTTGAACCCACAACCTTCTGAGTCAGAGCCATGTGTCTTACCACCAAGTCAGAGCTGACACCTGTATTGTTCAGAGACAGTAAAGCAATATAGAAACCTGAACCTAAACCAGACACCACTCCTCATTGCAATTTGAATCAGTTATGGAACCCCTATTTTTATAATCTTACTCCATGCACACAAGTCCAGTTCAATGTGATTTCCATGACAACATTTGTAATTCCCTGGTCACATGGTTTAAAAAAGAAATCAACAACTGAAAACAAAATTCACCTGCCAAAACTTTGGCAGAGGTTTGCTAACGCAAGATAAATGGGGGAAAGTAGTGAATGTTTCCTTGTCACCCAACCAAGGGTAGGTGTGAACTTGGGAGTGTTGCCATTTCGTTTGATAAGTTTCCATTTCCGATACTTAGGGATTCGGATAGCCCGTGACTGGGACCAACTTTGAAAACAGAATTTCACAAGTCTGGTAAATAAGGATTTAAAGCAGATTTGCACAGAACAATCTCGCTCTGCCCTTGGCTGGCAGAATCCAATTGGCAAAAATGAATGCCCTGCCTCGTTTTCCATTTTTCAGTGCTTGCTGGTATTTTTACCCAAATAGAGAGAGTCTGATTTCAACATTCATTTGGGCTGAAAAACAGTTCCCCAGAAGGATCCACAGTCAGGAGGCTTAGCACTACTAAATATTTTGTATTATTATTGGGCAGCAAACACTGAAAGGGTGCTAAGATGGTATGAAAATTCAAAAGAGGCGTGGGTGCAAATGGAGTCAGGCTCCTGAGATTAGGGGCATTGGTAATCCACTGCTGTACCCTTTTCGCCTGGTAAATATTCTTTAAAAATCCAGTAGTAATATCCACATTAAAAATGCAGAGATTTTCAGCAACCCAGATGTATCAAATCTGATGCCAATGTACCCAAACTACATGTTTAAACCGATGAAACTGGACAGTAAATTCCAAAATTGGGAGAAGGGATTATTGTAATGAAAGATTTGTTTGTGGAGAACCACGAGTTAACAAAATTTGGACTTATCTGCAGGTATGTGAATTCACAAAAAAATATTTTAATCTTTCAGGTAATACCACCTTCGTTATTGGGAAGAATATCATTAAAAGGGGAAGGAGGAAAAAATACATCTGGGATTTATGGGAGATGTTTTGCAGAGGATGCTACATTCTTACTTAGTATCAAATGAAGTAGTGGATTTTTGGGTCTCCTTCATCAGCACCATGTTGGCCATTCACCAAATGAAACCGAATCCCTGACCTCCAATAACCATATTTGGGGTTTCAGATCTACCAGAGCAGGAGCCGATTTCTCGCATTTGCCACACTGCTTGCAGGCAGACATGGAAAGGGTCTTCACCTAATGTCTCACTATGGCTTGGAGATCTTAATAGAATTTTTTAAATCTTGGAAAAAGTTAGATGTACCACGAAGAGCTCAATGGACAAATTTACGGTATATGCCAGCCGTGGGGCAGCACAGGTGGATGGCACCATGCCTTCACAGCACCAGGGTCCCAGGTTCGATTCCCTGCTGGGTCACTGTCTGTCCGGAGTCGGCACGTTCTCCTCATGTCTGCATGGGTTTCCTCC
Organism: Scyliorhinus canicula; assembly: GCF_902713615.1. Classification (NCBI taxonomy): domain Eukaryota; kingdom Metazoa; phylum Chordata; class Chondrichthyes; order Carcharhiniformes; family Scyliorhinidae; genus Scyliorhinus; species Scyliorhinus canicula. Next base: position 68,659,935 of record NC_052164.1, on the reverse strand, counting down.
AGGTGCTCCGGTTTCCTCCCACAGTCCAAAGATGTGCGGGTTAGGTGGATTGGCCATGATAAATTTCTCTTAGCGACCAAAAAGATTAGGATGGGTTATTGGGTTACGGGGACAGGGTGAAAGTGAGAGCTTAAGTGAAAAAGAAAAAAATAAATAAATTTTTTTTTTTTTTTTTTTAAAAAGACCAGCACGGTCACAGAGGTTAACACAATTGCTTCACAGCTCCAGGGTCACAGGTTCGATTCCCAGCTGGGTCTGTGTGGAGTCTGCACGTTCTCCCAGTGTCTGCGTCAGTTTGCTCCGGGTGCTCCGGTTTCCTCCCACAGTCCAAAGATGTGTGGGTTAGCCGGATTGGCCATGCTAAATTGCCCTCAAGTGTCCAAAAATGTTAAGTGGGGGGTTACTGGATTACAGGACTAGGGTAGATGTGGGTTTGAGTAGGGTGCTCTTTGTAAGGGCCGGTGCAGACTTGATGGCCAAATGGTCTCCTTCAGCACTGTAAATTCTATGATACATATTGGGGAAGGATTTGTTGATTATTAAAAAGGCAGGGAAGGGAATTTATTGCTATTATCATTATTCTTTGTATAAAGCACAGAGCAAATCAGAGTGTTGTCACAGGAGAAGCACATACAGCTCACTTCCAGTTTTACCACCAACACCTGACCCATTCTGCATCACAAGTTGATACTAAATTGACCACTTGGTCTTTCGCAACTAAAATTCAGGTTTGTAGTCCTGTGCGAACATCTCCTTTCATGCCACAAGAGGAGTTAATGGTCAATTTACCATTTGTGACAAATTTGTATTATCATCGTGTTGCAAATCACTCGCTCACTGGTGGATGAGGCAAGAGGAAAGGGTTTTTTTTTGCCGGGGTGAGGAGGGGGAAGCAACATTCAATATCAGCAGTTTCAGTTCTTTTTCAAAAAAGGCCAAAAACATTAGGATACATATTTCAACCTACAATGGTTAACAGGGCCCAGCTCAAAGCTGCATTTAAATCACAACAGTGACTTGATGGCCTGCACGGCAGCATGGAGTAGCAGCCACATTTTAGGTGGTTCTCCGCAATAAGTCAGTCTTTTGGGACTGATTCGGTCGGTTCGGAGACCCTGCCGAACAAACAGCTGGGAATCAGGGGATGTCGAAATACACATGGCAGAGGAGCAGAGGTGTGAAATCCAGGCGCCGAGCCGGGGCAAGGACTCAGATGGCAGGGAAGTGGCCATGCCCATCACCCTCAATACGATGGCTGCAAGAAATTTGTTGGGGAGATGGATGAACATTTCCAGAGACAGTTTTAAATGATGCCTTCAAGGCTATGGTGGAGAAGGCTTTGGGCCTGGTCAGGGAGCAGCTGAACAAGATGACCACGGGGAACTTATCTCAACACAAATACCGACTTGTGTCATTGGGAGGCTGAAATGGCGATCGTCGATGACAGGAATACAAACCTCAAGGGGAGACTGGACGATATGGAGAGCACGGTCCAGGTGCATAAACCAGAGGCTGGTGGGCCTACGAGAGGGGGTTGAGATCTCAAAATCGACTGAACACTTTGCTGCGATGTTCGCTCAGCTGTTGAGCAGCAACTTGCTGCGCCAGAGCTGGACAGGGTGCACAGAGCCTTAAGGCAGAAACCAATGTGTCATCATTTGGTTTCACAGCTTCCAAACGAAGGAGCAGGTCCTGGAATGGCGCAAGAAAGCCCGGAACAAACCGAGACGGTAACGTGGTAAGAATTTAACCAAGACATGGCATGGAATTGACAAAACTACAGGCAGCCTTCAGTAAGGTGAAGACATCCTGTTCAATCAAGGAGAGCGGTTTCGGGTGGTGTACCCAGCAAAGCCAAGAGTCACGTTTAACTTGTTCTTCTATATTGTATTTTGAATCTCCATAGTAGGCAGAGGACTTTAATCAGAGATCATGGAGGACTGGGCGTTGGGATTTTACTATTTTAATGTCACGTTATGGATGGAGTTGGGGTAATGGTAGAGATGTTTGGATCGGGGGCATGTCCTCCGTTCTGATTATCCTTCTGCATGGGCTTAGTAGTTTGTTGGGATGGTTTAGGGAGGGGGGGTGCCTTCCCTTAGTTTGAGGTTTTTGCTTAATATGGGTGGGGGAAAATAGGATTAGTTGGGGACGGACGAGCTTGGGTTAGAAATTAAGGCGATGGTTAAGGAATGGGTAGGGCCAGAGAGGGTGTTGTTACCTCCCCAGCGCTAGAAAGTAGGCTAGTTAGCGGAAATCAAGTGGGTGGGGCTGCAACGTGGTCGGGCTAGTTTGGTTAGGTTTAATGGGTCGGGGATTTTTCTCTAATCCAGCATTTAGGTGGCACAGGTCACCATCTTAGGCGGGCCTGCAGTCTGGGAATCATTTGTGATGCCAACTCAAGGCTGGGTGTGGGGGGGGGGGGGGGGGGGTGAAAATGCATGACCCTGGATAAAAGGTGGTCACCTGGATTTATGTGGCACCCGAGTGGCACAGTCCAAAAAGAGCACGGGTTTTTGCTCATTTTTTGATGTTTCTCCAGGAGACCCACATGGGACCAGATGCATCTTCAGAAGGTTTGGGCGAGCCAAGTTTACAATTCAGGGTTCGATAGCAGGGCTCGGGGTGGGAAGAAAAAAAAAGATTCACGTTAATAAAAAAGTGTCCGGTTTCATTCAGAGACAGGGGAGAGAATGTATGTGTAGAGCCAGAGGAAATGGGTGAGGTACTAAATTAATACTTTGCATCAGTATTCACCAAAGAGAAGGAATTGGTGGATGTTGAGTCTGGAGAAGGGCGTGTAGATAGCCTGGTTCACATGGAGATCCAAAAAGACAAGGCGTTGAGCATCTTGAAAAATATTAAGGTGGATAAGTCCCCAGGGCCTGATGGAATCGACCCCAGAATACGGAAAGAGGCAAGAGAGGAAATTGCTGTGGCCTTGACAGAAATCTTTGGACCCTCACTGTCTCAGGTGATGTCCCGGAGAACTGGAGAATAGTCAATGTTGTTCCTTTGTTAAGAAGGGTCGTAAGGATAATCCAGGGAACTACAGGCCGGTGAGCCTCGAGTCAGTGGCAGGGAAATTACTGGAGGGAATTCTTTGAGACAGGATCTACTCCCATGTGGAAGCAAGTGGTCATATTAGCGAGAGACAGCACGGTTTTGTGAAGGGAGGTCATGTCTCACCAACTTGATAAGAGTTTTGAGGAGGTCACAAAGATGATTGATGCAGGTAGGGCAGTGGATGTTGTCCATATGGACTTCAGTAAAGCCTTTGACAAGGTCCCTCATGGCAGACTGGTACAAAAGGTGTCACACGGGATCAGGCAAGATGGATACAGAACTGGCTAGGTCAGAGAAGGCAGAGAGTAGCAATGGAAGGGTGCTTTTCTGATTGGAGGGCTGTGACTAGTGGTGTTCTGCAGGGATCAGTGCTGGGACCTTTGCTGTTCATAGTATATATAAATTATTTGGAGGAAAATGTAACTGGTCTGATTAGTAAGTTTGCGGACGACACAAAGGGCGAAATTCTCCGACCCCCAGCAGGGTCGGAGAATCGCCTGGAGGTGCCTAAAATCCCACCCCCGCCGTGGCAGAGATTCTCCGCCACCCGGGAAGTGGCGGGGGCAGGAATCTCGCTACTCCGATCGGAGAGGCCCCTGCAGCGATTCTCCGGCCCGGATGGGCCAAAGTCCCGCCGCTGGGAGGCCTCTCCCGCCGCCGGGGTTTAAACCACCTCTGAAACGGCAGGCTCAGCAGCACGAGCAAGCCCCCGGAGGGGGGGGGGGAAATCGAACCCCGGGGGGGTGCCCCCACGGTGGCCTGGCCCACGATCGGGGCCCCCCCCCCTCAGAGTCCGGGCCAGTGCCCTGGCTGTACTAGTTTCTTCCGCATCCGCCACGGCCTTCGCCATGGCGGAAGCGGAAGAGAACCCCACATCTCGCATGCGCCGGCAGTGACGCCAGCGGCCAGCTGCCGCTGACGTCACTGCCGGCACTTGCGCGGACCGGCGAAAGCCTTTCAGCCAGCCCCGCTGCCGGGGGCGCCAGTTTTTTGCGCCAGTCTTCTGGTGGCCACCGCTCCGGCGCGGGGCTGGCCCCCAAAGGTGGGGAGAATTCCCCACCTTTGGGGAGGCGCGACCCCCGAGTGGTTGGCACCACTCCCCTACTCCGGGACCCTCCGTCACGCCGGGTAGGGGAGAATGCCGCCCAAGGTTGGTGGGATTGCAGATAGACACGAGGACAGTCAGAGGATACAGCAGGATTTAGATCATTTGGAGACTTGGGCGGTGAGGTGGCAGATGGAGTTTAATCTGGACAAACACGAGGTAAAGCATTTTGGAAGGTCAAATACAGGAAGGGAATATACAGTGAATGGTAGAACCCTCAAGAGTTGACAGTCAGAGATCTTGGTGTACAGGTCCACAGGTCACCGAAAAGGGCAACACAGGTGGAGAAGATAGTCAAGAAAACATACGGCCTTCATTGGTCAGGGTATGGAGTATAAAAATTGGCAAGTCATGTTGCAGCTGTATAGAACCCTAGTTAGGCCACACTTGGAGTATAGTGTTCAATTCTGGTCGCCACACTACCAGAAGGATGTGGAAGCTTTAGAGAGGGTGCAGAAGAGATTTACCAGGATGTTGCCTGGTATGGAAGGCATTAGCTACAAGAGAGGTTGAACAAACTTGGTTTGTTCTCACTGGAGGTTTGTTCTCACTGGAACGAAGGAAGTTGAGGGGTGACCTGATAGAGGTTTACAAAGTTATATGGGGCATAGACAGAGTGGATAGTCAGAGGCTTTTTCCCAGGATAGAGGGGTCAATTACTAGGGGGCATAGGATTAAGGTGCGAGGAGCAAGGAGTATTTTTTTTTTTTTTATAAACAGAGGGAACATGCTGCCGGAAGAGGTGGTGGAAGCAGGGACAAAGTGACATCTTGCCAAATACATGAATAGTATAGGAATCGAGGGATACGGACCCCGGAAGTGTAGAGGTTTAGACAGGCAGCATGGTCGGCACAGGCTCGGAGGGCCATAGGGCCTCTTCCTGTGCTTTTCTTTGTTCTTTGTGAGGAATCCATAGTCAAGTAGGAAACTTAAAATTCCCTCCCAGAATTATTACAGGGGGCTCTACTCATCTTCCAATCCACAAGTCTAACGGATAATTCTCTGCCATTTTTGCTATCTTGACTCCAATTTCATCAAACACATCTTTCCCTCCACAGCCTTTTAGCATTCCAAAGCGACCATGCCCACCGCAACCCCTTATTTTTATGATGTGGAGATGCCGGCGTTGGACTGGGGTGAGGACAAGAAGTCTTACAACACCAGGTTAAAGTCCAACAGGTTTGTTTCAAACACTAGCTTTCAGAGCACTGTTCCTTCCCCAGGTGAGATTCCTTATTTTTAAAACAGTGGCCCTTAGCTCCAGATTCTCCGACAAGGAGGAAATGTCCTCTCCACAGCTATCCTGTCAATACTCCTCAGGATTTTAAAAGTTTCGATCAAGTCACCTCACACTCTTCTAAACTCCAGTGGATACAAACCAAACCCTCTCCAACCTTTCCTCATCAGACAACCCGCTCATACCTGCCACTTCTCTCAACTGTACTTTTTGCTCCCAATTGGATGAAAGTACGTTTGCGTCAAATGTTCCAACCCATGCATCTAGCCCTGAAGTATCCCAAGTTGGAATATTGGACAAGGTCAAGGAACAGCAGAAGTCAAGATTTCCCCATGACCACAACCTCAGGGAGATCTTAGTCATTGTCCAATAAGGCTGTTTGAAAAATGGGTAAGGCTATTCAGCCAATCACAGGCCCAATCTATCAGCAACAAATGCTTGGTGGAATCAGCCTGCAATTGGCTGAATAGTTTCACTGCATTTGTCAAATAGAGCAGTTAGTCAAGGCTGCACAGGAAGCTGCAACGTCAGTTTAAACTGACTCAGGGACCTAGTCTTCTTTTGCCATATCTCGCAGTCAGGTTCAAGAGGAGAAAATTCTATTTGGTTCTGCGAATTCAGGAGGAGGGAATGTTTTTAAACCTCATTCATTTTGCTCCTCAGGGGAGAGCTGTGCCAGGGCACAGTGTTTCATTGTAAATCTACTCCTGCCACAATTGCCAGAATCTGGCGTCATGATGGTCCAAACTAACTTTAGCAAATCAGAACGAGACTTCCTCCCAAAAGAGAGCTGCACACTGCTGGAGAGGCAGTTTGGGCATTTAACAACTGGCTGATTCATCAGCACAGAGTTGTGTAGCCAGCTAAAAAAGAGCTCTCCCATGGCATGAAACCTGCATTGTAAATGGCCTTAGAACAGTATAGCCAGTGTCTCCTTAAGACGACCAGGCACAGCTACATGTCAAACTACACCACTAACTTTCTGCCAAGGACCTTTACCATACTTGCACCATTGCAACCAATGTCTGGAAAATACAGGAGCCGACTAGCACTGACAGCTAATAGCATCACTAACTCCCTACAACACTCCAGCTGGTTTACCCCACCAAAAAAAATCTTGACAACCATTCAATGGATGGCAGTTACGAGGGGAGGGGATTTTAGCTAGCTGGTAATTATTAGCTCAGTGGGCTAGACAGCTAGTTTGTGATGCAGAACAAGGCCTGCAGCGCGGGTTCAATTCCCATATTAGCTGAGTATTCTGAATTTGCCATGTGACCTGAACAGCTGCTAGAATGTGGCAACTAGGGGCTTTTCACAATAACTTCATTGCAGTGTTAATGTAAGCCTACATGTGACACTAAACGATTTCTGCCAGGGTCAAGGAGGAGAGATGAGATTTTATAGCTTATTAAAAAATATATATTTAAATGTTAGCGGGATTAATGGGCTGAATACAGAATTATTTCCACTAACCCGTCTACTCAAACCTCCCCAAATGGTCATCAAGAACAAAGTAGAGAAATGTCTTCAGTGCTGTTGGAAGTGTGAAACTAAGAGAGAAAGTTAACACAGACTATTGCATCGCACACAAGAGGGAAAAAGTGGTCAATATTTGAAGAAGATGGTGGCACATAGGGGCTGGTTTAGCTCACTGGGCTAAATCGCTGGCTTTGGAAGCAGACCAAGCAGGCCAGCAGCACGGTTAATTCCTGTACCAGCCTCCACGACTAGGGGCTTTTCACAGTAACTTCATTGAAGCCTACTTGTGACAATAAGCGATTTTCATTTCATATGGCTGCCCAAAGATAGTGGGGTTGGTAGTGGATTCTTCAGGCAGACCCAACGGACTAAGTAGTCACTGCCAGTGCTTAAATTGTCTTTAGCTCCATGCTGCTGGCTATCCTGACAGAACCGTGCACGATTCCAGATCAGGAAGGCCCCAGCTTTTCAGTCTCCCCACCCAACGCCTGTGGTGACATGGCAAAGAGAAAAAGATTATGAGGAGCACCTGAACAAATATCTGTACAGAAACACAGAACTGAAAAGCAAGTGCAGAGGACATTCAAACTTCCCCCAGAATCCTGTGTTGTTTGGGTGAACAGACAGCCTCTTTCAGTGCTGTTACACATCTGGCCATCAGAAAGGCAGCCAGCCAGTTACTGGGCTAGCAATCCAGAGATCCCGATTAAATGTTCTGGGCCGCAGGTTCAAATCCCACCATGGCAGCTGGTGGAATTTCAGTTATAGATCTGGAATTGAAAACTGTTCTCAGTAATATAGTTACCAAACTATCAATTGTACCAAATAATTTTCAAATCCTCTCTGGCCACAGGAGAGGTGTCTTAGAGGGGACAGATAATGTGGCACCGTTATTCAAGAAGGGAAAACATAGGAAATCACAGGCCAGTGAGTCTAACTTCAGCAGTAGGGATATTACAAATTTGATAGAATTTTGCGAGATGGTGACTAGATGTGTAGATGAGGGCAGTGCAATTGATGTATCTATATGGACTACAGCAAGGCTTTTGACAAGGCCTTGCATGAGAGACTAGTCAAGAAGACAAGATCCTTGGATCTAAAGTTAGCTTGGTGGCAGAAGGTGTTCTTTAAAAAAGTTTGTTTTTGGTGACTAGAAGCCAGTGCCCAGTGTTGTTCCACAGGGATTGGTGCTGGACCCCTTGCTGTTTTTCCATCAACTTAACGATCTGGATGCGATAATCAGCACGTTTGCAGATCACAATAAATTGGTGGAGGAGGAAAACCCTGCAGGACATTTTAGACGGTTGGTCAGATGGGCAGAACAGTGGCAAATAGAATTTAATCCTGAAAAGTGTGGGGCAATGTATTTTGGGAGGACAAACAAGGAAATATACATTGAATGGTAGGAACCTATGTCTCTATATCCCCAAAGACAGAAGGACAGATGCATAAGGTGGTTAAGGAGGAAAATGGGATATGTACCTTAATTAAGCAGAGGCATAGAATACAAGAACAGAGGTTATGACGCGGCTGTATAAAACACTGGTTAGAACACAGCGAGAGTACTGTGTGCAGTTCTGGTTGTCACACTGTAGGAAAAAAGTGATTGCACTGGAGGGGTGATGAGGAGATTCACTAGGGTGGCACAGTAGCTAGTGTCACACAATGTCAAAGACCTAGGTTCAATTCTGACCTTCTCCCCAATGTGTGGTGGGTTTCCTCCCAGTACAACAATGTGCAAGTGAGGTGGATTGGCCATGTTAAACTGTCCAGAAGGATAGATGGAGTTACAAGGTTACAGGGATAGGGTGGGAACATGGGCCTTCTAAATGCACTTTTGAAGGTTTGGTGCAGACTCTTAGAGTCATATGGCCTCCTTCTGTACTGTAGTGATTCCATGATTCCTGGGTTGAGCGTTGCAGCTATCAAGAGACCAGATAGGCAGACATTTTTTCCTTGGAGCAGAGAAGGCCGAGGCAGGATGTCATTGGCATATAAAACCATAAGGGGCATAAATGGGGTCAGACAAACTTCACTCCTTAGCAAGGGTCAATAACCAAGGGGCACAATTTAAAGGTAAGGAGGTGGTTTAGATGGGGTGTGAGGAAGAGTGGTTGGAATCTGAACTCACTGTTCAAAAAGGTCAGTAGAGGCAGGAACCCTCAACATTTTAGAAGCATTTAGATGAGCACTTGGAACAACATCACATAAAAGGCTAATGCTGGAAAATGGATTAGAGTAGATAGATGCCTGATGGCCAGCACAGACACAATGGGCTGAAGGATCTCTTTCCATGCTGTAAAAACTGACTCTAAACCCATCTGTTTTACAAACAATCAGAGAAGGCAATCTGACATGGCAACCCATTTGGGCCTACAATGTGACTCCAGATCCACAGCAAAGCTCAGTGGGCTAGACAGCTGGTTTGTGATGTAGAACAAGGCCAGCAGCACAGGTTCAATTCCCATACCAGTTAAGAATTTGGAATTCTCCCTGCGTACCCAAACAGGTGCTAGAATATGGCAACTACAGGCTTTTCACAGTAACTTCATTGCAGTGTTAATGCAAGCCCACTTGTGACAATAAAGATTATTTAAAAAATAAATAAAACCTTAACTGCCCTAAATGTTTAGTTCAAGGACAAGCAAACACTGGCTTACCAGCAATATCCCACATCCCATGAAGGAGAGTGTGTCACTAGATACTGTGTAGTTTTGCTTGATTATCTGTGGAGATCAGGAAGAATCAATGACGTGGAACCCAACATTAAGCAAATTGAACAGGAGAAACCCATGGTGACAGCTATTCCACAGCAACAGTGGGAAAGGGTTAGAGCCAGAAAAAAAGTGGGGCCGGGTAGAAAAGGTAAAGGAGCTGAACAGCAAGCAATGGGCGGCAAGGTGAACACTCAGGAAGAGCAGCAAGTCCGCTTTGCAGACAAAGGGTCACAGTCTGTGGACCAATTGTAACCTGAAGGACCCTCTCAGCAGGAAAGTGTGTTTCAGAAAGGGAGCTCTAGGCAGTGGGGCAGAAACAGGGGCAGAAACAGAAGCAGAAACGAGAACAGTAGGGTTTTCTTTGCCCTGCTCTATAAAGAACACTGTATAGCCGAGCAAAAGCGGCTTGTTGCCTTTAACTGAGGAAGGACACCGGCTCGGTTACCAGTAACTAACACACACACAGCCAGCCAGGGGACACCTGCAACGTATAACCACCCACCCACTTACCAATTGTCCCTGGAAAACGCCTGGATACAGCGAATCCCTGGAGGCACCGTAGCCAGAGTCATGATCCACCCGGGAATACGAGCTTTCAAACAGAAATAAACGCGCGACAATCTCCGCAACGGCTGCCAGTCTCTCGCCCAAGAAGGTTCAGCAATCGCCCCGGCGCCGGCAGAACGATCCCGTGGGTTCCGTGATTGGAGACTGGAATGGGGAGATCGGCTTTAAAACTCTGGCGGTATCCATCCGGCCCCGGTGATGTAACAAATTGCTCGGGACGAATGTAGCCAACCGCAGGTCAGGGTAACAAAATGTTGTATTTTAGGACGGAGGGAAAGCTTCCGGGGACTGAATTCAATCACATGAATCCAGTCATTGGAGAGGAGGGCTGATAGGGCGAGTCATAAGCAGCAGCCGGAGTTGCAGATTTTCCACCGACATGTGACCCAGCTGAAACTGACGACAGGAAAAAAAGTAGCCAATGAAACTGACGAGCCTGCCACCCCCCCCCCGCACTGGGTGGAGTTGAGGCTGCAATGGAAACCAACACAATCTCACAGTGTACCCATCACCATCACAGCCATTGGTCGCTGCGTGTACTTTATTGTGCTTTAATCACTGAGTGACGGTAAAACTCGATGATCTCATTCATCTGAAATTATTCAACCGAGGAGAATGCGACTGATTTCCTTCAACTCCCGAGTTAGTTTGCAACCGACCTCCCAATTTAATGAACGAAAAAGATTTTAATGGTTTCCTAGAATCCTAGTCGACCGTTCATATACAAGAGATCTCCAATTGGTCTCATTTGCCTGCTCTACCCCCACAGCCTTGCACACAGACCAAGCACTACCCCCCCCCCCCCAGTCCTGCACCTCCCATTTCGTTCTACACCCCCCCCCCCCCCCGACCCATTCTATCCCACAGCCCTGCATCCCACATCACTTTATCATCCTAAAGCCAGCAACCTCCCATCCCTAAGTCTACAATCCCCACAGCCCCTGCTCCCCCCCCCCCCAAATCCTGCACCTTCCACCTTGCTGTACTCCCTCCTCCCCAAGCCCTGCCCCCCCCCCCCACCCTGCTCTTTCACCCATTCCCCCTCCCCACAAGCGCTGCATCATCCCCCTCCAAAAATATTTCAGCAATTCCCTTTTGAAAGTTATTATTGAAATTGCTTCCATCGCCTTTCGGGCCAAGCATTCGGGATCATGATTCTCATTGAAATGTATAAAGTTCTGAAAGGGCTGGACAGACTGAATGCAGGGATGATGTTTCATGAGCCTGTGGAATTCTCTACCACAGAAGGCTCCGGAGCTCAAGTGATTTGAGTATATTTGAGAAATAGATAGCTTCCTGGACTCTAAAAGGGTGGGGAGAGAGCAGGAGTATGGGGTGAAAAGGTGGATCAGCCGTGATCCTATTGAATGGCGAAACAGGCTTGATGGGCTGAATGGCCTTCTCACTCCTATTTTCTATATTTCTAAAATCTCACTGCCCCTCTGGTTCTTTCAGCCACAGTTACCTTCGATCTGCTTACCGACTCATATAGCAGTGCAACCCTAGTTCTGCATCATAATTTTGAACACCTCTATTATCTTTACCCTCAACTTTCTCTGCTCCATGGGCAACAAGCCCAACTTCTCCAGTTTTACATTCAATTTACAACAAAGTGGGCTGAATTCTCCTTTTGGGAGAATTGTGTTCTCACCGGGACTATATAGAGCGCAAATCAAGTTTCTGTTGGAGGAGCTATTCGGTAAGCGAGTCAGGACATGCACTCTCCCTGTGCGAATTGAGAGCAATTCCCGGCCCAGAGGGCGTTATAACCGCTGGGGCCGGAATTAGCGCCAAACAGCTTGAGAGCCGATTTTAAACACTCCGCTTACTACACACTCACTGCAGCCTCAAGAATCGTTCAGAGTAGACCTGCCTCTGAATTCGGGGGTCCGAGGTGGACCCAATGCTTGATGCCACTGGGGACAGGAGGGACACCCTCTTCGCCAGGGTGGGCCTCAGACTCAAGCCTGCCCTCCTGAACAGCATCTGGGAGGTGGTGGCAGAGGCAGTCAGTGCTGCCACCCTCACCAGGAGGAGACAGTTCATGATCCTGAGGGGTGGGGATCACTGGTGAGGCCTCTGCTCTGAGAGGGCAGAGAACCAGGATGGGTTCCAAAGGCCACAGTGCAGGTGTCCTTTGGTTGGGATGAGCTCTGCTAATCCCCTGATTCCTCTGCAGTGGGGCAGCGCTTCTGAGGAGTGCCAACATCTGGTGGGCCACTGATTGAGCTGAAGGTACAGCTGGAGTAGGAAGTGCCCAAAGGGGTGGGCTAGGTGGGCTCCCAGATGACCAGAGGCTCTCAGCATTCACAGGAGACAGTGAGCAATCAGCAATGTGAGCAGCCAGGAGCCTCTAAGTAGCACCAAAGGGGTGCATTTAAACAATATACTGCAGCAATTGTGGTCTGAGCCAGGCCACCCCAATCCCGAGGGGGACAACCCAAGCTCATGACTTGGCATCAAGTCGTTCCCTGCTACTGCCCCCGGTCTGGGCAGCAAGCCTCCCCCCCCCAGCAGAGCCCGACGATATTTTAGTCCTTTTGAGTTTTTCTAGCCTCCCGCTCGCCTCCCGCTCCCCTTCAACAGTCACAGTGCTCAGTACCTGCTTGTAAATACTTGCAGCAATTTGTGACCAAACCGCTAATGATATTTAAATCCATTCAAATGATGGTTTTGTGCGGACCCGTCGGCGCAGGGCACAACCTTCGATAACGGCGCCAGTAAAGGACTGGAACATAGCGTCGAAATCAGCACTGGGTGCAAAACGGATATTTTTTCTATTTCGCACAATTCTCCACCCGATTGCGATTCTCACTGCTGGCGTCGTGAAGCAGAGAATTCAGTCCAATCTCTCTAATTAACTGACGTTCATCATCACTGAGACCATTTCAGTACATTTTATCTGCCACCTCCTCCCACTTCTGCAACCCATTGATTTTCTTCCTCAAATGTGCCATGCCCCGAATTAAACACAGTTCTCCTGCTGAGACCCGGCGAGTGATATACGAAAACCTTGGTATAACTTCCTTGCGCATGTCCCCAACAAAGCTGAGGGTCCCATATGCTATACTAACCATTGATTTGACTTTTCCTCCCAATATCTACTCTTGGTTCTACAAATAATTTGCTCCATCTGTAGCCACCGAAGTTGGCCATTCCCTCAACACAAAATGGAGGAACGCAAAGCTTGCAGGGTAAAATGGACAAAGTTTGCAGCACAAGCAGGCTGCAAAAAGCCACTGTGTATTCTGTCTGCTAAGAGAGCAGACAGCACTGAAACGAACATTCCGCATACTAATGAGGCAATCTCCGGGACAGTTAACATAGTAATGGAACGATCCCAGGGACAATGGACACAAATAGGGAAGTGATTGCAACAGTGTATGGGAAACCAGACACCCCGGCACCAGCGGGGCTCGAAGACAAAGCACCTGAAGGCCCGCCCAGTAGCCGAGGGACAGCCTCAGTATTGGGGGGGATTCAAACAAATCGATTGGGAAGAGACCCAATCGATCCCCAGCAGATAGAGGGTCCGCCCAAAAGGGCACGAAGCCCTGGGACCTATAAAAGACAGGTCACAAACTTAGTTCGTTCTTCTTGACCAGCCCTCCTCTCTTGACCAGCCCTCTCGACCAGCCTTTACCGAAGAAGACCTTGACCGAGAGAGAGGAGAGGTTTGGGACAGCAGCCGCCAGCAAGTAAGTGTCTCACAACGATCGCTACCAGAGATAGACACTCCTGACCCCTTTTAACCCGTACCAACCTGAAGTCTGCGGACCCAGTGCAGAGCAAGAGGCCTTGTCCCCCGATCCGGCAGTTCCTTATTCAGATAAGTATTGGTCTATTTAGTGGTAGGAATAGATAAGTCATCTTAGCGTGTGCATGAGTAGTTTATAATTGTATCATAATAAACTCATTTGTTTGAACTTACTAATTGGTGTATGGTTTTATTGCTTTGAACTTGACCTTGAAACTTGTGGCGGTATCTTAACGATACCTGGCGACTCCAGAGCTAAGTAATGAAACAGAGCCAAATCGAGCATTAAGCACACTCACCCAGAACGAGCAACACATCCCTGGGGAAATGCCAAATGTAAACAGGTTAAGAACAGGGTTAATTGTGAATTAAAAGTGTCTAGTTATTTTGATGCTGTTTGTGTTATTACATTTTCAATATGGTGTGAACAGTAATTTCCATTTATTCACTAATTCCACAGTCCAAAGATGTGCAGGTTAGGTGGATTGGCCATGCTAAATTGCCCCTTAGTGTCCAAAAAGATTAGGTGGGGTTACTGGGTTACAGGGATAGGGTGGAGGTGTGGGCCGGTGCAGAGTCAATGGGCCAAATGGTCTCCTTCTGCACTGCAAATTCTATGATACCATGAATTGGTGTCAAGGCAATGACTTCTGGAAGGCCCCCCCCCCCCCCCCCCCCGCCCCACCCCCCCATGGACTTGAGCTGGGCACCAGGCTGTTATGAAAGGTGAGTAACAGAGTAACAGAGAGAAGGTGCTTCAACAAAGGTTTCAACTATTGAGTCATATGTAAAGTAAAAGGCATTCAAATGATTTTCATCCCTTATGTTATTCAGTACTCTCAGGACGAAAGAACATGACGTAGAAGCATGTGGGTTGAATGCAAATAGCAAACAGGTTTAGTGAAGAGGTGTTAACTGTACAAAGTCTTGATCTAGACCAGTGATGTGCAAGCTAGGCTAGTGAGTGGACTGCATGTGTGGCCCTTCTTCATCTTGATGGGCCATGAGATTGAAATCAGGCTTGTCGCGAAAAATGACCCCATGAATAAGGTGAAATACATTTGATACATGTCGAATGTTTCATAAGTTATAGAAAATGCTGAATCATTTATATATTAATAGAACTATGATTAACTTCAAGTGGTAAAAAAAAAATTTGAACACGGAGGGAGTGCACAGTTGTCACAGTTAATGTTGTGAGCCATTAGCACACACCTCACTTCACTTGCCCTTGTTGTATGTACGAGTCACTTCAGACCTAGAGGAAAAAAACAATGCGGATGGAAGCCAGCAGAATGTGGCAACCTGACACGTGGGCAACAGTCAACAAAATGTCTCGTGGGCCTCACTCAGAATCCAGATGGGTCGCATACGGCTTTGAGTTGCAGGTTGCCCACTGCTGATCCAGTCTGAGGCAAAGCCCAGGAAGCAGCCAATGACTATCACGTGATTAGAGTAGACCAGTGTTTTTTAAACTTTTTTCCCGGGGACCCATTTTTACCAACTGGCCAACCTTTGGGACCCAACCCAGCCAACCTACGCGACCCACGCCGGCCGACCTTCATGACCCACGCCGGCCGACCTGCGCGACCCACCATTTTCTCTTACCTTGTTTGTTGCTGACAAAAATGGAGGAAATGGTTTTGGGTCCCTTTGGCCCCAATGGTCCCATTGGTCCCTTTGGCCCCCCAAACGTGAAAAAAAACAGTAAGAAGTTTTACAACACCAGGTTAAAGTCCAACATGTTTGTATCAAACACTAGCTTTCGGAGCACTGCTCCTTCCTCAGGTGAAAGACTCAGATGTAAGGCTCTTTCACCTGAGGAAGGAGCAGTGCTCTGAAAGCTAGTGTTTGAAACAAAGCTGTTGGACTTTCAACTGGTGTTGCAAGACTTCTTACTGTGCTCACCCCAGTCCAACGCCGGCATCTCCACATCTTGAAAACAAAAGGCTGCGACCATATTTTTTAAAAATGCAGCCGCACTGTGCATGCGTGCCCGATCATCGGTAGAGGATGTCTCTACCCTGGAAGATATTACAGTCTCTTGCAGAAGGAAGACTAGTAGCAGTGAGGAGTTCATCAGCAATTTTAGTTTCTGCCGATTGACCAGAAGTTACAGTCACACCATCTGGTAGTATGGATGGCACTTCATCTGGAGGTTGTTCTGGCAGACACACCACTGGCACATTGATGCATGTAGCTAACAACTGACCTGTTTGCCATCTCCACCCTAGCACATTTCAGTTTGTGCTGTATCAGAGACAGGGCCAGTTTGAGCCAATACAGTTGCAGAAACCTACTTCTCGCTGGTGATATAACTGCATGCCAAAACTTGCTCTCCTTGTTGAAACAGGAGTCTTTTGGAATGACCTTCTCTTAAGATTTGCAACTGCTGATTGCGTTCTAGTATCTTGGACTTCCCGTGCGGTAAAAGTCGATCAGAAGTAGGCCGGGATTCTCCACCCCGCCGCACCACATTTCTGCCTCGACTGGCCGGTGAGATTCTCCATTTCGCCAGCCGGTCAATAGGGATTCCCATTAAGGGGCAGCCCCACGCCGTCGGGAAACCCAAGGGCACCGGCATAACGGAGAATCACGCCGGCGGAGAATCCTAGCCCAAGTTCTCAGCTTCCTCTTCAGTGGGAACTCTGAGTAGTCGGATGTGTGGTATTGCGATACTTTGTCAAGAAACTGTGGTGGCGATTTAATGAACTTTGATTCTTGGGTGCTTTCATTGCATGATTGAAGGACTGGACAGACCTTTTGGCTAAACTATTTGGTGGTGGATAGTAAGGTGAAGATTTTATGTGCTGGATACCACTCAACTTTAATAGGCCTCATACCCTGAACCGTGGACCATTATCACTCACAATTTGTTCTAGTTTCCCAAATCTGGCGAAAATCTCATTGAGATTTTTGATGGGTTTTTTCTGAGGTTGTTGACTTTATCAGGACCATCTCAGGTCATTTGGAGTCTGCATCGATGACAACCATGAACATGTGCCCCTCACAGGAACCTGTAAAGTCAATATGTAAATAGGGGGTACAGAATAAATGAGAATATACTAAGAGAGGTAGGTGAAGTGAGCGATCTTGGTGTAAAAGTATACAGGTCCCTAAAGGCAGCAGTTCAATAGACAATATTTTACAGAAAAAATATGGAATTCTCTCCTTCATTGGCAAGTTAGAATATAATGTTGGAATTGTATAAAACACTGGTGAGGCCAAAACTGGAGTATTCCGTGCAATTCTGGTCACCACATTACAGGAAGGATGTAATTACTCTGGAGAGAGTGTAGAAGAGGTTTACAAAAATGTTGCCACGGTTAGAAAATGTAGCTACAAGGAGAGATTGGATAGGTTGGGGTTATTTTCCTTGGAACATAGAAGGCTGAGGGGTGACTTAATTGAGGTGTACAGAATTATGAGCGGAAGAGATAGGGTGGACAGGATAAAATTGTTTCCCTTGGTGGAGAATTCTAGAACCAAGGGACATAGATTCTCGATAAGTGGCAGAAGGTGTAGGGGTAGGGGGACTTTTCTTTTTACATACTGGGGAGTGGGAGTCTGGAATTTGCTGCCTGAGTTGGTGGTGGAGGCAGAGACCCTAAACTCTTTTAAAAAGTACCTGAATCTGCACCTTAAGTGCTGTAAGCTGCAGGGCTATGAAACAGGTGCAGGAAGGTGGGATTAGAAAGGGCCTGGATGTCCTCGGGCTGATATCGACAAAATGGGCCTCCTTCTGTGTTGTAACCTATCTCTGGTGCCAAGGAATTTTCGGCTATATCTATGGATGCAATGGGGCTAACAGTGGTGTGTTCCTTACCCGTGCACATGACTGGCATGTCCTGCTTGTTCCTCAATCTGGGCATTAATTTCCGGCCACCAGAAGTAGCCCCTCGCAAGTTCCTTCATTTGAACTATACCCAGGTGTCCTTCTTGTTCCAATAATCTTTGTCCCAAGTTTGGAGGAATTATTATCCTCATCCCTCACAACAGGCAACCACCCTGTACTGTCAATTCAAGTTTTCGGTAAACATATGGAGCTGGATTCACCGTAATGGAGCGTACATGCAGAGGATCTGCAGCGTTTTACATCCAAAAAATCGCCGCCGTGTCCTTAACGATCCTGCGACCAGTGAGGGGCTAGCAGCCACGGCGCGTAAAACTATTGGCTCCCACGATAAAAACAGGTGGAGAATGGCCGAGTCCGTGGCCACGCATGCGCACAACGACCTGCAGCGGTTGCGCAATAAAACATGGCGTCGGCCATGCACAGACCCCATCTGCCAGATAGTGTCCCCCTGGCCTCCCTCCACCAGCCCAACCCAGCCCTCGCGGAAGGCCCCCCCCCCCCCCCCCCCCCCCCCCCCCGGGCCAGCAGCACAGCCCCCTCCCGACTGCAGCGGTGCCGGACAGTCCTCAGCTGCCACACCGGTTTTTCCGACCACTGAGACCGTACGTCAAACGCGCGGTCGGGAACTCGGCCTATCGCGGGCGGGCCTTCAGGTGACGAGCTAAAGCCGTCCCAATGGCGTGCAACGCGATGATGCCATTTTGGAGGGGGCGGAGCATACAAAACCTGCATCAAACAGACACCGCCCCCGATTTTGGTGTCAAAAGGGATTCTCCGCCCGATCGCCCATTACAAAATCGGCTTTGGGGAACGGGCAATCCTGCCCATGGCTTTAATTTGGGATGCGTACTCACTATACTCCTTTAAAAAAGTTTTCCAGCACTTTCTCCATCACGGGATAATTTCTGGTCTGCTATTGGATCAGAGCTGCAGTTACGGGGAGATATCCTGTAAAACAATAGAATATATTTTCACTACTGCATGGTATCTGACCAGAAGGCAAACGTAACAATGCATCAGCATTGGCTTGGCTCGCAGATTGACGGTATTTGATCTCGAAGGAATGTGTAGATATCATTAATGACCATTGTTGAATCTGCTTGCTGCCAATTAAGAAATACTCTTAGGTGGCCCAAAAATAGTTGTTAAGGGCCTGTGCTCCATCAGCAATGTGTGATGACCATAGAGGTATTGATGACATTTTCTCACACCAAATATAATACTCAGTGCCTCCTTTTCCAACGTAGCGTAGTTCGATTCAGCACTTGTTAAGGTACGCATCACAAAAGCTATTGGTCCTTCCCTGAAGATAGTATGTGTGACATCACTGCCCCAACTCCATAGATTTCATAGAATTTACAGTGCAGAAGGAGGCCATTTGGCCAATCGAGTCTGCACCGGCCCTTGGAAAGAGCACCCCACTTAAGCTCACATCTCTACCCTGTCCTCGCAACACCACCCAACATTTTTGGACACTAAGGTCCATTTAGCTTGGCCAATTCACCTACCCTGCACATCTTTGGACTGTGGGAGGAAACCGGACCACCCGGAGGAAACCCATGCAGACACGGGGAGAACGTGCAGTCTCCACAGACAGTGACCCAGACGGGATTCGAACCTGGGACCCTGGAGCTGTGAAATTACAATACTAACCACTGTGCTACCGTGCCACCCTTACGGCGTCACAGGCAAGTTGCAGAGATAACGTCAGGTTGAAATCTACCAACTCTTTTAATTTCTTTAGGTCTTCTTTAACTGACTGATTTGCTTTTTCATACTCTGGTGTCCAATCCCATTCTTGTTTTATGCAATGGTTAAAGCAGGATTGCTAGATTCAAAAACAAATTTCCCATCATAGTTAATTAACCCTAGGAATGATCTTAACTGTGTTACATTTGTTGTTTGTGGGGCCTCTCCAGTATCTCCATCTTCTTAGGTGCCTTGTGTGCCTTGCTATCGATCACAAGGTCTGAATATTGTACTGACATTTGAAAGTTGTCACATTGCAGCTCCCTGTCCAGGCTGGAATGTGAGAGGTTTGAATGGGCCGGTCAAAAGGGCTCGCGTTTTTGCGCATTTAAAGGGGCTGAAGGCAGACGTGGCAATGCTTCAGGAGACATATCTAAAGATTATAGATCAGACGAGATTGGGAAAGGTTTGGGTTAGTCAGGTATTTCACTCTGGGCTGGACTCATAGACCAGGGGGGGTAGCAATATTGATCAATAAGCGAGTGGCGTTTGAGGCTGGAAGAATTGTGGCAGATAAGGGGGGTAGATATATAATGGTGAGTGGGAAGTTGGAGGGTGTACGAGTGATGCTTGTGAACGTATATGCTCCGAACTGGGATGATGTGGGATTTATGGAGGCGGGTGTTAGGCAGGATCCCGGACTTGGAGTCTCACAACCTGATCATGGGGGGGGGGGGGGGGGGGGGGGGGGACTTTAACACGGTCATTAATCCCGAACTGGACCGGCCAAAATCCAGGTCTGGGAGGAGGCTTGCCGCGGCAAAGGAATTGAGGGGTTTTATGGAGCAGATGGGGGGTGTAGACCCGTGGAGATTCGAGCGGCCAAGGGCGAAGGAGTTTTCGTTTTTTTCTCATGTCCATAAAGTTTCCTCCCGCATTGATTTCTTTGTTCTGAGCAGGGTGCTAATTTCGAAGGTGGCGGGGACGGAATATTTGGCAGTTGCCATCTCTGATCATGCCCCGCATTGGTGAATTTGCAGTTGAGTGAGGAGAGAGGGCAGCGCCCGTTGTGGGGACTAGATGTGGGGTTGTTAGCGGACAACGCGGTCTGCGGGAGGGTGAATAAGTCCATCCGGAACTACCTGGAAACAAATGACAAGGGAGAGGTATCAGCAGCGACGGTTTGGGAGGCTCTGAAGGCAGTTGTAAGAGGGGAACTAATTTTGATTCGGTCCCATAGAGAAAAGGAGGAACGAGAGGAGAGGGAGAGATTAGTGGAGGAGATACTTCGAGTGGATAGGAGATATGCGGAGGCCCCAGACGCTGGGCTCCTGAGGAAGCGACGGAAGCTACAGGCGGAGTTTGAGTTGTTGACCACGGGGAGAGCGGTGGAGCAGTTGAGGAGGGTAAGGGGGCCGGTTTACGAGTACGGGGAAAGGCGAGCAGGATGCTGGCGCACCAGCTTAGGAAGAGAGAGGCTGCCAGGGAGATTGGGAGAGTAAAGAATAGGGAGGGTAACATGGTCTTGAACCCAGGGGGGGGGGTGAACAAAGTTTTTAAAGAATTTTATAGCAAATTATATGAGTCGGAACCCCTGGCAGGAGCAGAAGGGTTGAGGCCAATCCTAGATCAGTTGAGGTTTCCGAGGGTGGAGGAGGACCTGGTGGAGGGGCAGGGGGCCCCGATTGAGGCAGAGGAAATTGTTAAAGGACTGGAGGGCATGCAGTCGGGCAAGGCTCCGGGGCTAGATGGTTACCCGGTGGAATTCGATAAGAAGTTCGCAGAGATGTTGTGCCCACTGCTGGTGAGGACTTTTAGCGAGGCTAGAGGAGGGGAATACTCTGCCCAAAGGTGTTGCAGGCCTCGATTTCACTCATTCTTAAACGGGAGAAGGATCCGGAGCAATGTGGGTCATATTTCGCTTTTGAAAATAGATGCCAAGCGGCTGACTAAGATTTTGGCCACGAGGTTAGAAGACTGTGTCCCGGGGGTGATAGGGGAGGACCAAACTGGATTTGTTAAGGGTGGACAGCTCAATGCTAATATCCAGAGGCTTTTAAATCTAATTATGATGCCCTCAGAAGGAGTGGAGGAGGAGGTTGTGGTAGCGATGGACGTGGAGAAGGCTTTTGATCGGCTAGAGTGGGAGTATCTGTGGGAGACGCTGGGAAGGTTTGGGTTTGGTGAGGGCTTTATGGACTGGGTGCGATTGCTCTACCAAGCGCTGTCTACCAGTAGCAAGTTCGTGTGCACGAACCGGCTGAGGTCGGGGTATTTTTAGCTACACCGACGGAGGAGGCAGGGGTGCTCCCTCTCCCCGTTGCTGTTTGCTCTCACTATAGAGCCGTTGGCCATGGCGCTGAGAGCATCAAGGAATTGGCAGGGGCTGGTTCGGGGGGGGGGGGGGGGGGGGGGGAGCATTGGGTTTCGCTTTACGCGGACAATCTGCTCTTGTACATTTCGGACCCGGTGGAGGGGATGGGGAGGTTATGCAGATCCTGGGAGAATTTGGCAGGTTTTCAGGGTATAAAGTGAACATGGGAAAAAGTGAATTGTTCGTGATCCATGCAAGGGGCAGGAGAGGAGACTGAAGGAGCTGCCGCTTAGGATGGTAGAGAGGAGCTTTCGCGACCTGGGAATACAGGTGGCTTGGAAATGGGACTTCTGCAATTACTACTGAGTGGATAATATAGCCATGATTAGGAAGTGGGTAATGGGGGAGGGATCGGCATGGGACCGGATCGAAGCGGCGTCATGCAAAGGCATCAGTTTGTGAGCATTGGTAATGGCAGCTCTGCCGTTCTCGCCGGCCCGTTACTCCACTAGCCCGGTGGTGGTGGCGGCGGCACTGAGGATCTGGGGGCAAAGGAGGAGGTATAAGAAGGTGGAGGGTGCATCGGTCTGGACCCCGATTTGCAATAACCACAGGTTCGCACCGGGCAGGATAGATGGCGGGTTCCAGAGCTGGCAGAGAGCAGTAACTAGAAGGATGGGAGATCTATTCATAGACGCACGTTTTCCCAGTCTAAAGGCGCTGGAGGATAAGTTCAAGCTGCCGCCGGGGAATGGTTTCAGATATTTGGAAGTGCGGAACTTTCTGAGGAAACAGGTGTTGGCTTTCCCGCTGTTGCCGCCACGGGGGATATAGGATAGAGTAGTCTCTGGTACCTGGGTGGGGGAGGGTAAGGTGTCAGGTGTCTATCAGGAGTTGTTGGAGGCGGAGGAAACCCCTGTGGAGGAACTGAAGAGCAAGTGGGAGGAGGAGTTAGGTGGAGAGTTAGAGGCGGGTCTGTGGGCAGACGTCCTAAGCAGGGTTAATTCCTCCTCATCATGTGCCAGGCTGTCTAATACAGTTTAAAGTGGTACACCGGGCACACATGACGGCAGCGAGGATGAGCAAGTTTTTCGGGGTAGAAGATAGATGTGCGAGGTGTGCAGGAAGCCCAGCAAACCTTGTCCACATGTTTTGGGCATGTCCGAAGCTTAAAGGGTTTTGGCAGGTTTTGCTAAAGCAATGTCCAGGGTGCTAGACACGCGGGTGACGTTCTGGCCTTTGCCTCCCTGGTAGCCCGGAGATGGATCCTTTTAATGTGTTGGGACTCAAAGCCCCCGAGTGTGGAGACTTGGGTCAGTGACATGGCTGGGTTTCTCAGGCTGAAGAAAATAAAGTTTGCCTTGAGAGAGTCAATGCTGGGGTTCTCCCAGAGGTGGCAGCCGTTCATCGGCTTTCTCGGGGAAAATTAAAATGTCGGCAGAAGCAGCATTCCGAAGGGGGGGGGGGGGAGGGGGTGGCGTGGGTAGGTGCAATATGGTTGAGGGATGTACAGAAGGGGTTGGGTGGGAAATGCCTATTTTACCATGTTGATGTTTATGTTATTATTGCTTTTGTTATTGTTATAAGAAATTTGCAAATACTTCAATAAAAATATTTTTTAAAAAAGTAGTCACATTTTTCTTTCCAGACACAAAGACCATGCACCTGAGGCTGTTTCTATGTAGCTTCTAGATTACCTAAGTGTTCCAGTTCCTTGATACCAGTGATCAGTATGTCATCAAGGTAACATGGTACCCCATGTAGATCGCTTAAGATTTGATCCATGGACCATTGAAATGTGGGTGCTGCTGTTATACCAAAAGGTAGGGGGTGATTCTCCGAGCCCCACGCCGGGCCAGAGAATCGCTGCAACCACGCCACGACGCCGGCGCTTGATTCTCTGAGGTGCGGAGAATTGGCGCCATTTGCGCCAGCGCATTTGGCGCGGCGCCGGCCGCTGGAATCGGCAGGGCTGCCGATCCTCCGGCCCGAATGGGCCGAGCGGCCGCGCCAATACAAAAGAGCCCCCGCCAGCGCTGTTCACCCCTGGTCACTGCTGGCGGGAACGCTGCGTGAACGGTTGGGGGGGGGGGCGGCCTGTGGGGGGGGCTCCTTTACCGGGGAGAGGGCCTCTGGCCCGCGATCGGTGCACCAATCAGCGGGCCGGCCTTCCCTACCCGGGCCTACTTTCTGGCACGGCCAGCCCCTGAACACCGACTCCATGTTGAGTCGGGGCCGGCGCGCTAAACAAGTCCTCCATGTATGCGGCCCAACTGCGCATGTGCGGGTTGGCGCGGTGCCAAGGAGGCTGGAGCAGCGTGAACCATTCCAGCGCCGTGCTGACCCCCTGTGGGGGCCAGAATCGGTCGTACCCAGTTCACGCCATCGTGAGACGTGACGGCGTTCACGGCGGCGCGAACACTAGGGCTCCATATTGGAGAATCGCCCCCGTAATCTCCTATCGCAGAATAGCCCTTTGTGTTATAATGGCGAGTGGGTGTTGAGATGCAGCTGTAACATTCATTTGCAGGTAAGCCTGCATAGGTCGATTTTGCTAAGTACCTGTCCTTACTGGGCAACAAATTCTCAATCAACGGTAATGGGTATTGATCCGCACATAAAACTGGATTGATGGTAATCCCGTCTGCTTCATTACAGGCACAGTAACAGTTTCCCAGTCACTCGTGGTGACGGGTTTTAAGACTCCTGTATCCACAAGTCTCATTAGGTCAGATAGAACTTGTTGGGTAGACATTTTCAGTGTGGTGGTTATTTTATGCATCCTGGTGCTTACTGCAAGCTGAGAAGCCTCCTTAGCAGCAAGCTCCATCAAAACCGATATCCCGAAGACTGTTTTAAGACTTCAATTTTGTGCAGTTAGCAATCTCCACTGTATGACCTCATTCTTTAGCCCACAAACCAGGCAGTCTCCAATCATTCATATTACTGTGAGTCACCTTAGTGTTGCAACAAACTGTGTTATATTCATTCCTCCTAGTTGATTGCTTGTGAAATCTAAAATGCTCCGCAATTATTCGTGGTTTGAGTGAATAATGGGCCTCCAGTGTCTTCGTTAATTCTGAAAATGGTTTGCTGCCAAAGTTTCTTAGGCTGAATCAGCCAGGAGTAGATTAAAAGTTTTACTGCCAGTGCTGCTAAGGAAAGCAGAGACTGCAAGATCCTTGGAAACCTTGTTAGCTAAGGACTTCCTGCATAGGGCTTCCAATTTTCAGATTCTTCCTTGAATAAGTCAATGTACCAAACTGTCCTGCCATTTTACTGTGATATCACGATCTGTTCGCAACTTCCCTTAAAATAAAGAGTCTAGATTATATTGCAATACAAGCCAATTATAGCAGCTGGTCTTGGATTTATTGCAATGCAAGAAATCTCTGTCTCACTCTACCTCCATGCCTTAATAACTGCACACTTGCTGAGCTCCTCAGGGTGCCAGTTTCAATTGTAGGTCTGTGTCTTTTTTTTCTGCCCACAACCTGACTGTCTGATACCAAGTGCAATCGGCTGACCCGCTGTTGATCTGCCTCATCATCGAAAGCTTTGATTTTCTTGAGGCAAAGCCTGGGAACCAGCCAATGATGTCACAACTATCACACGACTCTATCTGTGCCCACGGGCAACACAACCCCACAGTAGCACAGTTGCCTACCAGCGTCAGGGTCCAGGTTCAATTCCTGACTTGGGTCACTGTCTGTGCGGAGTCTGCACGTTCTCCCCGTGTCTGCATAGGTTTCCTCTGGGCGCACCAGTTTCCTCCCACAAGTCCCAAAAGACGTGTTGTTAGGTCATTTGGATATTCTGAGTTCTCCCTCAGTGTACCCTCAACAGGCGCCGGAATGTGGCGACTCGGGAATTTTCACAGTGACTTCATTGCAGTGTTAAAGTAAGCCTACTTGTGACAATGAAGATTATTATTTAACAGTTTATAATTCAATCAGGGAGTAGAAATGTATCCCATGCAAAGTGTATTATTTTTCAAAGGATGCTTGAAACACTATCCAATCATTTCTGGATTCAAATCTAACCAATTAATGGCATCTAAAATACCCACAAAATGGTAGCTGGCATTCCAAAACAAATATTGATGAAGGGAATGCAGATGTTGTCTGTTGAAAACTTTCTTAAAATCCATACAAAATCTAACATGAAAGACTGGTTAATGCTTTACTATCAAGGTACCCGTCTCCTTTTGCATTCTGTCTTTTGAAATGTGTATCCTGGAATATTTTTAAAAAATCTTTATTTGCAACATTTTCCAATCTATCTTATTTGGAATGTTTTGTGCATACAGATAAGGCAATAAATGTTATTTATTTAAACTACTACCTGTATTGTTTGCATGACTCTTATTCTCTGTTGCACTATTAGCATTAATTCTGTCCCTTCCTGTCCTTATCCAAATCACAATTCTCTGTATTGGCGACGTTTCTCATTAACTTTTTTAATTTCCCTGCACTTGACTTTAACTATCCACAGCTCTAGTTAGTTCCACTTTTCATAGTCTTGGTGCCAGTGCCCCATAAACTGAAAGTCTTTCTTCCCACACCATTCCCTCGGACCATGTTTGAACATGAATAGGGCAGCACGGTAGCATTGTGGATAGCACAATTGCTTCACAGCTCCAGGGTCCCAGGTTCGATTCCGGCTTGGGTCACTGTCTGTGCGGAGTCTGCACATCCTCCCCGTGTGTGCGTGGGTTTCCCCTGGGTGCTCCGGTTTCCTCCCACAGTCCAAAGATGTGCAGGTTAGGTGGATTGGCCATGATAAATTGCCCTTAGTGTCCAAAATTGCCCTTAGTGTTGGGTGGGGTTACTGGGATATGGGGATAGGGTGGAGGTGTTGACCTTGGTTAGGGTGCTCTTTCCAAGAGCCGGTGCAGAGTCGATGGGCTGAATGGCCTCCCTCTGCACTGTAAATTCTATGATCTACAGAACCTATGCCAATTTTCAGGTGGGTTAGGTCGTAATCCAGAGATTATTATCCTTGATGTTTTGCTTGTTAATCTAGAATCCAGTTCTTCCAACCACCTGTACATAGCTTTATTAGTTTAAGTCAAATTGTTGGTTCCTACATTCTCCCCCACCAAATTCTCCAGCTAAGGCACCAAGCAACACAACTTTCAGACCTCCTGATCTTGGCTGCAGAGAGCAGTATTTTTCAACCTGACTGGACTGTCCTTTATCACTACAACATTCTTTTTCAGTGCCCTCACTTGAATGGACTCCTCTACGATCAGTTTGTCCACTCCACATGTCCTTGATCTCACCCATACAGATTTTTGAAATTGTATTCCAATTGTGCATTTTTGTTTAATTACAAATGCCTCTACTTAAGCAGGAATACTCCACAATAAATGTATATGAGCACAAGATTGATGCAGCAATCTTCAGACAATGTATAAGCTTAATTTTAATTAGATCCGATTTTATTGCAAATATTCTTCATACATGTGAGACATTTAAAAAAAAAATTATTGGTCAATAAATTGCATTGATATGTAAATCACAAATTCACAGTTTAGACAAGTTATTGCATATAAAATGAAACCAGCAGCACAAATCTAAATATGCTTTATTCAAATTATTCTTTTAATTTATTGGACAGGCTATTAAATGCCAAGAAAAAGGCATTTTAGTAACATAACTGGTAGACTACATTAAAAAATCTTCAATATAAATAACAAATGCAAATGAAACAAACACAACAGCATCACAAAATAAAACTGAAAGCAGTGGACAGCTAATTTTGCCCTGTGTTGTGTTAGATTTTGGTTACTCAGAAGATTTCACACCACTAGTTGGGATGCTTAGCTATTTCTGACAAAGGTACAGGGTTCTATTAGAAATTTACAGTGTAGCTGTTAGCCTCAGGGTCTGTATAAACCAGGAGAGATGCAAACTGGAGGTCGACGACAACTGCTGTGTATATGACAAGTAGTACTTGCATCTATCCTGGCAAAATAATTAAGCTGGTATTTACTCTGAGATTGCCTGCGAGATGATGAAATTTATCTGGGGATAACTGGTCTTGGCAGATCAATCTATTCCCAAATCAAAACATCTCCCCACGAGGGTCTCCATTTATAAAACTACGGCAGAATGGAAAATAAAAGCAAAAAAAAAAACAGTAAATTGAAGAGATAGGCAATTGTAAGATGTTAAATAATGATCCTTGCATTTGGAAGTTAAGCTGTCCTTTACGAAACCGAGAATCAACAAATTTAGAAATCCCTATCGTTTTTCTTTAAAATGCCCTTGGAGATATTTTCAATTTTACCAAATCTGTTATCTTCAATTACAAAATTCATAAAAATGATTAGACAATTTAAAAATACATTTCTCATATAATTATGGAAAACACCAATAATTTATCATCCACTGTTATCAAAAAGACACCTGTACATTTTCGGACATTTCCAGAGATCAGTCTTTTTGGTGATGATTGATTGCTGAAGTGAATCTAACTTCCCAGAGCAGCTGAATCATTTCCAGGCTGAATACAAGTGCATTGATGCAATCTTCTTCATTGAGGTATTTCTACAGTGTCCATCCCAAGCATCGCATGAAGATAATACAGACTGTAGTGCTTTGACATACACTGTGGGCACGGGAGATGGGGGAGCGGAGGGAGACAAATATGGCACAAGTATACATTGAAATCTTTCCTTGAGATCAGTTTGATATAAAAACTATTATTTTGTAAATTTGCTGATTTCAGATATTTGAAACTGGATTTAAACTGCAGAATACATACTCGGTAACCAACTAGACATCATTGCTCCATAAATCTAAATAATGGCCAATCTCGTTAAGCATGCACTGAGGGCAGAGATCTCCTTATGTCTCTAGAACTAATGATGGACCATCTAGATGGCAATTTTATGAGCACTTTTGAAAGATATAATCTTATCTTAGGGTGCAAATGTTTGTCATCACACAAAAAAAAGTGTCTCATGAATCCTGCAGGAAAGCAAGGCCTCTAGGCACACTGGAGGCATTCCCAGAAAGAGAAGGAGCAATCCTCGATTTTTGAGAATAAGATAAGAAATAGGAGGTCTTTTGGTCCAGTGAACCTAATCGCCATTTGATAAGATTGTGACAGATCTGATTGTGGCCTTAACTCCACTTTCCTGTCTCCCCCCCCCCCCCATAATCCTCAACCTCCTTTTTGATTAAACCTCCGTTAATGACCCAGCCTCCATTGCTTTGTGGAAAAGAATTTCAAAGACAAACAAATTCCACCTCATTGTCTTCTTAAATGGGAGACCCCTTATTTTAAAACTGAGCCCTCTAGTTTATAATCCGACCCCCACAAGAAACATCCGCCCAGCATCTACCCCATCAAGCCCCGTCAGGATATTATATGATTCTGATCACCTCTTATTTTCCTAAACATTAATGAATGTAGGCCCAAAAGATAGGAACATTGGATACAGGAGTAGGGGGGCACGGTAGCAGAGTGGTTAGCGCACTTGCTTCACAGCTCCAGGGTTCAAATTCAATTCTCGGCTTGGGTCACTGTCTGTGCGAGGTTTGCACTTTCTCCCCATGTCTGCGGGGGTTTCCTCTCTCAGTCCAACGACGTGCAGGTTAGCTGGATTGGCCATGCTAAATTGCCCTTATTGTCCAAAAAGGTTGGGTTGAGTGGGGCTACTGTGTTATGGGGATAGAGTGGGGGTGCGGGCTTAGGTAGGGTGCTCTTTCCAAAGGCTGCTGTAGACTTGATGGGCCGAATGGCCTCCTTCTGCATTGTAAATTCTATGATTTTAGACAATTCAGCCCTTCTGAATCTAAGCCACCATTTGATATGATGGCTGATCTGGTTGTGGTCTCAATTCAACAGTCCTGTCTCCACTCCCCCCCCCCCCCCCCCCCCCCCCCCCAATCTCTGTAGCATCATTACATCCAGGGGGACTTGTCAATCTTTAGTCCCATTAACTTTCCCAGTACTTTTTGTACTAGATTGTTCCTTCCTCCCTCCCTTTTGCCTCGATTTTCTACTATTTGTGGGATGCTTATTGTGTCTTCCAGTGTGAAGACAGATTAAAAAACACTTGTTCTAAGTTTTTTGGCTTTTTTTCTTCTTTCCCCAGTCCCAACTAAGGGAACAATGCTTACTTTAGCTTCTGCCTTCCTTTTTATGTGCTTGTAGAAGCTGTGACCGTCTGTTTTGTATATTTCTTGCTAATTTACTTTCATAATCAATTTCTTCCTTTTGTCAGTCTAGCTTCTAAATTTTCCCAGTCTTCTGGACACCACTAACTTTAACAAATGTCTGCCTCTGCTTCTCTTCCTTCTTACCTTTGAACCTAGTTTCCCATTCCACTTCCGCCAACTCGGTCTTCATACCCTTGTAATTGCCTTTATGCAAGTTTAAGACACTAATTTTAGACCCAAATTCCTCACTCTTAACTGAATGTAAAATGTCACCATGATACATAGAGGACCCTTTACTGAGGTCAATAATTATTCATTACCCATTACAAGGCCTGTTTCCTTGTTAATTTCAGAACACAATGTTAGAAGAAAATATCCTGATCTGGTAGCATTGATTTCAATGACTTCCTAGCTATGACTCAGAAAATGAGTGAGAAAGACTCCAAGGAAGAAATTATGAAAGTCTTTTGGTTGTTTGACGTGATGGCACTGGAAAGATATCATTCAAGAACCTTAAGAGAGTTGCTAAAGAACTGGATGAAAATCTAGCTGATGAAGAGTTACAGGAAATGATTGATGAAGCTGATGGTGAGATAAATGAACAAGGATTTTTACGGATCACCAGTGTGACTCGTCCAATCTATATGAAGATGGAAATCTCCCACGTTTCTTACAAGCCCCATTATTTCATGATGTTCATTATGTCCTAGTCTCACTATTCTCGGGAGGGGGCTTATAAACCATTCCCATTAGTGTATTCTTTTCTTTGATATTTCTCATCTTGACCCAAAATGATTTTATATTTTGATCCTGCAAACCAAAATCATTTCTCACTCATGTACTGATCTCCTCCTTTACTAAGGAAAACACCCTACTTCCTTTTCGTTTCTTCTTGTCTTTTGAAACACCAAAGACCCTTGAATATTCTGGTCACACCTGGAGTTACTTTGCAACCACGTCTCTGTATTGGCTACCATATTATACTCATTTATTTCCATTTGTTCCATCAGTCAACCTACTACTGCAGAAGTTGTGTATCTTCCTATCAGGCCAAAAATTGAATAATGGAACTTTATAAATACTTCTAAAATAAAACTGTTAAACTAATCTTGCGAAACCATACTATAATTTTGATAACTGAATGTCATCAACACCATATATATGTAGCAAAACTCAGTTATCGCTGCAATGATGTGTACACTGCAATTACTATTGCGTCGAAAACAACCAAATTTCATGTGGCCGATTTTACATATTCAAATATTTTCCCATGATCATTAATGCTTAGTGTTTTGATGGTGTTGCATCATTCTAACTGATGTTAATTCAAGTAGTACTAGTAAATACAGCTCTGTGCAACTTTGTCTTTTGTGACTCTGGAAAAGAGTTAAGTTCACATAGTGCATAATACTGTCCTGTTGTGATTGATTTGGTTTCGTTAATTGATAAACTGTGGATTAGTATATATGGAAAGGTCCAAAGATGCAATTTATCTTATTAAACCTTGAAAAGGCAGACCCCAAAATAACCTTTCAATTCCTAAGAAAATAGGTGGATGGAATTCATCTGATACTTTAGCCATGATCTTATTGAATGGCAGAGCAAGCTCAAGGGGTCGAATGGCCTCCACCGGCTCCTAATTCGAATGTTGTGTGTAAAATCCAATATTTTTACATATTGTGCAGAGTTCATCTACCGTCTGTCACACAACCTTTGGTCAGATAATGCAAAATTCTTCCACTGTTCTAAATTAAGTATTTAGAAGAAACAAATGTTGTACGAATAATATATAATATAAAAGCATTATTATTCAGTTTGTGTACCTTTTGGGTTTTTATAGAAAACACAATTGTTTGCACACTTGTCCGGATGGGAATCCCAGAAATTTGTTCCACAGCAACATAGTGGAGGTAGATCTGTGTTTTGCAATTTAATCTTCTCCATCATCTGTGCTCTTAAGGCTTCTACATATCTGCAATATATTAATGATGGCAAGAAAGCTGAGAAGAAGAAGCTTGATTCACTCAGCCCAAAGCAAGTATAATCCGTTGTTAGTGATCGTGAAGATACATCACTCACCTCTAACTCACCTAAAATTCATCTATATACACACAATTGTACTTATCAGTTTTGGCTGCAATCTTGAGTTTTCTACCGTGACTATCAACATCTCATTTTAATTCAGGGCAAGTAAGCGGTATTGAAAATAGTGCTGCTCAGCAGTCATTGGAACTTTAAACAGTTTATCATTAGGTAGCTGATCAGTTGCTCAGCCTTTTCTTGTTGGCGTACAGAAGAGATATAAAGCTGAGTATAACACAGAAACACTCAAATTATATTTCAGACCCACCAGCATTTAAAGCCCTAAAATACTCAGTAAATGCTTGGGTAAATATTCTGAAGGGTCACTTCTGACACCTATTTTCAGATGTTGATAAATCTGTTGCTGAGCTTGTCTTTTCCATTTTTAATTGAGCTATATAAGTGAGAAGACACTGAATAAATTGTTGGGAATACGTTTTTACTGGAATTGAATTTTAACCACCAACTCTCATTAGCTAAAGCCTCTCTCCAACATG
The DNA here is from genome assembly GCF_902713615.1 of Scyliorhinus canicula. Classification (NCBI taxonomy): domain Eukaryota; kingdom Metazoa; phylum Chordata; class Chondrichthyes; order Carcharhiniformes; family Scyliorhinidae; genus Scyliorhinus; species Scyliorhinus canicula. Next base: position 68,627,392 of record NC_052164.1, on the reverse strand, counting down.
ACAAACATACTTAAAAATACAGACCCCCCCCCCCCCCATCCAACTGCATTGCAAAGGTAGCAATTCATAATCTTAGAAAGTGCAGCAAATTTAAAATAGCATGAAACATAACAATACAATCTTTAAAAAAGTGTACACCTTTTGCCACTAATTGTGAATTCCTGTTAACAAATAAAAAATAGGTAAATTCTCACCAATTGATACACAAGATCAATCTGAATTCAAAAAATCTTAAACTACCTTGTGGCAAAGCCCATTAGTCCCAACTGTCAAGAACCTGTTGAAAACAGTGACAGGAGGGGAAAATATATATTTTCATACTACAAACTGATTCCTTAAAAGCGTTGAAAGTCAGATGTAACAGATTTATTAATTGTACGGAAATGAAACATACACTTAACAGCAGTATGAAGACAAAAAACCTAGTGCATTTTGTTCGAGGATGCAAAACTGCTATAGTGTCACAGCTACAGGCCTTTGAAGCCCAAATCTCTGTTCCAACACTCACTTTGTATTACCCTTTCTGCAAGACAATCCACTTGTATCTATCTGCCTTACCTAATACAACTCCATATATTAGATTAAATTTAATGAGCTTCTCTTGTCATTTAAATAAAATTTCCACAGATGATACAATTCCCATACTTTGGTTAAGATTCTCTGGCTTCCCTGTGGCGTGTTTCTTGTCGTCGGGAGGTGGCCCATTGTTGGCCGGCAGCAGGAATTTCTGCTCCCGCCGAGGCCAACGGGATCGCTCACTGAATTCACCCCACACCACCATGCACCATAGGCGGGACCGGAAGGTCCCACTGGTGTGAACAACGGGAAGATCTTTCCCTTTACCTTATCAATAATTTCAGTCTTGTTATTCCATCAAATGAAACTTTAATTATAAATATGTACTATTCCATATCAATTTCCCCCTTCTAAAATAGAAATATGTGGTCACATTTTTTTCTATACAAATTACCAATTAAAGTTATTTGCCGTATTTACTGGAAATTATAATTACTTTTATTATTTGAACTAATCACTGCATTATGGCCAGTCTTAACTTAAGAGTTCAGTGGTCATGGTATCCAAATTGACACGTACTTCCTCACTTAACTGGAAAATAGTAAAAGAGTACCACTACTATAAAGATAAATTAATCACAGTGCCTTCACAGACCGCAGGACAATCTGATAACCCTTCTGTTGCATTGCGTCTCTGTCATTAAAGTGATATCTCCAAAATCAGTTCTCCAGCAACAATACTCTGCAAGGCACCATCAGAAATATTTATTTTAGGGCAGCATGGTGGTGCAGTGGTTAGCACTGCTGCCTCACAATGCCTAGGTCCCAGGTTCGATTTTGGCTCTGGGTCACTGGTTTGCACATTCTCCCAGTGTTTGTGTGGGTTTCGCCCCCACAATGTGCAGGTTAGGTGGATTGGCCACACTAAATTCCCCTTAATTGGAAAGAGATGAATTGGGTACCGTACTCTAAATTTAAAAAAAAGAAATATTTATTTCAAACTATGTGCATGTAACCACAATAACAAATATGTGAAGGCAAGATTAATTTGATCACAGGGTTTATTTCCTTCCCTTTTCTTCATAACTATAAAACACCATGTCCTGTGAAAGCCAGAATTCGCAACACACCTGGTACTCTCTCTGTTTCGTTGGGCTTTGACATTTTCTGCTCTCTTCTGTTTCTCCTCTTCCTTTAACTGAGCAATCCTTCCACTTTCGGCCACTAGCTCTCTCTGATGAGTTAGCCTAAGCATCCTTTTCTCTTCTGCTTCCCTTAGTTTCTCCTTCTCCTCCTTAATTCTGAACAAAATTTTTTAAAGCAACATGGATACTGTGGTCTTACAAACATAAAACGTCTGAGCTAATAATAAATTTGTTATTTACAGGTACAGCACAGTTAACCTATTGTCTTTTTTATTTGTTTTTCAAAGTCATTCACTGAACAAAGTACTTGTTGAGAAAGTAACAATGCAATAAAGTAAGTCTTTTGACTCACTGCATGATGTTTGCTACTAGCTTCAAGGGGATGTTCTCCTTCGAGCAGAGCAGGCTAAGGAGACTTGATAAAGATATTTATAATCATGAAACATTGATGAAGAAAACTGTTTCCAATGGCTGAACAATAAAGAATCAGATGGCACAGATCCAAGATGATTTGAAAAAGAATCAGAGAGGAGATGAGAGTTTTTAAAAAATGCAACAAGTGGTTGGGATCTGGAATGCACTGCCCAATAAGGTGGTGGATACAAATTCAATAGTAGCTTTCAAAGGATGAATACTTGAAGAAGAAACAAATTAATTCAATATTTCAAAATAATTGGTGCCTGCTCAGTGACCTAAATGGCCTCTTTCAGTGCCTTATCATTCTATGATTTATGTGATTCTGATAAATCTTTTTTTTTTTTAAATGTTTTTTTGAACGATTCTGACAAATTCAATAGCATAGTCTTCTATTAGAGTTGTTCATTTGTGGGCGAGTGGTATTACACATTCTTGAGCCAAGTGCCCTGAAGTGAATTCTGTTGATGATTGTTGCAAGACCAGCAGCTTTCCCAAGTTCAGGCAGCAGTTAAGTTACTGAGTTTGAGTATCAGCACTGCCTCAACTAAATTTATCACTCACTTTGCTATCCTCTTTTCATGTTCCCGCTGGCGTTGATGTTCTTTCACCTGCTCTCGTTCAATGTCCATGAAGAGGCGACGGTACATCAAATACTGGTTACCACGCTGGGAAAGAGATCAATTCAGAAATATACCTGCATTATTTAATATTTTCTAGCACTCTCAGTATCTGCAAAGTACATGAAGCATGGCTGAGAAACAACCAGATCGGATGCAAATGATTATCCTTTGAAAGTGTAACGTGCCACCATATTAAACAGGTTTGAGCCATTTTCATGAATAGAAAGTATCTGCTGCACTGAGCTGGCTCACATTTCTATTTAAACATATGACAGTTGGTATTTCAATTGTTAATACAAGACAGCATATTAAGCTCACGTCTGCTTATAACCTGGTTTTCTTTCCTGGGAGTTTTATTTGGCGAAAGAAAAATAATCCAGTCAATTCCAACAGAAGATATTACAGTCAAGCCTATTTCAGCTGAGTTGAGTCTTCATCTCTACATCCTAAGGGTTAACTTTAACCAGAAATTGAACAGCCAAAAAAATACTGCAGCTACAACGGAGGTCAGAGGCTGGGAATTCTGTGACGAGTAATTTACGGCCCAACTGCCCAAAGACTTTCCGCCATTTACGAGGCAGAAGAGAGTAGGATGGAATACTCTCTCACTTGTTTGGATCAGTGCAGCTCCAACAACACGAGAGATTCTATTGTAGACCATTCAGGACAAAGCCTCCCACTTGATCGGCACGCTATTCAGTACCTTAAGCAGCCACTCCTTCCAACATTCGTAGCAGTGTGTACTATCTATAAAAAACACTGGAGAAATTCACCAAGTCTCCTCCAACAGCACCTTCCCAAATCCACAATCTCTACCATCTAGAAGGGAAAGGACAGGAGATAACTGGAACACAATCATTTCCAAATATTCCTCCACGTCCTACAACTTCTTGACCTGGTATAAAATAATCATTCCTTCAGTTGCTAGCTAAAATCCACACCCCGACCCTAATCTTAGGTTAACTAACTCAGCACCAACTGAAGCAGGGGCCATTTCTGCTTAGCTGCTTATTGGTTAATCGCTCAGAAATTAATTGAGCACTCACACGGTTTCCCAGAACTTCCGATATCCATGTGACCATGCCATGGAGGTATTCCTCAAAATGCGCTGAGGAATCCTCGGAAGTCTCCACACACCAACTACACAGAAATTGCCTGGGAAGTTTGGACTTCAGACGGGAAATTACCGAACACTCTGAAACTCTGAGTTAACGTCAAAGTTTTTGGATGGTTCAGACTTACTTAGCAGGATAGTTAGAAGTAAATTTAGATTTATTGTCACATGTACCTAGATACAGTGATTGCTCTGCATACAGTCCAGGCAGATCGTTCCATACGTGAAAAAGATAAGACGTATGATAAATATACAATGTAAATACATACACATAGGCATCGGGTGAAGCATACGAAATATAGTGCTACAACAGTAGAGAAAATGTGTAGAGAAATCAGTTCGTTCAGTCCATAAGAGGCGCATTCAGGAGTCTCTCCTCAAGAAGCTGTTAATGCGTGTTCTTAAACTTTTGTATCTTCTGCCCAATGGAAGAGGTTGGAAGAGAGAGAATAATCCAGAAGGGAAAGTTAGGAAGCCAAAAACAAAAACAGTTCTAGCTCCTGGGCGAGTATACTACTGACCTCCTGACTTTGCATGGCGACCCGCCCCAACCAACAACCACCTACCCCATATGATTAGACCCCAAACCCTCTGACTATTTCCCCCGGATCCTATCCCTACCTCTAACACCCCACGACCTACCCTACTCCCTCACCTACTAAACTTACACTTAATTGCTCTCCGTAGCTTATCAAAATAGGCTTTGGACAATTAAACCCATCATTATAAGGTAGCTCATGCCATAAAAAAGGGGCTTGCTTGGCTTCCCCCAACACTCTTGCATTACAACGGTGGACTCCACCCTCCACATTTCTGAGGAGGCCCAGTTCAGAAGTCCAGATGAGAAATGCAGAGCTCCGATGCTAGGTATTAGGAGTAGAGTGCCAATCCAACAACCATTGCCTCCTCAGAAGATTCGGCCCCATTCATATATCATACAAAATGAGAAAAGCAGACGTCAAGAGACTGCCTCCTACACTGCAATAAAAATCCAATACCTCACACCAAGTTTTTCTGATGTTTTACTGGGTCTGTTAGTGGAAATTTTGTAACACCTTCCACAATCAATTCAACATGTGCAAGCTACTAGACAGCATACAAGTGACCCAATAGAGGTATTGATGAATTTTTGCTTCACTTTCATCCACCGTCCTAATGGAAGCAAGATATATTCTATCCACTTAATAAAGGTCAAATTGATGACGAGAGTGACCAAGAATATCTGTGGGTTGTCAGCCCGCAATTTTGTTTAATTCACTCCAAAGTGTAGAGGCCTTACCTGTTTCTTACTCTCTTCCTGGTCAACACCAGGCCGCAGAATAAGTGCTGCCTTATAGTCAGTACTGAACCCTACGCAGGGACCTGTGGGATAGGGCTCACGATAAAGTCGACCACAGGGCTGAAATAACAATTTATATGCAAAAATAATAATATCAGAGTCTACAGTGAGAAATTCAATGAATAACAAGTCACAGGAGGTCAGAAAATCATGCAAATTTTATACAATTTTAAACGTTTACTTGGATATACATCTTTTATTCTGTTTGCTCAACAATATTTTCAATTCAAAAATTGCCTTTTTTAAAAGAATCAAATTCCCATTTTGCTTAATTACTTAATTCAAATTATTGGACAATTTTAAATATTTTAGTACAGCAGATGGCCTATTGTTGACATATTGGCCAAGATTTTTAGACTTCAATCACGTTGTGACAGAATTAGTTCTAAAAAGGTTGCATGAACTAATTTAAGACAAATCATTGACATTTTAAAAAAACACCAAAACTGTCAAATATTTTTGCTTCAGATTAAATATGTGTAGCAGTGAATAAATTATAGCTAGCATACAAAGAATTAATCAATGCCCATATATAGAAACCTTGTCCTGGGTTCAGAATTCAGCACCGTCAGGAAAAAGTAGGAAATGGTTTGATATGTTGCAATGCTAGATTTTGCCTAGTAGGTTGTTTCTATAATTAAAATAAAGACAGTTTCCATCCACCATACTTAAAAAAGAAAGTTTTTGACGAAGCAGTCATTCATTTTGATCCTACACACTAAGTATATTACTTAGGAAAGGTAGACAAAACGGAAAGGGAGGTGGAGTAACCTTTCAATAAGTAGGGGGAAAGGATCAAAAGCCAGATAAGCTTATAGAATTAACAAGAACGTAGCTGCAAAATTAAAAAAAGGGCAGAAAAACATTTGTGGGAGTAGTTCACTCTAAATTCAGGAAATCAGAGGAACCTTTAAGAAGAGTAATGCAATAATCATGGGAAACCTAAATCTTCAAATTGGCAAAGTAGTTTGGAGGACAAGTTCATAGAATGCATTCCAGGTTGTTTTCTAGAACATTATGTTGAAGAACCACTAGGAGAATAGACTATTTTAGATCTCATATTGTGCAATGAGATAAGGTAATTTGTAAAATAATCCTCATGGGAGTCATAATATCATGGATTTCATGTCAAGTTTAAGAGTGATGATAAGTCCAAAATTAGAGTCTGAATCTTAAACAATACCAATTTCAGAGGTACGAATTGGCTGAGGTAGATTGGGACATCAGGTTGAAAGATATGATGGTGGACACAGAATTCCAACAATGCAGAAGGAGGCCATTTGGCCCATCAAATCTGCACCGACCCTCTGAAAGAGCCCCCTACCTAGGCCCAGTCCCCTGACGTATCCCCGTAACACCAGCTAACTATATATATTTGGATTCTAAAGGGCAATTTAGCATGGCCAATCCACCTAACCTGCACACCGTTGGATTGTGGGAGGAAACCGGAGCACTTGGAGGAAACCCATGCAGACATGAAGAGAAAGTCCAAACTCTACACAGATAGTCACCCAAGGTTGGAACTGAACCCCGGTGCTGAGGAGTTGAGGTGGGGGGTCAGTTTTGTTACCTATTGCCGAGGTTTAGTTTTTGTATTTTTCTATAGATGAAAAATACCTTCAATAAAAATATTCCTAGGAAAAAAAGGAAAAGTGCTTATAGCCAAGACTAGATATCATAGAATTTACAGTGCAGAAGGAGGCCAATCGGCCCATCGAGTTTGCACCGGCCCCTGAAAGAGCACCCTACCTAAGCCCACACCTCCACCGTATCTCCGTAACCCAGTGACCCCAACTGACTTTTTTGGACACTACGGGGCAATTTAGCGTGACCACTCCATATAATTTTTGGATTATGGGAGGAAACCGGAGCACCCGGAGGAAACACACGCAGACACGGGGAGAACATAGACTTCTCATAAACAGTGACCCAAGCGGGAATTGAACCCGGGTCCCTGACTCTGTGAAGCAACAGTGCTAACCGCTATGCTACCATGCTGACGACTAACTCGAGATGTTAAGGATAGTATTAGATGGAAATTGGAGCTGCAGGAGGAAATTCACGCAAATACGGAATGTGCAAATTCTACACAGTCATCCAAGGTTGGAAATGAATCTGGGTCCCTGGCGCTTTGAGGCAGCAGGTCTAACCACTGTGTCACCGTGCTGACCCGACTCAGTTTCATACTAGGAATGAAAGTGAAAACTGCAAGTTATTTTAATTTAGTATTTTGCATCTATTAAAAGATTACATTAAATCTCACATATAGATAGGTTCTGCATTGTTGCTTGCTACAACACAATTTAGAATAACCTGGAAACCCAAGACTAACCCTTTCATGTTGGAACTCAGGCTGGAGAGCAACACATTTCCCACCCATCAATTTCTGCAATTGTTCCTGCAACTCTGCAGGCAGGTCATGCTGGCCTTCCAAACAGGTGAAATCTTGTATGATGTTCAGCTGCTCCTCACTTTGGGATACCAGGTTCTGGAAAAAGGAGAAATGGCCTGAATAATAGACTAGAAGATCACCCCATTATCTTGTTCACCCTCTCGCAAGATTCTTACCACCATGTAATGAATAAATAAACCTGGATGCAGCAATTGAATCAGTGCAGTAAACCATCATTCCAATTTGCAGCAGTGTAATAGATAAGAAAATATCTTTAGCCATAATTCCTCAAATCACTGTTTAAACCATAGAATTTTAACATGGCTTATAATTACGTGAGAAAGCTGTATGTTGCGCTTCCCTTTAGTGAACAGTTTGTAGAATAGGAGGATGAGAACCAGGTTAGACTGAGGAAGGGCTGGGTAGGCCAGGTGTTTCATTCGGGGCTAGATGCAAAAAATCAGGGGGTGGCGTTTCTGGTGGGAAAAAGGGTGTCGTTTGAGGCGTCAACGGTGGTGGCTGACAGTGGAGGGAGGTATGTGATGGTGAGCGGCAAGTTGCAAGGGGAGCGGGTGGTGCTGGTGAATGTCTATGCCCCAAATTGGGATGATGCGGGTTTTATGCGGTGCATGTTGGGCCGCATTCCGGATCTAGAGACGGGGGGCCTGATACTGGGGGGGGGGGGACTTTAACACAGTGCTGGATTCCCCATTGGATCGATCCATGTCCAGGACGGGCAGGAGGCCCGCGGCGTCTAAGGTGATGAGGGGGTTTATGGACCAGATGGGACGGGTGGATCCTTGGAGGTTCGCGAGGCCGAGGACCAGGGAGTATTCATTTTTTTCCCACGTGTATAAGGCCTATTCCCGGATCGATTTTTTTGTCCTGAGCAGGGGGCTGATTTTGAGGGTGGAGGATGCCGAGTATTCGGCTATAGTCATTTCGGACCATGCCCCACACTGGGTAGACCTTGAGCTGCGTGAGGAGAGGGACCAGCGCCCGCTCTGACGCCTGGAGGTGGGACTGCTGGCGGATAAGAAAGTGGGCGGGCGGGTTCGGGGGTGTATCAAGAGGTACTTAGAGGCCAATGATAATGGGGACGTCCAGGTGGGGACGGTTTGGGAGGCATTGAAGGCGGTGATTAGAGGGGAGTTGATTTCCATCCGAGCCCATAGGGAGAGGGGAGAGCAAAGAGAGAGGGAGAGGTTGGTGGGGGAGATGGTGAGGGTGGACAGGAGATACGCGGAGGCTCCGGAGGAGGGACTGTCGAGGGAGCGACGTAACCTTCAGTCCAAGTTTGACTTGCTGACCACTGGAAAGGCGGAAGCTCAGTGGAGGAAGGCACAGGGAGCGGTGTACGAATATGGGGAGAAGGCGAGTAGGACGCTCGCGCATCAACTACGTAAGCGAGACGCGGCCAGGGAGATTGGTGGAGTGACGGATAGGGGAGGCAATGTGGTGCGAAGGGAGGTGGACATTAATGGGGTCTTCAGGGACTTTTATGGGGAACTGAATCGGTCCGAGCCCCCGGTGGAGGGGGGGGGGGGGGGGGGGGATGGGGCGCTTTTTGGACAGGCTGAGATTTATGAAGGTGGAGGAGGGACAGGTAGAGGGGCTGGGGGCGCCGATTGAGCTGGAGGAGCTGGTCAAAGGGATAGGCAGCATGCAGTGGGGAAGGCGCCGGGGCCGGGTGGGTTTCCGGTCGAATTTTACAACATGTATGCAGACCTGTTGGGCCCCCTGTTGGTTAGGACCTTTAACGAGGCATGGGGGGGGGGGGGGGGGGGGGGCTTTGCCCCCGACTATGTCACGGGCGCCGATTTCCTTGATCCTTAAACGGGACAAGGACCCCCTGCAGTGTGGATCATATAGGCCGATCTTGTCATTAAACGTGGATGCCAAGCTGTTAGCGAAGATCTTGGCCACAAGGATAGAGGACTGTGTGCCGGGGTCATTCATGAGGACCAGACGGGGTTTGTGAAGGGAAGGCAGCTGAACACCAATATACGTAGGCTTCTGAATGTTATAATGATGCCGGCGGTAGAAGGGGAGGCGGAGATTGTGGTAGCATTAGACGTGGAGAAGGCCTTTGATACGGTTGAGTGGGGGTACCTGTGGGAGGTGCTGGAAAGGTTTGGGTTCGGGGAGGGGTATGTCAGGTGGGTGAGGCTGTTATATGAAGCCCCGATGGCGAGCGTAGCCACGAATAGGAGGAGATCGGAGTACTTTCAGTTGTACCGGGGGACGAGGCAGGTGTGTCCCCTGTCCCCTTTGCTCTTTGCGTTGGCAATTGAGCCCCTGGCCATGGCGTTGAGGGAGTCGAGGAATTGGAGGGGTCTGGTGCGGGGTGGGGAGGAGCATCGAGTGTCATTATATGCAGATAACTTGTTGCTTTATGTGGTGGACCCAGTGGGGGGAATGCCGGAGGTGATGCAGATCCTTAGGGAATTTGGGGGCTTTTCTGGGTACAAGCTCAACCTGGGTAAGAGTGAGCTGTTCGTCGTGCACCCGGGGGATCAAGAGGCGGGGATTGATAGGCTCCCGCTGAAAAGGGCGGGGAGGAGCTTTCGGTACCTGGGAGTCCAGGTGGCTAGGAGCTGGGGGGCCCGTCACAAACTTAACCTCACTAGGCTGGTGGAGCAAATGGAGGAGGAGTTTAAAAGATGGGACATGTTGCCGCTGTCGCTGGCGGGTAGGGTGCAGTCCGTCAAGATGACAGTGCTCCCAAGGTTTTTGTTTCTGTTCCAGTGCCTCCCCATCCTTATCCAGAAGGCCTTTTTTAGGAGGGTCAACAGGAGTATTACGGGATTTGTATGGGCGCATTGGGACTCCGAAGGTGAGAAGCGTGTTTTTGGAGCGGGGCAGGGATAGGGGGGGGGCTGGCGCTGCCCAACCTCTGTGGGTACTACTGGGCTGCCAACGCAGCGATGGGTAATGGACGGAGAAGGGGCAGCATGGAAGAGGATGGAGATGGCGTCCTGCGCGGACACGAGCCCGGTGGTGGCGGCTACCCTCAAAATTTGGGGGCAATGGAGATGGCATAGGGGGGAGGTGGGAGGCTCGATGGAGTCCCCGATACGGGGGAAACACCGGTTTGTACCAGGGAGCATCGATGGCGGGTTTCTTGGCTGGCACAGGGTAGGTATTAGGAGGTTGAGGGACCTGTTTGTGGATGGGAGGTTTGCGAGCCTGGGTGAGTTAGAGGGGAGGTTTGGGCTCCCCCCGGGGAACATGTTTAGGTACATGCAGGTTAGGGCGTTTGCCAGGCGGCAGATGGAGGGGTTCCCTCTGCTGCCCCCACGTGGGGTACGGGACAGGGTGCTCTCGGGGGTGTGGGTTGGAGGGGGGGGAGGATTTTGGACGTGGACCACGTCATGCAGGAGGTGGATGAGGCCTCGGTGGAGGAGCTGAAGGGTAAATGGGAGGAGGAGCTGGGTGAGGAGATTGAGGAGGGGACGTGGGCGGATGCCCTGGAGAGAGTGAATTCCTCCTCTTCCTGTGCGAGGCTTAGCCTCATACAGTTCAAGGTGCTGCACAGGGCCCACATGACCGGGACGAGGATGAATAGGTTTTTCGGGGGCGAAGACAGGTGTGCTAGGTACTCGGGGAGCCCAGCGAATCACGCCCATATGTTTTGGGCATGCCCAGCGCTGGGGGAGTTCTGGAAGGGGGTAGCAAGGATGGTGTCGAGGGTGGTAGGATCCAGGGTCAAGCCAGGCTGGGGACTCGCAATTTTGGGGTTGCAGTGGAGCAGGAGGCGAAAGAGGCCAGTGTTCTGGCCTTTGCGTCCCTAGTAGCCCGGCGGAGGATTTTGCTTCAATGGAAGGAGGCGAGGCCCCCAAGTGTGGAGGCCTGGATCAAGGATATGGCGGGGTTCATCAAATTGGAGAGGGTGAAATTTGCCCTGAGGGGATCAGTACAGGGGTTCTTTAGGCGGTGGCAGCCTTTCCTGGACTTCCAGGCAGAACGGTAGGAAATAAGGCCGGCAGCAGCAACAACCCGGTGGGGGGGGGGGGAAGAGGGAGGAGGGTTTGTTTCGGGGGAAGGGAGAAATGCGTATATGTGGTTATTGAATGTGCCGGGTGTTTATCTATTTCTTCTTTTTGTAGTTACTGGGGTAGTTACTGGGGTTTGGTTTTGGGGAATAGTGTGTTTTTCTTTTTGTTGTTGTTAATACTGGTTTCTTGTTGTTTTTTTTTGTTTTTGATATGTTTTTGAAATCTCAATAAAAATTATTTGAAAAAAAACACATTGGGACCGCCCCTCTTCAAATGGTTTGACTGAGCGGGCAGTGCAGACCTTTAAGAGAGGTATGAAGAAACAAGCGACCGGTCCATGGAGACAAAATTGATGCTGTTCCTGTTTAGCTATTGGACCAAACCAAATGTAACGACCGGTTGGTGCCGACGGTATTGCTGATGGGCAAAAGACAAAGAACATGCCTTCGCCTGACATTTGCTAATATCGCCGGGGAATTGGAGAAAAAAAAAACAGGATTTCCAGAAACAATACCAAGCCAATGAAAGCAGAACAATGGGTTCTGGCTAGGGAACATGGTATTTGACCGCATTTTGGAGATGGTGCCCAATGGGTACCAGGGACTGTAGTGGAGAAGACTGGACCGATCTCTTCTTTAGCAAAAAACAAGGAATGGACGGTATGAAAGCACATGGACCACCATAAAGAAAAGAGCCCGTACCGGGATCAGCCCCGCCAGATGGGTCAGCTCCTCGCCTTGTCTGCCCGTGATCCAGGTGCCAAGGAGCAGAGATGCGTAAGACGGAAGATTCAGAATCAGACATGGAGACAGGAGTGTCCATAGTCTCGGACCAGTTTAAGCAGGGAGAGACCGCCGACAGCACCCCCCAGACAACTGGCATGGAAACGTGCTCCCCAGCACGTTACACCTCCCCCGACCCAGTCCTCCGCAACTGCTCGATGCGCAACTGTAGGTGAAGCTATGAAGGAGACCTTTTCCATCCTCTATGACAGAGAGGCTTGTGGCCTTCGGGGGGTGGGGGAGGAAGAACGATATAATGACCCCCCATGAGATGCATGGGGATGACCTGAATGATCTCCCTGCGGGGTTCGTTAAACAGGACCAAACCAATAAAAGGGCGGCATGGAGGGACAGTGGTTAGCACTGTTGCCTCACAGCTCCAGGGACCCGTGTATGATTCCGACCTTGCGTGACTGTGAGGAGTTTGCATATTATCCCCTTGTCTGTGTGGGTTTCCTCCAGGCTCTGGTTTCCTCCCACAGTCCAATGACATGCAAGTTAGGCAGATTGGCCATGCTAAATTGCCCCTTTGTGTCCAAAGATTAGGTGGGGTTAAGGGGATAGTGTGGAGGAATGGGCCTAGGTAGGGTACTCTCTCAGAGGGTCAGTGCAGACTCGATGGGCTGAATAGCCTCCTTCTGCGCAACAGGGATTTTATGATTCAAAAACTGGCAAGGATGGCAAAATGTCATCTTCAGATGGTCCCAGCTGGGACTGGATGTACTGCCTGCCAGTTTGTGGCCTTCCATGTCCTTTACTAAATAAACCTTTAAGTTTGGACCTTCTTGGGACTCCTGTGATTATAATACTCAGCATTGCTGCTTGCTACAACAAATTTAGAACAATAATCTGGAGACCCAATTCTAACCTTTCCATGTTGTAGCTCAGGCTGGAAAGAAACATACTTCCCACCATTCAGTGGCTGTTCCTGCAACTCTTCAGGCAAGTCGTGCTGGCCTTCCAAATGCATGAAATCTTCTGTGATATTGTGTTGTGCCTCCCTTCGAGAGACTGGGTTCTGGAAAAAGAGAAAGTGCTCTGAATGATACAACCAAGGAGGTCACCATGTTTTCTTTGATACTCCTTCAGGATTTTAACAGCATAATATGAGTGTTGATGTTTCAGATCACCGATTTATCATCAGAATCTGTTTCTCTCACCATAGATGATGCCTGATCTGCTGAGTATCTCCAGCATTTTCCATTTTTATTTCAGATTTCCAGCATTTGCACAATTTTACTTAAGCATTGATGGAAAAGATCTCAATCCCTCTGGAGTCAGGGTGGGGAATTCTTACTTAAGGGGAATTGTGCCATGTATAACATAAATCAAGAGCACTATATTACATAACACTTTTATGATTTCCCCAGAAGAGAAAATATTATCCTAAGCCATTGCAACATGCAAGCATATACGTTGTAGAAGAGCAAAGATGAATTGTGATGTGATTGTTAGCAGTCAAATAGTCGACTAATGTTTTGGCTGACTTGAGGAACCACTTGGATATGTCACTGGAACAATTTGAACCAATGCCTTCAGAGGACATGTGATGTGTGTGTGTATGCGTGTGTGTGTGTGGGGGGGGAAGTTGATTAATAAAATCCAGTCCCAGGACACCATTTCTATTGGAATTCAGACAGAATTTCAACTCCTAATTTCCAATTAAACTCTTGCAGTTTCATCATCTAAACGTCAGTTAATTCAACCAGATGATAGTTATGAGTCGGAGGTAACTGATAGATTTTGCTATAACACTAATAAATACTGGTTTTATTTTCATTTCAAGGGACAGTTAAAATAACATTACATTTAAAAATTAAAGGGCTTAAAATTTTGGGCAGAATTTACCGGTTGTTCATGCCGACAGGATATTCTGGTCCTGCCGATGGAGCACAGGTTTCCGGCGACGAGGGGTGCAGTCAACAGGAAATCCCACTGACAATATCGGGACCAGAAAATCCCGCTGGTGGGCTGCCTCCGCCGCCAGAAAACATGCAGCGTGTTGGTCAGTATATGCTGCCCTTTGTTTCCAGAGTAAATTAACAAAGTTGTATTACACATTGACTTTAAAAAAGTTTACTTGTAATGGTTTCTCTGGTTATTTCCCCATTCTAATTTCAGGGATCAAGGAGGGAAATCTTTACTCACACTATGATTGAGATCTTTTCAGGATGGCAGTGGATCCCAATGATGGCCACAAAGCAAGGGGTAAACCTGCCTCGGCATCTGGGGAGCCCTGACTAGATTTCATATCCATTATGCAGATAATGGGCTGCTGTAGTGGCTCCTGCCCCTTTAATAGAGCCCTCAGTCCCAACAGCAGCAATGGTAGCGGTGGCCATAGTTAGAACTGCACATCGATACAGCGCAGAAAAACATACTCCACCCTCAGACTAAGGTAACTGGAGCCACCTATTGCCTTAAATGGCACTGCGGACGAGTAGCAGGTGTTGCTGTGGAGGAGGCAGGGAGGCCTCCAAGGGGCAAAGATACCCGATCAGGAAGGACACCCTTCCCCCCACGCCTCTTCCATCCAGGCAATGGATACTTTCTCTCCTGATTTTCCAGCACTGCATCCTGACCCCATTCCCACTTTTCCTGCTCCTTCAAGCCCTGTAAAACTCTTGCTCATGTTTTGATTTGCGGTCAGGTATTCAACATACTCCTGAAATGAATTGTTATTTTGGTCAAGTACTCTGTTTTTTTCCCCTCAGAAATTAACCAGAATTGCAGTGTATATTCTGGATCTTCAAACATATGAGGCCAACATCAACCAGCCCCTGATTTGATATTTAGATAGCATGAAAATGTAAAGGTAGCTTTAATTAACATGCAACTAAGGCTTTGGTTTAATGGAAATGTTCACTAGATATTCCAACGCAAAATGTGTTCAAACTGTTTCCCTATGGGCACGGGTTTGACAAAGGTTTTCATAGGTCTATGTCATTGTAGAACTTAGAAAGGGAAGTAAGTTTACACTATAGATCTTGACCACTTGTTTAGTTTCTCTGAACACAGAAACTTGTGGTTGAAATGTTACTGTCAGAATGTGTTCTTTCAACTGTGAAATATGATTGTCTTTAACTAAGCATGAAAAACAAATTCCTTAATCTAATTTCACTTAAGATCTTCATTGTTAGGACTATACACAGCCCAGAAGAAATGGACCCTGCTCTAAAATCAAGGTAATGGGGTCAGGGCTCACAAGTTAAAGCTCTGGTGAAGGGTGGGAGGTGTGGCCCTGGGAATGGCTACCGCTGTGGAGGGGGTTTCTCCGTGGACTAAGAGTGCTTGATCAGGAGGGAAATAGACTTTCAGTTCCTTGTGGACACAGGTCGCAATAAATGACTAAAAAACTTATTGAATTGGCAGTTTGAGATTGGAAAAACTGAATAAGCCTTTGTGGATTTTTTTAATAGAGAAGTAAAAAAAAACTCAATTGGGAAGATAGTGCAAGAGTGCAGAGATATCAAGTTCACAAAACAAAGATATCTGCATGTCAGGTGGATTTACCTTTAAGAAATGGGTGTTTATCAAATAGCTGCAGTGATGTCAGTGTGTGGGTGGAGCTGGGCTGTCTGTCTATTACTTTCGTTTTGAGCTGTAAAGCTGCTTTGTGGCTCTGTTTTTGGTTTTGTTTTCAGAGTTGGAGAGCTGTATTCAAAGCAAGCAGATGTGTAATGATCTCTCTCTCGACAGGCTAAAGAATGTCTTCAGCTCACTTGATGATTTCAAAGTAATACCTGTTTCTGTAGAGAATTTAAACCTGCCGTCTTTGTAAAAAGGGTTCAACTTATGGATGTTGCTAGAAAAGGTATTAAGGGTTACCTATAGACTATTGTATCTGTGGGGTTACGTGTGTTGGCAGTTGATCAGATGTTTCCTGTGTGTTAACTGGGTTCATAGAATAAACATTGTTTTGTTTTAAAAATACACAAGGTCTCTGTTGCATAACACCTAGAGAGTGCACCCTTGTGCTCCCCATAACCAAAATCTATTAGAAGTCGTGGGTCAGGTGAACTCCATGATATACTTGGGAGTTTTCTGAACCATGGCCCATAATAAATTTGGGACTCGTGGGATAAAAGTCTATCTTTCGTGATTGGGTTGGCTTAGTGAACTTAAAGACAGTGAGGGGTGAGCATATTTGTGTTTGCTTTTCAGGTGTGGTATTCCAGTTGAAGTGGGGAGTTGTGGACAATGGCTCTTTCAGAGGCTCTGAAGTTTTTGAGGTGCAGAAGGTTACACGCAGTAACTTACGAACAGAGACTAAAAAAAAAAGCATTTACATTTGGCAAAGACATTGCTGTTAATGTTACCTGACAACATACGAAAAGACGATATACTTACGGCGGTAACTGAACATTTAAAATTGCCTGAGATACAGTCTGACGCATTAGAAGTGGCAAAAATTCAGTTACAGATTAAACAACTGGAACATGTGGAAGAATTAAAGCAGCTTGAATACGCAATGAGGGACAAAGAAAAAGAGGGAGAAAGAGCTAGAGAGGAAAAAGAAAAAGAGAAAAAAGATAGAGAGGAAAAAGGAAAAGAGAGAGACGAAAGGGAAAGAGATAGAGAGGAACGGGAAAAAGAGAAAGTTTGAACTTCAGAAAATGGCCGTGAAATGTCAGTTAAAATTGGCAGATGTAAAGGGAAACATACAGTTTGAGGATAGTAATGAGGATAATGAGCCTGAGCGTCACAGTCGAAGGCTTGGTGTGGATCTATTTAAGTATGTCCACGCATTGCCACGATTTGATGAGGAGGTAGAAGCCTTTTCATTTAATTTCATTTGAGACGGTAGTTAATCAAATGAAATGGCCACAGGATATGTGGGTATTACTGATTCAAACAAAGTTGGTAGGTAAAGCTAGTGAAGTGTTTGCATCACTATCAGAGGAGGTATCTGGGACGTATGAGGAGGTGAAAAAATCCATCTTGAGTGCATATGATCTAGTGCCTGAAGCCTACAGACAATGATTTAGAAATTTAAGGAAAGAACCTTGTCAAACATTGAGTTTGAAAGGATCAAACAGAGTAATTTTAATAGGTGGATAAGGGTTTTGAAAATAGACCAAACGTATGAAGCACTCAGAGAAATTATACTTTTGAAGGAGTTTTAAAAAATCAATTCCTGATGTAGTGAGAACTCATAAGAACATAAGAACTAGGAGCAGGAGTAGGCTAACTGGCCCCTCGAGCCTGCACCGCCATTCAATGAGATCATGGCTGATCTTTTCTGGACTCAGCTCCACTTTCCGGCCCGAACACCATAACCCTTAATCCCTTTATTCTTCAAAAAACTATCTATCTTTATCTTAAAAACATTTAATGAAGGAGCCTCAACTGCTTCACTGGGCAAGGAATCCCATATATTCACAACCCTTTGGGTGAAGAAGTTACTCCTAAGCTCAGTCCTAAATCTACTTCCCCTTATTTTGAGGCTATGCCCCCCAGTTCTGCTTTCACCCGCCAGTGGAAACAACCTGCTCGCATCTATCCTATCTATTCCCTTCATAATTTTATACGTTTCTATAAGATTGCCCCGCATCCTTCTAAATTCCAACGAGTACAGTCCCAGTCTACTCAACCTCTCCTCGTAATCCAACCCCTTCAGCTCTGGGATTAACCTAGTGAATCTCCTCTGCACACCCTCCAGTGCCAGTACTTCCTTTCTCAGGTAAGGAGACCAAAAATGAACACAATATTCCAGGTATCGCCTCACTAACACCTTATACAATTGCAGCATAACCTCCCTAGTCTTAAACTCCATTCCTCTAGCAATGAAGGACAAAATTCTATTTGCCTTCTTAATCACCTGTTGCACCTGTAAACCAACTTTTTGCGACTCATGCACTTGCACACCCAGGTCTCCGTGCACAGTGGCATGTTTTAATATTTTATAATTTAAATAATAATCCCGTTTGCTAATATTCCTGCCAAAATGGATAACCTCACATTTGCCAACATTGTATTCCATCTGTCAGACCATAGCCCATTCACTTAACCTATCCAAATCCCTCTGCAGACTTCCGGTATCCTCTGCACTTTTTGCATTACCACTCATCTTAGTGTCGTCTGCAAACTTGGACACATTGCACTTGGTCCCCAACTCTAAATCATCAATGTAAATTGTGAACAATTGTGGGCCCAACACTGAACTAGCTACTGATTGCCAACCAGAGAAACACCCATTAATCCCCACACTTTGCTTTCTATTAATTAACCAATCCTCTATCTATGCTACTACTTTACCCTTAATGCCATGCATCTTTATCTTATGCAGCAAACTTTTGTGTGGTACCTTGTCAAAAGCTTTATGGAAATCCAGATATACCACATCCATTGGCTCCCCATTATCTACCGCACTGGTAATGCCCTCAAAAAATTCCACTAAATTAGTTTGGCACGACCTGCCCTTTATGAACCCATGCTGCGTCTACCCAATGGGACAATTTCCATCCAGATGCCTCGCTATTTCTTCCTTGATGATAGATTCTAGCATCTTCCCTACTACCGAAGTTAAGCTCACTGGCTTATAATTACCCGCTCTCTGCCTACCTCCTTTTTTAAACAGTGGTGTCACGTTTGCTAATTTCCAATCCACCGGGACACCCCAGAGTCTAGTGAATTTTGGTAAATTATCACTAGTGCATTTGCAATTTCCCTAGCATCTCTTTTAGCACTCTGGGATGCATTCCATCAGGGCCAGGAGACTTGTCTACCTTTAGCCCCATTAGCTTGCCCATCACTACCTCCTTCGTGATAATAATCATCTCAAGGTCCTCAGCTGTCATAGCCTCATTTCTATCAGTCACTGGCATGTTATTTGTGTATTCCACTGTGAAGACCGACCCAAAAAACCTGTTCAGTTCCTCAGCCATTTCCTAATCTCCCTTGATTAAATCTCCCTTCTCATCCTCCAAAGGACCAATATTTACCTTAGCCACTCTTTTGTTATATTTATACTAATTTATATATTTGTAGAAACTTTTACTGTCTGTTTTTATATTCTGATCAAGTTTACTCTCATAATCTATCTTACTCTTCTTTATAGCTTTTTTCATAGCTTTCTGTTGCCCCCTAAAGATTTCCCAGTCCTCTAGTCTCCCACTAATCTTTGCCACTTTGTATGCTTTTTCCTTCAATTTGATACTCTCCCTTATTTCCTTCGATATCCACGGTCGATTTCCCCTCTTTCTACCGTCCTTCCTTTTTGTTGGTATAAACCTTTGCTGAGCACTGTGAAAAATCGCTTGGAAGGTTCTCCACTGTTCCTCAACTGTTTCACCATAAAGTCTTTGCTCCCAGTCTACCTTAGGTAGCTCTTCTCTCATCTCATTGTAATCTCCTTTGTTTAAGTACAAAACACTCGTGTTTGATTTTACCTTCTCACCCTCCATCTGTATTTTAAATTCCACCATATTATGATCGCTCCTTCCAAGAGGATCCCTAACTATGAGATCATTAATCAATCCTGTCTCATTACACAGGACCAGATCTAGGACCGCTTGTTCCCTCGTAGGTTCCATTACATACTGTTCCAGGAAACTATCGCGGATACATTCTACAAAATCTTCCTCAAGGCTGCCTTGACCGACCTGGTTAAACCAATCGACATGTAGATTAAAATCCCCCATAACTGCTGTACCATTTCTACGTGCATCAGTTATTTCTTTGTTTATTGCCTGCCCCACCATAATGTTACGATTTGGTGGCCTATAGATACTCCTATCAGTGACTTTTTCGCCTTACTATTCCCGATTTCCAACCAAATGGATTCAACCTTATCCTCCATAGCACCGATGTCATCCCTTACTATTGCCCGGATGTCATCCTTAAATAACAGAGCTACACAACCTCCTTTACCATCCACTCTGTCCTTCCGAATACTTTGATACCCGTGGATATTTAACTCCCAGTCGTGACCATCCTTTAACCATGTTTCAGTAATGGCCACTAAATTATAGTCATTCACGATGATTTGCGCCATCAACTCAATTTACCTTATTCCGTATACTACGAGCATTCAGGTAAAGTACACTTATGTTGGCTTTTATACCTGTTTTGAATCTTAACAACTTGATCAGTAATCTCTCCTAAGTTATTTTTCCTCTTAACTTTTCTCCTAATTTTCCTTGTCGTTGAACCCATATCTTCATGTAACAACCTGCCGCGTCGCTTTCCATTTATGTTTTTACTTCCCGTTTTATTCCTTTTAGTACTACTGGGCCTATTCACAGAGCTCCCCTCAGTCACTGTACCTTGTACTGGTGCCCTTTTTGATTTTTGACTATGGCTTCTCTGCCTTAAACTTTCCCCCTTACTGCCTTTTGTTTCTGCCCTTGTTTTACTACCTTCCAACTTCCTGCATCGTTTCCCACCCCCCACCACATTAATTTAAACACTCCCCAACCGCTCTAGCAAATAGCCCCCCTAGGACATCAGTTCCAGTCCTGCCCATGTGTAACCTGTCCATTTTATACAGGTCCCACCTCCCCCAGAATCTGGTCCCAAATCCCCAGGAATCTGAAACCGTCCCCCTGATACCATCCCTTCAGCCACATATTCATCCTATATATCCTGTCATTTCTACGTGGCACCGGTAGTAATCCTGAGATCACTACCTTTGAGATCCGATTTCTTAACTTCCTTCCTAGCTCCCTGTATTCTGCTTTTAGGACCTCATCCCTTTTTTTTTTACCTGTGTCGTTTGTACCGATGTGTACCACGACCGCTAGCTGTTCACCCTCCCCCTCATGTGGAAGAGCAGAGGGTTAAAACTGAGAGGTTAGCAGCAGAAATGACAGATGGTTATGAATTAGTTCATAAATCAAAGCTTGGATTCTGACATCAGTTTCAGCCTGTGAGGGATAGAAACTGGGGAAAACAGAAATGAAATGAAAATCGCTTATTGTCACAAGTAGGCTTCAAATGACGTTACTGTGAAAAGCCCCTGTGAAATACTCAAGCGTTAACGGTAAAGGGGTCTAATGGGAGATAATAAGGAGAGTGTACCCGAGATTAAAAGGAAATCCAGGAGGATGGAAGAGACATGAAAAGTTTCAAATGTTTTCACTGTAATAAACTAGGCCATGAAAAGTCACAGTGTTGGTGGTTGAAGAAAAGCACTGGGAAAGCTGATGTGGTAAAACAAGATAAAACAGTAAGGTTTGTTAAAGTGGTAAAGGAAAGCCCAAGTGAAGCGAAGGAGGTGCAAAAGATTGTACAGCCTGATCAAGAAGTGATTGCTAAGGTGCCAGATCTCTTTAAAGAATTTGCTTGTGTGGGTAAAGTTTACTCATGTGTACCAAGAGGAGCAGAGGTCACGATTTTAAGAGAAGCGGGAGCTAGTCAATCTTTGATGGTAAGAGATGAGGAGTGATGTAGTTTGGGAAGAATATTGCCAGAAAAGGTGGTAATATGTGGAATTCAGGGGGAGAAGAGTAGTGTTCCATTATATAAGGTAATGTTGGAAAGTCCAGTGAAGAGTGGTGAAGTGGTAGTAGGATTAATAGAGAAACTATCTTGTCCAGGAATAGTTTATCTTGGGTAATGATATAGCTGGATCACAGGTGAGAGTGATGCCTACTGTGGTTCACAAGCCAGTGGAAAATCAGACAACTGAAATTTTGAAGGACGAATATCCTGGGATTTTTCCGGATTGTGTAGTCACAAGGTTGCAAAGTCACAGGTGAAGACAAGAGGAGAAATCAGAGAGTGAAGATAAAGTTGAAGTGCAATTATCAGAAACGATTTTTGATCAGATGGTTGGGAAAAAACAGGTGGAGGATGAGGCGAATATTTTTAGTTCAGGAAATTTGGCGGAATTACAATAGAAGGATATAGAAATAAAACGGATGTGTTAGAAAGCATACACAGAACAGGAATCTGAGTGTATACCAGAGTGTTATTACTGTAAAAACGATGTCTTGATGAGGATATTGACTTTACATATGCAGGCAGATGAAAAGTGGGCAGAAGTTCATCAAGTGGTATTGCCGGTAGGATATAGAAAGGAGGTATTGCAAGTAGCACATGAGGTACCAGTGGGAGGTCATTTGGGAGTAAGGAAAACTCAAGCTAAAATACAAAAACATTTTTATTGGCCTGGACTACATAAAGACATATTGAAATTTTGTCGATGATGTCACACGTCATGTGAATATGCTAAAAGGTACTTTGAAAGGGAAGGAGAGCAAAAGGAGGAGGTTTTAATGATTCTAACTCAAAGTGAAGAACCAAATCTAGATGATTTTGAATTTGACATTCCTCAAATTAAATTGTAAAATGAGAATGTTCTTAAAAATTGGGATCAATTGTTGAGTAACCTTCCAGAGGAAAAACAAACTGACCTGAAAGAGTTATTGATATCACATGCGCAAGTTTGTGGAGATAAGTTGGGAAGTACTAAAATGGCTTGACATGATGCGGATATGGGAAATGCTGTTCCAATTAAACAACATCCATATAGACTTAACCCTTTAAAATTGGCACAGATTAACAAAGAAATTGAAAGTATGCTTAAAAATCTCATAATTGAAGTAGGCTGCAGCCAATGGAGCTCACCCATAGTGATGGTACCAAAACCGGATTTTACCCAACAGTTGTGTGTGGACTATAGAAAGATCAATGCAGTTACAAGAATGGACTCTTATCCTATCCCATGCTTGGAGGATTGCATTGAGAAGGTGGGACAATCGGTTTTTATTTCTAAACTGGATTTACTAAAAGGCTACTGGCAGGTACCTTTATCCGAAAGGGTGAAGGAGATTTCAACTTTTGTGACTCCAGATGGTATATACCAATTCAAAGTTATGCTAGTTGGCATGAAAAACGTCCCAGCCACATTTCAACGGTTAACTAACAAGGTTGTTTCAGGATTAACCAATTGTGTGGTGTACATCGACAATCTGGTAATTTTTAGCCAGACATGGAAAGAACATTTGACACGTCTGATGGAGTTATTTAGAACATAGAACGATACAGCGCAGTACAGGCCCTTCGGCCCACGATGTTGCACCGACATGGGAAGTCAAAAACTAAAGGCCATCTAACCTACACTATGCCATTATCATCCATATGCTTATCCAATAAACTTTTAAATGCCCTCAATGTTGGCGAGTTCACTACTGTTGCAGGTAGGGCATTCCACGGCCTCACCACTCTTTGCGTAAAAAACCTACCTCTGACGTCTGTCCTATATCTATTGCCCCTCAATTTAAGGCTATGTCCCCTCGTGCTAGCCACCTCCATCCGCGGGAGAAGGCTCTCACTGTCCACCCTATCTAACCCTCTGATCATTTTGTATGCCTCTATTAAGTCACCTCTTAACCTTCTTCTCTCTAACGAAAACAACCTCAAGTCCATCAGCCTTTCCTCATAAGATTTTCCCTCCATACCAGGCAACATCCTGGTAAATCTCCTCTGCACCCGTTCCAAAGCTTCCACGTCCTTCCTATAATGAGGCGACCAGAACTGTACGCAATACTCCAAATGCGGCCGTACCAGAGTTTTGTACAGCTGCAACATGACCTCATGGCTCCGGAACTTAATCCCTCTACCAATAAAGGCCAACACATCATAGGCCTTCTTCACAACCCTATCAACCTGGGTGGCAACTTTCAGGGATCTATGTACATGGACACCGAGATCCCTCTGCTCATCCACACTGCCAAGAATTTTACCATTAGCCAAATATTCCGCATTCCTGTTATTCTTTCCAAAGTGAATCACCTCACACTTCTCTAAATTAAACTCCATTTGCCACCTCTCAGCCCAGCTCTGCAGCTTATCTATGTCCCTCTGTAACCTGCAACATCCTTCCACACTGTCTACAACTCCACCGACTTTAGTGTCGTCTGCAAATTTACTCACCCAACCTTCTGTGCCCTCCTCTAGGTCATTTATAAAAATGACAAACAGCAACGGCCGCAGAACAGATCCTTGTGGTACGCCACTCGTAACTGAACTCCATTCTGAACATTTGCCATCAACCACCACCCTCTGTCTTCTTTCAACTAGCCAATTTCTGATCCACATCTCTAAATCACCCTCAATCCCCAGCCTCCGTATTTTCTGCAATAGCCGACCGTGGGGAACCTTATCAAATGCTTTAATGAAATCCATATACACCACATCAACTGCTCTACCCTCGTCTACCTGTTCAGTCATCTTCTCAAAGAACTCGATAAGGTTTCTGAGGCATGACCTACCCTTCACAAAACCATGCTGACTATCCCTAATCATATTATTCCTATCTAGATGATTATAAATCGTATCTCTTATAATCCTCTCCAAGACTTTACCCACAACAGACGTGAGGCTCACCGGCCTATAGTTACCGGGGTTATCTCTACTCCCCTTCTTGAACAAAGGGACCACAAATCAGGGGGCCTCACGGTAGCATGGTGGTTAGCATCAATGCTTCACAGCTCCAGGGTCCCAGGTTCGATTCCCGGCTGGGTCACTGTCTGTGTGGAGTCTGCACGTCCTCCCAGTGTGTGCGTGGGTTTCCTCCGGGTGCTCCGGTTTCCTCCCACAGTCCAAAGATGTGCGGGTTAGGTGGATTGGCCATGCTAAATTGCCCGTAGTGTAAGGTTAATGGGGGGATTGTTGGGTTACGGGTATACGGGTTACGTGGGTTTAAGTAGGGTGATCATTGCTCGGCACAACATCGAGGGCTGAAGGGCCTGTTCTGTGCTGTACTGTTCTATGTTCTATTTGCTACCCTCCAGTCCTCTGGCACTATTCCTGTAGCCAATGATGACATAAAAATCAAAGCCAAAGGCTCAGCAATCTCTTCCCTGGCTTCCCAGAGAATCCTAGGATAAATCCCATCCGGCCCCGGGGACTTATCTATTTTCACCTTGTCCAGAATTGCCAACACTTCTTCCCTACGCACCTCAATGCCATCTATTCTAATAGCCTGGGTCTCAGCATTCTCCTCCACAACATTATCTTTTTCCTGAGTGAATACTGACGAAAAGTATTCATTTAGTATCTCGCTTATCTCCTCAGCCTCCACACACAACTTCCCACCACTGTCCTTGACTGGCCCTACTCTTACCCTAGTCATTCTTTTATTCCTGACATACCTATAGAAAGCTTTTGGGTTTTCCTTGATCCTACCTGCCAAAGACTTCATGTCCCCTCCTTGCTCGTCTTAGTTCTCTCTTTAGATCCTTCCTCGCTTCCTTGTAACTATCAAGCGCCCCAACTGAAACTTCACGCCTCTTCTTCACATAGGCCTCCTTCTTCCTCTTAACAAGAGATTCCACTTCTTTGGTAAACCACGGTTCCCTTGCTCTACCCCTTCCTCCCTGCCTGACTGGTATGTACTTATCAAGAACACGCAATAGCTGTTCCTTGAACAAGCTCCACATATCCAGTGTGCCCAACCCTTGCAGCCTACTTCTCCAACCTACACATCCTAAGTCATGTCTAATGGCATCATAATTGCCCTTCCCCCAGCTATAACTCTTGCCCTGCGGGGTATACTGATCCCTTTCCATCACTAATGTAAAGGTCACCGAATTGTGGTCACTGTTTCCAAAGTGCTCACCTACCTCCAGATCTAACACCTGGCCTGGTTCATTACCCAAAACCAAATCCAATGTGGCCTCGCCTCTTGTTGGCCTGTCAACATATTGTGTCAGGAAACCTTCCTGCACACATTGTACAAAGAACGACCCATCTAATGTACTCAAACTATATCTTTTCCAGTCAATATTTGGAAAGTTAAAGTCTCCCATAACAACTACCCTGTTACTTTCGCTCTTTTCCAGAATCATCTTCGCCATCCTTTCCTCTACATCCCTAGAACTATTAGGTGGCCTATAGAAAACTCCCAACAGGGTGACCTCTCCTTTCCTGTTTCTAACCTCAGCCCATACTACCTCGGAAGAGTCCCCATCTAGCATCCTTTCCGCCACCGTAATACTGGCCTTGACTAGCAGAGCCACACCTCCCCCTCTTTTGCCCCCTTCTCTGAGCTTACTAAAACACCTAAACCCCGGAACCTGCAACAACCATTCCTGTCCCTGCTCTATCCATGTCTCTGAAATGGCCACAACATCGAAGTCCCAGGTACCAACCCATGCTGCCAGTTCCCCTACTTTATTTCGTATACTCCTGGCATTGAAGTAGACACACTTCAAACCACCTACCTGAACACTGGCACCCTCCTGCGAAGTCAAATCTGTGCTCCTGACCTCTATACTCTCAATCTCCCGTACCCCAAAACTACAATCCAGGTTCCCATGCCCCTGCTGAATTAGTTTAAACCCCCCCAAAGAGCACTAACAAATCTCCCCCCTCCAGGATATTGGTGCCCCTCAGGTTCAGATGTAGACCATCCTGTCTATAGAGGTCCCACCTTCCCCAGAAAGAGCCCCAGTTATCCAGAAATCTGAATCCCTCCCGCCTGCACCATCCCTGTAGCCACGTGTTTAATTGCTCTCTCTCCCTATTCCTCGTCTCACTATCACGTGGCACGGGCAACAACCCAGAGATAACAACTCTGTTTGCTCTCGCTCTGAGCTTCCATCCTAGCTCCCTAAAGGCCTGCCTGACATCCTTGTCCCCTTTCCTACCTATGTCGTTAGTGTCAATGTGGACTACGACTTGGGGCTGCTCCCCCTCCCCCTTAAGGACCCGGAAAACAGGATCCGAGACATCACATACCCTTGCACCTGGGAGGCAACATACCAAACGTGAGTCTCTCTCGCTCCCACAAAATATCCTATCTGTGCCCCTGACTATTGAGTCCCCAATTACTAATGTTCTACTCCTTTCCCCCCTTCCCTTCTGAGCAACAGGGACAGACTCCGTGCCAGAGGCCCGTACCGCATGGCTTACCCCTGATAAGTCGTCCCCCCCACAAGTATCCAAAACGGTATACTTGTTACTCAGGGGAACGACCGCAGGGGGTCCCTGCACTGACTGCTTCTTCCCAGTCCCTCTTACAGTTACCCATCTACCTCCAGTCTTTGGTGTAACTACTTCCCTGAAGCTCCTATCTATGGCCCCCCTCTGCCTCCCGAATGATCCGAAGTTCATCCAGCTCAAGCTCCAGGTCCCTAACACGGTTTTTGAGGAGCTGGAGTTGGGTGCACTTCCCACAGATGAAATCAGCAGGGACACTGACGGCGTCCCTCACCTCAAACATTCTGCAGGAGGAGCATTGTACTGCCTTCCCTGACATCACCTCTAGATTTAAAAAAAAAACCAAGAAAAATAAAAGAAAAAGAAAGGAAGAGCTTACCTGATATTCCCTCAAACCCTGCTCCCGCTGAAAGGTAAGCAAATTTAACGGCACTCACTCACCTTCACGACAAGCCCCTGCTCCCGCTTCCCAACAACCGTGGGTTTTTTTTGGTTAGAGGAGGAGGTAGGGTGGGAAACACAAAGTGTTTCGGGTTTAACTGTCACTTGACAACAGCCCCTCCACAAACCACCTTCAAATTCGGCTGACCGCACTGCACTTATGCAAATTTCCCCAGAACAGCTGATCAGTAGCTCTGCTCTGCTGCCCTCTGCTGGATGCTTGCCTTCACTCAAACTCCTCGGGTCGATTTGATCGATTTCAGAAGACAGGTTTGGTAGTAAACCTATCCTAAAGTGAATTTGGAAAAGCCCAACTCATTTTCCTTGGCCGTACAATCGGACAGGGTCGAATCGTCCCACGGGATGTGAAAACAAAAGTTATTGGGGATTTTCCAATACCCTCGACACTAAGAGAAATAATGCGATTTCTTGGCTTGAGTGGATTTTACCGGAAATTTGTGCTGAGCTTTAGCAGTGTGGTTGCTTCGCTGACAGACTTGCTAAAGAAGCGTAGCAAATTTCAGTGGACAGCGGAGTGTCAACTGGCCTTTGACGGCCTGAAGTTAACCACTGCTCCCGTGTTAGCCATCCCAAATTATACAAAACCATTCAAAGTGGCTGTTGATGTGAGTGATGTGGGCGTAGGTGCAGAGCTTCTACAAGACAACGAAGGACTAGAGTGGTCTATTGGTTATATTTTTAAGAAATTAAATACGCACCAGAAGTATTCAACGATTGAGAAGGAGACTTTGAGCTTGGTGCTGGCTTTGCAACATTTTCACATTTATGTGACCAGCAATCCGTCTGACACAATTATATATACTGATCATAATCCATTGACGTTTTTGGAGTGATTCAGGAATAATAATGCCAGACTTTTTTGGTGGAGTTTGTTACAGCCATTTCATTTATAAATAATACACGTGGCAGGATGAGAAAACGTGATAGTCGATGCTTTGTCACGAATGGGATGAAGAGAAGCGGGTTCAGTGGAGGAAGAAGAACTAAAATGGACTATGTTATTATACCTGTTTGCATGTTTTGTTTTGTGAAACGAAAAAGTATTTTACTGTCAGTATTTCTTAAAGGAAAGTGAAAAGGTGAAAAATGAAACCATCTTGAAGTTGATGATTTATTCTTTTTTCTTGGGGGAGGTGTCAGGTGGATGTACTTTTAAGAAATTGGTGTTTATCAAATAGCTGCAGTGATGTCAGTGTTTGGGTGGAGCTGGGCTGTCTGTCTGTCTTTTACTTTCGTTTTGAGCTGTAAAGCTGCTTTGTGGCTCTGTTTTTGGTTTCGTTTTCAGAGTTGGAGAGCTGTATTCAAAGCAAGCAGATGTGTAATGATCTCTCTCTCTACAAAGAATGTCTTCAGCTCACTTGATGGTTTCAAAGTAATACCTGTTTCTATGGAGAATTTAAACCTGCTGACTTTGTAAAAAGGGTTTAACCTATGAATTTTGCTCGGAAAGGTATTACGGGTTGAGACTACTGTATCTATGGGGTTACGTGTGTTAGTTGTTGATAAGATGTTTCCTGTGTGTTTATAAAATGTTAACTGAGTTCATAGAATAAACATTGTTTGGTTTTTAAAATACTTACGGTCTCTGTTGTATAACACCTGGAGAGTGGAACTTTGTGCTCCCCATAACCAAAATCCATTAAAATACGTGGGTCAGGTGAACTCCATGATATACTTTGGAGTTTTCTAAACCCTGGCCCATAACAGACAGTAGACTTGATTTCTCAGGCTTTAAAGCCAGTCAAATTACTAATTGCATCATAACTTACATCTCTTGTCGGAGACACCTTCCAGATTCCTCCTGGAAGTACTGAGCACAAGTCCGCCTCTGGTACTGTTTGACACGATGCAAGCCTATGCCGAGCCTGTTTTGTAACTTTACTGAGCTAAAATAAATCAGTTGTTAGTATTAGTTTCAAAAGAATAGCTTCTGCACTGAAGCATGCACAAATATAAAATGTATCAATATAATTTAGGTTATGCAAAATTACCTTTAATTGTAGTTAGAAACAAACACTAAACGTATTGGAATAAGAGAAAGTGTATCTGGCTAAATAGTAGGTTTGCGCCTGTACATCACTGCAGAGGCCATTTACAATGTCAGGTGATCCATCAAGGGATGCACTGAAATGCACATGGCTCTCCAAAAATTGATACAAAAACTAACCAATCCCCTCTTGTATAATTACTCATCACAGATAAACTGGCAATATCCGAGAAGGAGAAAGTTACCTGTATGTGTTTTCATTTAGTGAGTGAAACTAAACACTTTTGAAAAGGGCTAACATAGTTGTTTAAAAAAACCTGTAAGGTAGAGAGTGTGGTGTGCAATCTAAATTAATGCACATTACAATATAACAGTGTTTCATTTTGCAACAGTAATACAAGTTTGTCACTGACATTTATTACAACATAAATCAAATTAGTCATGGATTTTCTGAGTTAGAGTAATTTCCACAAATGTATTAGGCAAGCACATGTATTCTATATCTAGTCAAAAAGCTAAGATTCAGTGGCTGAATCACTAAACAAAGGAAACTGATCACGAGTGAAAGTTATCCTAGTATCAGTCAGAATTCCATTATTGTTACACCGCTGAAGGCAAGATTTTATGTTGCTCTTGCCAGTTGTTGTTTCACAAAAATACTACCTGTTACTGTTACTGCAAATGGACAAGTATTTTACATAATAAGATTTCATGCATTATTGACAAAATTTTACATTTAATTATTAGAATGGGCTTTAGCTAGTGTTTCTACAAGGAAACTGAGCACTGCTTTCAGAGTGTACCAGTGGGGAAAATATGTTCAGACGTTTAGCATTTATTGATTTAAATAACAAAATGGGACAAATTATTGCAGACATTTTTGAAGAGATCAAACAAATTCCCCCTCACACTCATAAAACAGAATTTTATTATATAACTGCCTTGTAACTGCTTGTTGTGAAATGCATTTCAGAAAAGTTGTGACACCCTCTTTAATTGAGACTAAAGCAGATTATCGGTTTTCAATTGAATGTGGTCAACCTTAATTTAGGCTACTTAAATCTTGTTACACTAGAATCTCCTTGATGTACTCAAGTAAGAAAACACCTTGAATCGGCTTCAATCATAAGAAACCATCAGTTGTCTACATTTGCCTTCTTTTGGAATGTATAGCTGATATGCTTGCCCAAAAGGGAGGGAGTGTTCAAGGTCCTAGAGGAAGAGATCGGTGATTAAGTCAAGTTTTGACTGACAACAATGTTTTTGAAACAAGACTGGGTAGTTCAATTGTCACTTCAAAACCTTCAAGGGCAATTGCCATGGAACTTCATCAGTGTTAAATTTTACCAGGTTGGATCTCGGCAACGTTTTTAGTATTGTAGAATTTCTCTCTAGTACTTTACGATCTTTATGACATTATTTATATTGTAACTTCTCAATAAATCTTTCATATTGGAACAAAATACCCGTAGTCTTTTTTTAAGGAATCAAATCTTGCATAAATTACTCATACTTGGATATTATTGCAGATACATGACAGACGATTTCTGTGGAGCATCTACATTGAGTCAGCTCCCAGTCAGAATTATTGAACAAAAATATTGTGCAATTTTTCAATGTTTTTTTTGTATTTTGTACTCCTAGAAGTAATGGAATTTTATTGTGGGTCATGGAAAGCTGCATATTCACTGCACTGTTCTGTAATTAGAATTCCACTGTGACATGGTAGGATTTCATGATATGCAATTGTCCCTTTTGTCACTGGAAGTACTAGTCCCATATTATTGCTTTGACCCAAAGATGAAACACCTTTGAGGAAGTAACAACTGCAGTTAAAGCATCTCTGGGATATGTTCACCTTACGAGCTTGGTCACTGAATATATCTTCTTCTTCCTCCTTGTCACTGCCGAGCCCCTGGGCATACACCCACCTTGCGCTTGGGCTAAAAATAGCAAACTCTGCATTACTACCACGAAAAATGCAAGTGTTTTTATTTGGAGTGAGACGCTCTGCTGATGCAGAAGATTGCTTTACGACACGATCATCCCTTTCAACCTATGAGAGAGAAATAAAGTAGATGAAGTGGTACATGTAGACATCTCTGCCTGTACAGTTTACTGTTTAATGAAAGTTGCAGAACAGGTTACAATCTTACATTTGCTATTTTCTTTTACTTTTGATCAAATTAACAATCCTATCTTCATAGAGCAGCACAGTACTTTACATGCAATACATGAAGCATTGTTGCAATCTTGCCTGACACCACATGGTAAGGAAATCCCAACTAATGGGACATTTGCAGAAAAGCATCGCGAGACCTGGATACCTTACTATCCTACTCCGGTGCCAAAGAAGAACCAGGCAACGTGCCTCAACAACCACTGTCTGATGGCCTTAACATCTATCATTATGAAGTGCTTTGAGAGGTTGGTCATGAGACACATCAACTCCATACTCCCAGAATGTCTTGATCTACTGAAATTCGCATACAGCCACAACCGGTCCACAGCAGACGCCAACTCTCTGGCCCTACTCGCATCCCTGGAGCATCTCAAAAACAAGGACTCCTACGCCAGACTCCTATTCATTGACTACAGCTCCGCCTTTAACACCTTAATGCCAGCCAAGCTCATAAGCAAACTCCAAAACCTAGGACTTGTTTCCTCCTTCTGCAACTGGATCCTTGATTTCCTGACCCAGAGACCACAATCAGTAAGGGTAAACAACAACACCTCCTCCACGATAGTCCTCAATACCAGGGCCCCGCAAGGCTACGTACTTAGGCCCACGATATTACTTGGACACACGACCGTCTCAATTCCATCTACAAATTTGCTGATGACATGACTGTAGTGAGTTGGATCTCAAACAATGAGTCAGAGTATAGGAAGGAGATAGAAAACCTAGTGGCATCATGCAACAACAACAATATCTCCCTCAATAATAATAATAATCTTTATTGTCACAAGTAGACTTACATTAACACTGCAATGAAGTTACTGTGAAAAGCCCCTGGTCGCCACACTCCGGGGCCTGTTCAGGAACACAGAGGGAGAATTTAGAATGTCCAATGTCAGCCTGACTAAGGAGCTGGTCATCAACTTCAGGAAGCGAAGTGCTGCACACACCCTTGTCTGCATCAAAGGTGCCGAGATGGAGATGATTGACAGCTTCAAATTGTTAGGTGTATACATCACCAACAATCTGTCTGGTCCACCCACGTCGATGCTATGACCAAGAAAGGACACTTCTTCAGGAACCTAAGGAAATTCAGCATGTTTACATGGACT
Organism: Scyliorhinus canicula; assembly: GCF_902713615.1. Taxonomy (NCBI): domain Eukaryota; kingdom Metazoa; phylum Chordata; class Chondrichthyes; order Carcharhiniformes; family Scyliorhinidae; genus Scyliorhinus; species Scyliorhinus canicula. Next base: position 68,594,441 of record NC_052164.1, on the reverse strand, counting down.
CTTACCAATTTTTACAGGTGCACCAGAGAAAGCAACCTATCTGTCTGCAACGCACCTGGTACGGCAACCATTTGGCCCAAGACCATAAGAAACTACAGAGTATCACGAACACAGCCTAATCCATTACATAAATCCGCCTCCCATCCATTGACTTTTGTCTATACCTCCCTAACAGATTCAAAAACAGCTCCTTCCCACTATTACCAGACTCCTGAATGACCCTCTTACGGACTGAACTGATCTCTCTACTCATCTTCTCTATTGTTGTGGCACTATACACTGTATGCTTCACCCGATGTCTATGTATTTATATTGTGTATTTGTCGTATGTCCTATGTTTTTCATGTATGGAACGATCTGCCTGGACTGTATGCAGAACAATACCTTTAACCGTACCTCGGTACATGTGACAATAAATCTAAATCAATGTGATTACATAAGATACAGGATTTACATAATACACTCATCATTTTGGTCTCAAAGCAATGTTCCAGTAGCTCAGCAATATGAAATATGCCAATAAACTGCTCTTGTAAGGTGGAATCATACTGTTACGAGCCACAGGAAAATTCACGCAAAATAACATTCAAATTATATCTTCTTTTTAAAAAAAAATTTAGAGTACCCAATTCATTCTTTCCAATTAAGGGGCAATTTAGCGTAGCCAATCCACCTACCCTTCAAATCTTTGGGTTGAGGGGGGCGAAACTCACGCAAACAAGGGGTGAATGCGCAAACTCCACATGGACAGTGACCCAGAGCCGGGATCAAACCTGGGACCTTGGTGCTGTGAGGCAGCAGTGCTACCCACTGCGCCACCGTGCTGCCCACTTCAAACTATATCTTCAATGACTGATGAGAGAAATTGTACAAGTTTAAAAATGACATCAAATCTAGGCAGCTATTGTGTTCAACCCACTACATACCAAAAGACAGAGTATTAAAAGACACATTCTTGTATCCCTAGCTTAATAAGATTAAGAGGAAATTTATATGTTCTTTAAAAGTTTCTTACTGCTTCATAAGATCGCTGTTGTTGCTGCTGTTTGCGAATTTGGGCATACTTGCTCACACGGTGCTTCACCTCATCTTGAAAACGCTTCAAATTCTCCTGTTTCGCTTTATGGATTTCCTTTAGTTGCTCATCAACTTCAACAGCTGAAATCTAAGGATAAAGAAACCATCTTTAACAGACTACTACATGATTCAGAGCAGCTAAAAGGTATTATTACAATGCAGGTGTTATTATTACACAGCTGTTATTGCAAGTATAAAGTCAAGCCCTTTCAATAACTAGTAGCAAAATTTTAAACATTTAAAAGAAAAACAGAGACTATGGTGATGATACATCTTGTGGTGGTGTAACAGAGTAAGTGATATGGTAACTTTCATAAAAAGGCTTCTCTTTAAAAAAGAACGCAGAAGGTGGTCACCTCACTGCTAGACTTTGGTGAAAAATCGTTGAATTGAGCAAAATCGAGGCAGCATTTTTTTGCTGAATCTAATTTTCCCAAAACTGAGAGGCTTCTCTCTAAATAACACATGAAAAATGTAATTTCAGTGCTCCATTTCAAGAACTGCAAATATAAATTTATAGCTATAAAATTAAATGAGAGATATCGAATAGCTAGGATTCAAAAACTGGTTGAAACTAGGATTATACACATGAAATAAAAAACTTATATTTGGTATTTGGAGGCTTTTGAGCAAGGTTCCTCAAGTCCATGCTGAAGACACAGCAGTTCTGCACATACAATAAAATTTAATTATGCCTTCAGAATTGTTGAGCTTTTTAAAATCAGAATTACTGAGATTTCTTTAAAAAAAAGTACATTAAACAGTCTATAATCTATTATACCAACAAATAGGAACAGCATGGCAACTGAGGAATTGGCAGAGACAATCATTCCATTCCCCAAATCTATTGCAGCCCTAGTTCTATACAGAACAGAAGCTTCGGAATTATATGCACTCAGATATCTGGGTCATCGTAATGCTCATTTTTAAGATAATTACATTTCTGTACAGTTGATGTTTTACCTTTTGAAGGAAGTACATGGAGTATTTTTTCCTATAGCTGAATACAAATGGAGTTGCCAATTTATCCAAGTTAAATATTTAAACATTTCAAATACACAAAATGTTACTATCGAATATTCAGCATCAAACCATTTTCTCAGATCAATTCAACAAATAAATCACTTCAAAAGATAGGTAAAAGAGTGTCATTTCTATGGTACGCTCTCACTCTAGGAATGCTGAAACTAGACCACAAAAATATAGCAAATACTGGCATGAATTATTTAAAGCTTTTGATCCTAAGATCGCCTGGTAATGTGAAACTAGCTGCATGGACCAATTTCATGTTAGGCTTGATCTGTAATCTGAACTATTAGCAGATCTTAACAGTAGAATTGCTACAATTGGGCTCAAACTAGACTAGTTGAGAGAAGGGAAAATCATCCAGGGCCCAATCCTCATTGTTACCCGTTACAGTGATTGCCAAGAAACACAGTAAGCAAAAAAAAGGACTTTGATTCTCCATTCCCGCTTAGCGTCAAATTCTCCATCCTCGCAGTCAGCGGTAGCAAGGCGGACTAGCAATGGAGAATCCTGCCCAACATCTGACTTAAGTGTGAATCCCCATAATTGAATAGCTCCAGACTGCATAGGTTGACACTAAATGGTATTTGGATTAAGTTAGATTTGGCAAACAGCCAAAATAAGCTTATCTAACTATAGAGCACCAGTACTAAGGTCATGTCTCAGACAGCAGTTTGAGTAAGAATATTAATAATAGTAGGCATCAGTCCATCTTGGGAGATGATGGGCTGCACTCAGGGTCACTTCCAGACTAAACATCATCTGTTGTGGCTGTAGAAGCGAACTCTTATGTGACTGTCCTTCAAAAACTGGCAAATGGGCAGCAAGGTAGCATAGTGGTTAGCACTATGGCATCACAGCACCAGGGTCCCAGGTTCAATTCCCGGCTTGGGTCACTGTCTGTGCGGAGTCTGCATGCTCTCCCCATGTCTGCGTGGGTTTCCTCTGGATGTTCTGGTTTCCTCCCACAAGTCCCGAAAGATGTGCTGTTGGGTAAATTGGACATTCTGAATTCTCCCTCAGTGTATTCGAACAGGCACCGAAACATGGCGACTAGGGGCTTTTCACAGTAACTTCATTGCAGCATTAATGTAAGCCGAGTTGTGACAATAAAGATTATTATTATGTGAATAGCATTGGCCCAAGATCAGCTGATTTTTGTTCCTTCCACTGGGTTTTCTTCTCTGCCATCTGGTCATTTCAGACGTCTGCCTATTCCAGGCCCTTCCCAATTACCTGGCACTCCAGTCAGCAGCAATGATTTCCCATCCATCAACTCCAATCCCAGTCAACTTGAGGTCTCTCTTGAGACAATCACAACATGGGCAATTTGTTGGTCTTGTGCTGACAGCAAGCTCACCATGGAGCATGTCTTTGAAAATGCAGCTGTCAGCCATTAGGTGCACGTGACGCAGCCAATGGAGTTACTACTGACTCGGCTGGGGATCCTTGCAGGCTGGTGTACCTCTGCTCACAGTCTTGCCAAGTTGAACAGCTTGTTCTCAGATTTGATATGCAGATTGGACACCCTTATTTGAGTTGCTGAAAGCACACAATAACAGCTGCATGAAGAAGAATATGCAAAGAGAGCTGATTTGAATAAGAATATGATTAACATACAAGTTGAAAACATACTATTTAAAGTTGAGACACTCCTGAGCGTGATTCTCTGGAAAGATTTCTAAGTTTGGTAGCAATCGGGAACTGCCGCATGCTTCCCGCCGCTCGGCCCGGCGAGGCAGACAACTCTATTCAACATTAATTGGTCCACTTAACGAGGCCCCAAGGACTTTTCACCGCAAATGAAGGCTCGCCTGCCAATTCACCGGTACTGCGCTCGCCTCCTTCTGTTCGGTGATGTTAGGTGAATTGGGTCTGCACCGGCTCTTGGAAAGAACACCCTACCTAAGCCCACACCTCCACCCTTCATAGGCCAGCCCCCAGCTCACGTCCCGCACCTCTTCAGGCCCACTTTCGGGCACCCGCTGTCTCGACCCTCTCTCGGTTACCTTTCGTCAGTCCCTCCCCTGTCAGCCTCTCCCTCCCCCCATAACAAAATAACAGTCCCAACCCCAACAACACACTCACCACCTGCACTTCAGGAAGCTAGCCCGCCCAGCTAGCCTGGTAGCCCCCGCCCAGGGCACCAAGCATCCTACACCCAGCCCCCCCCCCCCACCAAATCCACCATCCTCCCAGTGAAAACTTGAAAATCCCGAACAACCACAAAGAAGAAAAAGCAACTCACCATCAGCCATACATTTTTCAAAAATTTCAATAAAAATTATTTATAAAAAAAAGAATGAAACAAACCAAAACAGAACAGAGCAACGGCCCCAAATATAGTGCAAACATGGTTCATACAAACCAGAAGAAAACCAAAATACAAAATATAAACACTCCCTCCAGAGTTCAATGTTCCCATTCTCCTGCTGGTCCATTGTCTCTAATAAATTCCATCGCCTCCTCTGGCGATCCAAAGTAGAGTTCCTCGCCTTCGTACGTTACCTACAGACTCGCTGGGTACAACATGTCAAACTTCACCCCCTTCTTAAAGAGGGCCGACTTCACCTTGTTTAAGCTTGCTCTCCTTTTGGCCAGCTCCGCACCCAGGTCCTGGTAGACACGCAGCTCACTGCCTTCCCATTTGCAGCGCCTTGTCTGCCTGGCCCACCTCAGAATCTGTTCCTTATCCAAGAGCTGGTACAATCGCACCACCATCGCCCTCGGTGGCTCGTTTCTTTGTGGCTTCCTCATAAGCGCCCTGTGCGCCCGGTCCACCTCCAAAGGCCAAACGAATGCTCCTTCACCCAGCAGCTTCTCGAACATTCGTGCCACATATGCATCGGCGTCCGCTCCCTCACTGCCCTCCGGCAGGCCCACGATCCTCAAATTCTGCCTGCGCAACCTATTCTCCAGGTCCTCTACTTTATCCTGCAGCCTCTTCTGTTGATCTCTCATCAACCCCATCTCTGCAGCCATTGAGCTTTCAACAGTTGTTCCCTCCTTTTTTGACCACTACTGGTCCACAAATCTATAAACCGTTGGGATACTCTGTTCTTCCACTTCTCCTGCACCTTATACCATCACTCAGCTTCACCATTAGCCAGGGAAAAAATCCAAAAAGACCACCACGAGCAGGAGCCACTAATGTGCAACCACTCACTCCATAGTCACCCCCGGAAGCCTCGGAAGAAGATGTTAGACTGACAAACAGCAGTGGTTCCCACCCAGAGACCCGATATTCCCCGATTGATCTCCCCCATCCCCTGCACCCTGCCAATGCACTCCCGGCCGCTGTGGGCTCCTCTCCCCGTACAGCAGACCTTGTACCCCGGAGACTTGGTCATAAAATCATCTGGACCATGCCGTGGAAATGTCCACGGAGCTGAGTCCCATCCCCTGGGTGTTTGGATGCTGCGTGTGTGGTGTTGCCTCCCGCAGTGTATGGGAACAGTGTCCAGGCTTCCAGGTCTGATTATGATGCTAGGCAATGAGTCCCACATGCTTCATGGCCCGCCCATCCACAGGATCCACTTGGGTTGTGTGAAGTGCTCACGTAACCATGATTGCCAATTCCCTATTAGCAATAGCCTTCAGCCACAGGGCCCAAGGCCTCATCAGTTGGTGGGGGTTATGGGTGGTCAGTGGGACAGACGGGCAGGGACAAGGATTGCCCCGGAACAGATACACACAATCTAGGGGTTGGCATGCTGGTGCCATGCATGGTTGCCCGCTCTCCAGCACCTCTCCCTACACTCCCATGGCAGCCTACCCTATGCGGAGGGTCCCCCAACCCCAGCCGAGTGTCCCCCACCCCCGGGGTGGCAAGCCTAGTGCCCCCAAGCTCTTTGCCTGTGAGCAAAGATGGCTACTTACCTCTTTGGTTCCCCACAGAATCCCTTCAGCCAGGTTCAGGGTTTTAAAAGGTTGTGCTAATCAGCATCACCGTGACCACCAATGAATGACGGGAGGCCGTTGGACATGGGGTGCATCCCACTAATTGCATGGAAATAGGGCTTAAGTAGTTACAATTGGTTTTTTCGCTATGCTATGTCGAGATCCCGATTTTGCCTTTGGGAGCGAGCCAGTTGCATCGCAAACTGTTTGGTGCCTGGCACGATTCACCAGTCTGGTTTCGCTCAAGCAAGAGCGCAATGAGGCCGGAGAATCGTGCCCAGTGTCTTTAAATCAAATCATACCCTTTTTGGTAAATGCACACTGGAAAAAAGATGGATGTCATCATGGCCAGAACCCTTAGCAACCACAATGAATACTAAAACAGTCTCTGTCAAACCTTTGTGCGACGTTTTACTACGTTAAAGGTGCTGTATAAATAATGCATGTTGTTGCTAGAGAAGATTTACTGCTGAATTGCAACAATCACTTCAATCTCCACTAAATACGTTGTAGCAGAAATTGTACTTCTCGAGCTTCACTCGATCTTTAGTAACACAATCACCATGCCCTAAGCACTACAAGCAGCTATGAAAACATTGCCACTAATGGAAATCAGTTTCGACATTTAAAATTTGAGTGATGAGCTGATTCTGCTGCACCCAGTATTTCCAAGAAAGATAGGAAGGAACTGGGAAGGCTGGAGAAGAAAGAACATCTTACATTATTGTAAAGATACCAGTTAACCAACCATGTGGTATATCGATCCACATCATCACTTGAGTTAGCTTGAGTCTCATTTACAAACACATGCCCTCTATTGGTCTGAAAGCTAAACTGGAGACTTAAGATATATCTTTTATCTACATGGTAATAGGGATATCATGCCTCATAAAAAATTTGCGCAATGTAAATTTTGAATGACAGTCAATCGTCCAACTTGTAACCATCACACCCAATGGAGACTAATTTTAAAATAAAATGCTACATTTCTGAATCCATTTTATCATAATGTATTGAAACTATAGAAGATAGATTAAATTTTAATGTTGGTGGAAAAAATTAGAGTGTTCGTTTTTTTTCAATGTGTCTACAATAATCCAAAAGAATTCCGGTATCAGAGACAGAGCAATCAAGAGTCCAGAGAAGCAGCCCAGAGCAGTAGCAATACTGTTAAATAAAATTAAACCGGGGAAGGCATATTACCCGTAGAATTAAATGCTAGCATTTGTGACCTAGCTCAGAAAAAAAACACGTGGAAGGCCAACTCGGCGGTAGAAAGATACGAATAAGAGTAGCGATATTGTAGTGGTTAATATAACAATGCCCATGATTAACTTAGTGAAAACTGACCAACTTCAACTTGCAGATTAAATTACCCCACAATCAGCTCATCAGAGAAACACGTCTGAAAACTGCTTTAAATTGCATAATTTCCTTAAACTCGTTCCCCCACAAGAAGCCGCCTCTCTCTCATGCGCACACACACACAAATTACTCTCTAACACTTTCCCACACACACTTTCACCCACGGCGACCCCTTTTCCCGCTACCCATTTCCTGGCCATAGCAATGTTCGCCACTCAGTAATAGTTCATTATATTCGGCAACGCAAGCACGCCTCCCCTCCTCGCCCCCGTTCCAGAAAAGCCCTCCTGACCTACGGGGCCTTCCCCACCCACACGAAAGCAGAAATCAGCGCATTGGCTTTTTTAAAGAACGCCTTCAGGAACAGCAACCTTGGCAATGCCGTTACTTTTACTGTCTGCACCCAGTTCACCAGCGACAACGGAGCACATCCCACCTCTTAAAGTCCCCTTCATCTGCTCCACCAGCTGCGTCAAGTTCAACTTGTGCAACTGCGTCCAACCCCGTGCCACCTCGATGTCCAGGTATCTAAAACTCACCCCATCTACCTTAAACAGCAGCTCCCCAAATCTCCTCTCCTGCCCTCTAGCCTCAATTGGGAGCACCTCACTCTTTCCCATGTTCAACTTGTACGCAGCGAATCGGCCAAAATCCCCATAATTCCCCCAATACCCACCAATCAGTCCGAAATGTATAACAGCAAGTCATCCGTGCACAGCGAGGCTCTATGCTCGGCACCTCCCCACACAATCCCTCTCCAATCGCTCGATGCCCTAAACGCCATTGCAACCGGCTCTATTGCTAAAGCAAAGAGCAACGGAGAGAGCAGGCGCCCGTGCCTAGTCACCTGGTGCAGTCCAAAATACCTCGAACTCACTTGGTTCATCCGCACACTTGCGACCGGTGCCTTGTATTGCGACCGGTGCCTTGTACAGCAACCGGACCCAGACCACAAACCCCTGCCCGAACCCAAACCGCCCCAGTACCTCCCAGATATTCCCACTCCACCCGGTCAAACGATTTCTCCGCATCCATCGCTACCATCACCTCTACCTCCTGCCCTTCCAAAGGCATTATAGTTACATTGAGTAGCCTCCTCACATTCAGCAACAGCCACCTCCCTTTCACAAAACCAGTTTGATCCTCACCTATCATCCTGGGACGCAATCCTCGATTCGTGAAGCCAGCATCTTCACCAACAACTTGGCTCAGTAACGATATTGGGCAGTACGACCCACACTGCTCTGGATCCTTGCCCTTTTTCAATATCAAAACGATCGAAGCCTGCGATAGTGTAGGGGGAATTCCCCCCCTCTCCTTAGCCTCATTGTATGCCCTCACCATTAGTGGCCGTAGGAGGCCCCCCCAATCCCCCAACTTTTTTATAAAACCCCACTGGAAACCTGTCCAGACTCGAGGAATTCCCTGCCTGCATCGCCCCCGCACTCCATCACCTTCCTCAGCCCATTTGGGGCCCCCAATTTCTGAACCAACTCCTCCTCTAACCAGGGAAGCTCCAGCCCTCCAGGAACCGCTGCATTCCCTCCTCCTGGCCGGGGGCTCCGGCTCAAATAATCTCCCATAAAACGTCTCAAACACGTTGTTCACCCCCTCCAGATCCAACACCACCCTACCCATCTCGTCCTTTACTCTGCCAATCTCTCTTGCCGCCTGTTTCTTCCTCATTTGGTGGGCCAGCATCCTACTCGTGTTCTCACCGTATTCATATCCTGCCCCTCTGGCTCTCCATAGCTGACCCAATGCCTTCCCTTTGGACTCTAATCAGAACTCTATCTGGAGCCTCTGCCTCTCCATCAACGGCCCTGCCACCGGGGTCTCTGAATATCATCCATCCACTCTCATGATCTCATTTACCAGCCTTGCCATCTCCGCCTGTTTTGCTTTCTCCTTATGCGTCAGAATTAAGATAAACTCCCCACTGAGCACCACCTTGAGTGCCTCACACAACGTAGCGGCCGTGATCTTCGCCCATATCATTTAGCTCCACATTCCCCCGGACTGCGGCCCTCATCCGCTCGCACATCTGCCAACAACCAAACATCCAACATCCACTGTGGGCTCTGTACCCCCCGGTCCAATCACAAATCCATCTAATGTGGCGGGCATGGTCCGAAACCACCCCCACCAGCAACGCCTTATCCATCCCAAAAAAGTCAATCTGGGAGTACACCCGGTGCATGTGGGAGAAATATGTAAGTTCCTTCACCCTCAGCCTCCCAAACCTCCATGGATCTCCCCCCCCCATCCCCCACCCATGTGGTCCATAAACCCCTTCAGCTCCTTCCCCACTGCTGACACCTTCCCCACCCCCCTGCCTGCCGATCAACCATATCCCTTTTTGGGCCAACCCCCGGCTCGCTATCGGATGTCCACCATCCTCTATCCTTTTCCGACTGCGCCCTTGTCAGCAACTCTCCCCTCCCACCCCATCCCCCTTGCCTGCCTCCTGACAACCCCCCACTGCACCCCCCTTAACTAGCTTGCCCAGCTGGCATGGTGGCCCCCGCCCAAGGCCTCCAACCTCCTTACACCCAAATCCCCTCCCCCTGTATCCACACTCCCCCAAAAAACAGCAAAAAGTGCACTCATCCTCGATATTCCCCCATGAAGGCCTGCCCCCAGAAACTCTCAAAACAAAAGAAACACTTCAAACGGAAAACAATTTAGAAAACAAAGAGAGGCACAAACTCCTCAAAAATCCAATTTCCTCATTCTCTTCCCAGTCCCTCATGAACTCCATCGCATGCCAAAATAGTACTCACACTTCTGGAAAATCACCCAGAGACGGGTCGGGTACAGCACTCCGAACTTCACCCCCTTCTTAAAGAAGGCTGCCGTGACCCTGTTAAACCCGGCCCTCCTCCTCGGCAGTTCTGCACCTAAATCCGGATACACCCACAGCTCTTCCCTGCCAAGATGCACTTCCTCATCTGCGTCACCCACCAAAGCATCTTCGCCTTATCCAGAAAACGGTGCAACCACACCACTATCGCCCTTGACAGCTCATCCGCTTGTGGCCTCATCAGCACCCCGTGTGCTCCGTCGACCTCCAGGGGCCGGTTAAAGGCCCCCTCCACATCAACTTGGCCTCCGCACCTTCAATGCCGTCGGACATCCCCAGAATCCTCAAATTGTGTCTTCTGAACATTTCTCCAGATCCTTCAACTTCTCCTTCAGCCTCTTCTGGGTTTCATGCTTCACCCCCACCTCGGCCCCCACCGCTTCCTCCACTTTCTGGATCGCCCTGCCGTGGAACTGCAGCCACTGCTCTACTCTTTTGATCTCTGCTTTGATCGGTTTCACCACTTCAGCCAGGCCTTCCTCTGCTGGTCCCCTGGGTGTCAGGCACAGAGCAGAGTGGCACCCTGGCTCTTCCTTGGCATCTGGGCACCTTGGCACTGCCAGGCTGGCACTTTGACACTGTCACCGTGGTACTGCCAAGGTGCTCAGTGCCTGGTAGCAGTACTGCCAAGTTGGTAGTGCCAAGATGCCCAGGTGGTACTGCCATGGGTCAGGGCCTAAGGGGGGCCATGCCCATGAAAGGAGCGATGAGGGGGCTATGAAGGTTGGGCAAGTAAAGGGTGGGTATGAAGGGGCCGCCGGAAGACTGGCGAGGGGGATGAAGGGTGGGGTCCTGAAAGGGGCGGGGGCCTAAAAGGGGGTGTGGGAGGGCCTGAAAAGGGAGGCCCTCAGCGACCCCATATCAGGGTGTCATCACTTGGGCGGTGTGGTGGTGCCCATGTTGGGGGGGGGGGGGGGGAGACATTGCTCATGGGTGGGGGACCCTCAAGCTCAGTTAAAGAACTGGGCACCCTTTCAGAATGGTGGCCAATCTCGGAGGAGCTGGCCTGGCCAGTGATTTCAGCTCTAAAGTGCTAGAACAAAAATAACAGTGCGGGCTAGCCCGAAGAGAAATACCCCAGGGCCTGAAAAAGTGATTAACTGTGGTTAAGTAATGGTGGGGAACTCGCCGTCAAAGCCGGGGAGAAACTCCAACCCATACCCGCCTGAAATTATACTTTGAAATTATTCCATTACCTCGCGTCCATAATCTCACATATGGTAGCTTCACAACATTCATTACTAATCTAAGTACACATACTGAACAAGGTTTCTTTTGTATCAATACAATTAAAGCTTACCTGTCTCATGATGATCTAATTGCTACAACTCCCTCCCTAACAGCACACATGGATTGCAGTGCTTTAAGGTGATGACTCACCACCAGCTTCTCTGCTAAGACTGGATCCAAGCTGGGTTCCCCATTTTATTCCCAATGGGATACCCCAAATTGTTATGCCCCGGGAGTGAGCAAGTAAAGCACATGCATATACATTCACACAGATTAGAAATGAGAATGGAGTCCAAAAGTACCAAAAAAATATGAATCAGTCTTTGACTAGACCGTGATGCGAAGATGTTAGAACGTTGCAATTCATGATTCCAGTAGCACAGGTGAAGTGTCAGTTTAAAGAAACCAGTTTTCTGCAGTCTAGAGGAGAAGCTGCCCAATTTCCTTTTCAGCTGTGCACTTGTTACAGCAATCAGAGAGAGAGAAAGAGAGAGATGCATACAAAACTCTCAGGTGTCTGTTGCCATCTATTCTCCGATCACAAGATGATGCACCCAGCACTAGTCGACACTGACATTGTTTTAGAACTGGTTTTTATTCCGATCTTTGTATATTTCTGGAAGGTGAAAATCCACAAACCTGTTTAGGGCATGGTTTATGGGATATTGCTCTTGCTGAGATGATAATCAACTCCTATTATCTCCACAGGAGATGACAGTTAGTTTTGAAATTGTTATGCCCCGGGAGTGAGTAAGGATGAACTGACTCTTGTTTTTTATTCAACCCCCCAGTTGGTTGCAACAAGATTGATTTAAAAAGGATTCCTTCTCTTGCAGATATCTTTTCCCAATCCCAGTAGTTATGTTTCGGAAGAAGCCAATTTAACCAGGCTTTCTAGCTACTCAATGGAAGAAAAATCATAAAGCACATGCATATACATTCACATAGATTAGAAAGGAGAATGGAGTCCAGGGGCTGGTTTAGCACAGTGGGCTAAACAGCTGGCTTGTAATGCAAAACAAGGCCAGCAGTGCGCGTTCAAATCAGGTACCAGCCTCCCCGAGCAGGCGCCGAATGTGGTGACTAGGGACTTGTCACAGTAACTTCATTGAAGCCTACTTGTGTCAATAACAATGCCGACAGAATGGGAAAACCCAGCCAGTGGGTAACGATTACAAAATATCTCAAGGGCAGCACTCAGAATCCAGATGAGCTGCATGTTGCCCACCACTGATCCAGAATCAATTTTAAATTTGACTGTTGACACCAGTTTCCATGGAAACACCCACAAGTAAGTGACCTCCTGTCGCCTGGTGGTGATGGTCGTCGTTGTGTGCCCGGTGCCCCAGCCGCCCCCAGTGATGGTTGTTGTTGCGTTCCCGGTGCCCCCCCTCCCCCAGGTGATAGTTGTTGTTGTGTTTCCCCGTGCCCCCTCCCCCTCGGTGATGGTTGTTGTTGTTGTGTTTCCCCGTGCCCCCCTCCCCCAGGTGATAGTTGTTGTGTTTCCCCGTGCCCTCCCCTCCCCCAGGTGATAGTTGTTGTGTTTCCCCGTGCCCTCCCCTCCCCCAGGTGATGGTTGTTGTTGTGTTTCCCCATGCCCCAGCCGCCCCCAGTGATGGTTGTTGTTGCGTGCCCCGTGCCCCAGCCGCCCCCAGTGATGGTTGTTGTTGCGTTTCCCCGTGCCCCCTCCCCCCGGTGATGGTTGTTGTTGTGTTTCCCCGTGCCCCCCTCCCCCAGGTGATTGTTGTTGTTGTGTGCCCGGCGCCCCCCTCCCACTCTAATCCAGCCCCCTCCTCCCCGTACTTACAAAGGCCGGGCTCGGCTCTCCGGGCCATTCCCTGGCGCACTCCACCCAGGCTCCCACCGGCACCACGGCCTGGTTTCTCTCGGCCAAAACCCGTGCCGCCCGCCAGCGCGAGTAATCGTGGCCCGGGTCTCTGCCGGGCCGGCGGGGCTCCGCTCTGAAGGGCATGGGACGAGACCGACCCAGCGCCCGCGCGCGCCTCCCGCCTCCTACTGCAGACCAACCGCCACTCACTCAGCTCTCGCGATAGCCATTCAGAATCGCTCCGCCCAATAGGGAAGCCGCGTTCCGGAGGCTGTGGCGGACATTTTGGTAAAGGAGGTCGAATTCTCACCGAATGGAGGCTGCTCGGCCGCTTCTGCCTGTGCCCGCTCTCTGTGCGAGCCTCGAAGGGGTTGGGCGGTGGACAGCCGCCGTGAAACTGTCTCAGGGAGCTGCAGACCTGTAAGAAATAAATTGGCAGGACATTCGAACAGAAGCCTCAGTGTCCCTGACAACTTTCCCAAGTGTTATTTGATCCATGGCAGTTCATTCCCTCTGCGTCCAGGGTGAAGCTAAAATGTAAAGGTTGCCGGGCCAATCGGCCCACTCGCTAACCATAAAAGCAGACTGGTCCTGTAAAATTGCTTTCAATTTGCCACTTAATGGGCTAAATTGCCTGTGTATTCTTCCTTGTGTCTGAATTAAGCTCGTTGTCTTACAGTTGAAGTAGATACTTTATTGTGTGAGTATGGTAAACCACTGTAGTATATAATATGTGTATTGTGGTAAACGGCTACTTTTTTTTACCTGTAATGTGGTAAGCCACTGCCCGATGACTGCGCCTCCCCTCGGGCTCGGTATAAAGGTAGCTGGTCTCTGCTCTGACCCAGTTCGGGATCACAGGCCAGGAGGCTTTCTGTTTAGTTTAATAAAGCCTCAGTTACGTTCACTACTCGTCTTGTGTTCATTGATGGCACATCAATTTAATAAACTAAAATTCGAAGATGAATTCATCGCTGAAGCCTGATCGCCTGGAACAGGACCCACAGGCAGCCAACGCCACTGCAACATTCGAGCACTGCTTCGAAGCGTACCTCGGATCCTCCACCGAAGACTTCACCGACCTCCAAAAGCAGCAGATCCTCAATGCACGGGTAAGCCTGCAAGTTTTTCTTCTCATCAGGGACGCCCCCTTGTATATGGAGGCGATAATGCTGCTGAAGGGACAATATGTAAAGTCTGTAAATGAGGTGAATGCGAGGCACCTTCTTGCCACGAGGCGACAACGCTCTGGGGAATCACTAGCTGAATTCCTGCGTGCCTTGCGGGTACTCGGCCGGAACTGTGCTTGCCAGGCGGTATCAGCTACCCAACACATGGAGCTGTTGATCAGGGACGCCTATGTCGCAGGCATGAAATCAAACTACATCCGCCAGCAATTGCTAGAAGGGGGCACACTCGGCCTCCCATAGACAGTGCAGCTCTCAAACTTGCTGGAGGTGGCCTGCCAGAACATGGAGGCCTGCACCTCCGACCACACGGCACCCTCGTGAATCTCATGAGTGCCGCCATCATCCGACTTGAGTGCTGCGCAAGCCTGTGCCTTGCAGCAGCCCGTCGGAAGCCCCGAGTGCTACTTTTGTGGCCAGGGTAAGCATCCCAGACAATGCTGCCCTGCATGGAACGCGACTTGCAATGGGTGTGGGAGGAAGGGCCATTTAGCGAAAGCCTGCCAGGCCCAATCTCTCCCTAAAACTCCTAGGCCCGGCAGCATTGCCTGCTGCCTTTTGGGGCCGCCCCAGCTGGCCGCCATGTGTGACCTTTGGGCGCCACCATCTTCGATTTGTCCCGCCACACGCGACCCATTGGGGCCGCCATCTTGGGACCAATCCGCAGCCTCCCGGGGACCCTGCTCACCCGGCCTACCCATCACCTCCCGAAGCTCGCCTCCATCACGCTCGAACAGTCCTGGCCTCATCACCTCACAAAATCTATGATGACCGTCCGGATCAACGGGCACGAAATGGCCTGTCTTTTCGACTCCGGGAGTACAGCTTCATACACCCAGATATGATAAGGCGCTGCTCCTTCCCTTTTTTTACCCGTGACCCAGAAAATCTCCCTGGCTTCCAGATCACATTCAGTAGAAATCCGGGGGTACTGTGTCGCAACCCTTACTGTACAAGGTGTAGAGTACACTAACTTTAAACTCTACGTCCTTCCTCATCTCTGCGCTGCCCTATTACTGGGGCTAGACTTCCAGTGCTACCTCCAAAGCCTTACTTTAAAGTTCAGTGGACCCCTGCCCCTCCTCACCGTCTGTAGCCTCGCGACCCTTAAGATCGCCCCACCCTCGCTCTTCGCTGACCTCACCCCCAGACTGTAAGCCCGTCGCTACTGGGAGCAGGCGATACAGTGCCCGGGACAGAGCTTTTATCAGGTTGGAGGTCCAGCAACTCCTACGAGAGGGGATCATTGAAGCTAGTACCTGCCCCTGGAGAGCCCAAGTGTTGGTCGTCAAGACTGGGGAGAAGCACCGGATGGTCATCGACTACAGTCAGACCATCAACCGGTATACGCAGTTCAATGCGAACCCCCTCCCCCGCATATCTGACCTGGTCAACCAGATTGCGCAGTATCTTCTCCACAGTTGACTTGAAGTCCGCATACCACCAGCCCCCTTTCTGCCCAGAGGACTGCCAATACACTGCCTTCGAGGCAGATGGCCACCTCAACCACTTCCTCAGGGTTTCCTTCGGCGTCACGAATGGGGTCTCGGTCTTCCAACGAGAAATGGACTGAATGGTTGACCAATATGGGCTGCGGGCCTCATTCCCGTACTTAGATAATGTCACCATCTGCGGCCATGACCAGCAGGACCATGACGAAAACCTCCGGCACTTCCTCCACACAGCTAAACTCCTGAACCTCACCTACAATAATGAAAAATGTGTTTTCCGCACAACCCGCCTCGCCATCCTTGGCTACGTTGTGGAAAATGGAGCCCTCGGGCCCGACCTGGACCGCATGCGCCCCCTCCTACAACTCCCCCTCCCCCATTGCCCCAAGGCCCTGAAGAGATGCCTGGGGTTCTTCTCTTACTATGCCCAGTCGGTCCCTAATTATGCGGACAAGGCCCGTCCACTTATTAAATCCACCATTTTTCCTCGGACGGCTGAGACGCGCCTGGCCTTCAACCGTGTCAAGGCAGATATTGCCAAAGCCACGATGCACGCTGTGGATGAGTTCATTCTGTTCCAGGTGGAGAGCGATGTGTCGGACTTTGCTCTGTTTGTTACCCTCAACCAGGCGGGCAGGCCCGTGGCTTTCTTCTCCCATACCCTCCATGCCTCAGAAATTCGACACTCCTCCGTCGAAAAGGAAGCCCAAGCCATTGTAGAAGCTGTGCGACATTTGAGGCATTACCTGGCCGGCAGGCGATTCACTCTCCTCACTGACCAACGGTCGGTTGCCTTCATGTTTAACAATACATATCGAGGCAAAATCAAGAACAACAAGATTCTGAGGTGGAGGATTCTGAGCTCTCCACCTACAACTACAATATCTTGTATCGACTTGGGAAGCTCAATGAGCCGCCAGATGCCCTATCTCGCGGTACATGTGCCAGAGCACAAATAGACCAACTTCGGGCCCTCCACAATGTCCTCTGTCACCCGGGGATCACCCTTTTGTTTCACTTTATCAAGGCTCGCAACCTGCCTTACTCCATCGAGGAGGTCAGGACTGTGACCAGGGACTGCCAGGTCTGCGCGGAGTGCAAACCACACTTCTATCAGCCAGACAGGGTGCACCTGGTAAAGGCCTCTTGTCCCTTTGAGCGCCTCAGCATCGACTTCAAAAGGCCCCTCCCCTCCACTGACCGTAACGTGTACTTCCTCAACATTGTTAACGAATACTCAAGATTCCCCTTTGCCATCCCATGCCCCGACATGTCCTCTGCTACCGTCATCAAGATCCTGCACAGTCTTTTCACCTTGTTCGGGTTCCCCACCTACATCGGTAGTGATCGGAGTTCCTCCTTCATGAGCGACGGCTTGCGTCAGTTCCTGCCTAGCAAGGGCATCGCCTCCAGCAGGACGACCAGCTACAACCCCCGGGGCAACGGACAGGTGGAGAGGGAGAACGCGATGGTCTGGAACGCCGTCCTCCTGGCCCTACAGTCTAGACGTCTCCCAGTCTCCCGATGGCAGGAGTTCCTCCCCGATGTGCTTCACTCCATTGGTTGCTTCACTCCTCTGTACTGCCCGGTGAGTAGGTTTTTTGAGGAGGTGGAGGACAGGTGTGGGCGATGTGGGGAAAGTCCTGCGAACCATGAGCATAGCCTATTGAAGTGTAAGTAAGTTATTTTATATTTTTTATCAAGTAGGGGTTTATCTGGCGTTCCTTCAAGTTATTCTTGCAATCATCAATATTCATTTTTCCCAATGTGGGCTATTTTTAATTAAGTTTTTATTTCAGGAATATTACCCCTACCAACATGGAAAAGAAAAAGCATAAGTCTGGGTCACTAAAACGCAAAGAACAAAAAGAAGCAGAAAGGAAGGAATCAGCCAAGCAATGCAGGCCTATTACAGAGTTTATAATACCACAAGCACAATCCACATCAATATCCAGTTCTGCAACAGATAATCAAGAAGCAAGAAACAATGCTCATGGTGATGATGCAATGACATGTGAGTTACAAGAACAGAGAAGAGCTACTTTGAATGTAGAGACAAATACAAGTGTATCCATTACTAATCAACCCAGGCCCAATATTTCTTCTGGCTTCCTTGTTCCGGTATCTGTACTGCCTGTAGTTGCAACATCTGAACACATAGCTTCAACTAGTGACAGGGAATCAGATATTCCTTCAAGCATAAATGACTTGGTTTCTGAAGCACATCCTGTAAATGAACCTACGCAAGAAAATGAAAGATCAATTACTGGAATCTTCCAATATCCATCACGAGCAAAGCTAAAACAGTTTTTTGCTGAACATCCACTTCAGCCACTTGATGATCTGCCATTTGATGCTCGTTTGTATGAGAGGAAAATTATGAATGACTCAGTCCCAAGAAAATGGCTAACATATAACAAAGAAAATAGATGCTTATATTGTTCATACTGCTTAGCCTTTGAGTTTCCCAACACTTGTAATCCATCACCCTTTGTACGTGGCTTTAGTGACTACAGGCGTATTAGCCAGAGCTTGACTTTACATGAATCGACAACAACACATGTCAGAAATGCTCAGCAATATATCAGTGTGGTTAATGATGGCACCTTAGATAATTTTTTTGCAGAATCACTAATTAAAAGGAAAGAAGAAGTATTGAAGTAGAGAAGTATTGTCATGAGGATTATAGACCTCATAAAGATGTTAGGCAAGCAAGCACTTCCTTTTCGAGGTCACTGAAATGAATTGGCCTACACTCTAGATAATGAGGTTCTGAATCATGGCAATTTTTTAGCGACAGTGCAGTTGATGGCAAAATATGACCCCATCATGGCAGCTCACGTTTCTGCAGTGCAAAACAAGTCTAAACAAAGAATCAAACGATTAGAGCAACAAGGAAAGGCTCAAAGTAAAGGCTGTGGTGGACTTGTTACATACCTGAGTAAAACAACAATAAACATATTAATCAAAATTATGAAGAATATAATACAAGAAAGAATTAGTCATGAAGTTTCTCAAGCAAAAATTATTCTATTCAGGTTGATTCAACACAAGATAATTCATCCATCGATCAGTTTAGCATTATTATTCGGTATGTGCTTAAAAGTATTATCTGTGAGTGACTACTTTCAGTTGTGCCAAGTAATGATTGTACAGGACAGGGATTTTTTGATCTATTGATTGAAACATTTACAGCATCTTAAAATTGACCCCCAAAAATGTTTATCTGATAGCACAGACGGCGCTGCAAGCTACCATGGCCAGTTTAATGGTTTACAAAGTAAAATTGCTGATGTGGCTGATCAACATGTTCATATATGGTGCTATGCCCATGTCTTGAATTTGGTGATAACTGAAACAACAAAATATTGCGTGCCTGCAGTTTCTTTTTCCAATTTGCTCCAGAATATAGCAACTTTTGTGAAAGCATCATACAGGAGAATGGCTATATGGATAGAAGTTGTTGGAAAACATCTAGGACAAGAAAAAATGAAACGATTAAAGCTGATTGGTGAGACCAGATGGTCAGGAAAATCCAATGCAGCAACAACTATATTTGGACGTTTTGATGATGCTGCTGCCAGTACTTTCGTAAATCTATTGACATGCTTATCAATGATACAAGATTCAGAAAAGTTTGATGCAAAAACAAAACATGAAGCAAATGTTTTACTTCAAAGTCTTCTAAAGTTTGAAACCATATTGACAGCATTTACTTGTATATATTTGAAACTACAACCCCGTTATTAAGTTATCTACGGACAAGTGGTTTAGATATGTTTACTGCATGAGTTTGGTAGATTCAGCTACAACAAAGTTGAAGGAACAGACAAGAAGATTTGATAACGTTCACAGCAAGGCTTTGGAATTTGTAAATAAATGTAATGACAGGATTTCACAGATGAATATGGATGAAAATCAAACATTGGAAATTGATGCGTTGGAAACAGCATTGCCAGTTTAGAGGCAGAGGAAGAAGGAAAGAATGGCAGATGAGCTTATTGATGATGAAAGAAATTCCTCAGATTCTCTAGCTGATTTTCGAGTAAATGTGTTTAACCTAATAATGGATCGCATTGTCCAGTCACCAGAATCACGCTTTGTACAACACAAACAGTTGTATAAAGATTTGTCCTGCTTGGACCCAGTAAAGTTTAAAACTATTGCAGAGAAGGGCCTTGAAGATGAAGCATTAAGCTGTTTCCACAAATCAGCAAAGATCAAGTAATATTGGAATTGTTTTCTTTTGCTTCAAACTTTGATGTATTAAAGCTATTGCTTAATGATGGTGAGAATATAGATTCCAGTTGCAACAATTGTACAATTTGCAGCACTTGCCCATCGTTGTTACTAAAAATTTTGGCATCCAACAGACTTCATGACAAGGCATATGATAACCTTTATGAACTTTATAAAGTCATCTGCACACTATCAGTTACTCAAGTCCAATGTGAGAGGACATTTTCAAAGCTAAAGATCATAAAGACAAGGTTAAGACATTTGCTGTCTGATGAGAATTTGGAATCATACATGTTGCTATCCATTGAAAAGGAATTGTTAGATGAATTGGATGCAGAAGCAATTATTGGCAGATTCGCACAATCATCTAGCGAACACAAACGATTGCTCTTAATGTAGTGGACTGCTCTATTGTGCTTTTGAACTATCTGTTAATGTGTAAATTGTGCAGTAATATCAACCAATTACTTAAAATTTAAAAAAATAAATAAAAAATTCAATTATAACATTCTGTATTTACATTTGGTATCTACTGCCAGTAATATGTACAGTACATGTACACTGTAATTACTAAGAAATACACATTTTTTCCACAAAAATTTTAATTGTACCCTTTTTTCCATATGTATTTTTTGAAAATTTTATTTATTCGTTATGAAAATTAAATGATAGCATTGTAGTTGTGGGTGGGCCCCCTTTGTCTCCTGGCATCCAATATTTTTAGACCCAGTCTGCCACTGGCAACCGGACCCAATCCACAAATCCCTGCCCGAACCCAAACCTTCCCAGGACCTCCCACCGATATTTCCACTCCACCCGATCAAAGGCCGTTTCTGCATCCATGGCCACCACTACCTCGACCTCACGCCCCTCCGCAGGCATCATTATTACGTTAAGGAGCCGCCTCATGTTGGACGTCAGGTGTTGTCCCTTAACAAATCCCGTCTGGTCCTCCCCTATCACCTCCGGAACACAGTTCGCTATCCATGTGGCCAAGACCTTTGCCAGCAATTTCGCATCAACATTTAGCAGGGAGATTGGCCTATACGACCCACAGCTCCCCGGATCTTTATCCTGTTTCAAAATAAGGGAAATCGATGCCTGCGATAACATCGGGGGGAGCACTCCCAACTCCTTTGACACGTTAAAAGCCTTCACCAAAAGCGGCCCCAACAGCCCGGAAAACATTTTATAGAACTCAACCGGGTATCCATCTGGTACCGGGTCTTTGCCCGATTGCATCGCCCCCAACCCTTCTATAACCTCCCCAAGCCCGATAGGCGCTCTCAGATCCTCCACCAACTCCTCTACTATCCTCAGGAACTCCAGTCTCCCCCAGAAATCGTTCCATTCCCCTTCCTCCCCGGCTGGGGATTCCGATTTATACAATTTAATGTAAAACTCGTGAAATACATCATTCAGCCCAGCCGGATCCAGAATCACCTTCCCCCCCCTGTATTACTCACTTTCATCAGCTGGTGTGCCAGCATCCTGCTAGCTTTTTTCCCATATTCATAAACCGCGACCCCCCCCCTCTCCCCCCCCTCCCCCCTTACCCTCTTACCTATGGACAGGAGCAAAATTCCAGCTGCAGTCTGATGCTCTTTAAAAGCCCGTCATCCAGAGACTCCGCATATCTCCTGTCCACGTGTAGAATTTTGCCTGCCAATCTGTCCAACTCCACCTGCTCAGCCTTCTCCTTATCAGCCCGAATTGAGATGAATTCTCCCCTGATAACCTCCTTCAGTGCCTCCCAAACCGAAACCTCACCCGTATCATTGATCCTTATGGATCCCCGAATGGCCTCCCTCACCCGCTCACATACCTCCTCCTCCGCTAACAGCCCCACATCCAACCTCCATTGCGGGCACTGGGCCTTTCCCGTGCTAACTTGCAGGTCTATCCAGTGCGGGGCATGGTCTGATACCACTACTGCTGAATATTCAGCATCTATCACCTCAGCCAGCGCATCTTTTCCGTTACAAGGAAGTCTATCCGGGAATAAACCTTTTGCTCATGGGAGTAGAACGAATACTCCTTGCTCCTCAGCCTCCCGGATCGATCCTCCCCATGTGCTCCGTGAACCCCCGGAGCCCCTTTGCCATAGCTGATACCTTCCCAGACCTAGAACTCGACCGGTCCAACTTTGGGTCAAGGACCGTATTGAAATCTCCTCCCATAATCAGTCGATGTGAATCTAGGTCCAGAATCTTCCCCAGTACCCGTCTCACAAAATCCATGTCATCCCAGTTCGGGGCATATATATTTATCAACACCACGACCCTTCCCTCCAGTTTCCCACTAACTATAACATATCTACCCCCTCGGGTCCGCTTCTATATTCCCCACCTCGAATGCCACCTGCCTATTAACCAAGATTGCCACCCTCCTCATTTTAAAGTCTAACCCCGAATGGAACACCTGTCCAACCCATCCCTTCCTTAACCTAATCTGATCCCCCACTTTCAGATGTGGCTCCTGCAACATGGCCACGTCCGCCTTCAGTTTGCTCAAGTGCGCGAACACACGGACCCTTTTGACTGGCCCATTCAGTCCCCAAACGTTCCACGTGACCAGCCTGGTCGGGGGGGCACCCCGCCCCTCTCCCCTGCCGATCAACCATAACCTCTCCTCGGCCAATCTTCGGCCCATGTCCCGCACCTGCCCGGCCACCCTCGGGCAACTGGCAATTACCAGCCTCAACCCTCCTCCTCCTCCACTTTGAAAGTCACCTTCCCGTCAGCAGTATAAATACCCCCTCACTCAAACCCACTTCTACTCCCCCTGAAATCCCCCCCACCCCCCACAGATCTTCAGCTCACCCCCCACATTGCTTCCGTGAACTAACCCGCCCAGCTGGCCTGGCAGCCCCCGCCCATAGTGCATAGCATCCCACCCCCCACTGATTCCCTTCCCCCCCCCTCCCCGCTTTTAGTGCAAACAGTTGAAACAAAGGCCAGAAGTAAAAACAAACAAACAATCCCTCCCAAGGTCCGAACACAGAGACCCACCCCTCATTCCTTAACAAAGAACTGGAAACCAGCCTCACCCCAAAAAACAGAAAAACGAAAACAACCAAAAGAAATCCGAACACCAAAAACCCAAAGTTTTTCACAGTACAGTACATTCACTTCACTTCTCCTGCATCAAAGTTCAAGGTCCTCCTTCTCTTGGCAGTCCATTCACTTTCACAAAGTCCACTGCCTCCTCTGCCGAGGCAAAGTACAACACCCGGCCCCCAAAGGTCACCCATAGGCGAGCTGGGTCCGAACTTTACGCCCTTCTTGTACAGGGCCGACTTAAAGCTCACCCTCCTCTTCACTAGCTCTGCCCCCAGATCCTGATACACCCGAATCGCGACGCCTTCCCAGTTGCATCGCCTCGTTTACCTGGCCCACCTAATGATATATTCCTTATTCAGGAACCGATGCAACTGTACCACTTTCGCCCGGGGCTTGCGCATCAGTGCCCTGTGAGTTTGATCCACCTCCAACGGCCAGTCAAACGCACCTTCCCCAAGCTCTGCAGCATTTTTCCAAAGCACAGCATCCGTTCCTTCGTCCCCGCTCCGGCAGGCCCACGACCTGGATATTCTGCCTATGAGAACGGCTCTCCAGGTCCTCTCTCCAGCAGTCGCTTCTGCTGGTCTCGCATCAGTCCCATCTCCGCTGCCATCGCGGTGGACTATTCGTCATGCTTCCCCGCCTGCTCCTCCAACCTCTGGATCGTCTGTCCCTGGGCTGGGAGTCTCGTCTCTACGTGGTCAACCACCGCCTTGATCGAGTCCACTGCCCAGGCCAGGGCCTCCAAACATTCCTTCCGCTGCTGCGTGAACTTCTCGTTCAAGAAGCTCACCAACTAATCCATCGACCACTGGGCTGGCGTTACCAGCTCCTCGCGTTACGTGCGTTACCAGCTCCTCACCCGACTCAGCCAACTTATTTGCTTTTTCCGGGCACTTCTGGTCCGCCGCTCCATAAACTAGGGGGTCACTCTCTTCTGCTCTCACTTCTATGCCTTTTTCCTCCAAAATTCCTGTTACAAACCGGGACAAAGGCCACAAAAAGACCACCATGAGCGGGAGCTGCCAAATATGCAACCACTCACTCCATGGCAGCCACCAGAAACCTCCGAAAGTCTTTTAACCTTAATACCTAAATAGAATTGTTAGTGCAATTAGATTGTTGCAAAGTCCCACAGTTTGCAATTTCTTCTTGTCTGTGTGAAAGTCCTTGTACATATGATCGCCCATTGCAGCCCCAATTCTATGCCTATGTACAATAGCAAACTACGAATAATGAATTCTTGTAACAAGCTAGTTCTTTCTGCATGCGTGTGAAACCAACAGGAGGAAAATAAGAGATGCAGGTCTGCTGTGCATATGCGCACACATTTACATACAGATGTTTATATAAGCAACAGAAAGTTGGGTAAACAGTGTATGTTTCCTTGAGTTGTTTCAGTTTTATTTCTGTGGTTGCTCTCGGCTCTTACTCTGACCTGGTAACCAGTGAAGGTCCCTGTTATGTTGGCAACTTCTCGCCTTTGTCCAAACAGGAGAGAGGGAGTTGGAGAGAGAAAAAGAGAGGGCCAGCAGCAGTATCACCTCTCCTTCAATCCTCCTGCGTAAACATGAACAACAATCAGCAGCAGACCAATGTACAAATATATGAATTAGGAGCAGGAGTTGGCCAATCGGCCTTTTGAGCCTCGTCCGACATTCAATAAGATCATGGCTGATTTGATTTTAACCTCAACTCCTCATTCCTGCTGACCACCAATAACCTTTCACTCCCTTGCTTATCAAGAATCTGTCCACATTCTCCTCAAAATATTCAAGATTCTGCCTCCACTGCCTTTTGAGGAAGAGGGGTCCAAAGACTCGTGACCCTCTGACAGAAAAATATTCTCCTCATCTCGGTCTTAAATGGGCGGCCATTATTTTTAAACAGGGGGTCTTCGTTGTAGGTTCTTCCAAAAGATGGAATTATCCTTTCTACATCCACTCTGTTAAATTCCCTTCAGATGTCATGTGCAGGATTCTTCGTCGGCTGACGGCGAAATCATGAAACGCGATTGGGTGGAGAATAGGCTCCGATACTAAAATCGTGGCAGGCGCAGATTTGATGCCATATCTCTTTTCCCCGTCACCTCTGCAGCGGCATCAATGCAGTCTGGAACGCATGTATAGTAAACACCGTTTGCATGCCATTAGCGGCCCAACCGGGTATTCTCCGGGTCCTCCGCGATACTCCGCCTCCGATGGACCGAGATCCCGATGGCACGGTTCACTTGTGCTTTTAAAAACGTGACACCGGCATCATGGCTGCTGAGGGAGAGAGTGGGGGGGGATGGAAATAGCTATAGTTTGCTGACAGTTGTGCCGTTGGCGGGGTGTTGGGGGGGGGGGGGGGGGGGGGGGGGGCGTCTGCCAGGGCCGGAGGGAGTAGTGGGGGAAGACAGGAGGTGGGCTGTTGGGACGGGGTGGACGGGCACACAACACCATTGTCACAGCTGGCAAGGCAGCCATGTGGTTGCACACACCATGAACAGCCCACTGTGAACACGGGTCATATAGGTGTCCCCCCAGGCCACCCCACCTAGATGCCCTCTGGACCCAGCCGACCCATCAGATGTACGGGCGCACTCCAGCGCAAGCAGTGCCATCTTGTTGGCTGGGATGCGTGTGCGTGGGAATTGTAATGTGTATATGCAGTTTGTCAGCCTCTCGAGTGTCAATCATGGACCCGGCTAATCCCGCACCATTTTTCATTGGAATCGATTGTGTTCCACGTGGTGCCATGCTAGCCCCTCTACAGTTGCTGAATCGATCCAGGTTCAGCGCCAGTTTTACTGTCGTGAAAGTCCACAAACTCTGCGTCAGCGTCAACACTTAGTCTCAGAAATGGAGAATCCTGTCCTATATGGTTCAATCAAGTTGCCTCTTACTTTAAAAAAACAACAACTTTTTAACATACAACTTCTTTCACCCAGTGCCTCCCTGAGCCAGGGTGGGGAGGAGAGACCACCCATTAAGAGAGAGAGAAATAGGCTTTACAAGGACCAGCATTTGGCCATCGTTAAATGCTGGAGAGAGGAGAGGTAAGGGAGTTAAATGCCAGGATTACAGATGGTAATCTGTATACATACTGGGCAATTATGTAATTAATGCTGTCAAAATGTTGGAGGGAGAGAGAGACCTGTCCTTTAAACTCCACTTTCTCATCCCTCTCCCTGTAATGGAGTGAAAAAAATCAGCTTGTGGCTCAGACTGTGCTTTTTGGTTTTGGTTTCCTGTCATGAAAAACCAAAGAAATAAAATAAGGAGTGTAATAACCCCCATGAGACCCATGGGGGCGACCCAATTGATCTCCGTGTGGAATATGAGCTCCTCTGCCGAGGGATGGAGGCCTAACAGCAGGGCTTGTTGAATCAGACAGATAAAAGTCGGCCAGGATTGGAACTAGCATATTCGGATGGTCCCGACTGCGACTGGGGGTACTGCTGGCTGTACTGCCGTCTTGCTTTTCTTTATCTGGATATATCAATGAGTTTAAATCTTCTCGAGACTCCTTTGAATATTATACTAGTGACAAGGAAAAATGGAACTACAGGCTGTGATTCTGGACGTCTGGACCACAGTTGAACTTTGCAACAAGGGATTAAGGTCAGAACAAAGTTTACGATGGCACTTTTCAGGAGGCTCTTCGGTTGGATGGATACCTAATGTCATGCATGGAGGATCTTTATGCAAGGTTGGCTGGGAGTTAGTCCTTCTCCAAATTAGAGATGAGTCATGCATCCAGCCAGAGTCACTGTTTTTGTACACCACCCTCTTTAGTTCTCTGATCTACCACCGGGATCTGAAGGTTTTGCAACTTTAAAGTTGCACTACAAATTAGGGCTAATCCTGTATCCTTTCAGTCGATATCATGTTACTTTAAAATTTTATGCCTATCTCATTAGTATAAAAAGTGAATGTTAAATGTTCATAAATTAGTATAAAGACCAATGTGGTTTGAACATAACTGGAATACAAAAAAAAATATAGGAGGTGATTCTCCAATATGGGGCCCAAGTGTTTGCGCTGTTATGAATGCCGTCGCCAAATGGGCGCCGTGCCAACCCGCGCATGCGCAGTTGGGCTACGCCAACCTGCGCATGCGCGGGGGACTTCTTTAGCCGGCCGGCCCCGACTCAACATGGCATCGGTGTTCAGGGGTTGGCGCGCCAGAAAGTAGGCCCAGGGTGGGAGAGGCCGGCCCGCCGATTGGTTGGCCCTGATCGCGGGCCAGACCCCATTGGACCCCCCCCCCCCAGGTGAAGGAGTCCCCCCCCCCCAAAACAGGCCGCCCCCCGACCATTCCCACAGAGTTCCCGCCGGCGTTGTTCACCTCGGTCGTTGCCGGTGGGAACTCTGCGGGAACGGTCGGGGGCCAAACGCGCCGGCACAAATGGCACCAATTCTCCACACCTTGGAGAATCGCGCGCCGACGTCGGGGCCTCGTGGCGCGGTTGCGGCGATTCTCCGGCCCGGCGTGGGGCTCGGAGAATTGCCTCCATAATCTTTATTAGTGTCACAAATAGGCTTACATTAACACTGCAATGATGTTACTGTGAAAAACCCCTATCGCCGAACTCCGGCGCCTAATTGGGTACACATAGGGAGAATTCAGAATATCCAAATTACCTAACCAGCCCGTCTTTCGGGACTTGTAGGAGGAAACCGGAGCACCCGGAGGAAACCCACACAGACACTGGGAGAAAGTGCAGAATCCACACAGACAGTGACCCAAGTGGAAATCGAACCTGGGACCCTGGAGCTGTGAAGCAACAGTGCTAACCACTGTGCTACCATGCCACCCTGAGATATTTGGTGGATCACTGTATTATTGTTTCTGTGAAGACATTTTCTTCAGTGAGTTTGGTGAGTGCAATGTAAACTGCACACAGCCCTCTACTAAGATTTTTAATCCATTCTTTTAATTTGCTCAATAAGGAGCAATGTCTGAAATCATTTCTTATTCACAGAAGATTGACTCACCGGAGGAAGTTTCCAAGAAGAGGCCCTTTAAACTTCTGGAGGATTACCTGGCGAACCTTTGTGAATGGCATAAAGAAAATGCATGTGCGAAGGTGACGGGCATGCAATTCCACATCGGTAGTCCACCAGATGGCAGACTAATGTTACAGACAATTAATTACATCAACTTTCCCTTTCTTCCTCCTGTATTGGGGGCTCCACAGCCAACTCTCCTGAGATGAAATTAGTTGGGCGTGATTTTACAGCGGTTGAGCGAGAGTGTGACACAGCCGGTAGATTACAGGAGAGGCCAAAAATCAAGAACCGTGCTGGGCCCCAATCGGTTTGCGCTCTAATCGGCTACCGCTCCCACTGGCGAAATTAGGATTCCCGCCAAGGCATGAAACCAATAATCACCAATGGCCTCCTGTGACCTGACTGCCTCCCCAGCAAGTGGTCACACGGATGTCAATTAGTACACATTTTTAAAAACGTGAAGAGGGCAAAACAGCTGCTGTGGAGATCCGAGACGGTAAGAAGCTACCTTCGCTCCCAGGCAATGAGCCCGGGAGCACTAAGGTTGCTTCCCCAGTGCACGGGGGGGTGCATGGTGGTAAGGGAGCCCCTGTGGGTTCCTAACACTCAGGGCTGGTCCCAGCACCGAGGACATTTCCATGACAGGTCTTTCGAACAGATGATGGACAATGTGTGCTGCAGGAGGTTCCGCCTCAACAAGGTGGCAGTGTGCCACCTGTGCCATGTCCTCACGGACTTCGCCCCACGTGGAGGAGGAGGATACCCACTCCTGGTGGCTGCCAAGGTCACCACAGCCTGGAATCTCAGGATTATTCCAGAGCTCCAGCGAGGACTTGTGTGGCATCTCACAAATTACAGCCTACAAATCCATCCGTGAAGTCACGGATGTCCTGTTTGCCCAGGCAGCAAACTATATAAACTTAGACATGGACCAGACCCAATAGGATGTCCGGGCAGCTGGATTCTCCGCCTTCGATGGGATGCCCCATGTCCAGGATAATAGATGGCACGCATGTCACCTTGTGTGCACTGAGTCGTCAAAGAGTGCCCTCATCGACAGGAAGGTGTTCCACTCCTTGTACATACAGCTCGTTTGACTATCACAAGAAGATCATGCTCGTGTGTGCATGCTTCCCAGAAAGTGTACACGACAGCTACATCCTGGGGCAGTTGCACATCCGCAGCCTCTTCGAGGACCACCCCAGGATGGCCGGTTGGCTCTTGGGGGATAAGGGGTACCCACTGAGGACCTGACAAATGACGCAGTATGGAACCGTAACCAATGCGAAGTCTCAATACAATGAAGCTCATGTCGCCATCTGTGCTTTCAATGTGCAGTGCATGGGACTGCTCAAAATGTGATTCCGATGCATCAACTGCTTTGGTGGTGCACTCCAGTACCCCCACCCCCAGAGGATTGCCTGCTTCCTGGTGGTCTGCTGTGCTCTCCAGGAACTGGCCCAGTGGGGGAAGACATGCTGCAGGTGAAGGGGGGGAACATGCGGACACCTCTGAGGAGGACGAAGAGGTGGCACCGGGCCAGGAGGGGCTTGAGGAAGAGGATGGAGGACAGTTGGCAGCCAAAATGGTCCATCAGGCCCAGAGGGCCAGGGAGGCCCTCATCCTCGCCCGCTTCACATAGGACATGACTTCATCCGTCATCTTAACCCCTCCCGCGACCACTCAGTTCCATACTCGCAGGGTCTGCGTGACATCACCCCATGATGGCAGGACTGCCAGGGCTGTCAAACAGTCACTGTCGATGGCAGGGGGGTAGGGAGCGTGATTACAAAGCACTGAGATCTGAGAGCTGGTGCTCCTCAATCTGTACCATAATCTGACTCCTGCCTGTCTGTTGAGTGCTTGTTCACACCCACCACTTGCTCATGGTGTGCCTGGAGGGGTGGGATTCAGGACCACCATGCCCGGGGACTGGGCAGGGGTTTGGTGGTCAGCCCGCATTGCAAAACAAACAGCCCAGAGGCGTAATATTTCTCAGGTGCAATGTTATTTAATGCTAGACATATGTGGCCCCAACTACCCCTAGCCCCCGATAGTGCCGTCCCCCCCTTCCCCACTTGTCCCAACTCCTCCTCACACCCTGTTCCTCTTCACCCCACCCTCAATCCCCCAAACCCCTTCCCCCAAGTACGCTCTCAGTGATCCTCGACCTACTTAGCTTTCCGTGCTCTATCGTTACACTTAGGTGTGTCCCCAGGTTGCACATCAGAGGTGGAGGCAGCCTGCTGCTTATCGTGTCCCATGGCCTTTGATGCCCCTGGTAGGCATCCTCATGCGGCGCTTGAGCCAGAGGGCTCCAGCACATTGCCCAACAGCCCATGTCTCACCGTGTCACCCTATTCTCTGAGACACGCTGTTGTCAGATGCTTGGAACCCGGGGTAGCTGGTGGCTGCAGCCGCCACTCTGAAGGTTGGCTCCAGGTTGGCACCCAGCGCCTCCTCCTGGTCGGTGCCCATAGGGCCCTGAGCTCACCTCAGGACAGAGGGGGAGCTGAATTGATCCCCGGCGACCCAAGGGCATTTGGTTCTGCCTGTCCTGGTGTCTCCCCAATGTCTGCAGCATGGTGTCGGTGCCCTTGGCGACGCTGGTCAGTGACTGGGACATGCTCTGGAGTGCCCTGGCAATGCCCACCTGCATCTGGAACATGCTCTGGACTGCCCTGGCAATGCCCACCTGCGTCTGGAACATGCTCTGGAGTGCCTTGGCAATGCCCACCTGCATCTGGAACATGCTCTGGAGTGCCTTGGCAATGCTCATCTGAGACTGGGACATGATCCGCAGCGCCTCATAAAGGTCCACCTGAGACTGCGACACATCCACCAGCGAGTCAGACATGCTGTTGAGGCGCTCAGCCATGGCCGGCACTGACTGAGCCACGCCTTGGACACCTCCACTCATGCTGCTGACATCGTGTACCAAGCTCTCCACTGCAGTTGCCACCCTAGCCGTGTTGGCCTCGGTGCCACGCTTCTTCGGCACTATCTCCTGCGCCTGTAGCCTCTGAGACTAAACTAATCGGCTGTGGACCTGCTGGAGTATCGCTGACATCCCAGTGAAATGAAATGAAATGAAATGAAAATCGCTTATTGTCACGAGTAGGCTTCAATGAAGTTACTGTGAAAAGCCCCTAGTCGCCACATTCCGGCGCCTGTTCGGGGAGGCTGGTACGGTAATCGAACCATGCTGCTGGCCTACCTTGATCTGCTTTATAAGCCAGCGATTTAGCCCAGTGTGCTAAACCAACCCCTAGTGAAACCAGCAGTGAATATCACGGCCGCACCCTATCGACAGCATCAGCTCCAGGTGAAACTGCTCAGCATCTGCGTTAGTGGAGGGTGGGGTTGACAGCTGTGTCGCTAATAAGGTGGCCTCCTCGGATCTCCCCTCCAAGGTGTTCTCATGGGGGCTGGGTGGGGGACGACTATCCCAGATGGCTGGACATCCTGTGGGAGGATGAACATGTGGTCAGTAGGAGGGATGGGTCATTCTGTATGGCATTAACAACTCACATATAACAGGTCATCTGGGTGGCGGCCGGTGGATCCTCACCATTTGCACCGTACACCAACATCTACATCGGTGAACGATCAGTTCTTGGCCATCCCCCCCGACCTCTAGGGTCTGTTCCTCATCGGGGGTGAGGACTCAGATGTCCGATACCCGGCTGCTTGTCTGGGCCCATCTGTTGTGAGCCAACTTCTCCTGCGGGTACACAGAGGGAGCATTGTGAGCTGCACGCTTCGTTTATCATGGAAACTGGAGGAGGGGCTGGGTTGGGGGGATTGGTAGGAGTTGGGAGGATGGGGGGACCCGCCGTAGGCAGCACTGCTGGACATGGGTGGGCCAGGACACGCTATGGTGCTGAGCGGGGTAGTGCCCTGTGCATGGACGTTGGGGGTGGGGGTGGCAGGCAGGGGTGGGGGTAGTGCAAACCCATCCGTGTGGCCTAATGGTGGTCAGTGATCTTCCTACGGCCCTGGATGCCGGTCCTCCTGGTGACACTCCCTGAGCTGACAGCTGCTGCCACTTCCTCTC